>NC_088690.1:97740494-98365494 GCF_028017835.1 Emys orbicularis
CCAAATGCCAGCATTTTCAAATGAGCCATCTGCAAGCCCAGGTGCCTGAAACAGCCCCAGCCACTGCTGTCACACAGCAGCATTCAGTCCCCCTCCCTGAACTGAACCGGATTTGGAACCCACTTCCCCCCCCCCAATCTCTTAAAGCATGAGACTCAAGCACTAACAGATAGCAACACCAACCCCACTTGGCAACAAAGATTCTAAAACCTTCCCGACTCATTTAATGCCACAAAAAAGCAGTATGCAATTTTTGAGCAGAGATAATTAACATCCCCTACAGAGGGGAATTTAAATAAAGGGGATGATTTATCTAGGTGCCCAACAGACAAAAAATCCTGTTGTCATTAGTTAGTGTTTACAGTAAATCTAGCTGGAAGGAAGAAAAAAAAACTTTTCAGATTACTGGAAAGTTTTAGATTCCCAATAAAATTCTGCCTTTAAGGCTGAAGGTTCCTCCCACCCACCCAGGTTTGGAAGTGCTATAGCACATCAGCAGAGTCATTCCCCTTTGGGGGCTCAGCTAGAACTGTTTGCCAGTAATATTTCACCTCTAGGAAGATGTTGGACTTTTTACAGATTGTACTAAACTTCTACAGATAAAATGGAGCATTTCTCTTTTTCTTCTCATTAAAATGGTGCCTCTAGAGCACCTTAAATAAAACTCCAAAGCACTTTGAAACTTTGCTGTAGTGAAAAAGAGGGTGACATAAAACTGACAGCAGAGAAATTAACAAGAGTAAATACTGATCCCATATCCAGGCTACATGAAGTACTTTCTTAAACTGTAATAAATGATTCCATTACTTCAGATACCAATGGGCACATTTTAAAGGAGAACGTTATTATTTTCATATTTTTCTTCCATTCCAATTGTGAAAGAGAGAAAGATCAAGGGTAGGTGGTGGTTTTGAGTGGAAAGGAGGGATGGGATGGAATAAGAGGTGTTATTTAATTCCCTACCCTCAACCCGTCAGTATTTTACCAAGCCAAACACTGTACAAAAGAGACTCCTATAAAACATGATCATGGGGTGTATTATGAAGTTACAATAGTGCTTGACCTGTTGATTGAGTCATTTGCCCCTTGCTTGGGCATAACAGTCTATCAAAGAGGACTTTGTATTACAGACTGGCTCTTTCAAGTATTATTTTATGGCTAGTTCAGCTGGGTAGAAGTTGTACTAGAAGTCACTGGGATGTACTCCAATAATAACAGACAATGAGCCATTCTCTTACTTCCTTCTACTGAAGGAACTCTACGCCACCAAAAGAACCTAAACCAGTCAAACAAGTCTTTGGAACAGAGCCTTTAAAGTCAATACCACCTTAGACATTGCACTTTGGGAGGAGGAAGTGCAGTTATTACAGATGCTCCAGATGCACTTTGTTTGGTGGAGATTTGTCCCGGAGCAGAATTCCCCTCATCCAATCCCTTTTTTGGTTTTGTGTTTTCACATCAGCAACAGTAGAACTATTTGTTCTTGGGAAATGTTCTTCCCCTTTTGACTCTGCTGAAGGGCAATACACATTTGCTGTTCTCCAATACGCTGTAGGGGCCTCCTGTTCACTACATGCTTAGTCTGGGCAGGCAGGTGCTACCGCTGTGTCTACTAGGTTACTTTTTTCCACTTGGAAGAGAGCTTACTCACAAGCCTGAATTGGCACTCTGTATAGCAGAAGCCAGAGTGGCCTCTCCCTTACCTCTCCTCCATCCACCCCACCCCACCCCAAACATTCACCTATTGTGGTCTTTTCCCCACCAGACTTGCATTACTGCCTCACATTAACCCTTCCTAGCCAAGGACCAAATGTAACATACTGAAACAACTAGCAAGGGAAAGACAATTCAATTGGTGCCTTTCCTGCCCATCCCTACCCCTCCTTTAGAATATGTAAAGGTGGCTTGAAAGGTTTCTCCCCCACCACCAGCACCACACACCGTCTAATCAAACGTCGGTCAAACTTGAAAGCTGAGCAGTGGTGAGGGGAAGGAAGTTTTAGTCAGACTATAAAGCTATGGTTTTGTTAATACGTGCGTAACCCCAATGACTGATGAACACTCTGGAGAAAGAATATTACAAATTCAACAACCAGCCCCTTCAATTAAGTGGCCAGAGCTTACAATCCCCATCCTACAACACTCCAGCGGGGTGCTCCCCGCAGAACCAGGAAAGAACAGCCCCAACAACACTGACATATCTAAAATAAAACGCAAATCAAGAAAAAAAAATTCCAGGCCTTCTTTATATGTAATGGAGCAGCAAGAGAAGGCACAAGTCCATTTTTTAAAAACCCTTTGTGATGGGTTCCCCCCAGGGTGCCACCTAGAACTGGAGGACCACTGAGCCCCCCGATCCACCAGCCTGAGCTCCCTCTCACACTGTACTGCTGTGACAAGCTGCAAAGCCCTCCAGCCAGCACTTTCACCTGCATTCATACAGGTCCCTCCCCAGCTGCAGTTCCATGCAGGCTCTCTGACCAGCCCCTGCATAGGAAGGCAACAGCCAAGGCAACGCTCAGCTCCCCAGGCACGCACACCCTCTGGAGTATAAACTCAAAATTATACCATCTTGCTCTGCACAGGGACTGTACAACATAAGCTCATAAAGTTCGCCCCCTCCCTCAATGTGGAGAGGAATATGCAACAGCCTTTGCCCCTAGACTCCCATACACGTCACTCTAACTCTCTGGTTTAGATAAAGCAAAAACAAGTTTATTAACTACAAAAGATAGATTTGAAGTGATTGTAAGTGATAGCAAACAGATCAAAGCAGATTACCTAGCAAATAAACAAACAAAAAACCAAACTAAGCTTAATATACTAAATAGATTGGATATGAATTAGGAGATTCTCACCCTAAGAGATGATACAAGCAGGCTGCAGATTCTTAAGGGGCAAGCTGCATTTACTTTACAGCTTGGAATCCCCAGGTGTTTCATTTACTGGATAGAAATCCCCTTAACCTGGGTCCAGCACTTCCCCCAGTTCAGTCTTTGTTCCTCAGGTGTTTCCAAGAGTCTTCTTGTGTGGGGAGTGTAGAACACCAGATGACGTCACTCCCTCCCTTATATAGCTTTTGCATATGGAGGGAACCCTTTATTCCAAAGCTTGGTTCCCAGACCAATCTGTGGAAAAATACTGACATCCCAAGATGGAGTCCAGAGACATGAGGTCTGATCACATATCCTCGTAGAGTCATAACACTGCAGCCACTACTTACAGGATGTTTGTTCTCAGGAAGGCTCACCAGGTGGGAGATAAGCTTCTCCTAAGGCCTATTGTTTTCTTCTAATGGCCCATTGTCCCGAATAGGCTCTTCCCCACCATCTAGACTGAAAGCATCTTGTCTAGTGGGCGTTAACCAGGTGTAACTACATTTGAAATACAGATACATAGTCAATATTCATAACTTCAGATGCAAGAATGATACATGCATACAAATAGGATAATTATATTCAGCAAATCATAACTTTTCCAATGACACCTCACATGACTTATATTGCATAAAACACATCATAATTATGCCATAATCATATCATAATATCATCACTGTGAAGAATATGGGATGCAGTGTCACACCATTCACAGGACACCTTTAAAAGGAAGAAGCCAAGAGAACTTTTAAAAGCCAGATAGGGAGCATGGTCATAATTAATAGATGACTGGGAATCAGAACTCAAGTTCTGTTAACACAATGCCCGCATGGCAGAGCTGGGAAGTGATCTTAGACACACTACATGATTTCTCAGGGTCTCAGTTTACCGATCTGTAACACATCTCTCCTTCACAGAAGTGCTGATGGTCTTAATTAGTGTTTGTTAAGCACTGGTGACTAGAAGACACTAAAGAAGTATTAAGTAACCTGTTAATTCTTGGGCACACATGTATTTCCAGCTGCTGAAGAAACTACATCATCAGTGATGTGTTAGAACAGAGGTGGGCAAACTATGGCCCGTGGGCCACATCTGGCCTGCGGGACCATCCTGCCCAGCCCTTGAGCTCCCCACCACCACCACCCTATTCCGGCACCACTGGTCATCAGTGCGCAGTGACCTGTGGAGCTATTTAGAGCCCTGCAAATCTTCAGGTATCCCCATCCGTGGATGCGGATCTCTGCAGACAATGTTTGCAGATCACGGATTGAATGCGGATACACATTTTTTACACAGGGCTCTACATATGGGTGCCGACAAAGAGCGGAAACTGACAGTCTGCCTCACTTAAACGTTTCCCCCAGGGATCAAATGACCCTAGTAGAATGTGATTGTAACAATTGATCCCTAAGGAAGAGCCTCTCCAACCCTTTCTCCAAGAATCCTAGTTTTAGCTAAGAGATAAAGCTCCTTCCTGATTGAGGAGTTGTGTCTGACCTGCTGTAGAACTGGTAAAAAACAAACAAAAAACAAATATTCAAACAAAAACACCACAAGGTCATTGCTGCAGGCATTTTCCAAAGACAACTGAATCCACTGAAACAAACCAAAGACACTGAGTAGAGATTTACTTTGAAATTCATCTGAGCTCATTTTGAATTCTAGGTGGGTACAAGGTCCACTCTACATAAAATATAAGTATCTGCCAAAGCTTCCTGAGAACAAAATCTCTCTGGCTCCCTCTATAGGTGAAATGGGAAAATTAAGGGTGCGCTCCCACCTGTCGCCAGATTTAATTTGCGTATTTATCATGTGCTCCAGTGTAATTTCAGAAAATGTTCATGGATGTACTATTTGGAGTTTCTTTATGTTCTGTTCTTAGAAATATTGTTCAATTGTTATGTAATTAGGCATCTATAAAAGCATACACAAATATACAGAAACATGAAAAATACACCACAGAGCGAGTCAAGCACTCTAATCTTGTAGGCAGTGGACTCAGATTGGGTAGGTGAACAAAGTTGAAAGCATGGACTCTAACAGTGGCCTTATCTTGCTCGGAGTTCCTATTCCAGGAGTGAGTCCACCCAAAATCTTGGGCTCCATTGGGTATTTACTCTAGCATCTTACTGGAGCACTGTAACAGACCTGTTTGGGATGTGCACTGACTGGTGCTGGCAGGTATGGGCTGGAGCAGCTCAAAGCCAGGGGCAGACTGGCCCACCCAACTCTGGTTGACAGAGGGGACCACAGCAAATGACTCATGGTGCAACCTGACTGAGGGAGGGATGAACCAGGTTTCTGAAAGAGGTTTAGGTTTTTTTAAATAAGGCTTGGAGCAAGAGTTTCACAGGGCCCCCAACATGCCAGCCATCAAATACCAACTTGAAGTCTGCCAGACGGCACGGGGGGAGGGGGGGGGGTTTCAAATGAAATTTCGTGTCAGATGTTGTTTTATCCCAAGTAAATAGTTGTTTCAGGTGAGGTACTCACCGCTGTGTTTGCTGACAGTGCAAGGATACCACCATTAATGGGACCAGGGTTTTTAAACAAACAAAGTTCCTGGAACCTCAGGTATGAATAAGATTTTAGGTGGGAGTTTGAACGAATTGTTTTGTCAGTTTTCTAAAGTGACTTCCCCCACCCCCAGGTGTACCGTGTAGAAGTCTATTGAACCCAGCCCTTTTCACTTATCAGGAGAATCAGAATATATATCTCCCTTATATGCACCCTAGGAAACAGACCGAATAAAATCTTCCCCTCCAGTATAGTCTTTGCCAGGAAAAATCTGGCAGACAGAGTCAGGTAGTAGGTCTAAAGATTTTGCTAAGACCCACATTTGATCCAGAGACCAGGATCCTTCTGGAGCACAGGAAGACACTTTGGGGAAAGTGGAAGGAAGCAGCAAGAAGAGGTTACAGAAAGGGCAGAAATTCCCTATCCACAGCAGGGAAGCTATAGGTTTCCTGATGCAGATAATATTTACAGTGTTCCAGCTGGAGTCTATTCCACAGCAGCAGCATATTCCGCAAATATCCAGGTACCACAGAGCAGGATAAGAAAGCAGCCCTGTAACCCAGTGAAATTTGGAGTACAAAAAATACTATCACCTTCAACACCCTCAAAAATAAATTCTGTAACAGCCCAGCTCCTCTTCCTCTCAAGGAATAAATAGTTTGAAGAAACAGGAGCCATGGCCTGGATGACCAGTTCCTCCACAGTAGTAGAAGGAGTGGAGAATCATAGGAAAAAACAGCAGAATCCCCCTGCACTATTATAGCCATAAGAACACCCAGGGACCTTTGTTAGTCTCTAAGGTGCCACAAGTACTCCTGTTCTTCTTTCAGGGACCTTCTGAAGATCACCAGCAATCCAACAAAAGAATAGACCTATTATTTTCCCAAAGACCATGCCAAAAGCAGCTGGAATCCCTGGTGCTCTCTCGAAATATCACAATTGCACAAGTTGAAGAAACTGTCTATTATTCTCTCCTTTAGAGTCTCCAACCACAAAGAGACCCCAGAAGAGCCTCTCCAGAAGAGCCTCTGCTACAAATGGTACCAATTCCCACAGCTAAGAAATAAGCTGCACAGAAATTGCAGTACCATTGCCTTCTTTGGCAGCTGGTTAATGACCATCCACACAAAGATTATTTCCATGCACTTTAGGCTTATGGCTTCTCTGAGTGACGTCTCACAGATGAAACACATCGTCTCCACACCCCCTAAGCGAATAGTCAAAACCATGAAGTTATTGCGACTGAATGTGTTTACTGCACTGGCCTTTCTGGGGAAAGACAAACGCCATTCACTCGTTTACCTGCGCACAGTCTATCAATAATAAACTCGAAGGATATGTCTATACTGCAGTTAAACACTCACAGCCAACCTGTGTCCGCTGACTCAGGATGGGGCTCAGGCTTCCGGGCTGTAAAACAGCCATGTACATATTTGGGCTCAGACTGGAGCTCTGGGGTCCCAGAGCCTGTGCTCCAACCTGAACCCAAAACGTCCACACCACTATTTTACAGCCCCGCAGCCTAGGCCAGCCGACACAGGTCAGCCATGGATGTTTATTTGCCATAGACAGACATACCCTAGGTCAGGCCTTTTCTCAGAGTTCGTGACCTGGGTTCCTGAACTGCTCCAGCTGGTCATTCAGTACCAGAAAAAGCTCTCTCCAGTCAGTCATCACTCAAGCAGAAGACCAAGCACTTCTTATAAAGACTAGTAGAAAACCAGTGACATTTTCTACTGATAAACCAGGATTGCAGTAGATTAAAGCAAACTAGTTTTCTCAACTGGGATGAATGCAACACTGACTTATTCCACTGGGAAACCTATCTGTTCCCGCCAAGTGACAGAAACTCAAGGAGAAACCTGTTCCTCTGGGTTTTTTCCTGTACTATAGGAAGTATATAAAGCTGTAGATTGTCTTCCTAACTCCTTCCCTCTCACCCGCACATGGGCCCAGAGATCTCATTACCATGAAGCGGCAGGAAGCGAGGATCAAACCATGCAGTGTTCTTGTTTTGCAATGCTTATTTTTTAAAACAACTGTTGCTAGGCAACCAATATTTGATGATGGCATCATTCATGGAAGATAGGATTTCTGCTAGAAACAGCAAAGGACAGATATTGTTTAAAAAGACACACCCGAGTTCATTTCACTGGCTAGACTAGGGGATGATGATTGTCAAGGAAGGGTGTTCCGAGGTTCCTCTTGCACTTCCCTCCTCAAGATAATGGAGCATGATTTACTGGAAGCCACTACAAGAGGCCGCACAAGCAAATGAACATGCTGATTGCAACAAGTGAAATATACTAGAACAGTGTTTTTCAAACTTCAGGTCGCAATCTAGTACTGGGTCACAGCAGGTCAGGCACTGGGTCGCTCTGGTCAGCATCGCCGACTGGGACGTTAAACGTGCCTACCTGTTTCGACATCGTGCTGCACCCTGAAAGCAGCCAGCTGCAGATCCGGCTTCTAGGCAGGGGGCCACAGGGCTCCATGCACGGCCCAAACACCAGCCCAGCCAATGGGAAGGGGGGGGGGGTGCCTGCGGGCGACAGTAGCGCGTCTCTGCCTAGAAGACAGACCTGCTGCTGAACGCTTCCGGGGCGCAGCGCGGTCCGCGGTGCCAGGACATGCGGGAAGCCTGCCTCGGCACCCCGGCTGTGCCACTGACCAAGAGCCGCTGGAGGTAAGTCCACGTCCCAACCCCACACCCCAACCCCTTGCCCCAGCCCTGAAGACCGTCCCCCGCAACCCAGAGCCTCTCCTGCATCCCAAATCCCTCATCCCCGGCCCACCCCAGACCCAGCACCCCCAGCCCATAGCCCTGACCCCATCCTATACCCCAACTCTCTGACCCAGCCCAGAGCCCCTTCCCACACCCTGAACCTCTCATTCCTGGCCCCAACCCACAGCCCTCACCCCTGCACCCCAACCCTCTGCCCCAGCCCTGAGCCCCTCCCACACCCCAAACCCCTCATCCCCAGCTCCGTTGGGTTGTGGGCATAAACAATTTTCTTCAACTGGGTCCCCAGAAAAAAAGTTTGAAAACCACTGTAAAAGAAGAATGACATCCCCCCAGGCTACCAAACACCAACAGAATGACTGTCCTGAAATGCTTCCATACACACGGTAACTGTAACGAAGAGCTTGTTACTGTAACTCCTCTTGTCCTTCCTTGCTCCATGGGTCGCTCTCACTCTTTTGGAGATGCAAAAAAAATTAGATTGTAAGTTCTTTGGCACAGGGACAGCATCTATGACATAGCTGGCCAGTCTGAGCACTGTGCATTTTCAAATATTACTGTTACTTATTTTTAAATTATATATAATTACATTTAAAAATCCCTTGTTTTATTTTCTAGATTTTACAAATCTACTTGTCACCTAGCTAAAGATAAACAGTCCACTTTTTTCCTTAGGTTCTTTACACTCATGCTGCCCCGGCAACAAAGACAAAAGTGTTCTGGCTTTAGAAAGAAATTTGTCAAGCTGGAAACATTTATGAAGAGGAAAGCTGAAAAACATGCACACTGGCAGCGGCCAGGCTAAAGTCACACATTCAATAACCTAGAGGGATGTTCCTTTATCTGCTCCCCACACGTGTGCATTGAAGCTGGTGCACAAAGTTCACTTCCCCCTTCAGCTAGAGGTATTCTGTGGAGAGCACTAAAATTAACAGAGGGCAGAAGTCAGCAAGAGGTACGATAAGCAGCTGCTTCAGGACACAAACAGCTCCCAGACCATTACAGGCTCTTCAAAACCCTTGACAGGTTATAGGAGGACGACGAATGCTCCTTCTTTAGGCCCAAATAAAGATTTGGGGGGTTGTTTTTAAAAAAAATGTAAAAACATTAAAATAAGCCACTAGACCACACCAAAGAGGTCATGCATTAGCTGGCTAAACTGTGACAGCCATTAACTTGTGACAAATGCCATGTGTCTCAATCGCAATTAAAGGCAGAGGAAACGGCATCTGCGGCCTTTTTCTGATCGCTCATATTTCACACTCACGTTCCCTGGTCCCATATGCAGCACAGTTTCACCCACCATTTAGCATACAGAAACCATATGGTTTGGAGGCTTGTGTACTTTGCATAAACTGGAAGGAGAAATTAGCTTAGCATTAAGATAGGATTTTTTTGTGTTTGTTTTGTTTGTTTTGTTGCTTGGTATAAAAACCACAGTCCACACTTGCTGCCCACCACAGCACCTTCTCCCGCTACAATCTCACAACATAAGAACGTACCTATTTTAGGTACTACCATAGTGGTAATGCCTCCCAATCTTTAATGTATTTATCCTCATAACATCCCTGTGAGACAGGAAAGTGCTATTATCCCCATTTTGCAGATGGGAAACTAGAGGGCAGGGTAAGTCACTAGCCCCAGGTCACGCAGGAATTCTGCCGCACAGAAGAATATTGAACTCTGTTCTTCTGAGCCCCAGGCAATGCTGTGCATGCTCATCATAGGGCTGGCTGCACAAAAGTGATCCACGCTGCTCCTTTTTCATGCAACAGTCCAGAAAACAAGTGCAGCAATCGCTGTCTTACTAGTTCAATGAAGGTATACAAGCCAAGAAACCAGGCAACCAGATTCAGTTCTGCTGCTAGCAGCTCTCACGGTGACAGCTAGCTCACATGCACGCAGCATAAAGAGAGGGATGATTCATAACATAAAAAGAAGAGCTGAAGTGAACAAGCTGTGCAGATTTCAGTACGAGTTCCCCCTCATTCCCTCCTCCTTCCCACCCACAATAGGTCATGCTAAATCTATTTGTCATGCTGCACATGAAACTTGTTTTGCTTATACTTTAAAATTAACAGGCCAAAAAAAAAGTAGCAAGGAAAAAATCCAAAGAAGCGTGTCCTCCTCCTGAATCCTGGGCAAATGACTTCTGCTTCGTCTCAAATTCTCCATTTCCAAAATAATATTTACTGTTTGTCTCTTTCCGGAGGGGAGAGGGGCAAGTATTAATGGACACAAAGTGCTTAGAACACTTAAGCAATGCGACATTGAAGGGTTACTTCTGTACAATGAATTTCAGATACATACAGAGCAGATAGAGATAATTTGCCTTTTTGTAGGATATTGCCAGTCTGAGCAGGAATTTTATAGATATATTTTTTTAAGTTATGAGGAATAGCACTCGGGTCCAAGTGCTACAATGTAAGCAGTTTTCACCTGTGGCCACTGTATACACAAAATACATAAACAGAACTGTTTTTTATAAACACACCTCTATCCCGATATAACGCGACCCGATATAACACGAATTCGGATATAACGCGGTAAAGCAGCGCTCCGGGTGCGGGGGAGGGGGCTGCACACTCCGGTGGATCAAAGCAAGTTCAATATAACGCGGCTTCACCTATAACGCGGTAAGATTTTTTGGCTCCCGAGGACAGCGTTCTATCGGGGTAGAGGTGTAGTATGTACTTGCTTGCATGGATATACATGCATCTATCCACCCTTGAGGAAACCTTTCATGGTAGGAATCGTGTTGTTCATACCTCTCAGACACACATACCCATCCTCCCACCCCCACAAACTGTATATTATTCATGTACATGTGCAGAGCTAGTCACAACTTTGGGACAGCATATGTTTCTGCCCAAACAAAATGCTACAATCCCTGCTGGAAGTGATCCCGGCTACTCATCCTCCTTCTCTCCTGCAAAACCTGGCATTTTACATTTCTTAAGGCCGTGATAATCAGAGTTCTCATTAACATACTGAACTACTGTGAAACACCTTCTCACCTAGACCCTCATCTACTCTCAGGCACATGTCAGCACTAGCAAAAAGGAATCATGCAGTCATATGAAAATGCCTTACTGGGGTCTCGAGAAGGCAAGGAGAGAGGGGACGCTGGACACTCAAAGGTTTAGGATATTGGATAAGAACTTTAATCAGTCTGCCCCAAACCTTGACTAGTTCTCACTGGCTTGGGCTCCCTATCAAGCCAATATAGGGTGACCAGATGTCCCGATTTTATAGGGACAGTCCCGATTTTGGTTCTTTCTCTTATATAGGCTCTTATTACCCCCCACCCCGTCCCGATTTTTCACACTTGCTGTCTGGTCATCCTAAGCCAATAGGAGAGGGGTAAACTGAACTCATGCCAGATCCAGCAAGCATGAGTTCCAAAGAACATCTTTCCCCACCCCCAATCAGCTCAATTCTCTGGCAATACAGACCTTCCTAGGGGAAGTGCTGCGCAAGATGCCCATTCATAGCACTGCTGTGTAATTAGAGCCCAATCAAAACATGTTAAACAAAGGAGTTGCTGCTGCAGCACAGCTAAGCTCACTCCGTTGATTAGGCTGTATGCTTCCCTCCACAACCACCCCTCCCAGAAGAGAGCCACTCAAAGCCCAGGATTTAATGATGTCTGAAAGTTACTGGTTTCAACTGAAGGGGAAAGAAGTGAATGCAGCTCTTAATTAACTTCCCCACCCCTCTGAACAATGAAGACTCCCTCCATCCACAGCTTACTAAAAGAAACAGAAGAGCCATGTCAAGTGTCCGGTCTGAGTACAGGGCACGGAGAGCAAGATACAGACTTCAGTATATAGGGAGCAAGGAAGAGCCATTTGGAATGAGAGACAAAGATTATCACAGGAAGAGGAGCCAGAATATCCAGGTTTATCACGTCTGTCACTCGGCAGACGCTAGAGCAGCCATAGAAATAGGATTTCCCTGCCGTTTTGATTAGTATCAGGGGGTTTTGATTGCGGTCTGTGAGGAGGCACCACCACCCAAACTGCTCCGTGCCATGGAACTTGGCCCAGGAACATAGATCATTGGTCCATCCAGTGTTATCCTGGGTCCTGCAACGATCACCACTGGATGTTTCAGAGGGAGGTGAAAGACTCCCATAATGCATCTGCACACGAGCTTGGGTTGGAGGATGCTTTACTAAGCTACGTGGTTATTTATTTGTGCCCTCAATCAGAGACAGGAAGGGAAGGACAGACACTTGTCACTTTTTGAAAAGCAACTATAGATGCAAGAGTAAAATAAGTACATTTTTTGCTACTATGCTGTACACCCCGGGTCAACAAGAACTTCATCATAGCAGAAGGGATAGTATTCTGATCCTACTTCTCCAGAACAGAGCCGTAACTAGCTATTTTTGCGCCCGAGGCAAGAATATAAAATTGTGCCCTCCCCCCTCCATATAATTTCATAGTAGTTACTTTGTAAAAAAAAGAAAAATACATAAAAACAAGAATAATAATGATAATAGAACGTTTATTTATTTTAATCATAAGATCCACGTACAAAATCAACTAATACATATAAGGTGTGCATCATAGTGCATCATGAACTGTGGGGGTCGGGGTCGGGGCTCGCAGCCCGGCGCAGGGGTCGGGGCTCGCAGTTGCACACTGGGGTCGGGATCGGGACTCGCAGCCGCGCACAGGGGTCGGGGTTGGGGCTCACAGCCCGGCGCGGGGTCGGGGCTCGCCTCGCAGCCGCACGCTGGGGTCAGGGTCGGGGCTCACAGCCCGGGGTCGGGGCTCACAGCCCGGCGCAGAGGTCAGGGTCAGGGCTCACAGCCCGGCGCAGGGGTTTTGGTCGGGGCTCACAGCCCGGGGTCGGGGCTCACAGCCCGGCGCAGGGGTCGGGGCTCACCTCGCAGCCGCACGCTGGGGTTAGGGTCAGGGCTCGCAGCTGCACACTGGGGTCGGGGTTGGGGCTCACAACCCGGTGCAGGGGTCGGGGTCAGGGCTCACAGCCCGGGGTCGGGGCTCACAGCCCGACGCAGGGGTTGGGGTCAGGGCTCACAGCCCGGGATCGGGGCTCACAGCCCGGCGCAGGGGTCGGGGCTCGCAGCCGCGCGCAGGGGTCAGGGCTCACCTCGCAGCCGCACGCTGGGGTCGGGGCTCATAGCCCGGGGTCGGGGTTGGGGTCGGGGCTCACAGCCCGGCGCAGGGGTCGTGGCTCTCAGCTGCGTGCAGGGGTCGGGGTCAGGGCCGGGGCTTGCAGCCACACACTGGGGTTGGGGTCAGGGCTCACAGCCCGGGGTCGGGGCTCACAGCCGCGAACTAGGGTCGGGGTCAGGGCTCGCAGCCGCGCACTAGGGTTGGGGTCGGGGCTCACAGCCCCACGCAGGGGTCGGGGTTGGGGCTCGCAGCCCGGCGCAGGGGTCGGGGTCGGGGCTCGCAGCCACGCGTCCCTGTCGGGGTCAGAGCTCACAGCCCGGCGCAGCGGTAGGGGCTCGTAGCCCCGCAGCTCCACACAGGGGTCGGGGTCGGGGCTCGCAGCCGCACACCTGGGTTGGGGCTTGTAGCCCTCAGCTCCACACAAGGGTCGGGGCTCGCAGCCATGCGTCGCGGTCGGGGCTCGCAACTTGCAGCCGCGCGCCAGGGTCGGGGCTCGCTACCCCCCACATAACCAGGTCGCGACCCCCAGTTTGAGAACCAATGCTTTGTAATTACTGTAGGGTGTATTCTATTTATTTTCCATTTACATTGTACATTTGTCATGACACAATGCGCATATTATGTGATTATAATTTTTCATAAAATAATAATTAAAAAACTTAATTTGTCTTTTTCTGCGCCCCTCAGCTTTGCGCGCCCGAGGCAAGTGCCTCACTCGCCTCGCCCTTGTTACGGCACTGCTCCATAAGTACACCACTTGAGCTTGGGAAGAACTTGTGAGCAGTCTGGGGCCTATGTCATAAGTGGGGAATTCAAATTTCATTCAATAGAGGGCAGCAGTGTACACAGACGCCAGTTCATTACAAATATTTAGCGTCTCTCTGACTCCTCAAAGGAAAGAGTGAAGTATAGGCCAAGAACCATTAAAATATCCAAGCCACACCACTATCCCCAACATCAGGGATCTTTCTTCCCAATCCATGTGGCTCCCATGCAGGGTTAAACCCATCTGCACTTATCCAGAGCGCACACTGCCACAGATTAGATTGTGGAAGGATGGAGGAGATGAATGGAACACAAGGACCAGAGTGGAGGCGGGTGGAGAGCTTCCTACAGACAAAATAACTACCAAGTTCTGTTAATAGGCTCCCCCTATAATAATTTAAAGGTGCAATGACTAAAATGAACTTCCAATGCTTCACAGATCCTTCTACAAACACGAGGTAAGTTGTTCCCTACTGGCTTTAATGAGAGGCCCAAGGCTAGATCTGGCTCTCTCTGTACAGTGAAATGTTGGCGTGAATGCAGGAATTGAGATGCAGGTTGGAAACAACACATTACAGAATTTTGCACTTAACTAAAAAAATTCATCCCAGTTTAAATCCAAGCTAAGTTTTTTGCTTTATTAATAGCGTGTCTGGCATTTCAGTAAACACAGATCCGGACCTGCAATAGCAAAGAATTCCCAGCACTGGACGTGGCATGTAGCGAGGTTCCATGGCTGCCCCAGAGGGAGTGGGGAAGCTTTTGGGGAGTGTATATCTAGTCTTACTTCCTGGATGGCTACCTGAGCACACCAGAGAAGGGGGGAAAACAGTTCACATGGAATGGTAGAAAGAGAATTATGTAGGAAAGGAATTACCTATGGAAGCTGGGCATCTAACTCCCTCAGGCTCCTGCCTAAATGATTATACTAGAGTAGATAAAGAGAGCATCTCCAACAGGAATAGTAGAAACATGGCGCATGTGGGTATTTATCCAGGCAGAGCGTCTCATCCCCGTTATACGAGTTATTTCCATGGTCACCCTGATCTTCAAAGACATGCCAACTGCAGCTTCACCTCCATGGGTACTCCACAAAGACAGTGGAACAAGCACCTTCTTGAAAGACTCTCAGCATGTGCTGCAACCTTTGTATTCTATGCTTGTGTAACAAAGCTTGCACTTCCAAAAGAAGAGAATAAAATAAGCAATGGTGTAAACAACAGAGTCATGTGAAGGAAGAAATCCACTCCATGGTTGCTGCTGTTGGGTCAGTGGCAGGACTGTCTAGCTGTGGAATCTCTGTTAGCTATTATCATATACATCCCCCTAGCTGTGGAATAATCTCTGCACTGAATCTGCCCTAGAGCCTTCCAAAAAGGAAGAGGAAAAGAAAAACATTCCTGGCACTGATGGTCATCAGATTTGAGACAGAGGAAAATTACAACATCATTTCCCCACCAGATCAGTAGAGTGCAAAGAGGAAGCTCACTAACAGAGACTGAAGGCAACTCATCTTAGAAACAAAGAAAGCCAGAAACAATGTGTTTTACATCTTGAACTGTTATTGTGGTTAGCCAACAGTGCAGGAAGGATTTGCAATACCCCACTACTGCCTCATTTTCATTGTCAATTAAAGATCTTCAGAAACTGAAATGGCGCGATCCCCAGGGGTTTCCTTTAAAAGAACTGGTAGAAAGACTGTGGTGGGTTTTGAAATATGGCATTTGCACTGCAGATGCTGAAATGGAGAGAGAAGGTCTCTTTCTACTTTCCCCATCTCCCTTTCTTTCAGAAGCAGCAGGATGCTAAGCCAGCCATCAGTTTTTGAAACAATATCCTTGTTCTAAATCAAAGGCAAAAGAGAAGTGACACAAAAAATCCAGGACCAGCCAACAGAATGTAGAAAATTACAATCACCTTCAACTCAATTTGGAATATGTCAATATGTGTGGTATGAAGGCGCAACCAGAAAGTTGGGAGTCAGGAGGTCCCAAATTCTAATTGTGGCTCTGCCACTGATTGGCCTTGAGAAAGTCACTTCAGCATTCTGTTTCCGTTTCCACTTCTGTAAAATGAGAATACTCACCTACCTCCTAGGGGACTTAAGGGTTTGAGGCTTAGTTGGTTGAAGCCTACAAAATGGTCTGAACGTATACAATATTATTTATATAGCCTGAGGGTTCCTTTCAAGCTGTTAAAGAGATTTCAGCAGCCATTCCAGATTTTATTCACAATGATGAAAAGCTAGAAATCCTTCATAAGCCCCAAATTTGCTCTAAATATAACTGAACTTAATTGACTTAGCAGGTAAACTGAAAATAAATAAAAGGAAATCCAGTATATCAGTGTAGATGGCCCAAAGAATTCCCTGCCTGAGTGGGTATCTGAAATCCAATTATAAGAAACTTCTTTAGGTAGGAGATTAGCCTCTTAAGTTTAGTCTCTAGGAAGTGTGTTATGATTTTGGTTTTTTTTTTTTTTTAAATATAAATAAAACACACCTTTTGCTTCCATGATCTCTTGAATCTTTGATTTATAGTGAAAACAGTTAGTTTATTATCTATCTCAGTGCTATGGTATTAAGCCAGAAACTGATCCTGAGTTATATTATATAACCTGTTATTTAAGGCCTGGTCCACACTAACCCCCCACTTCGGACTAAGGTACGCAAATTCAGCTACGTTAATAACGTAGCTGAATTCGAAGTACCTTAGTCCGAACTTACCGCGGGTCCAGACGCGGCAGGCAGGCTCCCCCGTCGATGCCGCGTACTCCTCTCGCTGAGCTGGAGTACCGGCGTCGACGGCGAGCACTTCCGGGATCGATTTATCGTGTCTAGACAAGACGCGATAAATCGATCCCAGAAGATCGATCGCTTACATCCGGACCAGGAAGTAAGTATAGACGTACCCTTACACTGTTCCCTTGGGGACCACAGAACCTGTATTTCTGTGAATCTTCAGTGGAGAAGAAGCTGGACACTAAAGAGGAATGCTTCAAAGGGACTCCAGGACTCAGATGCACTTATTGTTAACCTGCATGGCAAAGTACAGGCTGGCATAGCCGAGAGGATAGTACTTGGATGGCTAACAGGCTGGTGGTGTCAGAGAGCTGACAGCCAGGTAAGCGCAAGCAAATGTCCCTCATACAGGAGGCAGGGGTGGGGGAGAGATAACAGTCCTCCCCAGCTCTCCATCCTTCTTCAGAATGCTGATACCTCCCTGGAATCTTGCCCCCTCTCTGGGTCCTTAACTCCAGTCTACCTACAGGCCTTCTGCCTATAGATTGGTTTTCTCTGGGGCCCACCTCTGCCATCTTCCATCAGGGTCAGGGTGTAACAGAAACCACCCAGTACCGCCCACAGCTCGGATTCATCTTTAATTGGGCTTGGCCCACACTCCAACTGCAACCAGGTGTACCAATTGGCCTCTCACCCCCTCTGTAGGTAAACACCCTTTCACACCCTGCCTTAGGCTGCTCAACTCAGTTCCTTCAGACTTCCAAGGGCCAGAAGGAATAAAGATTATCAAAAACTTAGTAAGATACCAGGGCCACATTACACATATACACACTAAACAGATAACATGGACATGCACATACACTGAGTTTAGGCCTCAACAGCAGACCAGTTTTCCCAGCTATTCCGTCCTGAGATCATAATTCTCTAGTTCAGTGTACTCTGAAGACATAAGATCTGTTCTGCATTGAAAGCATCCCGAGTCATCTTTGTAACATTATTATCCTATCACTGCTAACAGCCTACAAACACTGTGTTCAATTGATGCATCCAGACATTGTTTCTTGGTGCTGCAAGTACAGAATCAAATTCAGGTGGCCATGGTAACCCAGCATGGAACACAGGATTCTTCACCCTTTGGAAAGCACACCACACTCTCTCTTCCCTCATCTCACATCGAGTGGCAGTAGCACATCTTCTAGTCAGGAGTACAGACATCTAACCACCAATGTTTGCTCCTGAAAGAACAGAGGCAGTGATTTGAAAGTCAGATCCTTAATCTGTGCTTGTTTCTTCTTCTGTGAAGAGGTTATAGTGCTTACCTCCCTCACGGAGAGGTTAGAAGGAAGAGACAATTTGAAAGTTAGTCAGTTTTTTAAAAAAATCTTTAAAGTCTTTTCAGATCTGCCCGCCCACCCACGCCCCAAGCCAACATTTGTGGTTTTATATATTGTGGTATGAACAGCTCACAACAGAAGAAGCTGTTGAGTAATTAGTGGGTTATACAGCAAAACTGGCTCTCTGCAAATGCAGTCAAACGTAGAAGAATGTAAGTGAGAGGGAGGGGCTTGGATATGTTTCTCTCTATCACCACTTCCAGTTACAGGACTCTTAGGCAACACCTTCAATAGGCGGCAAACAAGTTTTACTCTGAAGTGTGATTTTAACATTGCTGGTCCCCCTTCAGTGTTTGTAAATCCTTAGCGGACAGGCATGCTATTAATAATACTGTCCTGCACTTCAGGAGTGCCATGTTAGAGTCTCTCATAAGACCGGGATGCTCCTAGCTCTAGAGAAACAAAAGTGTTTCTTAGGACAAAGGGGGCTTTGCAGCTGAACAGATATTATTTTAACCCCTCCCTCTAAAGTACTTGAGGTTTTCCATTAGTTTACATTTTATGCTTTGCTTCTTTCCATCTCCTGCCCTGAAATCAGGCAGGCTGTACCAGTGTCACTTGCTAGAGCCTGGCAGAGACATGGGTACATGACAGCCTGGAATATATTTCACCATTCGATTTTTACCAGAAAGCACTTGTGATTTTAAAACTGCCATTTTTTACCTGCCCTGTTCAACTCCTTCACTACTCCCCAGAGCCCGGGTGCCTTCTCAAATTCCAGGAAGAAGGAAGGTCAGTAATTTTCTTTGGAAAATCATGGGAGACGGGAGAGATTCCAGAAGACTGGAAAAGGGCAAATATAGTGCCCATCTATAAAAAGGGAAATAAAAACAACCCAGGAAACTACAGACCAGTTAGTTTAACTTCTGTGCCAGGGAAGATAATGGAGCAAGTAATTAAGGAAATCATCTGCAAACACTTGGAAGGTGGTAAGGTGATAGGGAACAGCCAGCATGGATTTGTAAAGAACAAATCATGTCAAACCAATCTGATAGCTTTCTTCGATAGGATAACGAGTCTTGTGGATAAGGGAGAAGCTGTGGATGTGGTATACCTAGACTTTAGTAAGGCATTTGATACGGTCTCGCATGATATTCTTATCGATAAACTAGGCAAATACAATTTAGATGGGGCTACTATAAGGTGGGTGCATAACTGGCTGGATAACCGTACTCAGAGAGTTGTTATTAATGGTTCCCAATCCTGCTGGAAAGGCATAACGAGTGGGGTTCCGCAGGGGTCTGTTTTGGGACCGGCTCTGTTCAATATCTTCATTAACGACTTAGATATTGGCATAGAAAGTACGCTTATTAAGTTTGCGGATGATACCAAACTGGGAGGGATTGCAACTGCTTTGGAGGACAGGGTCATAATTCAAAATGATCTGGACAAATTGGAGAAATGGTCTGAGTTAAACAGGATGAAGTTTAACAAAGACAAATGCAAAGTGCTCCACTTAGGAAGAAAAAATCAGTTTCACACATACAGAATGGGAAGAGACTGTCTAGGAAGGAGTACGGCAGAAAGGGATCTAGGGGTTATAGTGGACCACAAGCTAAATATGAGTCAACAGTGTGATGCTGTTGCCAAAAAAGCAAACATGATTCTGGGATGTATTAACAGGTGTGTTATGAGCAAGACACGAGAAGTCATTCTTCCGCTCTACTCTGCTCTGGTTAGGCCTCAGCTGGAGTATTGTGTCCAGTTGTGGGCACCGCATTTCAAGAAAGATGTGGAGAAATTGGAAAGGGTCCAGAGAAGAGCAACAAGAATGATTAAAGGTCTTGAGAACATGACCTATGAAGGAAGACTGAAAGAATTGGGTTTGTTTAGTTTGGAAAAGAGAAGACTGAGAGGGGACATGATAGCAGTTTTCAGGTATCTAAAAGGGTGTCATAAGGAGGAGGGAGAAAACTTGTTCACCTTAGCCTCTAAGGATAGAGCAAGAAGCAATGGGCTTAAACTGCAGCAAGGGAGGTCTAGGTTGGACATTAGGAAAAAGTTCCTAACTGTCAGGGTGGTTAAACACTGGAATAAATTGCCTAGGGAGGTTGTGGAATCTCCATCTCTGGAGATATTTAAGAGTAGGTTAGATAAATGTCTATCAGGGATGGTCTAGACAGTATTTGGTCCTGCCATGCGGGCAGGGGACTGGACTCGATGACCTCTCGAGGTCCCTTCCAGTCCTAGAATCTATGAATCTATAATTTCTCTGAGTCAGGCTCAGACTGTAAACAAACATTCAGCAGCTAGTTTCACAAAATGCTCAGTCCTTCATCAATCCGTGGCTCGCTGGTGTATTGCCCAGACACCACTACATCTGGAGCTCTGGGGGTTTAAGAGACATTTCCACAGAATTTTCCATGCTCACCTCCACCTGCTGCAAAGGTGATGGTGAGATGCCCAGACCGAAAACCTGCTTAGTTTGGGGGGTTGGTTGCTGGTAGCAGTGTGTGGACAGTGGGCTACTCAGCACAATCAGAGATTATGTGCAACTCTATAAACTAGCCCTGAAAAGACATTCAGCAGCAAACTCCCTTAATCAAAGACTCCTCTTGGCTGGACCTCAGTTACCTCAGATTCAGTAAGAGAACCCTGCTTCAAGCTAGGTTAATTGAAAGGGGTTTTAGATAAAAAGAATTTGTGATAGATAAGTGAGAGAAACAAGGCAGGTGAGGTAGTATCTTTTATTGGACCAACTTCTGCTGGTGAGAGAGAAGTTTTCAAGCCATACAGAGCTCTTCTTCAGGTAAGGTAAGATAAGTGTCATTCCTGGGCAAGAAAAACAACAACAGTGTTATCATTCCCCACAGGACCCCAACAAACAGGAAGGAAAGCCTTGGTCAGTGTCAAAACACTAACTACCTGTTCTCACTTCCCTTCCTGACTTAGGCCAAGTCTACACTATAAACTTACGTCGGTATAACTACGTTGTTCAGAGGTGTGAAAAATCCACCCTCCTGAGCGACGCAGTTATACCAACCTAGCCCCCGGCGTAGACAGGCAAGCTTCTCCCATTGATATAGCTACTTCCTCTCGCAGAGGAGATTAACTACGCCAACGGGAGAAGCTTTCGTGTTGACCTAACAGCATCTTCAGTGAAGCGCTACAGAGGTACCACTGCAATGTATTAAACGTAGTCCTGCCCTTAACCAAACCACTTACAACGGAATACTTAAAAAAGGCGTAATACCACCAATTAAGGGGAAGGAAGGGAAATACTACATACAAACTCTCAAAAGAATTAATTTTGTCAGTTAAATAATCATTGCCTCTTATAGGGTGATCAGTAAGGCAACGCTATATCTGATTTCTTGGAGGCAGGAGAATACAAAAAGAAATCGGGGGTGAGAGGAGGGAAGAGGGACGACAAAAAACAAAGATCATCACATTTCATTTTACACTATACTATACTAAATAGTAATAAAGAAACCATATTCCTAGAGACTTGTCCAGTTGAAAGTTATACATTGAGAAATTTTCTTATTACTTGACTAATAACTGATTATTACATCTTTAGAAAAATTACCCAACTTGAACAATGGAAAGAGACCAGCAAATTTCACTTTAATTTCTAGCCAGTTGCACTTGGATTTTCATGCACTAGCTGCGATTAATGCTGCAACCCTGCAGGTGATTTATTTTATTTTATTTTTAAAGTCATGGACATCTTTGATTGGATAAAAGCTTAGCTGTGGTGGTGGTGGTGGGAGAGGAGCAATTTAAAACTGAACCTCAATCTTGTGATATCTGATCTGAGGGGGGTGGAATGGGAGAGAAAAGAATGTAACATAAGTCAAGCACTCCACATTTTAGTAAGCATTAGCAAAAGATTCGCAAAACGACAGGTTTCACCTCTTCTGAGCACAGCTATGAAGGTGGATTTGTTTCAGGTGTAGAGTCATGTCTCTGCTTGAAGCAGCAGATAAGCAGTCTTCTGTTCAGATATGCCTGCCCACTTATCACCTTGGGAGGTCACTCACACTAGAAGGATCAGCTGCTATTTGGGTGGCATACAAAAACCAACTGCACTGCAACTGGAGCAGTGGGGGGGAGGAGGGGGGGGAAAAGAGAGAACAGCCCAAGTTTAGGCAGGGGAAGAAGGCTGGTTAACTCCTGTAGCGGTAAAGAACTGGTCAGGAAGTGAGGAGCAGACCAAAAATAGGGAGAAGGCAGGAGGGAGAAAATCGTAAGATGCCTGCCTAAAAGATCATTTAAAATATTCACTGCTCTCAAGAGCCCAATCAGCTGGTTTCTAATCACCAGAGCCAGGAACTTCAGGAGCCTAACATCCTGCGTTCAGTTTACAGAAGAGACTCTGTACAGGTTTCCAGGCCCCGTTGGGGATGATGAACCCGGAGGGAGTCCTGCACAGCACATTTGAGCAGGTCAGGCTAGCTGCTCTCTTCTCTCATCTCATTATGGCCCATTCTTGGCATAGTTTTCTTCTCTATCGAGTGAAATATAAAAACAGACGCCCTTCATATGAACGATCACACCTCTCCTGCTACAACAGTGCCAACTCTCCAGAGCTCCTGCTCCTCCTCCAGGGCAAGGGACCACAAGAATGTTACGAACAGGGCAGGCAGAATGAAGATAATCCATGAACACCCAACACACCTGCTTCCTGAAAAAGAAAAAGAGACACATACAAGGCAAAGTAGTGGTCAAAACAGGGGTTCATTCTCCCATGAGAGAATCTCAGTCTCCACAGTTCTAGGCTGCTAGAGAGAAGTATCACACCTCATATTGGCACAGATGGGTGCAAGAACAGCTGCTGTCCTGATTTCAATTAATTGCACGTGTTTGCATGCAACAGGGTCAGGCCTACAGGCTGCCGCCGGGCAACTCCACATACCCGTGGGGATTTCAGCTAAAGAGTGTCTGTTCCACGCTAGCCCAAAGTTTACAAGCGCTCAAGCAGAGTGCCCTGCCAGAAGACTAATTAAAAGCATGCACTCTGTTTAAAGATTGGAAGGCAACTGGATTTCTTTAGACAGACCTCTAGTGAAGCCTGTTTGGAGAGTGATCAGCACTATTGCCCCAGAAGTTGCAGACAAGAGGGAGGACGAGGCATGCCAATATCACAGATCTTATTCAGAGGGTACATGCCTGCTCCCAGACCCATAACAAGAGCAAGACAAATGGAAACAAAGGATCTGTACTCCGGTTCAGCACCAGCATGGACTCAAGGTATGGTTTCCTACAAATTCCTAGTGAAGGAGAAGGAAGTATGGACAAGCCAAGCAACATTATTGTGACCTGATTTCCCAGCAAGAACAAGCTTCAGCAGGACCAGCTAAATAACCATATTGGCAGGCACCTTTTTATCTCTTTGGAAACCCCTTGCATTTCCCTTTGGGTGAGGGGGTAACAGCTAAGATTCAGTGTAAGCAGCAACATATCCTGTATTGGTTTCAACCCAAACAAATAGGAAATAGAAGATAACGTTTCCCTGCAGCCAGGAGCCATTGCGGCATCAAAGAGATTCAAGTGCTTGTCTTCACACGGTCCTGAGTTGAGGGCCCCGAGCCCAGCAAGGGATGTGCTTTGGTGGCTCCCACGATGGGAGAAAGCAAAAGGACAGGACAGGTCCTGGGAGATTTCCAGCCCAACAGGACTTCCAGGGTAGGCTTGCGGTCTCTCAGGATTTGGCATGAGATTTGGACCCATGAGCTCAGAACCACTTCCTGTTTGCTAGTTTCCAGCAGTCAACCCATACCATCAGATCAGCCATGGTTGGTTGGTTGGTTTTTTCCACCTTCCTCGCAGCAAAACCTAGGGGCTGGGTTTTAGGCAACCAGAGGGCTGGAACTCTCCCCCTCCCAGAGGTCACAGTCTGCACCTAAATGAGACTGTTTAGTTGTCACAACTTTTGGCAGGTGCTCGGTGCAAGAACTTGGAGAGTTAGGCTCCAGTTCCAAAAAGATAACATAGTGGGCATCCCGAGGGCATCTCCTTACAAGATGAGGGCATCGTGTCTAACCCCTGGGGAGAAATGCACTCGATGGCGGTGCTGGCTGGCGGTCAAGTCCCCTCTTGCCTCAATCCCAGAAAGGGGAAGGAATGTTAGCAGGTGAGTGGAGGCACCCAGAGACCCTCCTAGTGCGATGACAGGCTCCCCCTATGGTGGAAGCCCCCCAAGAATTGGCAAATGATCAATGGGTGCGAGTGACTGCACTGGGCTGTTCTCTAATGGGAACCTTGGGAGCAATTTAACTAATGCAAGTTGCAGTCTAGTTAAAATCCATACCGCACATCCTCACCTTCCATGCAGTGAGCACCCCATAGCCTGTCTGATTCTTGGAATCCATGCTTGCCAGTTACAGGAGAGAACGAGGCCTTGGCTACACTAGGAGTTTTGCCACTAAAATTCCACATTGCGCCTACTGCGACTGGGTCAGCTCCACTGCGGGAACAATACAGGAGCTCTGGCATGGCCAAGGCTCCAAGCAGCACTGACATTTCAGAGTCACTCCGAGCAAGATTAGGCAACACGGGGTTAAGTTTCCAAAAGCACCTCAGTGACCTAACTTTTGAAAATGCTACCCATGGTGCTTAAGTCTGGGATTTTCAAGGAGTGTGAGGGTTAGGTGCACAACAGCCATTAGGTTTCAGTGGGTCTTGGGGCGGGCGTGGATCAGCATTCACATCACACTCCCCGTCAGTACCCAGCCCAAGCCGGAGAAGCTAATGATCCAAGCAGCTGACCAAAGTTGGTGATGAATCCTGGGCACATGCCACCTGAGGCATATTGCACATATGCTGAGAAGGGGTCTTGGGCACCTAATTCCCTTAGGCACCTTTGAAAAATCCCAGCCTAAAACTCCAACAGCGACTGACTAGGTACTCTAGCACCCCACTATTCTTTCAGCAGTAGAAAATGGGAAGGGGGGGAAATAACCCAGTTTAGATCTACTAAGAGAGGGAATGATGATGATAAAAGTTAAAATAAATGGGACAGCTCCCACAATGGGCAAAACAGAGAGGTAAGTCGGGTGAAGCGATTTACTATCCTCTTTGCACTGCACTAGATTAACAAGCCTCCTGCTGTTTTCTAATATTGCTTTTCAGCCTCTCCTGAAGGGAAGTAGATTCATTTTCTCTTTTCAAGCAGGGGAAACTTAAAACTCACCTTTCTTCCAGGAAGGCAGAACTCAGTTTTATTCACTAGAATTCACCCTGCAGGGCAGGAGGAGTTAAAATTCCAAGGCTAACTCTAGGCCACAGAAACAGGTTCAGAGTTGTTCCCAACTATGTAGATTTATGCTCGATGCTTTAGGGCATGGACCTCAGGGCATGTCTTCACTAGCACTGCCAGGGCAGCACTTTAACATGGCTGTGTAGTCGCAGCACTAGCACTGTAAAACTCCCCTCCCCCCCCCCCCCCCCCCCCCCCACAAGAGGAGTAGCTATCAGCACTGGGAACACGGCTCCCAGCGCCAGTGCACTGTCTGCACTGCCACTATACAGTGCTGAAACTTGCTTGGGGAGGGGGGGGGTATTTTTTCACACCCCTGACCGAGAAAGTTGCAGTGCTGTAAAGTGGCAGTATAGACAAGGCCTCGGTCTCCAAAGAACTCTGCTCAAAACACTCCCGCCCCCAGATGAAATGAGTCTAGGCATGGAACTCAAGCCCAATCCCAGAGGTGAAGACTAAAATTTCACAGCAGTTCACCTGCTAACGGCCTAACTGCAAACAACAATGCTGCATGCAAAACAGCCATTGCGTCACTCACCAGTCTGTGGACACACACAGACTATATACCCTGCAGCAGCATTTACCTGCTGACATTTAATGTGCTAGTGATCAAGGAAGCAGGCTACCATGGTGGCCTAGAGATCGCACTCAGCACTATGAAAAAGGACACCCAGACTGGGCTGTAAGCTCTACCGCAGCAAGAGTAAACCCCCAACTTCTGTAGTCTACCAAATTAGGCAAAAACCTGCATGTGGACATGAAAGCATTAGACACAGCGTGCAAGTGATCAGGGAGCATCCAGCGAGCCAGAACACCACACACAGCTAAGTCAGAAAGGAGCAAAAACGGAAGTATGAGAAGAGTCTCTTGGATGCTGCCATTGCACCTAGCCCTTAGGTAAACAGGCAAGAAGCCTGAGCTGTCCAAAATTTTATCCTGCTTAAAAAAGGGTAGTGGTGTGACTGGGTACAGATCCCCAGCTAACCCAAGGGAATCTGCTGCAATTTCACTCAACTAAATAAAAATGCAGCCCTAGAGCAGACGTGGGCACACATTGAGTCATTCTTCCCCTTTTGACCTGAAATACGTGGGGTAAAGAAGACGAGACTTCCTTATATTCTCCATGGTGCTGGGAGCCAAAAGATCAGAGGGTTCCCAGTGGCTGTTCGGTACCTCTCCACGTAACTGGATTTTTAAGACTCAACTGTTTAGAAGGACTTGAGAGAGATTCAGCTTGTCTCTTGAACATCCTGGGACCAAGATGGCTACCACTATACTTCATAGAAGAAACACTATCAGAATGAAACTACTGCCTTGTTATTAGCTTCTATTATTGACTACTGACCTCCACCTCTTGCTGTAAGAGATGTGCTTTAGCAACTTCACCCACAAGGTTTTCTGTTTTGTTTTTTTGCTTGCCAGGTACTTTTTTTCCCCCCCATTTTAGGTCAAGGAAGAGCATTTCCTTTATGGATTTGCTCTGCCAGGGAGTGGCTAGGCATCACCTTTCAAATACACCCAGGTAAACATTTATATGGTACTTATATGGGCCCTCTCACTGCAGTATCCAGCACCTTTGACCAGCTGCAGAGGCTGTGCAACCCACACAGAACAGGTGGCAGGCAGGCCACAAACCACATGGTTCGAAGATCAAGTACCTGTTAGGATTCTGGTTTATTACCTACTGCAGCCAACATGTGTAATACATTAAATTAAAAAGAACTGTTCTGAGTAATTCCCCAACACCCATCCCACCCCCAACTCCTCCTGCCTCACCTTAGTGTTGCAACGGCAGGAGATATGGGCTCAAACATTGTGCACTTACTTCTGTAGCACCTTCGGTCTTAAAAAGTGCTTTATAAACCTTTGTGAATCAAGCCTCAGCCCCTTTGGGTTCTAGCCCCATATTTACAGAGAAAAACCGAGGCAGACAGATATGATCTGACCTGCCCAAGGTCTCTCAAGAAGCCTCTGGCAGAGCTAGGACTAAAACCCACATCTCCTTGTTTCTAGTGTTGTGTTTCCCAGATACATCTGCTCAAAGTTTCTGCACTTTTTCTTGGAGAACTAGATCTAACCTGACAAATTCAGCAATTTCCCCTCCGCCAAAATAAAAAATAAATTAGCCACTGTCTTAGAGCCAAAATTAGACACTTCCTATGCCCCCCGCCCCCATGGAAGATTGTAACACCAACATTTAAGGGAATAGCAGGCTCAAGGGAAGAGATGCTGGCCAAGACCTGAGCCTCCTAATCTAGGGTTACCATATTTAAAAAATAAAAAAAGAGGACACTCCACGGGACCTGGCCCCGCCCCTTTCCCACCCCCTTCCCCACCCCAACTCCGCCCATTCCCCGCCCCTTCCCCAAAGTCCCCGCCCTAACTCCCCCTCCTCCCTCCCAGCCACGCGAAAAGGGCTGCCCGAGCGCTACTGGCTTCACGGTTTGCCGGGCAGCCCCCAGACCCTGCGCCCCCGGCCGGCGCTTCCCCAGCGCAGCTGGAGCCCGGGAGGGGAAGCGCCCAGCCGGGGGCGCAGGGTCTGGAGGCTGCCTGGCAAACCGTGAAGCCGGTAGCGCTCGGGCTTCGGGCAGCCCCCATGCCTCCGGACCCTGCGCCCCCGGCCGGGCACTTCCCCTCCCGGGCTCCGGCTGCTGTGCTCCTCCCCAGACTCTTCGGCTCTGTTCAAGAGCCGAGCTGCCCGAGTGCTACCAGCTTCGGGCAGCCCCCATGCCTCTGGACCCTGCGCCCCCGAAGCCCGGGAGGGGAAGTGCCCGGCCGGCGGCTCAGGGTCCGGAGGCATGGGGGCTGCCCGAAGCCGGTAGCGCTCGGGCAGCTCGGCTCTTAAACACAGCTGAAGAGTCAGGGGAGGAGCACAGCAGCCGCGGGAGGGGAAGTGCCCGGCCGGCGGTATTTTTCCCGGACATGTTCGGCTTTCTGGCAATTCCCCCCGGACGGGGGTTTGATTACCAAAAAGCCGGACATGTCCGGGGAAAAACCGGACGTATGGTAACCCTACCTAATCCAGCCACCATGTTTCAGACTCAGCCAGAGAAGGTACAAAGGGGGAGAAGAAGGGAGTTGGAGATCAACTATTCCCAGTGCCTGCAACCACCACACAGCTTTGCCAGCTAACCTGCATCACCTCCACAAGAACCCCAGGTTCCACTCTTTGCAGTTCATCATTAACGTCACTTTAGATCTTAGCATTTGCAAGACTTTCTGAATAATTTATGCATTGTGTCGCAGAGAGGGACATATTTTGATGAAAACCAGGCCACTGAAAGTATCAGGAAGAAATAAATGGAGACAGTGGAAACAGAGAGTCATATCCTCCCTTACTTAAAAAAGGAAAGCCAAAATAGAAGAAAATCCTCACTACAGAAATGGGCCCCAAGCACTGCAGGATTTTTAATGAGGTTAGTCTTCCACAAAAGCTAAGTTTTTTGTTTTTAAGCCACATGCATTCCATGCTAAAACTCCTTCTGTGCTTTAAAATAAATGGTGAAAATAGTGCAACCCCAGGAAAGCTGATCACAGAATCTATAAGAGATATTTTTCTTTAAAAACAAACAATCTGGATTTATGCAAAAAGAACGAGGGACTAACATGGCTACCACTCTGAAATCTGGATTATGGCAAGTGAGAAAACTTAATTATACCCATTGAAATCATCTTTCCTGATTAGATAGACAGACACAGTGCTTGACACTACTGATTTTAACCAGCTGGATGTATAATGAGACTTGCCGAGTAAACCTGGAGTAGAAAATAGTTCTTGCCAAGGGCTACCTTGTGGCCTATATACAAGTCACATAAATTTGCAAGGAATATACCGCTCTGTACTTGGTGCTTAACCTTTTCAGTCATACAGGCCGATCAGTCACAACTGTTCAAGCAATGCAGGCAAAAATCTCCCACACTTCTAATCTCATTGGACTGCAGGTGAGGAGTAGTTGCCTGGAGGGTGTGGGGGGAGGGGGAAATTAGGAGACTACAACAAAACACTGCATAGATACTCAACCCTGGTCATTTATCACCATCAAAAGAGCCAACCCTTCACACACATCCTGTGTCTAAAATGAAGTGAAGAAGATATGAAACAGCCAAAAGAAAGAATGTAAAGACTATATTGTCAAGCAGATATTTAAATAGTTAGTTTTACTACAAGACTTGCACTAAAAGCTCTTGTACTTAAAGCCCACATCCACTCCTTTTACTAGTTTAGTAGATTTTTCCCAAATGGATCGGGTTGGTTGCCGTTCTCATCCAAATTTGCTTCACAGCTCACCACACATTCATTGCAGCAGCAGGTAACGAAAGGAAAAACAAAACCACCATAGAGTCAGAGAGTTTTAAGGCCAGAAGGAACCACTCGATCATCTAGTCTGACCTCCTGTATATTACTGGCCACCAACACCACCAACAACATACTGTACTAAACCCAACAACAGAAATGAGACCCACAGGAGACTAGACTATTATGTGCTACCACGCAGGCTTGGGGAGACCTCATGATTGATGCTATGCAGAGACGTGTCTGTAGACCTTACAACTGAGTGCTTAACAAGCCAAAAGGAAATTTACTACCTTAAGATATAAAAAACAGCTAGGTCCTAATCATCCTCCTACTTCACTTTATTTGAAAAGAAAAGAGTGAGTTTGTTGATTATGACAGTCAGACACTAACATCAATACAGACTATGGCAAGTTCAATACAGACAATGGCAAATTCTACCCTAGGCCACCCCAATGGTTCTGCCAGACACCTCTGGATTCCTCCACAATGATTTAGTGAAGAGTTGTGGACAAAACAACTGAGTGGTCTCAGTGGGACCAATCCTGCAAGGTGCCGGGCACCAGTTCTTCCTGAAGTCATTGGGCTTTCCACATTGAAGAACAAAGAGATGTTCAGAGGAAGAAGTTAAAGGGCCACATTCTGTTCTCTGTCACACCAGTGTAACTCCACTGAAGTCAATGGATTTACTCCAGATTTACACCAGTGAAACAGAGCAGGATCTAACTTACTTTGAGCCATTTTGACAGCCAATGTTTGGGACAGGCAGAGAAGAATACAAGCAAGAAAGAAAATACACATTCTGGAGCTGCGACCCTTTAAAAAACTTTTTGTGAACGAGCCTGCTGCAATAGGTCCGATTAGTCTAGTCCTGCACCATGGTTGTGTGAAATGCATTTTTAATTGTGACCCAATTCAGAATCACCCTGCCTCAAGAGACTAAAGGTTTAGTGCACTAATCAAGTGCACCACAGAACCCCTCATCTGTATTTGGAAGCATTCCAGTGAAAGTGTTTTACAGAAGGTGCTTTTGGGGAATTCAGACATCTCAATATTCTGTCACTAGGAGATGATGTTTCCCCCAGGAACACCACCATCTTCTTCTGTTCTTGACTTTTTCCTTTTAAAAGTTCCCAACCCATTTAAAAAATAAAAATAAAAATAAACCTGAAATTCTATTCTTGAAAAGGTCCGTACAGAGAAAAACAGTCACTGCCTCAGCTAAACTGATGTTTCAATACAAAAATATTCACCTAATATAAAGGGGTTGTTACTTTGCATAGCATTCTCAAGACAAACAGGATCCACATGCACTCTCCAACTAACAGGTCTGACTCTGTGACACTTCCTCATGCAAGAAGTCTTAATTCTACCTTTAATGCAATTATTCGTGAGAAAGGGCCACAGAAACAGGGTCATTTTCTGAATGATATATACCTTTTAAAAGACATAAAAATACAATTTAGGGGCAAGTGCTCAGACTTGAACTCTCCTAGACTATTAGGAATAGAAAGTCATATCACGATTACTGGTTTTTCTATAGTGCCTACAAGCTCTAATCATGGACAAGGACTCCATTCTTCTAGGTTCTGTACACACGGCACAAAATCGCCTTTAAGTGCACTGCAGTCTCATTGATGTAAGCAGTAGAGTTTGACATTGTTATTAAAAAGCCAATACAAAAGTGTTCTAAATAGAATCTCTAGGAAGTTACTTACCATTACTGGATATTAGCAATCTCCAGACCAGTAACATTGACAAACCAACATTTTTTTGCAGATTCGCTAGAAAACTGTAAATAAAACTATTGAAATTAATAAGTGCTAATAGTTGAGTTTATTTTTTATAAGTTAACGGACTACGGTGACCAAACAGCAAATGTGAAAAATCGGGCCAGGGGTTGGGGGGGTAATAGGAGCCTATATAACAAAGAGACCCAAGAATCGGGACTGTCCCTATAAAGTCGGGACATCTGGTCACCCTATAACAGACCCATCCCAATGCTGGAACCTCCATTTCCTGAAAAGAGAGAATTAAAATTGTCAGAGACAGATATGATGTGTGTTCACATGGGCTACATGTTTACACTGCTTTATACTCATATGTTTGTTTAAGAAAATGCAAGGGACATCTACACGGCAAAGAAAAACCCGTGGCAGAGAGTCTCAGAGCCCAGGTCACTTGACTCGGGCTCACGGGGCTAAAAAAAAATACCAGTGCAGACATTCCCAGGTTGGAGCCTGGGGTCCAAGACCCTCCTCCCTTGCCAGCTATTAGAGCCCAGATTCCAGCCCAAGCTGGAACATCTCCAGTGCTATTGACCTGGGCACTCAGACTCGGTGCCGTGGGTTTTTCTTTGCACTGTAGACATACCCACACGGAATGAGCTGCTTTTAGAAGAGGAAGACAGTATGCGTGTTAACTGGCTCTCACATCCCTTATATCCCTCTTTTCACACGAGATTACTTAACTTTCAATTCCTCCGAACAAATAATTTCTTCCAAAACTTTTCACTGAATGTCCATTAAGCTATTTTAAGAACTGCACCACAACAATGTTCATACCCTCTACATAGTATGGCTGAAGAGTATGGTCCATATTGTAATTTAGATTACAAGCATCTTGGGGCAAAAAATGCATTTCTCTACAGGCCAGATTCTGATCTCACTTACTCAGGTACATACAGAAGAAGCAAATGACTTCAGATTTGCACAGGAGTAACAGAGATCAGAATGCAGATCTACCTTCCTAGAACACCAAGCACAAAGAAATAAAGAAATTCCACAGACCAGAGTACTGTAAGCACTGATTGCATCATAGCAATTAGAGACAGAAAGACACTTACTGAAGTACCCAATCCATCCCTCTGAAAATACAGTATGTGACACCCTTTCCCCCTTCTGCCCCCCACCCCCGATAGAGTTCATTTCAGTTATTACACAGCACACTTGACTTTAGTCAGAAGGACAACACAATAGTTCTATTACTCCTAAAGTTTTCACTTCAGTAACAGATCAAGCTGATCATTACTCAGGCAAGTTCAGAACAGGATTGCTCAGAGAAGTCAGTTGTCTACCCTGTCAGAAAATAGCTTGTTGCAGTAACAAGCCAAGAGAAATTCAATGCAGTCCATTCTAACCCATTCGCTCTCACACAATATGCCTGCTAGTGTGATGCTGTTAACAGCCGTTAGTCATATGGGCCTGATTCAAGGCCCAGCAAAATCAATGCAGACTCCCCTCGACTTTTCCACTGAAGTCACTTGGAGTTTTTGCCACCATCTTATTCAGGGCCAGGATTTCATCCAAGATGTTTATTGAAATGAAGCTAGGAGGGAAAAAAAACCAAAAACACGTTGTTTCCATCAAAGAGACCAATTCACTTTCTTCCACCACAATTTAGATAGGAAGACTTTGCAACTTTATCACCAGGCAACGTTGTAACTCATCCTTGTCGCTGCTGGACCGGAATCATCCTAGCTGTCTTGGACATACGGAAAGTGACACAGATTCCAAGAATTAATAGCTAAGAACATACAAGGGAAGGGGAAGCATCTTGGGGAAACCCACATATACAGATGCCACTAAAGAAATGTAAGTCACATTAATTCAGTGTAGCATAAAAATATTTGTCATAAAGCCTGATCCCAACAAGAAGAGAGAAAGCATTCCCAGATCAGTCTTTCCTTAAAAAGGAATTCACTAGAACTATACTTCGATTAATCCAGAGAAATTTCAAATGTATGTTCCACTATTGTAGTGGAAAGAGATATGTTGGCTTCAAGAACACAATGCTTGTAGATGGTTTACCCCCAAATAACATGCTGATATTCAGCAGGAAAAGGCTCTCTTATGATGCCACAAAATTAAACATGCTGCTGTAATGCATCAGGTCTCAGGTCTGCATATGGGCAAATTTGTGAATGCTTATTATTCTTTGACAGTCAGTCACCCAAAGTGTAGAGAAGTTCAAAGGGGAATCCTGAAACACAGAACCTCTGTGGTGAGATTACAAGTGTAAAGGAACTAAACACCTGTAGGCTCAGAATTTGACCTGAGGGGGAAAGAGCACAAATAAAACCCAACAGCTGCAACTCAGCATTTATGAGGAACCCTCCAATGACAAACCTGTATGCAGGAGCCCTGGATAAGAACGTCCCCTGTCCTGATTTTCAGTGTGTGATCGACCCCGTCCGTGTTTTAGAAATCCCAAATAACTCTTGGGGCATACAAAATACCATGCTGTAGTGTCAAGATGTGAGAACATGGCAACATCATGATGCTGTCACAAATGAATTTGTTCTACAGGAACCACAGCCATGAGGGTGGATGAGAAAGGTTTAGTTTCTCACCTCCCGCCCATCCCCCTTTGTTTATAAAAAAATCAAATTTTAAAAATAAATAAAAAATGGAATACATTTAGGTTACAAGATACTTTGAAAATATGCTCCTAAGACAGAGCACGAGAGATATTAGCCAGAAGAAATATCCATAATTTAGGACTTCTCTACAGTGAAAAGGAGCCTGTATAGGGGAAATTACGTTAAGAATATAGCACCTCCAAGACCATATTTAACATGATTTACTCCTACCTGTGTGCATAAAAATCTAACCATGTCACACCTATATTAATCCGGGCTGTAACATGATTCAATGACACAATTACACCCGTTGGGTCCCTACTACACAAGCAAATCTAAGCTTGATATATATATGATATGAGCAGGGTAGGGGGCTAGGATATGTAAAACATGATCCCTACCATATTTATATTGTAACTGGGACATCTTGTTTTTTCAATGCTGGAGAAAGTTAAACTGAGGATCGCATATTGATTCTGTCCACTTACAAAATAAAAAATAAATGCTGAGATAAGTTAATAGTCTTAACCTACAACCTAATTTTACAACAAATTGTATCCCTGTTACAAAAAATCACCTCTTCAGTTTCCACAAACTGCTTTGGGGCAGAGGGAGGAATGGGTCTCCGTGCTGGGACAGGTCAAGTTTGAGATAAATCAGTAATTGTACAAAAACATGTGTATGAACAGCTGACTGCATAATGCAAGGCAGCAGGTGTTGTTACCAGTCTCTTTCAAGAGACGGATTTCATTACTGAATCCACACTTCACCATATAACAAGATGTATTTTTAAAAAGTAATATTCATGCAGATTTAAAATTAAAAAGCAGATGCCAACACTTTTCCTTATGGCAGGCAACAGACTCATCACTCAGCCTTTCAAACAGGTATATTACAGGTTTCCCTGTGTGTTTACATGCCCTATGGAACTCTGAATCCTTTGCTAAGAATGCCTACATTACCATTAATAAGAACTGCTCATAAATGTATTCCTCCTGAACTGATGGGAGAACAGGCCTCAGACTAAAAACAGCTTGTTGCAACACCATTAGCTACTTTTTAGGAGAAAACAGGAAAAGGACACACAGTAGTGTACAGCTCTTTCATTTTAGGTCAGAAACAATGACAACCAAAATGATGATCAGCTTTTAGAGAAGCTCTGTATCTAGTGAACGGTCTTTTACTGCAGTCATATATGTAAGTCACACTTCAAGTACAAAAGTCATGAGGAGCAATGTTGCAGATAAGGTACAACATCCACACTGAGATGAGTTAAACATTGCCAGTATTTAAGAACTATGACCAAGTGGCATTTAGCCTAAAGATGTAGAGTCAGGGGGATTTCGAAGCTACATTACACACGCACTTTATAGGTGAGGAGTAGACTATACAATTCCACCACCACAAGGGTTGGATTTTTTTCTCCTTGAGGGAGGGAATTTAGAACCAAAAAAAGGACAGTAATCATTGTTTGTGTGTTTACTTTCCTGATTATTCAACTGTCCTGGCATCCCCTCTCCCACTCTATTAACAAGAAATTAAGTAAAGAATTTCAAATAGAAGAGACAGCTCTGCTAACAGCTAAAGCTGTAAGGAAAGGTAGAGTGCTGCTTCCTTTTAAATAACTAGGCAAATAACCCACCTGCAAAAACCATAACCCCTCCCCTTTTTGAGAAGCTGCTTTCACAGTGGCCTTTCCCAGTAGGAATATGCTAGGACCTTCAGAAGGAGAAGGGGAAAGTCATTAAAGACCAACCCATTCTTTATTTACATATCGAAAGGTGAAAGCCAGATCATTTGCAGCTGGCCTGCAGAACTGCATTTTGGAAGACACCCCCAAGACATTCTCATTCGGAGTTCCTTATCTTCCCCCAACCCCTGTGCACCACACCCCAACCAAGACTTCCAATAGACACATTTGTTACTAATTAAGCTATAACACAACTCTTGAAAAACAATAAGGCATTAGCATGAAAGCGATCATACAAGATTAACACTTAACTCCGCTCCTATTTTCCCCACAGCTTCCTGCTTCTACCTTCAATACCCTTTCCAGATTCTTGTATCCGTCAGCCAGTGCCCCCCCCGTTATTCCATCCAGGTATCCCGGGTGGCACTGGGTCAGATACATGCGATTCGGGATTCCTTGTCAGGCTTATGCCACCATCATTCCTTCCCCTGCCCTTCAGGGTCGCCGTCACTTACTCTTGAGTGCTGCAATGAGCGACTTCCCATCTTTGATCAGTTCCTTGATGAATTTGTTGGTCTTGTCCAGCTCAGCTTCATGAGATTTCAGCCTCTCTCGGAACTGGGGGCTGTCCAAGCAGCAGTCACTAAATTCCAAAGCAGGTAGTCCCATGGTTTCCTTACACACCCCTCCAACAAACCCTTTAGAAAAAAAACTCACCAAAGAAGGAATTCCCACCAGTGCAACCAAATATATTGTGTAAAAAAAAAAAAAACCCAACACCACAAGTATATGTTCTCGGTCTATTTGAAAAGAAAACGAAACTATATCCACAGGGTCGCACCCCTCTCTTCGCAATTGGTCACAGATTTCCAGGCACCTTAGAGGGAGGGAGGGGAATCAATTAATTAAAAATAATAAGCAGGTCAGAGGAGTTAATGAGGCTCAGGGTTTGCACTGGGATCCGCCTCAGATGCCAGGGGGTGGGAACAGGAGCAGCAAAGAGGAGGGGGCTCGTGCTGCAGTAGCAGCAATTGCTGCTGCCTGGGGATTGCTCATGGCGAGAACTTCCACACACGCTGCAAACCCAAGGGTGCCTCCGCTGCTGTCTCCCAGCCCATTCAATACTGCTTGCTACCTAAAGTTCCCCTAGCTGGGCGAGAAGCAAGGAGCCCAGCGGCCTCACTCGGCAGCAGCTGCTGGTCAGCCAGCTAGCCCTGATGGCATCCGGGACCAATCGGGACGTTTCCCTTCCCCGTTGGAACGTTGTGTATCATTTTTCCGAACGCGCTTCCCATTGGAACGTCCGGGTATCTTTTTTTTTTCGAACGCGAGGCCTCCTCTTGCGCCAGCCGGAGCCAATCGGCGCAAGAACTGCTGGGGGCAGGGAGGGGAGAGGGAGGAGGGATGCCCCTGCGATGATACAACAGGCGAGGGGGGCGTGGCTAGGCCTGTGTCAAGTCGCATGAAGGAGGAGAGGGAACCCCCACCGCCTCTTAAAGGAATACTGTAGCTACCGAGACCGCGGGAGACATGGGGGAGGTGCTGGGACAAGAACAGGGGTTACTCAAGGACATTCCTCTGAAACCTGTTGCTACAACCTCATGAAGGACCAGAGGAGACCCCACAAGAACAGTGCAGGAATGGGGGGGGGGGAGCACTTCTAAACTTTCCCTGTCAGGAGAAGAGGACTTTCCTTCTCAGTGTTGTACAAAAACTTTCTACACACCAACCCTGCATGGGCTTACATGGGGCACTGGAAGGCAGGAGACCTGGGGTCTGTTCCCACCTCTGCCAATAGGCTACTATGTGACCTTTGGCCAATCATTTCACTCCTCTCTGCCTCGATTTCCCCTCCCACCCTTCGTGTGTCTGGATTATCTATATTGTAAGGAGTGCTGGTTGGGATGGTTTCTGTTTGTTCCTGTGACATATTGCAGTAAAAATAATATTTTTGTATGTTTAATTTTTTCTTCAAAGGTGTTTGAGGTTTTGCCAATAAAACTTCAACCCAAAAAGTGTGTGTTTGGTTTATTTTAAGCTGAAAACAGAATGGTTTTTCTTTGAATACCTGAAAATTTTTGTTGAAAACACATCAAAAGCAGAAATTTCTCTTCTGATGAAAAGGTCATTGTTTCACAAAAAAATGTTTAGAACAATAAATTTTGACTAGCTCTAATTGTAAGCAGCTCAGGGCATGAAATATCTATTAATATGTCTAGTACAATGGAGCCCCAGTAGTACTAAAACATACACAGCCTGTGGATTATTAAATCCTATTTTTCTTTGTATTTATTTAAAGATAGCAATGTGCTTGGGGCTGTATAATGCACACAGAGAAGCCCTTCTCCAAAGAATGTGTGGTCTAATAGTGACTCATGTCGAAGATTCAATGCATTGGGAAAGCCAGAGCTGAGGATGACTTGCTCAGACCATTATACCAGGCCTATCTCTGTAATACAGCATACAATTTTTGTGTTATGATTCTGCAGCTGTGATGACAATACTCATGTTTTTTAAACATGGCTGCCACATACATGATCCCTTACAATAATGACACTTCAGCATTTAAGTCCAAGCAGTGGTGGTACTAAACATAAGCAGACTTCAATCAGGGCTCCAAGCAGCTCAAAGGGGCCCAAATTTAGTATTACCCTCAAAATACAGTTCATCTTATTCAATGTGGACTTTTTAACGAGTGTATTAGTGCATATAGTGTTAGTGTTGGTATATTTTTTGGTTTGTGGAAATAATGAAATTAGTAATTTTAGCTGAGGGGGAAGCAAAAAATATTCCTGCTTAGGGCCCCTAGTAGGCTAGCATTGCCTCGGATCCAAGACTGTAGTAAACTGTTGTACTTTTTTAGTAAGTGTAATTTTCAAGAAAAACATGTAATTTAGTGGGTCAGCTGTTGCTGGAAGCAAGTCATGTAACCATTCTATGCTTTGGTTATTCCAGCAATGAAATGGAGATGATAGTACTTCCCAGAGGCATTGTGACCCTTAAATCATTAAAATTCATCTACAAAGGGGAAAAAAATGAGCTTGTGTGTTTTTTTACTTCTTTATTTTATAAAGAAGGCCCAAAAGGTTTGTGGTTCTCGTTAAAGGGCTTGGTTTTGTTTATGTCTTTTGTTTTTTTTCCTACATCAAAAATTCAGATCCTGTGTAGCCTAGAAGATTTCATAGCCCTGGGGCTCCATACAGGCAGACCCTTATGTCTAAATCCAAGCCACTCTGGCCTTTTGTGTTGCCATATCATGATAAAAACTCATATCTAATTTTCTGTCCACTCACAACCCTAGGTCTCTTTCAGCATTGCTGCTTTCCAATTACACATCTGCATTTGTGATTATTTCCCCAGATTTATTAGCAGGAGATGAGAAATAAGACTTTAATCTTTGAAGACAATTTGTCATGAAGGGTGGGTTAGCATGATTTAACAGATTAGCTCCACAGAGAGAGACTTCATGGAGGTACCATGACATGCTAGCAGCCCTACTCTGTCTTTCCAGGCTGAGAGTGTAGGTGCAGTATATCCCCTCTAAATGTGTTGCACTTAGCTAGGCGTGTAGGATGAGGGATGTGTAACTATATCGCACAAATTCAGGTACTTTCATTTTCAGATGAATATGTTTAATTTGGATAGGACAATATTGAATGAATGCATTTGATAAACCAGTGGGTCTCAAACTTTTTTACTGGCAACCCCTTTCACATCGCAAGCCTCTGAGTGCGACCCCCCTAATAAATTAAACACACTTTTTAATATATTTAATACCATTATAAATGCTGGAGGCAAGCAGGGTTTGGGGTGGAGGCTGACAGCTCGCGACCCCCCATGTAATGACCTCGTGACCCCCTGAGGGGTCCCGACCCCCAGTTTGAGAACCCCTGTGATAAACCATGTCAATAGGGGTAGCTGTGTATACTTCTAGACACCCTATGAATTCAGAACAAGCATGCCGCTGCCCATTCACCTACCGCTCTATTCAAGACTGCCAGACACAAATTCCAACCCACAAAGCAATTACTATTGTTGATTCCTTTAGCTTCAACTAGCATGAGATGCATGGGGGCTAATTATCAGTATTAAAAAAGGAAACAGCAACAGTGGTGGGTTGGCGGCCCTATGGCGTTCTCTCTTTTACTTCTTTCATCAAATGACTGAGCCATGTTCAGGCTGAATTCATCCCAACTTCAGCCTGCTGCATTTAAAGGGATACTAACATACTTTTTATGCTACCAGAGCAACTGAGAAGAATGGTGCCTGAGTAAAGCTTCCTCAAAGAAATCTGTGAAACCAACACAATGAATATTAAATACTAAATAATCCAGTACAGTACAGCTTTAAACAGAGTTTTGTGCACACCAGAATGAAACGTCTCTCGTTTTCACTGAGATTTATTTTCTAGCTAGTCCATAACACACAACATAAAATATAAGCATGTGCATAAGTGAATATATATAAACCCAAATGGTTTGGATCCGAGCTACCTTAGAGAGTGCCTTTCTCCCTATGAACCATCACAATGGCTGTGATCAGCTATGAGCCCTGTTGACAATCACTGGATGAGCACTCCCAGCAATCAGTATTGAGCTCTGGAATTCCCTTTCTTGTGAGCCTGAAATCGTTTGCTGTCAGAGCTAAGTCAGGCTCAGGAGAAGGAGGGATTTCTAATTCTGGCAGTGTCACTGCCTTCCCATGTGTCTTTGAGTAGCCACACCGCCGCCTTTGGTTCCCTCTCAAGTGAAATGGAAGTAACAATAATTATTATGGGGGGAGGGATAGCTCAGTGGTTTCAGCATTGGCCTACTAAACCAAGGGTTGTAAATTCAATCCTTGAGGGGGCCACTTAGGGATCTGGGGCAAAATCAGTACTTGGTCCTGCTAATAAAAGCAGCAGGCTGGAATTGATGACCTTTCAGGGTCCCTTCTAGCTCTATGAGAAAGGTATATCTCCATATATTATTTGCCTACCTCAGGTGTAATGTAAAGTTTAATTAGCTAATGTTTACATAGCCTTCCTTCACTACTATAAAGTGCTAAGTATTATTATTTCTCACTTTAAAATCTTCTACCATTGATGTTTGGTTTTGTCTACAATGGGCCAAAATGCCCCAGCATTTTTTATTGGTTTTGTATACTTACAGTGTTATTGTTTTAGTTTAATGTTAATACGTTGATGAGACCAACACTTATCAAATGGCTAACACCGGAGAATCTATAACTAGTTGGACACTCGCAGTAGATGTTACTGGGGCTGAAAGCTGAATTCTGTACAAATAATTTGTACTGGCAGTTTGTGGACAAGTATACCTAGTGAATATTTCCTGATGTTTATCATCAGAGGGATATTGGGAGTCATTTAGGGGAACAAATGTCAGATGAGGCATTTTGTAAATAAACTTAATATATTTTTACCTGTTTTGTCCTATATGGGGAGATGGTTTTAAATGATGTAAAATCTGAAATATACAATTCAAAGGGGAACAGGGGAGAGAATAGAGTCTAATATTATTGCCTTTGAAAGCATTTCATAGAATATATCAGGGTTGGAAGAGACCTCAGGAGGTCATCTAGTCCAACGCCCTCTCAAAGCAGGCCTAATCCCCAAACAGATTTTTGCCCCAAATTGCCCTCTCAAGGATTGAATTTGCAATTCTGGGTTTAGTAGGCCAACGCTCAAACCACTGAGCTATTTTTCCCCTCCTCCCTGCCTCTTGCACTACCAAATTGCATTATACAACCTGCTTTTCAAGCAAAAATCAGAGTATGTCACACAACCACAAACAATAAAGGAAACAATGCAAAATGTAATTTTGCTGTAATTTTATGATGGGGACAGAAATAAGACTATGCAAACTCATCGTCCTGTATGACCAGTGACAGGATTGGAATGCTCTCCTCTTAGCAGCCAAATCACAATGCTTCCTCAGTGGTTCTGTACTTTTCTTTTTTTCTGCATACTTCTGATATGAGCATCAGAATAAACGCATTATATTTGAGTTCCCAGAGTGCTGTGTCTGTCTGCAGAGGCAGGAGTGCGGGAACTGGAGAGGAATAATAGCGATTGATGCATTCCAAACAAGCTTTGTTGGGAGCATGCATCCAAACTGTCTGTAGCAGACTGCCATGTAGCAAAAAGAAACCAAAGCTTCTAAATCCACTCCCTAGACCTTTGCCAACTGCTTGTGCCCCTAGGCATACTTGCATGGGTTTGTGATGTTCCAGCAACCTTTCCATCTAGCAGAGCATCAAGTCACATTAATTTGACACGTTTTGGGTCCTGCTCCTGCTCCCACAGAAGCCAATAAAAGCATTCCCATTGACTTCAAGGAATGCAGGATTGAGCCCTTCATTAGGACCAAATGAGTATTCTCATGCACTTTTCCAAGGCATTTACAGGCTATTACTGAGTGACACAAACAGACATGAGGGGGTGAAGGGGCAGATGTGTGTATACCAGGGCTGGCTCCAGGCACCAGCAGACCAAGCACGTGCTTGGGGCGGCACCTTGGAAGGGGCGGCCAATCTTGGGGTGGTGGGGAGCACTCGGGGTTTTTTGTTTGTTTGTTTTTGTTTCAGCGGCGCGGCACTGGGGGGGGGGCGGGGGCTGGCACGGCGCTCGGGGGGGCGGGGGCTTTGGCGGCGCGGCGCTCGGGGGCGCGGGGGTTTGGGTGGTGCGGCGCTTGGGGGGCGGGCGTTTGGGTGGCCCAGCGTGGCGCGGTCCGGCCCGGTGCGGTGCTCAGCGGGGGTTTGGGCGGCCGAGTGCGGCGCTGCGCTGCACTCGGGGGGGCGGGTTGGGCGGCCCGGCGCTCGGCGGGGGCGGGGGTTTGGGCGGCCTGGTGCCGTGCTCGGGGAGGGTTTGGTGGCGTGGCACTGGGGGGGCGTGTTACGGCGGGGCGGCGCTCTTTTTTTTTGCCTGGGGCGGCAAAAAAGTTAGAGCCGGCCCTGGTGTATACACACATGTGTGTGTGCGTGCGTGTACATGGATACGTATACAATTATTACCGACTGTCAGAAGATATTGAATGCTGTCATATCTCTTCAGAAGGTCTTGCACCACCAAATTCAGACATAGCAGGCAAGATGGCTGTTGTACAGTAAGCTATCATTCTCTGATCTCACAATGTAGTCTCTATTGTCAATGATCATAAAAAAATAGGGTTGTGGAGGGGGATGTGAAGGCAGACTTTAGGAGTTAACACCACACAGTAATTTGGTCTTGAAGCTTTGATAGTGGGTTGGCTGCCTTGTAACCTTTTTTAAACTCCAAGAAGCTGTCAGGGGCATTTAGATTTCAGAAACCTGGAGCTGAGTGAGATATTTCTTGGAATGACACCCACCGAGCGATGTGTTCATTTGTTCACATTCTGTTTTTTATGTGACCATATATTGCACTCACTGTCTCTCTCTCTCTTAAGGAATGTTTTTTTTTATTAAGCTGGGCACAGATGAATCATTATGTATACTGCAAAATGTGCTCCAAATGATATATTAAGCCATAGCAATGAATCTGTATGAACCCCCTGTTATGAGCCAAAGAGAATGGCTATTGCACAGATAATCATTGTGCTGGTACTTTGCTGTCTGCAGTCTATCTCACAATTAACTGTTCATTGACTATGGATTCTGAACTCCAAAGGAATCACTGGGATGCATGGGCGCCGACTCCATGGGTACTCCGGGGCTGGAGCACCTATGGGGAAAAATTAGTAGGTGCACTGCACCCACTGGCAGCCAAGCTCCCCCCACATGCCCCACCTCCGCCTCCTCCCCTGAGCGCGCCGCGTCCCTGCTCCTCCGCCTACCTCCCAGCGCTTCCCGCCTTGACGCCAACAAACAGCTGTTTGGCGGCGTGCTGGGGGGAAGGGGGAGAAGCGGGAACGTGGCACGCTCAGGGGAGGAAGCAGGGAAGAGGCAGGCTGGGATTTGGGGAAGGAGTCGGAATAGGGGCAGGGAGGGGGCGGAGTTGGGGCGGGGACTTTGGGGAAGGGGTTGGAATGGGGGCGGGGCAGGGTGGAGTTGGGGCGAGGCCAGGGGCAGAGGGGGGTCGAGCACCCACCTGCGGAAGCAGAAGTCGGCGCCTATGCTGGGATGTACTGTATTTGTTACGACAGTCACCTCTCAAGGCTCCACTTTTTTCTCCAGTGCAACCAGGTCATACTGGCAATATGCTTTTGATATATGCTATCAAACCTCACAGATCTCTTTCCTTGAGGCTACAGCAAACAATCTTGGAGACATCTTCTGCCTCAGGGTAGAAAATGTTTCTTCCCTTAGATGTTGATGAGCTTTTACTTTCACATTCAGATGGGCCGGCACTTGGCAATGGGCTATAAGCACCACTGCCCTCACCTTTCTTTTGTCTTGGAGTCACTTTTTTAGGCAGCCGGGTATGTGGCTTCCCATCCTCCCCCCAGGACAATTCCCCTCTTATTCCTCTTTTACTCTACCAGGGGAAGAGTCTTCAGCATATTTCTCTTTCTTTTCCTCTTCCATCCTAACCCAGTTCATCAATCTCAGTTTACAGGTCAAGGCCCTGATCCTACAAGCTGATTGGCAGGGGCAGCTTGGAGCACCTTGAAGGCAGTCGTCGGCTGAGAACTACACTATTGAAGCAAATGGTGCTCTCCACTGGTGTAGGGTTCAACCCAGGTGGAAGAGCTTGTGAGAATCAGGTCTCTAGAATATAAATTATTCTTGGGATTCAGGATCTAGACTATCTCCAGGAATGCTGCTAGTGCCACCAACAGCAGGCACAGTAGCACTGTACATAGGTATGTGAAAATGCCATGAATATGTCTGTGGGCCTCAACATGGGCGCCTCATTCACCTCATACATCTCATACCTCCAAGCATCTGAAGAAGTCGTTTTTTTTACCCATGAAAGCGTATGCCCAAATAAATCCGTTAGTCTTTAAGGTGCCACCGGACTCCTTGTTGTTTTTGTGGATACAGACTGACACGGCTACCCCTCTGATACCTCATACCACAGATCTTTTTATTCGGTTTGATGGGGGACACTTTTTTCTTTTTTAAGAAGGCAGTGGCAGGGGATTCTGTAAATGAGCCTGCAGTGTCACCACTGGCAGAAGAAATATGTTGCACATCAAGTTGCTTCTCACTTTCCCTAGTTACTGTTTGTGCCTTGGACAATTCTGTAGTTTCCCTGCCCCAGGTGTAATACTACAGCTATTGCTGTTGCTGTCATCAGCATCCGTCTCTTTTCTTTCTTTCACTGATTGGCCATTGTCTGTTACTACTTATACGTAGTCACATATTTTTATACATAGCTGATTACTACTTTGCTTTTAAAATGTGCTCTCTCTGCCCCGCTCCATTAGGCCTAAATCTAACACTTTACAGTACATTACAGCACATTACAGCTGTGCTTTGGGGTTCTCTCCTTTAGTTAGAGTGAAGAACTGTGAAAAAGGAGAATCCTGGGATGAGCAAGTACTTACTCTGTGACCCTGGACAAGTTGCTTGACTATCATGTGCCTCTTTCAAACTCAGCTGGAAAAATTGGGAACATGGCAGGAATATGAGTGAAAACATGGGATATGAGCCAAGCTACCCTGGGAATAATATATCACAGTTTCCTTTCATCTTACTGGCAGATGTCAAATAAAATAAACTGAAATCAGTCTCCAAAACCAAATAACAGAGTTTATGGCGCAAAACACAGGATTGCTTACTGTTGCTCAGAGACTTTGTATGACAGGTATACAGCCTCTTGAGTTTTCACCCATTGCACCAGGTTTGGCTGCTCTGATTCCCTATTTATAAAAAAAACTCAACATTATCCCAGGTCTGGGACTAATTCCCACCTACTCTCCAGTGCTCCCCCCAGCTGATGCAAAAGCGGCATTAATGGACCACAGAGAGAGCCACATCCAGCCGTTAGCTGGAGGGAAGGTTGGCCTCCTTTTTCTTCTGTGTTTGTCACGCACCTAGCACAGTGGGGACGTAGTCCATGACTGCAGCTCCTAGGCACTACTGTAATACAAATAATAATAATGAGGGAAGGATGATGGAAGTAAGGAAGATGCTGAGCCAAAGAGGCTCTTCCACCAATCCCTCAACAGAAAAAGACATTCTACTGACAAGGAAAATCCCACTGCATTATGTGTGAGAGGGGAGGGATTGTGCTTCTACTCATGTCAGGCCTGATCTTCCAAGGTGCTGAGTGCCCTTAACTCCCCCCTGACTTTAATGGGAGTTAAAGCTATTCACCTTTTTCTGGCTGTCAAACATTTTTCATGTACCTTTTTAGTAGTTTGCACAATAGCTCCTATGGTACATGCATTCCAGTGTACCCTCTGCCTATATTAGTTAAGGTAGTTCCCTGTGCTCAGGAAACCCTCTGTTAACACTTCGTTGTTCCTTACAAGTCAATTTAATGTTCCCTTTTCAGGTTAGCACCTATCTGGTTTCACCGGAGCTGCAACAATAACTGTTAGCTAACCTGAGCCTCCCTTCAGATCACTGCTAATGACCTTCAGCTTTAGTTTGTCTTTCTGTATTTGGGTTACAGCTCAGCTCTGCTAGCCCCTCTCTGCTTTCTTGGAGTTCAGATGAAGGAGAGGGCTTTTGGGGTTTACTTTGTTTTTTTCACATTATGAGTGCTGCCAGTGCAGAAATTCTAATCCTTGGCCCAGATCCACCTGACTCAAAATAGACATCTGCAGCTATTTAGTTTTAATAGAATTGATTTACTAACCCAATCGTAGCTGTCTGCAGCTGAGCCTATGGTATCTGTGTTTGTTCATGCTGTAAAACAATCCCCCTAGTTAGCTGGAAAATAATTGAGGACTAGGCTGAGACACAGCAAACTCATTTTCCACTTGTGCTTTGAAACCAAGATTAGAACCCACCTCTGCTGCAGTGGAGTACTTCCACAGCATGCGGTACATGCTAATAAACGGGAATGACAAATAATCCCTTTAGCACCTTTCTGGCTAACCACAGCCCCCTTGTTGTTCATTGGCACAGCCAGAACACTGAAAAAAGAGGTTGTGACCCAGGTACACGAGTCAGCACTGCACGTGTTTTGTGTCACGTAGCTGATGCCTAACGCTGCACCGAAGGGGTTAATACGGCCTTTAGGAAACAAACATTTTGTGTTTGTCTTGCTTTAGTTGCCCTTCTTGGTGTAAAGATTTCTAGAAAGTGGCTGGTTTAAAACATACCATTTAGGGGCTTCAACTACCATGTTTTAATAAACTCTTACTACTTTATTAAGACTTACTTATGTATCGTCATCAAGCCCAGACCTGAGGAAGAGCTCTGTGTAGCTCAAAACCTTGTCTCTCTCTCCAACAGAAGTTGGTCCAATACGAGATATTACCTCACCCACCTTGTCTCCTAATATCCTGGGACCAACACAGCTACAACACTGCATACTTTATCAACGTCAAATTCTGCTCCATAAACTGAACCTTTCGTCAACGGCAGTCCCGTCTACCAGACATTCTTCCTCTAGTACAGCACACCAACCTCACAAAACGAACTGAAGTCAGGTCCCAGTATCAAGATTCACACCAGTCCTTGGGAAAGCTCTGACTTTCTCCTCCTCTGAGACCTCCACTGTGCTGTGCTCTCACCTTTCACACTGACATCAGCATTCCACCTGGTTTCTACTCCTGTTTTTTTGACCTTGGGCAAACAATTTAAAGTCTGTATGCTTCAGTTTCTTCAGCTGTAAAATGGGGGTGATGATATTAATAAAGAGCCATGCACTCTTTCTACTGACGCACCGTGGAAGGGTAAAATATTTTTTTCATTTTCATTGTTAATGGTTAATCTGCCCATTGTTAATGGTTAATCTAGACCTGCCCAGAGACTGGACATAAAAGTCATTTAAGAAGTGATGCTTTATTCACAAGATTCCAAAGGTTTAATTACTAAATAGCGCAAGTCAGTGTTTGATTCAAGTGACAATGACTTTGTCTATTCTCATGTTAAAGTACCATTCAAACCATAAAAGTTACACAAACACACACATGTATAGCTAAGACATAACTAGCAGTACATTATTATTTGGTTGCTTATAATGTGGCTTAGGTGGTGTTACAAGGCAGGAAGACAATGGCTGGGTGGCTATAACCACCCGAGCAATGTACAATTGCCCTGAAATGCAAAGGCTATTGTAAGAAGTTATTCACTCAGAAATCTAGCATGTCCAGAGGCTTTATGTACATTTAACAATACAATGTAGCTGGGCCTATGCACACAGAGACTTCACGGCTTACATGTTTATGTGTGTGCACATATAATTCCATCTTTTGGGCAAAGAAAGTATTAAATCTGAAGGCTTCTGTCGCAGGGTATCAGGCCATCAGGGGAAGGAAAGGACGGATCATCTCCTTCCGGAGTTGGTGGCTCCTCACCTTCGGGCCGCGAGGTGTAGCAACCACAGCCAACGGAGTCGCCCTTGTCCTCTGGGCAGCGAAGTCTAGCAGCCAGAGTCTACAGGGTTGCCGTTGTCCTCTGGGCAGCAAGGCCTAGTGGCCAGCACAGAAAGGAGTAGGAGACCCAGGCCCACCAAGTCCCAACCCAGGGCACTGTGGACCCAGCAGTACTGGTTTCAGGTTCAGGCTTCCCTCTCAACGTGGTGGGTCACTTCCTACCCTTGCTTCCGGATCCTGCAGTTCTTCTGGCGTTAGCCGCCCTCCATCTCCCTCGTCAACTGGGGGCCTGCCATGGATTCAGCACGTTCAGCCTCCATAGGCAGCATGCATCCACTGTCCTCCTCAGTCCACCCAGACTGAGCTGAGCTGCCTCCTCTTATATACTGCTTCCAACTGGAGCATGCCCAGCAAGGGTCTGGGGGCATGGCCTCCTGCGCTCAAATTGCATGGTTAACACTTTCTGGGCCAGTGCAGGGTTGGTACACCCCATCACAGCTTCCCATCATTGGCGCAAAGCTTACTTAATGATGGTGCTGGTTGTAACACATGCCATGGGGGATAGTGATTTTCCTGCTGGTGTTATAATACTTGCCACTGTTCTTGCTGCGCTACTGCCCAGAAGCACTTGACAGTTCTTCTCCCTACCTCCCATCTCTGTAGGATTACAGTGGAGCTGAATGAGGATTATTTCATAAATATCCAGCTTCAAATAAACCATTTCAGGACAACAAAAGGTAAGGACCTTTCTCCTTTTACCTGCCTCCACAAACAAAATGGCACCGGCACCGCAGGCCTCAGAGGGGAGGTTTTGCTGACTCAGAAAAAATAAAAGAAAAAAGCATGACAGAAGAGAAGAGGCGTATTATGCTTAGGTTTTGTGTGAAACATCAAGGACGACATAAGATACACATTCTGCAGTTAATGGAGTATGACACGTGAGGTAGCTGAGCTGGTCTGTCCCTTAATCAGCTCCACAGCTCTGGCTCCCTCATGGCCCTGACAGAAACTTGAAGATTCCCGCCCCACCCCAGGTTTCTCTCCTTTAACTTCTCTTGCCCCTTAGTGCATCATAGACACTGTCCTTCTAGAACAGAAAGAACCAGAACAATGGGGCTTTCTTAAATACAACTTCTTAACCCCTTCAATGTAGAAACATTTGCCACCACATGCAAATAGCCCCACATATGTCTCTTATGGCCCCTTGTCACATATGACAAGGAGTCGTAGGAGCCTGCCATACCTGTATACACCAATGATCCTGCTAGTCCAGTATCCTGCCTCTGGCAGTGGCCTATAGTGCTGCTTCAGAGGAAAGAGTTAAACCAGTGGAATGTTTCTAATTGCACAATACTCTAACACTAGTCGTGGGAATCTCCTTCTGATCCACGTATGACCTGAAGGATAAGGAGTGATCAATAATCATGTATAAAAAGGTGCTGTTGAGATGGAAAGCGACTCCAGTTTCACATGGAAAGATGGAGACCCTGTCCTTAGCATTATCTGCTCAGTAGCCTCTGGGCAGTATGACACAGGAGGAAGTGGAGAGCTTTCCGGGGGATTAGACACTGTGGAACCTGTCTCCATTAACAGCCAAATGCATGAAGAATGGATCAGAAATGGGTTCTCAGTTGAATGTGAAAGTGAAATTAAACTATGGACAGCCTTGGTGGAATTCTCTAGAGGAGGAGGAAGCCTAAGTGGAAGAGGATCCAATGAGTGAAATAAGAGACTACTAAACCTTCAGAAATGTCCAGGGAAGGTGTGCCTAAACAATATGGGTAATTATAGATAAGGCAAAGTTTCATTCACATCAATAGCTGTCATTAGCCATATGCCAAAGGGGCAAGTCCATCTCTTGTGGCTCTCACTTTCCTCAGGGACGACAAGAAAGACATCCAAAGACCAGCTAAACAACTTGCATTGATCTCCTCCAGGAATACTGAATGTCAGCTGACTAGTGTGGCTCTGTGGGGACTTCAGCCTTAAAACAATGGAAGAACACCAACACATCATTACATGGGAGAAAGGGATTGGCAAGAGACAACAAAAGAGCAAAGAGTGGGAGTCTGGGAGACGAGTAGAGAAATGAAGAGCCGGGGATAGAAATTTCTTCATCACCTTCTCACAGATGGTTTTGTTCGACACTCATCTTGGACATGGGGTAATAGTAACAGATAATCTCATTCTGACACATTCAGGTATAGACTACATCTTTCATATATGCAATGTGATTGTGGCTGTACCAAAGATGGGACAAGGAGGTTTTGCTGCACACTTCCCTTGGAAAGCTGTAACATAGGCTCATGCCATGAGACCACAGTATTATGCCCCAAATAACTTGCTTGGAAGGGACACCCTTAAGATGGGTTAAACCCACAGAGAGAAGCTTCTGAAATCATTGTCTAATGCGGCCGGGCATCTGATACATCTAAAACTGTGGCCTTGAAAACCAGACTTATGCTAGGCAATGAATACTGTTGCAAACTGATATTGCCAGCCTCTCTGCTTCTTGTGCAAAGCTTTCAAAAACTTAATGGCTTGGAGGAGACCCACAGCCCTGTGTTCCTTGGCAGTCCTTTCCTTCACAAAGGGCTTTTTCAGCTTTTTGAGGCTGCACACACAAGAAATATGCTTGGGCCTAAAGCCTCTGAAAGGCATCAGGTTCTATCAATGGTATACCGAGCAGTAGCTAGTTGATTGATTGATAGTGTATGTTTTTGTAACAGCACAATTTTGCTATTTGATGTTTATCATGTAAGAACCATAGACTCAGGAACATAATGTCTGTTCCATGCCTGGTAAGCAAGGGCATGTAGCTAGTGGTCAGAGGAGCTGTGACTCAGAACTAATGGCTTTTGTTCTTGCTTCTGATACTGATTTATTTTGTAATCTTGGATAAGTCAATTATGCCTAAATTTTTGAGCATCCACTAATTTTGGGGAGACAATTCAAGACACCTCGGGCCTGATTTTAAGAGCAGCTCGCCACTCACCACTCTAATTCAAGGCCCAAGGTGTGTCAAATTAGGCACCAAAAATTTGAGGCACTCAAATTTAAGAAATGAGGCCTGACAGTCTCTGTGCTTAACTGTAGATACTTTGCATTCGGATCAGGCTTCGGAGAGCAATCCCAGAACTGTCCGTTGGAGGCTCATGCTGAGCAGGCTTTAGAAGAAACTCAAAACCTCAGCCAGATTAAAATGAGCTAGGCTCTATTTTTTACATTCTAACAAGACAATTAAGAGGAGAGGAATGTTCTCCAATATCCTCCTAACAACTGGAAAAAAATTACAAACCACCATGAAATTGTTTTAAAAATTTGTTTCCAGACATTAGAACCAGAAGTTCCCAACCCAAGCTCTAGTTTCCTGGAGAATTTCCAAAGTGCAAAAGCCCTGATGCCACATATAAGATGGATGTCAGCACTGAGCCTAGAACATACATACACATTCAGTTCCTCCCAGCTCTGCTCAGTCATCATCTCAGAAACATGGACCTTGCTGCTCCATCTTGCCCTGCTCATTTTCATAGGCCTTGGAACACTGATCCAGATTTTCCTTTCCCTAAACAGTCATTGGCTCTCCATCCATCCCTCAGCTCATGCCTGATTCTCCTCTCACTTATACCAGTTTTACACCAGTGTAACTTGATTGGCTTCCAGGGAGTTCCTCCTGGTTTTCATAAGTGCATCAGGCACATTGTCTTTCTCTGAAAAATCCTGCAGAGAAAGTTAGCAATGCCTCCAAATCCTGTGGAAATCCCCATTACAGCACATTGATTCTGCCCTGAGAGATTGACAGACTCATGCTGTACAGTGGACAAAAACATATCCCTGTCTCCAAACACCTTGGAACTTTGAGATGAGATTCAGAAACTGGATCTGGAGCCAAATCCTGTGGCTTGAGCCAGCAAATTAATTTATCTTCTCCCCTCTTAAGAATTGCACATGCTATTTGGGCTTGGACTATAGGCCCCAAATTTCAGCCCTAAATCCCAATTTGCAAACCCAAAACTACATGAATCAGATCACTGACTTTTGTTCCCTTTGCCAAAAGTAGCTTTGGTGCATCTTTTTTAGTTCAGAGAGCTGAGTCACTTTACTCGTCACAGTAAATCTAGAGATCCAACATGCCTATTCAGTTTCTTCCTGCATTACAAAAAAAAATGAAAAGTTAACAAGACTCCCCAAAATGGAGGATGGATTTTTTTGTGCCTAGCAATTTTGGTGCCCACTGAGCTGGTTGTGAAGTGAGCCATGGTACATCTCGGAAGTGGGGGTCACTGGAGAGACAACAAAAAAGACCAAGCTGAATTACAGCCAGTGTGAATTACAGGAAGAGAGAACATAAGAATGGCCATTCTGGGTCAGACCAAGGGTCCATCTAGCCCAGCATCCTGTCTTCCAACAGTGGTCAATGGCAGATGCTTCAGAGGAAGTGAACAGAACAGGGCAATTTATTGACTGATCCAGCCTGTCATCCAGCCCCAGCTTCTAGCAGTCAGAGGTTTAAAGACACCCAGAGCATAGGGTTGTGTCCCTGACCATTTTGGCTAATAGCCATTCACTATCCTGGATGAACTTATATAATTCTTTTTTGAACCCCATTATACTTTTGGCCTTCACAACATCCCCTGAGTTCCACAGGTTGACTGTATGTTTTGTGATGAAGAACTTCCTTACGTTTGTTTGAAACCCATCAGGTTTGAAACTCATTGGGTGACCCTCACTTCACGTGTTATGTGAAGGGGTAAATTCACTTTCTCCACCCCATTCATGATTTTATAGATCTCTGTCATATCCCCCCTTAGTCGTCTCTTTTCCAAGATGAACAGTCCCAGTCTTCTTAATCTCTCCTCATATGGAAGCTGTTCCATACCCCTTATCATTTGTGTTGCCCTTTTCTGTACTTTTTCCAATTTTATACTATCTTTTTTGAGATGGGGTGACCAGAACGACATGCTGTATTCAAAGGCATACCATGAGTTATATAGTGGCATTATGATATTTTTGGTCTTATTAGCTATCCCTTTCCTAATGGTTCCTAACATTGTTCACTTTTTTGACTGCCACTGCACACCGAGCAAATGTTTTTAGAGAACTATCCACAATCATAGGTACCAACTTCCCCTTTTTCCCGTGGGTTCTCGACCACCCTCTGCCCCTGGCCCTGCCCCCACTCCACCCCTTCCATGAGGCCCCGCCCTTGTCCCTTCCCACCTGCCCCGCCCCCGTTCCAACCCCTTCCCCAAAGTCCCCGCCCCAACTCTGCCCCCTCCCTGCCCCTATCCCAACTCCTTCCCCGCCTCCTCCCCTGAGCGCGCCACAATCCCGCTCCTCCCCCTTCCTCCCGGGACACGGCGCGCTCAGGGGAGGAGGAGGAGGTGAGGTGGGGCGGGGGGTAAGGGAAGCTTGGCTGATGGTGGGTGCAGAGCACCCACTAATTTTTCCCCGTAGGTGCTCCAGCCCCGGAGCACCCATGGAGTCGGCGCCTATGTCCACAATTACTCCAAGTTCTCTTTCTTGAGTAGTAACAGCTAATTTAGACCCCATCATTTTGTATGGGCCAGGAAATGGATTTGGGTTTTGTTTTCTTAAGCTAAGAACCAAGCTGATGAGCAGTCCAGCAGGAAAGGTGCCAGCTCCATGTTCCTCCAGTAAACTAACAAACAAAAAAAGGGATCAATTGTTTAAAACAAAAGATGTTTTGTCCTGCTAAAAGGGAAGGCCTCTTCTGAGCTGTCTCCACACCCTGAAAGGATTAGAAGCATTTAGCTTCACTTCTTTGTACCAATAAAACCATTTGACAACAGGCCTCCTACTGTGCATGTACATTGGCCAAACCGGACAGTCTCTACGTAAAAGAATAAATGGACACAAATCAGACGTCAAGAATTATAACATTCAAAAACCAGTTGGAGAACACTTCAGTCTCCCTGGCCACTCGATTACAGACCTAAAAGTCGCAATATTTCAACAAAAAAACTTCAAAAACAGACTCCAATGAGAAACTGCTGAATTGGAATTAATTTGCAAATTGGACACCATTAAATTAGGCTTGAATAAAGACTGGGAGTGGATGGGCCATTACACAAAGTAAAACTATTTCCCCATGCTTCTTTTTCCCTCCCTACAGTTCCTCACATCTTCTTGTCAATTGCTGGAAATGGGCCATTTTCATTACCACTACAAACAGTTCTTTTTCTCTCCTGCTGATAATAGCTCACCTTAACTGATCACTCTCGTTATAGTGTGTATGGTAACACCCATTGTTTCATGTTCTCTGTGTATATATATATCTTCCTACTGTATTTTCCACTGCATGCATCCGATGAAGTGGGCTGTAGCCCACGAAAGCTTATGCTCAAATAAATTTGTTAGTCCCTAAGGTGCCACAAGTACTCCTGTTCTTTTTGCAGATACAGACTAACACGGCTGCTACTCTGAGAACAAGCTGAAAGCTTGACATTGAGAGGGATAGGGAGTGGGAAAATTGCAGGGTGTCTAGTTAGGTGCAGAGGACGTACATGAACGGGTAGCTTTCCGATGAGACACTGCACCTACAAGGGTGGACAATGTATGAAGGCAAATCAGCGCAAGAGGTCAAACCTCACACCTGGTAAAGAAGGAGCAGCCTTTAAACAGAAACCACTGAGATGCCTATACTCACAGTAGCTGACCCAAAGGACAGTACAGTGAAAAAAGGAAAAACTGACACATGCTTTTTTTTTAAAAAGAAAGAAAGAAATGAGTTAGTATTTGCAGGATCTCTATCCACCTTAGAGAAGGAATACACGGGTGTTCAATGAGTGCACCTGTGACAGGAAGCTGGAGGGAACAATGCAATGCAAACAGGAGAACAGGAGCGTCTGTGTAGCCTGTCGAAAGGACAAAACATGTCAGATGTGCACCTGCTATAGATATATGGGCCAGTGTCAGAGGTGGCTCAGAGGATCTGAAATCTTCATGGAAACTGGACATTAATAATTGCACTGAGTACAAGCTCAGGGATAACACTGTGTAATAGCGATCAATGGGAAGTAGGGGATGGAGAAGATAATAATACTGACTATAGGATCATATTGACCCAAGTGGGGAATAAATCTTAATGGAGAAGCATTAATAAAATAATACTTCACACTTTTAGGAGTCTTTTTGCAGATCTCACACCACTATATAAAGGTGGGTAAGCATTATTACCCCATTTTACAGATGGGGAAATTGAGTCACAGTTGGATTTCAGTTTGGGTAAAGCAAAATGAAGTGGACTAGCACAAAATCAATAAGCAAATCAGTGGAAAAGGATGGAATAGGATCCGGACTCCTGACTCCCAGAGAGCTGCCCTATAGAATATAGACCATGCCATTTTTAAAAAGCTTAATTCCAGTATCAAAGGAGTTTAAAGTATTTTAAGGATGATGGCAAGTTCACCGTGTTTGCAGCAGGGAAAATAGGATCCTAATGATCACTCCCAGCAATGCAGAGGAAGATATGGATTAGTGAGACACAGAAAGGAATTCCCTTATGTACATTCATCATGCGTGTGCTTGGTTTTCTTTTGTATTTTGCTTTCCTTGGGAGAATTGCTACTGTTGGAGGCAGAATACTGGATCTCCTCATTAATGATCAGAGCCAATATTTCAAACTCTTTTCTCTTATGTAAGAATCACAGACATTGTGACAGTTAACGACATCAGTACAGGCCACACAATACTCATAGTCCATGTGTGGAAAACTCTTTGACATCCATAGGAATGTTGTGCTAAGGTCAAAGGTACTACATGGTCCTAAACAGCTCATTTCCCCACTTTTATTCTATTGGGATGGATCCATTGGAAACAAAGCAAAAGAACCAAGATTTTCAGTAATAAAACTAATAAATGTACCTTGCATACACACCTGACGAGCAACTTCATTGTGCATTTTGAAGAACAATAAGGAAATTTAGCTGTGTATGAGGTGTATAGCTATCGAGATAATGAGAACACATAGCTATCCCTTTCATCAAGATTCTTCTTCTATTTTGTCCTTTCCAGGTTATCCCATAAAACGTCCTTGTGTGCTATAGTATACATCAGCAAATTCGGGCAACAGGAACTGTGTACAGTAAGTAGATCTGCCATCTTACATTAACATTTTAATAGCAAACTCATTATATCATGCTGACTTTTAGGGCAACATTTGCAAAGGACACACATGTCAAGCATGCAGTAAGATGCAGATAGTAGAAATATTTTCATCCATCCGAACAATTAAATGACTTGTGCAGCTGAAGAGCCTGACCCCCCGGTAAAAAACACAAAGAATCCTGTAGCCACCTCCCTCCATGTCAGGGAATGATGTTAGGGGATTCACTGAGCATCAGTCTCCATCACATCAGGAGTGGCTTCTCTGCATGTAAGTCAGTAAGGGAGGAATTTTAAAGAGGTCAGAAGCTGGTTACTGAGCTCTGCCTGGCTGACAGCTCCATTTTCCCAGAGGCCCAGCCAACATCTGTGATCTTCTGCAGACAGAATGGCTGGATCAGAACCTAGAGAAGGTGTTTTCTGCCTGTGTGTTTGTGTTCCTAACTGAGCACACACAAATCTTCAAAGAGTTCACGGAAAGTGACTGGCTTCCAGCAGTTCCCCAGTCACCTCTGTCTTACTCATTAAAATCCACGTGCCCCTTTTTTTTACTATGTCAGTGGCTTCCAAAAGCTCCTTTTCCCCCTTCAATGAAACACACAGTGGCCTCTAGAAATAAAAAGAACAGCAGCAGCAAAGGACAATTTCACTGAGACTGAGACAGAGAGGCTAATTTCCTTAAAGATAGTATCATTCTTTAATCCAAATTACTTTAGAACTCCTCACATGGTACTCAGAATTTAGTGTCAAATCTACACCCCTAAAAGGTTTGCTCTTCTGAAAAGAGTTTTAAGAACATAACATAAGAATGGCCCTACTGGGTCAGACCAAATGTCCTTCTAGCCCAGTGGTTCTCAAACTAGGGCCGCTGCTTGTTCAGGGGTAGCCCCTGGAGGGCTGTGCCGGTTTGTTTACCTGCCGCGTCCGCAGGTTCGGCTGATCGCAGCTCCCCTTGGCTGCGGTTTGCCGCTCCAGGCCAATGGGAGCTACAGGAAGTGGCGCAGGCCGAGGGACGTACTGGCCGATGCTTCCCGCAGCCCCCATTGGCCTGGAGCGGCGAACCACGGCCAGTGGGAGCCGCGATCGGCCAAACCTGCGGTCGCGGCCGGTAAACAAACCGGCCCGGCCCGCCAGGGGCTTTCCCTGAACAAGCGGCGGCCCTAGTTTGAGAACCACTGTTCTAGCCTAATATCCTGTCTTCTGACAGTGGCCAGTGCCAGGTGCTCCAGAGGGAATGAACAGAACAGGTAATCATCAAGTGATCCATCCCCAGTCGCTCATTCCCAGCTTCTGGAAAAAAGAGGCTAGGGACACCATCCATGCCCATCCTGGCTAGTAGCCATTGATGGATCTATCCTCCATGAATTTATCTAGTTCTTTTTTGAACCCTGTTATGGTCTTGGCCTTCACAACATCCTCTGACAAGGAGTTCCATAGGTTGACTGTGCATTGTGTGAAGAAATACTTCCTTTTATTTGTTTTAAACCTGCTGCCTATTAATTTCATTTGGTGACCCCTAGTTCTTGTGTTATGAGAAGTAGTAAACAACACTTCCTTATCTACTTTCTCTATATCAGTCAAGATTTTATAGACCGCAATCATATCTCCCTTTAGCCGTCTCTTTTCCAAGCTGAAAAGTCCCAGTCTTATTAATCTCTCCTCTCCGTTCCATACCCCTAATCATTTTTGTTGCCCTTTTCTGAACCTTTTCCAATTCCAATATATCTGAACCTTGAATACAGAGGCAACATGATATTTTCTGTCCTATTGTCTATCCCTTTCTTAATTATTCCCAACATTCTGTTCGCTTTTTTGTCTGCCGCTGCACATTGAGTGGATGTTTTCAGAGAACTATCCACAATGACTCCAATATCTCTTTCTTGAGTGGTAACAGCTAATTTAGACCCCATCATTTTATATGTATAGTTGGGATTATGCTTTCCAATGTGCATTACTTTGCATTTATCAACATTAAATTTCATCTGCCATTTTTTTGCCCAGTCACCCAGTTTTGAGAGATCCTTTTGTAGCTCTTCGCAGTCTGCCAGGTTCTTAACTATCTTTAGTAATTTTGTATCATCTGCAAATTTTGCCACCTCACTGTTTACCCCTTTTTCCAGATCATTTATGAATATGTTGAATAGGACTGGTCCCAGAACAGACCCCTGGGGGACACCACTGTTTATGTCTCTCCATTCTGAAAACTGACCATTTATGACCATTAAACACCCGTCTGTCCATATGCCCCATTTGCAGGGTAAAAAAATGTGTTCTTTTACCTCCATTATTTTTTTCTCCAGTTCAAGTGACAAAACTTTTGAGATCTCCGGCATTTATGCAAACAGATTTGGCAGCCTGTTTGTGTTCACTTGGACGGCAAAATATAATCTGAATTTGGGACTCTTGCAATAAGAATGTTACTTATTATATAACTAAACATTTGTTACTAATGGATGGGATTGACGTGAGCTGTGTTTATTACAAAGCTGTTTGTTAGTACGATTTACATTCTTTTCCATTGTTTTCATTTTTGTGTACTTCATCTGTTTTTTGCTCACTGTGTTCCTAACAGTTGTATTGGAGTTTTTCTGTAGTTCCATTTCTCACGTGGTAAAAAATGTAATGCAAAGATCACTTGAAAGAATAAAAGCAAAGAACATTTTCAATATGATTTAGAAATTTAATCCTCCAGTAATTTAATTTGTAGGAAGCAGGGAGTGAAGCACTGAAAAGAGAACATTTTTGAATAAATCAGGATTACTTACCTGTGAAAATATAGTGATCCAATTTAGGCATGCCATCGTTTTAATTTATTGTAACAGCATTACAGCTCTATCAAATGGACTGTGATGGCTAATTCTGACTGATCCTGGAGGTTATCTGGATTTAATAGGTGTTTTCCATTTCTGTTCTGTGGTTCTAGGATTTATTGTTATTTACATAGGAAGTGTCTAGTGGTTAAAACACAGAATTATGAATCCAGTGATCTATGTGTTATTATTGGCTTTCACGCCAACTTCCTATGCAATATTGGCCCAGTAATTTAACCAGTTTGGCCTTGATCATGCTCCCACTGATGACAGGCACAAGTCCTCTGGGCATTAATTTCCTCATCTGTAAAATGGACATAGTGGTACTTAGCACACTGGGATGCTTCAAGGCCTCATTGTTGACATTTGTAAAGCACTTTTACCAGTGCTTGGATGATCTTTTGGTGAAAGGGGCTTTAGAAGCACAAAGTATTGAGCATGGTCAGTGTGTGTGTGGTGCTGTTGACACTTAACAGAAGATGTGGTACTTGTGCCAAGATAGTTACAACTGAAGTCAGACTTGGACCGTACAGTTCTGGTGTCCGCAGTGCTTTGCATAAAGACCAGATTTATGGAGTTAAGACTGTGAGCGCTCTAGAGCAAGGATTGTCTTTTTGTTCAGTATTTGTACAGCGCCTAGCACAATGGGGTCCTGCTCCATGACCGGATCCTGATAACAAAAATAATAAATAAGCACAGATATCATTGGGGGGTTATTGTTGAATTACATCACAAATTTTGTTAAAAATACAACCCACATGTATAAATGGATGACCACTGCGAGTCCCACTCATTAGCTTCTGTGCTCTCCTCCAGGAACTAGTTCTTTGAACTAAATGCTGACTGCATACATGGCATTTGTCGGACTATTTACATTCTCAGTCAGAAGGTGCTGGAGAAGGAGGTGCCAGCTACTCTTTTTACAGTTAGCACCACAATGGCCTTTGATTTGTACATGTAACACAGGGGAATCTTTGAATGTTCTAGCCCCCACCTTTTTTTCATTTTTTCCCTGCAATTTGATCACATTTTCTCATGTGCTTGGTATTTTCCAGTGAGATCTTAAACCTTGAATCCCGTGTGTGGACCTTGTTCATGGAATCCTGTGACCTCACAGCAGTAGATGGCCAAAATGCTCCCACCCTCATCTTTAATGTGGACCTCTGATTAGATCAGGATGGAACATCTCACGCTGGGGTTTACAGTCTCTGTCTGTATCAGGATCTGCTCCTAAGTGCTGAGCACCCTCCCTATATGACCAAAATGGGAGTTGCAGTTGCTCTGCACCGCTCAGAATCAGACCCCAATCTGTTCCAATATAAGTTTATTGGGAACAGATCCTGGGCTCCTTGTGAATAGCCATCACAGCCCCCCATAGTCTGGGTGCACTCTCCTTGTGGCAGTCATCAGGATGTCACCATCAATGAAACAAAACGCCCACGGTGACTTGAACTGTGTGGCAAAGCCAATCTGGACAAATTGATGCATTCTAGGGGAGATAATGAAATTCTGCTGCTGTGGAAGAGAGGTTTGCAGAAGCCAAGAAGGGCGCTTTAAAAAATGCCTGAGACAAAGGCAAGCTGCAATTTTCTGGGTTAACTGCCTGGATGCCAGTGGAAGGGAAGAGACAGAGTTTTCTTTGTTCAAATGCCTTATGCCTCTGTTCCAGGAGAATGGCTTGTAACCAGCTTCGCATTGTGTGAACAGGGCTGGCTGACACTATTTGCACAAATGGCTCAGTTGAGTTAAGACAAAATAAGGAATTCCTTGAGATTTTGGACAGTGAGGTATCCACTGGAACAGCCACCAGACACTGAAGGCTGCAATTTTGTTTTTCTCTTGGGGATCAGGTCAGAAAATGCAATTGTGTGATGTAGTTCTTTCAGGCTGCACTGAATCTTAGATACCAGACTCTCTCTCTTCATCCTCTGTCCCCAGACTAGGAAAGCAACTCTTCCTTTCAGTGCCAGAAAATGAGAAAGTAAGTTCCAGAGAAACAAGCAGGTGATACAAAGGAATGAGAGACCGAGTTTTTGGAGAATTGTACTGAAAGACACAGGAGTGGCAGTAAAGTCAAAAGTTGAAACGGTGTCATTCACAAAGCCACAGAGATATAAATGGACATGAGTAATCAGTTTTCACTGCAGGGGATTATTTCAGTAGAAGCAAAAATGTTTCTATGATGTCTTTAATTCCATCTAAACCACTGGATTTAAACATTCACCTGCAATATTTGCATCCAAACATCATGACATCATGCTAGTGCATGAGAGCCTGAAAGTGAAACCTGCTAAAACCAAAAAAATGAAATAGTTCATTGTCATTGTCCAAGATTGCAAAAAAAAAAAAAAAAAAAAAAAGTCGTCTAAATGTGTAAGAAGTGAGTTTTTAATTAAAAGTTATCTTTCAAATCTAATAAAATAAATTTCTTAAAAAAATAATTTTTGATTAAAAACTTTCAGACAAATAAGTTTGCATTGAAGATCAGTTCACTAGTTAACCCATCGTCCTGTACTGATAACCATTAATAATTCAAGGTATCTTTTGTCCACTGAAGAGAGTACAAACCAATTTGTGCTGCTCCTTGAAGATTCTTAGTGCTGGTTCATAATTTGTTAATGCTGAGTGCCTAGTTCTATGCTCTAACCATTCTACAGTCCCCTCACTCATCACATGACTTTGTAACATAATTAGTGGGGAGGTGAGGCCAGGTAGTGAAGAAAAACAGTAATTTCTAAATTAGCCAATATGGCATATCATGTGAAGTGTAAATGCATTCTCCAAAGGCAGTGTTCTGTAGGCCAAAAGTCTGTTCTTAATATGACAACAACACACTGTAAATTTACAAAGAGGAGAGGCAGCTCCTGATAGGATACTCAGTTAAGCAGGAATCCTATAAGGTGATACAATTCCAGTTCCAGTCTGATGGGATGGGATGATGGGATGAACAATCATGCTCAATAGAATGGCTGTTGTATGATATTAACAAATGTCCAGCAGATACAGAATGCAAACCAACAAAGACATTGTCATATATGAATTAAATCAGCAATTGAACCACAGTCTCCGGTAATTGGAGGGCAAGTGCACTAACCTGTTAGATCACAGAGCTCCACCTTTCTTAACTCATTCTAGCTCCTTTCTAATAAATAAGATGCTGTATATTATAATATGCAATTCTTTTACTTATGCCACTAAAAGATGCTTGACTAACAATTTGAAATCCTCCTGCAGGACAGATACAGTACAAGCAGAAAAACTTCTACAACATTGCACAGCATGCCTCAACTATCTCATAGAACTAGAAGGGACCCTGAAAGGTCATTGAGTCCAACCCTCTGCCTTCACTACCAGGACCAAGTACTGAGTTCTGCCCCAGATGCCTAAGTGGCCCCCTCAAGGACTGAACTCCAGTGCTCAAACCACTGAGCTCTCTCTCCCCCAAACAGATTTTTGCCCCCGATCCCTAAATGGTCCCCTCAAGGATGGAACTCACAACCCTGGGTTTAGCAAGCCAATGCTCAAACCACTGAGCTATCCCTCCCCCCTAACCTAACCATCTACACGCAATACTTTGCCTTTCAGCTGTGATTGCCAATAAAGGTGCCAGTTGTTGACAACTATAGGAACCTGTCTGCTAGGAACAGGACTGGAGAATCATCTCACATTGATCTCCTAACACCTGTCAGGTGATAATTACCATGGGTCACTAGAGGATTCAAAGTGCAGTAACCTACTAGTTACATAGGACACAGAGCATTAAGGATTCCTGAGCCCTTTCACACTGTGCAATGTAGAAGAAAGCCAAGACTACCTGTCAACAAATTTAGGGTGAGCAAATGGTCACAATGCAACACTGGACATTTGGCTCCCTGATAATTCAGTAACCTTGGTGTGATTGTGGTGAATGCTCTGGCACAGATTTAAAGTGTATGCATATGGCAAAGGAGAGAGACAGCTGCTAACTGTTAATACAAGTGACACTGTAGTTCCTGTTCAGATGCCAGCATGTAATGGATTATAAAATGTATAATCTAATCACAGAACAATGAAAAAAGACAAATAGAATTACCCTGGTCTGGTTTGTAGAATAAGTGCTGTGCTTAGAAATCATGAGGAACTAGGTCATCTTAATGAGAAACATCATTGTTTCCTGTCACTCTCCCCACATATCCTCAGTACCTTTCCAGAGAAGGCCCAACTCTGCTCTTCTTTAGCTGCTCTAAACCAGGAGTGAATGAGGATCTGTCCCAATGGAATTACTCCAGATTTATATTGGTGTAATTGAGAGCAGAATTTGACCCATAATTTTGACAGTGAAAGATCAAAGATTCTATGTACCCTGCAGAAGTGTCCGAGGATTCCTCTAGGAGGGTCTCTAGTGGTCAGAGCAGAGAATTAGAAGGAAAGAGTCCTGTGCACACCTACCTACCCTCACGCGTCTGGGGAATTTCTCAGGCTGTCTTCAAATGTCAGGACTTGTAGTGGCAGCACAGCTGTGGATACTGCAGGAACACTGCTGCTATCTCTGCAACTAGAAAGTGACATTGAATGTGATAGGGGAAAAGAGAGAGAGAGAGAGAAAGGAGTCCTATCCAGAGAAGCTGCAGCTCTTAAGCACCTCAGCTGTCTGGATTCACATGATGTAAGAGTATATTATTTGTCTGATTATTAAAAAAGAATATAAAATTACATTTCTTTGATGCCAATCTTTCCCCCCAGATAGCAAAAAGAAACCAGGGCATGGGGATAGGGACAGGTGTCAGCTGAGGGGACACAGGATTTTCAGTTTCTCCTGCAGGCTGATAGTGGTGGGTGTCTTTGCGACTGACTGATTGCGTGACCATGGACAGCTCAAGTCACCAATCTGTGCCTCAGTTTCCCGCTCTGTAAAAAGGACACTTACCAGGGGTACCAAAGGGAGTTGCATTGACTGAGGCTTCAGAGGGGTGTTGAAGTTTCATTAATCAGTGTTTTCAAAGTGCATCAAGGCCCTCAGCTGTAGGGCACTGCAGATGTGCCAGCTATTCTTATTGTAGCAAATAGGCTCTTGAGCACCGTGACAAAAGCAAACCTGAAAAAGCAGATGGAGCTCTTTCACCAGCGTGAACTCAACAGAAAAATATCAACATCAGATGTGCCATTTAAAGGAAGTCATTGAATTCTAGTTATTTCTGGAAGCGCTTCCACTTGTCTGGGAGGCAGTAGCTGTGCACAGAGCTCTCCCTTGTGGTAAAAGCTGTGACTAGCCAGATAGAAGCTTTTAGACCAGAATGTGATCATCTTCTAGATTCCAAGGCCAGAAGGGATGCGTGTGATCACGTTATCTGACCTCCTCTGTAGAGCATCCCCAAATTAATTCCTAGAACATAGCTTTGAGAAAAACATCCGATCTGGATTTAAAAATTGAAAGAGATGGAGACTCCACCATGACTCTTGGCAAACTGTCCCAATGGTTAAAACTTTACACCTTATTTCCAGACTGAATTTGTCTAGTTTCAGCTTCCAGCCATTGGATTATGTTATGCCTTTCTCTACTAGAAGGAAGAGCTCATAATCAAATATTTGTTCCCTGTGTAGGTACTTATCAACTGTAATCAAGTCACCCCCTTAACTTTCCTTTTGTTAAGCTAAATAGATTGAGCTCCTCAAGTTTATCACTATGGGTATATCTACACAGGGATAAAAGACCTGCGGCACAGCTGTGGGTGGCCTGTGTCAGCTGACTCGGGCTCATAGGGCTTAGGCTGAGGGGCTGGAGAATTGCTGTGTAGACTTTCGGGCTCAGTCTGGAGCCCGGGCTCTAGTATCCTCCCCCTCGTGGGGTCCTAGAGCCGGGACTCCAGCCCGAGCCCAAATATCCACACAGCAATTTTCCAGTCCCACAGCCTGAGCCCCATAAACCCGAGGTAGCTGACCCAGGCCAGCTGCACGTCTTTAAATGCTGTGTAGAGGTACCCTATCAGGCATGTTTTCTAATCCTTTAGCCATTCTTGTAGCTGTTCTCTGATACCATAAGGTCAGTTTTATACCAAGCCAGTAACACATGGCAAACTTTTCCATATGTGCTTTAAAATAATCATTTGACACACAGTTTTTGGACTACAAAATATTGCCCATCTGTCAGCCCAAAATTTGCCTCTGAAATTGGGCATGATCACTATTGATTACACGATCTGATAGTGTATTAAACTGAGGTTTTAGGAAATCAGAGTCACGTTAGGAAAATGTTTAATAGATTCCCCTGCTACAGTTAAAAGTCAGAGCTGTTGCACATGTGCACTGACAGGCTAGTTCAATGGGGCTCTGATCTCAGTTGGCAACAATGAAATACAAATAAAATAATCATCATAATAATTAATAATAATAAGCCCTGCCAGGCAAAAGGTTACTTTCTGAACAGAGGTGCTGATATTTTAACCCCATTCACAGCTGCTATATATGCACCGCAGGCTTTAAACAGACAGTCCAGTCAAGTAGATTAAATGCTATACTGGACAAGTGCATTTCCCTCTTGTTACGTAAGGCATTGGCTAGCCTGCATCTTGAATTCTGTACTGGAGATAGAGTGGGACAGTGATTGCAGGAAAATACTGGGATATCTGGGTTCTTTTTACATTTTTGTCAATTACTTGCTGGATCACTTAGTCCCAAATGTTCAAAAGGGTCCACTTGGGGGCCTCAAGTTTCAGGCACTCTGCATGAGACACCTATAGGCTGATTTTCAGAGTTGTTGAGGATTCACAGTTTCAACTAAAGTCAATGGGGCCTGCAGTTGCTTGGCACCTCCAAAACCCACCCCACTCACTATCCCCAGAGCCCCTTACAGGGACGCTCTGCTCCTTCCTCCCCACCACCCCGCTCACAGTCCCCTGAGCCCCTTACAGGGACTCTCTGCTCCCTCCTCTCCCCTCAGTCACTGCCCCCAGGGAATGTGTGCATGAGCGATGGGTGGGGTTGGGGAGAGCGTGTGTGTATTGGGGGGTACAGCTGACAAGCTGTGACTTCTCCTCCTCTACTCTCTCCTCTGGAATTCCTGCTATTATTAGAGAGAGAGAGAGAGAGAGAGAGAGAGAGAGAGAGTGTGTGTGTGTGTAGAAAGGGAGCAGGAACACGATGGATAGGGAGAGTGGGGGTGTGCAGAACAGGAGGAGGGAAGCCTGAATTCCCTTAAAATCTTCTAGAATGTGGGACGTTGAACATGGGCCCGACCCTCTCTTCACATTATTTGCTTTCCCACAGCTCCCCAACTCACCCTCCTCTTGTTCAGCTGTCAATGGGCCTGCATGAGCAAGAGAGAAGCAATTCCACAAACACCACTGTCTTTCACAAACAATCTGTCTTTCAAAACCTCCAACATCTGACAGGGCTTTGCCAGCTCTGTGCTCTCTGAGTGACTGAACAGCTTTGCCTCCTACCGCTGGTATTTCAGGCAGGAAACAGGTAGGTTCACGGACTGAAGCAATGCAGCTTGTTAGACTGCAGGTGCCAGTGTTTGACAAGTTGTTGACCATTAGTTCTAATGGCCTGTTAGATATTTGCCTTTGGCTTCCGCACAGCATTCCTGTGATATCATTTACAAGAACTCAAGCAATCCTGCTTCATACTGAGGCCCTGCCGTATGCATAGTACCTTGAGAATACAAAGCAAAACTGGTTTATAGTGAACTGGCAAATAAGGAAACTGCATGTGGAGGGAGAGCAAGTCCCATGTGAATTCAGGGCGATGTACAAATTGCAGTTCCACTCATCACAAACCATCTCTGACCACAGCGCAGCTGTTCGGGGAGAAAAATGGCTTTGCTGCTAGAGGGTTACACCAGACAATAGGAAAGAATCAGTGAGAACACCACACCTAACTGAGAAGCTTTTAAGCCCATCATCACGGCAGCTGTTCAAAGCTCCCTGGAGCCCTCCAAGCACATGGGGGAGGCAGACTGGATGAAATCCATGTCCTTTCACTTGGGCTCATGTCCAGCCCCAAAATAGCTCTTGTGCCAAGTCCAAAAAAAAGATCACATGAGAGGGGGGAAAAGTAAAGCAAATGATTTTCCTTATTTTCTTAGCTTGTCCTACATGGGTGCCAGTATAGAGACCTGAGCTTCCAGGGGCTTCACTACCTCAGGGTCCCACCTCAACCTGCTCAGTAATGGATGCCAGATTTTGACTGGGACCCGACAGCAATCTGGATTTGTTAGAGCTTGGTGATACTATTTTCACTTGGAGCCCTTTTTTGGTGAGCTTTTCTGTGTGTCTCTCCCTTCAGGATCCTCTTGGCCTTCAGTGAAGAAGACCGATCTGGGAAAGGGCCCCCCCTGTCCCAACACAACACCTAACCGCCCCATAGGCAGGTCAACAGCATCGCCTCCTTTAGGGAAACTCTCTTCCTTAGCTGTTGGAAGGAACTCCCTTCCTCCCACAGCTCCAGCCCTGTTGCTCCTACTTTTCAACAGTGTGTGCTGACCAGAGCAGAAAACAGCCTGAAAGCGCCTGAGCCTGAGAACCAAGGTGAGTGTTACAGGACCTCAGTCCCCTCAGGGGACTTCTGAACTCTTGGGTTCCCTACAGGGCATCCTGTGTTGGCACAACAGTGGGGAAGCTTCCCAGTAGCTCTGATGTTTGGTTCCCCCTCTCAGATGATCTGCAATGTGTTTTTTGTGATTTTTGAACTCTCACTGAAGCTTACAGGCTGGGCTGGCTGTGTATTGCAGGGGGAACAATCAGGGTTTTTCTTGATCTCCGTGCTTTGAGTCCTGAGTCACATTTGCTCCGCTGCAGCAGAAAACTAGGATTTCTAAGGGGGCTGGGGCTTGAGAAGGGGGATTTCTCCATTTCATTTTTGTTTCCAGGTTGTATTTGACTGAATTACACTTCCTGAGCCATTTGACCATTATAGCTCCAAGGAGAATATGAAGCCAAGCCCTATTACATGAGGGACGCTGTATGTGTCATTTTAAACAGTTCTGCAGGAAACCTATGTTAGGTGAAATGGTTTCTGTTATTGCTTCTTCCTGGTTTTGTGTTGGGGGTGGGGAGGGAGAGAAAGCTAGGGGGTGGCAGAACCACATACTCCGTGTGTTTGTGTGAGAAAGAGAGAACAGGCAGTCACACCCACGGCTTCCTGGAGGGTGAAAGTGGCTCTTTAGTTAAGTGTTTACTGTATTTCCAAAGAGCCCAATAAAAAAGTACAGTATTTATGGGGTGCAGAGAAGCGTCCATATGGCTGAGCATGTCAGGAGGAGGCTTTATTACTGATGCTTAGGGCAGGAGTTAGCCACAGGGAAGGGTAAAATAGTCCTGCAGTGCAGTGAGGGTTTTGCAATGTGTCGGAATAGAGGAGGCTGAGGGGAGTGATGCTAAATGTAAATTCTTTATGCACATGCACACATACACGTGTGCAAACACACCCATGCTTTATGTACCTTGCGGTATAGACAGGTAGTAAGAAGGCAGTATAGAATGGGAGCTTTCTAATAGCTTGGGACAAGTTATTTCTGACCTTACTGACTGTCTGCCATTGACTGACAGTACACAGGCTGCTCACTGTGCTCAGAACTCTATGCTGCTGAATATTTGCCTGTCCTACACTGGTGCATGCTGTTGCTGTTTGCTGTTAAATGGCTGCTATATTCCACCCCAGAGGTGGCTGTACTTCAGGAGTTGAGGAAATTATGCCTGAATACAGTGTACAGAGTTAATAATATCTGCAAAACAATTTGGGATGAATAGTGCTGTACTACATTATTATTGTAGGGGCAGATCCAGAAGTTCTCACTCAGTCAAATCTCCCATTGTGGTCAAGGGGTATGGTAAGAACAGAGTAAAAGTTAAGAAAGGACTCCAGGATTTGGCAACAGTCCTAAGCGAATGAATCGGTTTCTTGTGTTAACCTGAGTAACTGCCTATGCTCTGCTACTGATAACACCTGTAAGATGAAGCTGAGAGCTGAAGAGATGAACAGATGCCAGGGCAAGGAAAGAAGGTTTGTACCATCTACATTCAGTGCTAATACATTTTTAAACAGCATTTAATTAAAACAGGTTAGCTAACACTTTTGTTAGTCTACAGAAAGGCATCAGTGTATTTCCAGCTAGGACTGGATTTCCAAATACTTAGGCCATGATCACACAAGGAATAAAGGTATATTTTAACCATGTGTTGGCTAACAGTTGTTAACTAACACACACTGAAATCCTAGTGTAGGCAAAGCAAGGTGTAATTTTAACATGTATTAGTTGGTCAAAACCCCTTGACCAGCTAACCTGTTAAAACTACCGTTTGCCTTGGCTATAGTAGGATTTAAACATGTTAGCACACACATTTTCCCTAGGGGAGGGGAGGCCATAGAGAACAGCAGCTTTCATGGAATTTCCACTGGTGAAAGACATGCTATTGTTCTCCTGAGGAAGCTTATCCCCTTGGGACTTCCAGCCAAATTTGTTAGGCTAAAGAGCTTTAAAAAATACAGGGAAGCCTCAGAACTTCTGGATACTTCGCCAAGCTTCAACTCTCTTGAGGCCAACCTATCCCTAATCTATCCCAGTAGTATCACGGCAATGCCTCCATCACAACAGCACCTTCTTGCATAGACTCCCTTCCCAGTCTCTGTCACCTGTGCTGCTTGAAAACAAAGAAAGAGAAAACCCCACATTAGACACTGCATCACTGGGGAGTTCCTACCATTTGCAGTCCAGCTTCTCAATCAGACGTTGCTTCAGTCATCTGATTCCAGTGAGGCAGAGTGGCCTCCCTCTAGACCCGAGAGGGAGGAACTATTTCACTCCTCGTGGTGGGTGCAGCTAACTCGGCCCAACCCCCTCGCAGGAAGTGTAGGGGCAGGGCAGGAAGTATAAGAGTAGGGCCCGGCAGCTCAGTTGTGAGCAGACCTGGGAAGGAGGCAGATGTCCCTACTAGACAGCTGAGCCCTTTGAGAGGTCCACGACCAGCTACAGAGCAGATCGGAGCCCTACTGGCCCAGGAGATGGCAGGACCCGGGGAAATACTGAAGGAAGCACCACCCGACTGTGAGCCAGAGCCTGGCAGTGGTGGCGGTGTGATGCCAGGAGAGTCGGATAGGAAGTAGCCCAGGGAAACCAGATGTTGGTCCAGTTGAGTTGCCAGGACGTGAGGCAATAATCTTACATTTCCCCACTGACCCGTGGTGGGATAACTTGCCACTGCGAGCATCCAGGGCTGGGACCTGGGTCCCCCTATACCTGTCGTTGTCCCACACCTGGAGCTGGCTGCATATTCACCTAGGCCAGAAGGCCTGCACCTGACTGTTGTTGCTTGTCCCAGCCAGGAGGCTGAGGGCTATCGACGGTTTGCTTGCTGTGCCCTGCCCAGAGTGCTGGAGCCAGCCATGAGGCTGTGGGTCAAAGACTGTGCAATTACTCAGGAGGCCTAAACCCTAGACATTTGGTGGGTGCTCCAACCAGGGGCTGGAGCTATGAGCTGAAGGGCCGTGTGCTGGGTCCTCTGGAGGAGATTGGAAGTGTGGAGTGGGCAGGTCCGTGACCACAAACCAGGCCACACCGACAACATCCAGCCTTCCTCTGGACCTAGGGTGACCAGATGTCCCGATTTTATAGGGACAGTCCCGATTTTTGGGTCTTTTTCTTATATAGGCTCCTATTACCCCCCACCCCTGTCCTGACTTTTCACACTTGCTGTCTGGTCACCCTATCTGGACCCGAGAGGGAGGAACCATTACACACTCTGAAGTGCCTGTTTGGATGTGTGCATGGAGATAAATGAATCTGGAATTTGATAAAAGTTAGAACCTTGCCCTGGCTAAACAGCCAATAAAAGAACCAAATACATAAAGGCATGAGGCAAAGAGCTGGGAAGAAAAAAAAAAGAAATAATCCTTTTCCTTCAGCAGTTTTTCTGATCCCACTTCACCACAATCTACTGTTTCCTTGGCAATGGAAGCCTCAAAATAAACAGAAGCCGTTAGGCTGTGTCCAGTAGTCCATTCAACCATCTGCCCAGAAGAAAACCTTTTTAACATGATTTACTTAAGTCCTGCTGCAGTGCTGGCTGGCAGTTCTGCATGCAGATCAAACAGGTCGCTTGCACTTCTTTACTAGTCCTCTTGTCTGTCAGGTGATTGTTGCACATTTATTTTTAAGCTCTGTTATTGTGTGTGTGTGTGTGTGTGTGTGTCCGTTCGCCTATCAATACACAAGGCCCTGAGGCTGAAGAGTTAGAATAATCCAGCTGCCTCCAGTTCATACAGAGCTTTCTAGCTTCCCTGATAGTACCCTCTTTGGAATGATTTAAACAACCTGATGTGCATGTTGCGGCTTGTCACCTCTCCGCAGAGCTGCAGGAGCAAGGCAACAGGAAAATCCTCAGCACAGAGGGAGAACTGCAGCAGCAGCAGAGTGGAACTGCACAGGCGTCAAGCGGAGGTGAAACCTGCAGCATTGCTGACACTCCTTCTTTCCAGTGCGACAGCAGCAGCGTTTCCTGCCTAACACGAACACAAGTCCCAGAGCTGCCAGCCACCCCTCTCTCAGGAGCACTGTGCTGCAGGTAAGCTACCACCATCCGATGTGAGAATCCTAGACAAGGCTGCAGGTTGAGGATGCATAGTGATGTGTTTGTGAAGGGGACAAAGGGGAGAGATGGAGGAGAACAGTTGCAGTAGATGATGCTGTGATTCCTGTAAGTGCTGCAGGCCCTCAGGAAGAATAACATCTGCAAATCTCCAGTGCTACAGCTAAGTTTATACAATGGCAGAGATTGTGGCCCCCAGCATCCTCCTCCTCATACTTCACATTTTTATAGCACACATTCCATCGCAAAGCCTGACTACAGCCGGGAAGCATGCAGCCACCTCTGGAGAGAGGGAGCAGACAGCACACTCTACAGCACTGGGGCTGGGGGGATTCTAGCCAAGTACAGACGAGTAAACCGCTCCAGTGCTTACAACAAACATCCTGGGACCTTTAAAGGCCACTCAGATTAGACAGGACCGTGATTTCATCTGAACACCACACACGCAGTAAATGGCACAGAAGGCAATTTATCTAGCCCAGGAGGAGGGAAATTGATCCCATCAGACTACAAGTAGTTCCTGTGAGTCAGCCTATTTCAGCACTGATGCTTATACCAGGAAGTCATCATCTCCGATAACAAGGGCCAGGCTGAAGCATAAGAGAGGGATTCTCAAAAGTGCCTATGTGAGTTAGGACCACACGCCCTCTTGAAAATCACCGGCACTTGTGCTCCTTACTCACATGAGCACTTTGAAAATCACAGCTGAGTCTGTAGTGGGCAGGAGCCACCTGCCCCAGATGGGCAAAATGCTTCCTGGAGCTCTCATGGGCACAAGGGGGCAGGCCCTTTTCACCCCCTTTACATAGGAGCAGCCTGGGCTTCCCCTATGGCTGGTGTAATAAATGACCAGGGGCACCATTTCAGATTTTTTTTTGGGGGGGGAACTTTAACCATGATTCCAGGGGCTACTTAGGCTACTCTAAGTTGTTGGGTTTTTTGCTGATAATAACTTAGAAATTGGCTGACAGGAGCACTGTATCTAATTCTTATATAAAGAAAGAAAACTATATACACAAACACCAATTAAAGTATATTTTAGGATTACTTGTAAGTGTAGAAGAGAAAACCATGTCTGAAAAGTGGAATTCTTCCAACCTCCATCCGTTTGTTCGTAGATGAGGGTTTGTTTCAACTCAAGAACTGGCACCGCAAGCTAATACATTTCCCACTGAAATGAAGAACACCATGAGGTGGTGGATTATGGGATTTGTAGGAACAGGCTGGGAAAAATCAGCAAGATGAACATTTACATGATTGCCAGATTTCTACTGCATTACTAGCTCAACGTCACTTAATAACTAGCCCCAAAATAGCCCTATTTATTGAAACAAAGTTTTTTTTTTTTTAACATATCAGGCTATACCTTTAAAAAGAATCACTATGTAGAGTATAATTAAATGATTGATATTAGTAGCATGGATCTATGATGAACAAGTTTTGTCAGCCAAATCTTACAAATTGTTCAGATTGTAAAGATGATAAAGTCATTGCGGAGAAACTAAATGGATTCTTTGCTTCAGTCTTCACGGCTGAGGATGTTAGGGAGATTCCCAAACCTGAGCTGGCTTTTGTAGGTGACAAATCTGAGGAACTGTCACAGATTGAAGTATCACTAGAGGAGGTTTTGGAATTAATTGATAAACTCAACATTAACAAGTCACCGGGACCAGATGGCATTCACCCAAGAGTTCTGAAAGAACTCAAATGTGAAGTTGCGGAACTATTAACTAAGGTTTGTAACCTGTCCTTTAAATCGGCTTCGGTACCCAATGACTGGAAGTTAGCTAATGTAACGCCAATATTTAAAAAGGGCTCTAGGGGTGATCCCGGCAATTACAGACCGGTAAGTCTAACGTCGGTACCGGGCAAATTAGTTGAAACAATAGTAAAGAACAAAATTGTCAGACACATAGAAAAACATAAACTCTTGAGCAATAGTCAACATGGTTTCTGTAAAGGGAAATCGTGTCTTACTAATCTATTAGAGTTCTTTGAAGGGGTCAACAAACATGTGGACAAGGGGGATCCGGTGGACATAGTGTACTTAGATTTCCAGAAAGCCTTTGACAAGGTCCCTCACCAAAGGCTCTTACGTAAATTAAGCTGTCATGGGATAAAAGGGAAGGTCCTTTCATGGATTGAGAACTGGTTAAAGGACAGGGAACAAAGGGTAGGAATTAATGGTAAATTCTCAGAATGGAGAGGGGTAACTAGTGGTGTTCCCCAAGGGTCAGTCCTAGGACCTATCCTATTCAATTTATTCATAAATGATCTGGAGAAAGGGGTAAACAGTGAGGTGGCAAAGTTTGCAGATGATACTAAACTACTCAAGATAGTTAAGACCAAAGCAGATTGTGAAGAACTTCAAAAAGATCTCACAAAACTAAGTGATTGGGCAACAAAATGGCAAATGAAATTTAATGTGGATAAATGTAAAGTAATGCACATTGGAAAAAATAACCCCAACTATACATACAACATGATGGGGGCTAATTTAGCTACAACGAGTCAGGAAAAAGATCTTGGCGTCATCGTGGATAGTTCTCTAAAGATGTCCATGCAGTGTGCAGAGGCGGTCAAAAAAGCAAACAGGATGTTAGGAATCATTAAAAAGGGGATAGAGAATAAGACTGAGAATATATTATTGCCCTTATATAAATCTATGGTTCGCCCACATCTCGAATACTGTGTACAGATGTGGTCTCCTCACCTCAAAAAAGATATTCTAGCACTAGAAAAGGTTCAGAAAAGAGCAACTAAAATGATTAAGGGTTTAGAGAGGGTCCCATATGAGGAAAGATTAAAGAGGCTAGGACTCTTCAGTTTGGAAAAGAGAAGACTAAGGGGGGACATGATAGAGGTATATAAAATCATGAGTGATGTTGAGAAAGTGGATAAGGAAAAGTTATTTACTTATTCCCATAATACAAGAACTAGGGGTCACCAAAAGAAATTAATAGGCAGCAGGTTTAAAACAAATAAAAGGAAGTTCTTCTTCACGCAGCGCACAGTCAACTTGTGGAACTTCTTACCTGAGGAGGTTGTGAAGGCTAGGACTATAACAATGTTTAAAAGGGGACTGGATAAATTCATGGTGGCTAAGTCCATAAATGGCTATTAGCCAGGATGGGTAAGAATGGTGTCCCTAGCCTCTGTTCGTCAGAGGATGGAGATGGATGGCAGGAGAGAGATCACTTGATCATTGCCTGTTAGGTTCACTCCCTTTGGGGCACCTGGCATTGGCCACTGTCGGTAGACAGATACTGGGCTAGATGGACCTTTGGTCTGACCCAGTACGGCCTTTCTTATGTTCTTATTGGCTTGGGTTTATGTTCACGGAAAGGTTTATACAAATAGTTATGATAAATACAAAGGATTAAGTTGGAAGGAGGTTCCTAGTGTGTTACTGTAAGGATTGGTGAGAGTAAATATCACCTCAGTGAAATTCACAGATGGCACTCAGGTTTGTGAGACTCTGCCACACCCTCCGAAATGTTAACGAATTAGAATAACAGAAGATAAGAATATTTATCAGCTGGAAGAGGAGATACAGCAGACAGCTGCTTGAAGGCAGCAGTTCAGGGCCAGCAGCTCCTCAAAAGGTATCTGGGAAAAAGGTCCTAGAAAAGTGCAACCCTACTGTAGCGGGGTGGTCACCCTGCTCCGGCTCTGAAGGGCTAAAAGCACCCCTAGAGAGGGCCTTGGCAGCGAAAAGCTAGGCTGATTGGGGGAAGCAGCCACAGCTGGGGCCACGCCCCAATCAGGCCACAGCTGGCCCTATAAAAGGGCTGTGAGTCAAGAGCTCAAGAGACTCTTGCTCCAGTTTTTGAGAGAGAAGGACCTGGCTGCCTGGGAGCTGAACAGGGTACCTGAGGTGGACCAGTGCTGGGGAAGGGCAGAGGGAGCTTGGAAGCTCCAGCCTAGCAAAACCCCAGGCTGCAGGCCAAGATAAGGGCCCACAAAAGGGTACTAGGGCTGCAGAGGGGCAGCCCAGAGATAGGCAGAGGCAGCAGGTCCTAACCTCCTTGCTGATGATGAGTGGTTTATAGACTGCAGTCTGCCCCAGGGAGTGGGGGCTAGATGGTGGCAGTAGCCACTGAGGCAAGGTGGGGAAAGAGGGTTAGGGGTTCCCCTGGGTGGGGACCCAGATTGTGGGTTACTGCTGGGGCAGAACCCTGACATAGAGGGGCACCTGGGTCTGGGAGGGACACAGGGCCAGCAGCAGGCGAGACACCGGCCTGCAGAGGGTGCTCTGGGCTGGAAGAGCTAATTCCCAGGACAACCAGCAGGAGGTGCCGTGCCGGTGAGTCGTCACCCCGCGACACCCACTCTTGGGAGATTTGGTGAAATCCAGGCATTCACAGAGGAATCCGTGTTTCTGCATCACAGCCTATGGACCTAACCTGACCCAAAGCCCACTGTAGGCAAAGGAAAGACTCCCACAGACAAGTGGGACTAAATAGTAGAATAACTGACCACACTGGGGTACTGCCATTCACTACAAAATCAGAGAGTTGGAAAAAAGTTGGGAACATTTTAAATGTAATTTAAACAATATTTTTGGTGGCAGCAGCTCATGCTTGTTTCTTCACCGCAGGGAAAGATTACAGGTGGTCATCCATTCTGCCGCGCTGCTCTTGCAGCCTGAAACTTCCAGCTGAGCTGGCTGTGAGGATAATTATCCCCTGAATGTGCCTCAGGCAGCAGCCCCGTGTCACAAGGGGTTGCTCCTGCCTTTTTAACATGTCAACTTGTGAAGGTGAGGGGCAGATCATGATGCAATCTGCAGCAAGCATCTTCAGACCTTCCTGCCACCACTCCCTCAGTGTGTTTGTTTAAGGAATGAAAAAATGCTGCAGAGGCTCCCAGCTCTGCTATTGGCTCTGCCAGATACTCCTCTGCATTCTTGTTAGCTGAACAAATAGGCCAGTCAGGGGAAGGGAGAGAGGAGCGAGTGGCTCCCAGCAGGTGGTACAAAACTTGGGCTGGCAGGGGGGGCAGGAGCCCCCCTACATGGCACCCCCGGATTCTGCCCCTGTCCCTTCATTTCTGAGCAGCTGGGGCCCTTGAGCGTGCTACCAGGCAGCAGTCGCTATACTCCAGAGCGCGCAGGGGCTGGATCTATGGCCAACTTCTACAGAGTGGGTGTGGGCTGAGGGAGGTTCACTTGTGCAGCTGTGCAGGGGCTGGCCACAATTAATAGCATTAATTAATTACTGTTTAATAATTAACACTGCGAAGGGTTTTCTAATGTCAGGTCCTAAGTTGCAGGAGGGAGGCAGGAGGACGTGAGCAAGAGTCTGGGGTGGGAGCAGAAAGGCCATGGAATATGAGGTGAAGAGAGAACATGGGCAAAGTCCCAGCGTAACACAGAAGAGATCACAGGGCTGGACAAAAGAGAACAGTGGAACTGGGACAGAGGCAGGCGGAGCAGGGAGGAGATATTACTCATCAAGGGAAGGGGAGATGAGAAGCAAGAGAATGAAAATAGTGGAGTGAAGTGAGAGGAAAATAAAGTGGAGATGGATAGAATGTGACAGAGCTGGCGGGGGGAAGAAAGGAAAACGGAGAGAGACTAGTTTACGGCGAGTGAGTTTGACAATTTGTCTCTGCACTTCCCTGGCAGAGACTCCTGTCTCTGCATGTTTTGTGATGAGATGGGGTGGCTGTTTGGCACACAGAGGTTGTTGACAAATATTGCAGGCTGCTCTGGATTCAGTAGTTAAGTAAATAGGGGAAAGGGCAAAGAAAATAACAAGCTTCGCCAGAACGCACACTACACCCGCCTGCAAGTGGGGACTTAGCTGCTGGAGAAATGTTCCTTGAAACACTTTCCCCCCGGTGTTAGGAACTCCACATGCACTCCAGTCCAAGGAGCTGGGCTCTACTTTTCCTGCAGCAGAAAGGGGCTGATGGTGGCAAAAAGATTCCTCCCTCCCCCGTTCTTTTGTTGCTAAAATCCGTTAAATTTGGGCTACAGGGCCCCCTAAAAATGATCTTGTTGGCCCTTCCCAAACTCCTAAGGCCAAGCCAGACCAAGCTGCAGCAGTGCAATGAGACAAAGCAAAAAAAATGGTTTCGCCAATAGTGCTTCATCAGAGCAACCTGGAAGCCTAATAACTCTTGGAAGGGTCGCCTATGAGAAGCACACAGAATCTACGGAAATACCTGTGCAAACAAAGGTATAAAGTTTAATTGGTTTCAAAGGGCAAGACTCTGCTTGGTGATGATAAGGCAGCACAATTGTTAACTGTTTTCCCTGTAATACTGGGTTAGTTCCTCTTCCTCCAGCCACATAAATTATGATTCAGCCGTTCAGAATACAGACTGAATACGTGGCGTGGATTAAACCTAAATCGACTCTGGATCCACCAAACTCTCCGGCCAAACATATAACTTTGGAGTCTCCTGGACAGACTTTTTTTTCCCAGCCTCACCCCTGCCCATGGGATAGAGTCTCCCTCCCATCCTCTCTAAATGGACTCTGGCCTGCCTCCCACTCCTGCTCTTCCTCCCAAATGAAGGAGTTCAGCAAACAGCGGGCTCCATCTTCTTCCATTTCTTTATTCCATATCAGTAAGGCGACGATTTAGTCATGGGTATTTGTAGTAAAAGTCATGGACAGGTCACACGGCCCGTGGCCTGTCCATGACTTATATTATAATACCCATGACTAAATCTTGGGGTGGCCGCTGCTGTAGGGGGCCACTGCTGGGCGGGGCTGGGGCCAGCTGCACCAACTGCCGGGGGGCTGCCGGAGTGGCCACTGCTTGGATGGTCACCGTGGCAAGCTGCCCCGGGCCACCCGAGCAGCGGCTGGTGCGGCTGGCTGCGGGGACGCCCAAGTGGCTGGCTGCAGAGCTGCTCCAGCAGTGGCCGGTGTGGCTGTCCCCGGGGCCCACCTGAGCAGCTGACTCCCTGAGCAGCTGTCATTATATGTCACATTCTGTCCTTATGTTAACATTAACCGTGTTTTTAATGGTCTATCCAAATCTTTATCCAGTGCCCAGACCATGATATCTGAGTGCCCTTGAAATTGCAACCTCTTGTCCTGCAGGGATTCAAACCCACTGCTGCCCTGCTGTTACCCTTTGATATTTCGTATTTATGATTTTACTCCCAAGCTGGCATCCCCAGAATAACAAGAGAGCAAATCAGTCAGCACTGGGCCACTAGTCACAGGACCACTGAGAAGAGCTGGGAGTGATAAACAGAACTTGCCTCTGAATGCAATGTTTTAAAAGGATTAAGTCAACCATTGCTAATACTACTTGTCTGTGTGAAGCAGTGTGTGTTTAATTGGAACCTCCAGCATTCAGACTCCGGCTGTCTCTGCTTTATTTGAGTTTGGCACTGAATGCCCTGGGGTAAAATTGCCTTTCCGGTAATGCACATGGCACAGTCTGTGCTGTTCCCCTGTTAAACCAAATGCTGTGTCTAGCTTTGTGCTGAAATCACATAGCTAGGCTACCCTGGCTGATGCCCGCATTCCTCCCACCCACACCCGACTGCTCCTGGGTTATTAGTGTGTGCTACGTGAGCTACCTCTAAAGTGTTATGTCCTGCTATGCTGCAATAGACTCCCTCACACTGGATGCAGAACTAAACGGAGTTAATGGTGTAGATGAAACACGTGGTGGTACTGGGGCTGCTGGATAGCTCAGGGGAGTGCTATTGGGGCATGGAGCTGGTCACCTTTAGAGCACGTGTTCCAGAGCAGTTGTTACCCTGATGGTTATTTGCTTTCATCATCTACCAAATGTGGTGGGCTCTGTCAAGTCCATAGTGGATAAGCATCCGTACCACAATTGGTCTCTTGGTAGAAAGGCTAACAACCGAATGGATCTGGAATGGAAACTATCCTTCTTTGGGGGGAAGAGGGAGGAGGAAGGGGGCTGTCAGTCTTGTCAATTAAGATTGTCAGCTCTTTGTGGCAGGAACTCTCTCTCCTTATGTGTTTGTTCACTACCTAGCACTCCGGGGCCCCAAGCGCAGTTGTGGCCTCTCGGTACCACCCTAATACAAATAATTACTTCCCCAAAGTTTGTGGGTGTTCAGACCTGCTGGTTTGGGTCAGACCTCTCTCTAATCTCCACCCTTCCTCACAGCCTCTCTTGCTTTGCAAGCCCCACCCCCTCCAGAAAGAGGCTTTTTTTTTTTTTTTTTTTTTTAACTGTGAGTTCCTGTGGAATTCTGTAATTGTGTGCGGTGATTAGAAGAAAAATATTAAAATCACATCAAAGACCCCAAAGCAGTCACCATGTGGTGGGAGGATGCAGCGGTTGCACAGTATATAGCAGTTCAGAAACAATTGAGACTCTTGGCCAGCTGAATCTTCAGGGGTTAGTATGTAATTACCCAAATTACCTAAATTTGGAATTTCATCAAGGTACCACTGAGCCTAACACCCCCACCCTTATGAAAAGTGCTCTAAGACCTGTTATTACCACAAGTGGTCAGGACCTAAGGTTTGTCTCATTTAGAAGTGTCTCTGGGCAGTTAGCACATCTGCTATGAAGGCTTTCCTCCAACTCTTTCCAACACCCACAAACGCTCGAGAGGGATAGTATGCTATAGTGATGCCAGACTCAGGAGAAAACAGCTCTCCCGTGATAGTCTCGTTTCCTGATAAATGGAAATAATACCATAATATCCGTTCCTATAACACACACATGTTCCCATGAATTTGTTCTATATAAACCATTTCCTCCTCTTGATTCATTCACACTTCATACAGCAGCTATATTGAAATTCAGGGATATCATTGCAAATGCATCTCACACTGAAAGTTTTCCTGGAGCTCTTTTACTAGGTGGAGAGCCATCCTCGTGCCATTCATTAAGGCAAACTGGAAGACCTGAGTGCAGAGTTCTGGATTTCTTCTGCAACAGTTGATGTCATCGCTGACACCTAAAACTGAGGGAGGAGTTGCACAAGGATGGCAACTCCTATTATTGGCAAACATGACACCATGAACTTGTGGCTTGGCCGGTCCGGTGGGTATGGGAAGATCTGAGTCTCAACAGTTTAGGTTTTAAAAGGGACTGTGCATACAAGTTATACCCCACCCATCTATTCTGTTAAGGAAAAAGGAACTTAATTCAATTTTTTAAAGAGAAGCTTTCAGTTCATCTTTAAGCTCTGGTGTAATGGTTCGAGTGTTATGAAAGATGCCCCTTCACCCTCCTATTGCAGTCGGATCAACACCCTGGGTTTGTTTAGGAGGCCTGTGTTTCAAGGACACAGGGTTAGCATGACTTCCTCTGGGGCCCGCATTTTGAATGTATCTGGGGTGATTTACTTTACCCCCCAAAAGGACTCCTAATAAATAATTTCACACTGCCAGTTTTCAACTAGAGCCTGGTTTACCGTCTCAGAGGGATTATGCAGAGCACTAGAAATATGACTTTAGAAGCTGGCTCTCCTCATGTATTTTAAATGTTTCACTGGATGTGGCATGTACGGATAGAGTAATGGGGTACAGTGGAACCTGTACAAGAGGTCACCCACCCTGATTAGGCAACTTCCTGTCTTCAGAGACCGCCCCACAGCACCCCCAAATGGACTGAGTACAACTCTCCTCTATCTTTATTAGCCGCCCACCTCTACTAAACAACTTATTTGTCTTGCAGCAGTGGTCCAGTGTGGGGCCTTATTGTGCTGTACAAACACAAAGGAAACCAACCTCCCTCAAAGGGCTTACAGTCTCATTTGCACATTTATGTTATCCTATGGGAAAGCAGGCATCATAAAATTACACCCGCTGCATATAGTAAAATTTCCCAACATAAGCTATGCATGAATCTAAACCTATGGTTTGGTGTGGGGTAAGTAAGCACCTGATTGTGCAGCCCAATTGTCCAAATGGCTGGAGGGTCAGACCTACCAAGGTGTCAGTCGGTAAAGCTCCATTTAACCTCTGAGAAGACAATGTCACCGGAAGCAGAATAGGCTTTGTGGCAAGATTTCCATTGCTTCTAGTCAGGCTGGAAGTAGCACAAAAAAAAGAGTCTCACGTGGACTCTTCGCCCTATTGTGGATGAAACCCACAAGTGCAGAAGCCTCAAGAAAAAGAAAAACAACATTTACTAAATTTTAGTAGAAATGTTTCAAACCTCAAAAAAAAAAAAAAAAAACCACTTTGCATTTTGAGGGCTGGGTGCTGGTTTCCCTTTGGTCCAATGAGGCTTATTTTATCTGAACCAGTCAATTCATGTTTAATATTACTATTATTATTAAATATTGGGCATCTTCAAGTATGTTGGGCTGGGGAATCCTAGCATGTTTGGCCAAATTCAGGCATATACATGCTGAAGAATAAAAATTAGTCAGGGGGAGCATTGAGAACTCTCAAGGCAGACAAAAGTGAGTAATACTCTGCCTTCCAGCCTGGACAGAGAGCTCAAAGGGGAGGATGGGTGCAGTCCTACAATGAGTTTTACTATGCAAGTTAAAAATAAAAATATCACGGAAAGGCAGAGGCGTGAATAGTTTGTTTCTACCAGATTCTATATAAATGTAAATGGCACACAGTGAAACCCCTCTGTCAGTCTGCAAGCACAGAATGTCCAGCTGGCAGGGGAGTGAGACTGGAAACCGGACCAACATACAGCTTATAATTAAGATATTAAACTAAAAATCAGTTATTGCTTCCTAGCTAAAAAGTTGACTTTTGAGTTTAATTATTCCTCTAAAGATAGGCTTATTTATTACGTACATTTGTTTTGCAGTTGAAGATTGTGATGTCTCTTTTAAAATGCTTTTTCATGCCTCTTCCTGCATATTTTTCCTTGTGCAAATAATACAGGCTTCTTGAGAAAGTGATAAAAGTAGTTTGGTTGGATCTCTGTGTGACGGGTTGGACCCCCCCTTCTGGGATGCCACCTGATGTACTGGGATTTCACTGAGCCTGCCTGCTTCACTAGCCTGGGCTCCCTCTCCCTGTTTTGCTGAATTAGGCTCTCCGGCCTCTGGCAGCACACACACAGGTAGGGACGCACCAGCTGTAGAATCACACAGAGTCTGCAAACAGCTCTCTATGAGAAGACTCAGCCAGGAAATCGCCCAGCACTCAAGTGCAGTTCCTCTCTGGAAAGTGCATCCAAAATAGTATTGTCTTGCGCTGTAGAGAAATCTATAAAACCTAAGCTCATAAATTTGTCCCCTCCCTCAATGTGGAGGAAGATATGCACAACTTCTTGCCCCCCCAGTTAGAAATTGCACAAACTGGGATTAATAATTTAAAAAAAACCAAGTTTATTAACTATAAAAGGCAGATATTAAGTGATTATAAGGGACAGCAAACAGAACAAAGCACATTACTAAGCAAATAAAACAAAACACGCATACTTCGCTTAAGATCTTAAAGAGACTGGTTTCAAGAAGTAATTTCTCACCCTAAATGTTCCCACCACTCAGTTCCTTTGTCTCTTCAGGTACTTTCAGCAGTCTTTCTTCTTGGGCAGGAAGGCAATGGAGAAGAGTCCTGTTTGCCTTACTCCCCAGCCTTAAATAAGATTTACATAAGGCGGGAATCTTTTGTTTCCCAGTCTCGATCTCCACCTTAGATGGTGTTTAGTACCAGGTGACAGGAGCACCTGACCTAGTAGTGTCACAGCTACATCGCAGGATGCCTTTCAGGAAGGAGAGAGATTAGTATCTTCAAAGTCTTATTGTTTCTTCCAAATGGCCCATCAAGGCTGATGGCCTGCTGTCTGGGGGGTGTTTCATTAGTTTCAATAGTTGTTATTGTTACATAGTCAATATTCCTAACTTTAGATACAGAAATAATACATTCATACAAATGGGATAATCACATTCAGTAAATTATAACCTTTCCAATCAGACCCTACAAGACCCATCTTGCATAAAATATATCTGTTATGCCATCTCCATATCAAAAGCATATTTCCATAACAAATATGGGGTGTAACTTCTGCATGTAAGAAGAACCCAATCCAACTCCCACTGAGTTCAGTTAGACCTGGATTCAGCCCAAAGTGTGTCAATCCCTACATGAGATAGGCAAAGTGACATCTTCTAAAATGACTCAAAATTTCTTTAGAAAGGACTGTATTTCCCTCTTATAATGAGCCCGCTCTTACAGCAGAGGAATGGAATTCCCCAAGTCTACATTTCCCACTCAGCATGGTGCATTCATTTAAATACAAATATATTCCATGCTTTAGCACAGGCAATATTTAACCACCAGTTCTGATGATTTCTCCTACCACAGATCACCAGCAGAACAGGAGTCTTGTACACCACAGTAAACACATTGCCCACACTCTCATTTTGGGGAAAGAACATTCATCAGCTTGCGGCATCATAATCCAGTCATTAGAACAGGAGACTGGGAGTGAGGAGAGCATGGTTGTGTTCCCAGGTCTGCCACTGCCTCACCGTGTGACACTGGACACATCATGTAACCTTTCTGTGTCTCAATTTTCCCATCCATAAAACAAAGATAATCCCCACATTTACGATCATGAGAGTATAAAGTGTTATATTTGATTATATATTTTTATTCACTGACTTCGGTGCCAAAGAGTAACCAAACCTTTCTGAATGAGTGTTTGTAATCTGCTTTTAGTCCATATCAAGTATTCTAAGTGAGATTCAAGCAAATCCCTCATGACTATAATCACTATAGAATTTGTGACCTTACCTTAGTCAAACACGTTCTCCTGATTACTGTCCTATTTAGAGCACTCATTGCTACCTAAACTGCATCAGAGGTGTCAAGTTTGAAAAGTTACATTTGCTGCAGGTTTTAAACCTCCAAGATGGGTGGGAAGAGGAAACAGCTTTTTTCCGGAGCAGTTCAAGACTGCACTAGTCCAAAGTGCCGTAGGCCAGAATTGAGGTGTATTGGCAGAGCTCTGTGTGTGAGTTTACACAGCACCTGTCAGCACTGAGTTTGGCTACCAGCCATTGCTTTCCATCCTCCTTTTTCATGAGCATTAGAACTCATTCACAGATGTTAGCAGAAACAAAAATATTAGTAAAGCAAACATGGTGTGAAATGAGTGTCTGTGACTGGCCAGCCCTGGAATCTGAAGTCTTCACAGAACATGTACAGCACAGGAAGTGACATTCCAAACATTGCCCCATGGACATGACACAGCCCCCCCCCCCCCCCCGGCCCCTCCCGTAGAGCTGAGAAGGAAGTGTTGTTATCCCCATTGGTGAAATGGGGAACTAAAGGCAGAGAGAGTTTAAATGACTAGTCCAAGGTCATGTAAGAAGTCTGACAGAGCTGGAAACTGAGCCCCAATCTCCTGGCTCCAGGCCAAAGCCTCAGATGCAAGATTATCCTTCCAAGTTCATCTCTGGATCAGAACTTTGTTGCTCAGGACACACTGTCGCCAGAGATAAGCCTCAGAACAGATGTCTGATGGGTTCTGTGTGTGTTTAAGTTTGAGAGAGAGAGAAATTCAGAGCCCTGAGAGACCACTATTAACATGTAGCATTTATATTATACTTTACATCATCTGAAAGCTGTGCAAACCTCGCAGTAACCCTAACTAGCTGTAAGTTTATTTGAAATTTTCAAACAAGAAGAGTTTGTTAAGGAAGCATAAGCAAATTAAATTGGGTACACAGAAGGTTTTCCTTTCCCCAGAGGATGAAGAACATTCCTCAGACTAAAACAGTCTGCAAGCTCTGCCACATAGCCATCCACCTATCAGAACGAGGTGGGGCCTTTGACTGGCTGGTTGTCTAGAGAAGGGATGTCTAGAGACACTTGGTGTTATCCAATCATGTCACAAGGCAAAAAGCAAACCCCCCCCCCCCCCCCCCCCCAGTCTAGGGAAACTACTTATTGGCTGTGACTTTTGTGACGGGTTGGATCACAGAAACCCCCTTGGGAGCTGCCACCTAATGTGCAAAGACTACCTCTGCTCCTGTTTTCCCTGCCAGCTCAGGACTCCAGCACCCTGTCTTGCTGAGCCAGCCACTCCTGTCTGGCTCCAACACAGACCCAGGGTCTGAATCACTTGTCCCAAAGTTGCAAGTTTACCTGAAAACAGCTTACAGTAGTGTGCTTGTCTTTAGCACTCAGATGCCCAACTCCCAATGGGGTCTAAACCCAGATAAATCCGTTTTACCCTGCATAAAGCTTATGCAGGGCAAACTCATAAATTGTTCGCCCTCTATAACACTGATAGAGAGAGATGCACAGTTGTTTGCTCCCCCAGGTATTAATACATACTCTGAGTAAATTACTAAATAAAAAGTGATTTTATTAAATACAGAAAATAGTTCCAAGTAGTAACAGACAGAACAAAGTAAGTCACCAAGCAAAATAAAATAAAATGCGCAAATCTATGTCTAATCAAACTAAATACAGATAATCTCACCCTCAGAGATGCTTCAGTAAGTTTTTCTCAGACTGGACACCTTCCAGGCCTGGGCACAATTCTTTCCCCTGGTACAGCTCTTGTTCCAGCTCAGGTGATAGCTAGGGGATTCTTCATGATGGCTTCTCTCTCCCTCTCTGTTCTCTTCCACCCCTTTATATATCTTTTGCATAAGGCGGGAACCCTTTGTCCCTCTGGGTTTCCACCCCCCTCACTGGAAAAGCACCAGGTTAAAGATGGATTCCAGTTCAGGTGACATGATCACATGTCACTGCAAGACTTCATTGCCCACTTGCCAGTACACACATATACAGGAAGACTCACAGGTAAACAGAGCCATCTGCAGACAATGGTCCTTGTTAATGGGAGTCATCAAGATTCCAAACCATCATTAATGGCCCACACTTTACATAATTACAATAGGCCCTCAGAGTTACATTTTATATTTCTAGTTTTAGATACAAGAGTGGTACATTTATACAAATCAGATGATCATACTCAGTAGATTATAAGCTTTGTAATGATACCTTACAAGAGACCTTTTGCATGAAGCATATCCCAGTTACGTTATATTCGCTTATTACCATATTTTCTCTAAAACTATCCCAGTTACATTATATTGACTTATTATCAAGTTTTTATAAAACCATATAGACTGCACAACGTCACAACTTTCACCTCAGCTCAGCTCCCAAACACACTCATATTAGCCTTTCCCTAACTGAGAATATATTTTCCAAAGAACGGACAGAGAAGTCCACTTCTGTGGACCTTGCACATTGCTGCAAAGTGGGATGACACTGGAGTCAATGGATCTATAAGCCATACTGTATATTGCACCAGGGTCCAGTGATTAATTAATGGGGACATTTTTGTAAGAGTAAATTTTTGAAAGTCATCTAAGTAAAGATTAGAATTTGGGCTGAAAGTCTGTTGTTTTTTTTTATTTTATACAAACCCGAATATCCACCCATGGTAGACATCTGTCTGCATAGAGGTGCATGTGTGTGTTTTTTTTTAACCAGCACAGAACTAGGAGACAGGAATCGCTGCACTGTAATCACACCTCTGCAATCACAGCTCTGCCACTGACTTTCTGTGTGGCATTGGGCAAGACCGCTAACCTTGCCTCAGTGACTCCATCTGTTAAATGGGGAAGATACATGTTAGATAGAGTACTTCACAATAGTGTTAGTTAATATTGTTGACCCTAGTTCCAACACCAGTATGTCTATTCTAATGCAGGTGTCACATCTTTCAGTGGTAGCCAGATGCCAGGGCTGTGCAGGTCAGCTTCCCAGTGGAAGAGAATTCTGAAATATTCTAAGTGTAATTTGCTTTATTTACACATATACAACAGTCCTGAAATGAGATGGTCAAACAGCATGCAGGCAATCCCTTCTTTCAGGAATCTCAGCCCAGCAGCAATGCTTAGTTCCCAGGGAATAACTCTGCCTCAAAAACTGACTAATCAGACCATGGCAGAGAGAAAATTCTCCTGCAATGCACACAGCAACCTATACCCAGAACCTTGTATAATCAAGAAACGACAACCACAACCAATATTTCTTCCAAGACTAAAAACTTGCTCACATGCTAAGACAAACAACTCGTGAAACTCTGTAACAGCATCATCTGGTGATGTCTCAGTTTCTCCATCCATTAAACAAGGAAGATAACTATTAGGTACAGTACCTCATAGTAGTGTTGTGTGGCATAGTTAGTTAATTATCAGAGGGGTAGCCGTGTTAGTCTGGATCTGTAAAAAGCAACAAAGAGTCCTGTGGCACCTTATAGACTAACAGACATATTGGAACATAAGCTTTCGTGGGTGAATACCCACTTCGTCAGACGCATGCGAAGTGGGTATTCACCCACGAAAGCTTATGCTCCAATACGTCTGTTAGTCTATAAGGTGCCACAGGACTCTTTGTTGCTTTTTATAGTTAGTTAATATTTATAAAGCCCTTTAAAGATGCAAATAGGTATATGCAGTCAGTGTTAATTATTATTTTATCACCGTGTACCAGCTTAACAGAAGCTTGCAGTCCAGTTTGAGAGTCTGGCCTGTGTCCTTTTGGTTTAACAAGGTGGCAAAACACACTTTTCTAAGTCTTATCTATTAAAAAAAAAAGTAATATTTGAAACTTCCTTGCCCTCCTGTTTGCTTTCTCCATTTAGCTTTAACAAAACTTGATGCTTCTCTGAGTACAGTGGTGTTATCCAAGCTCCCCCTCAATTTGTGCCCAGCCTTTCTTGGCTCCAGACACGACCGTTTTTGTAAAGAGTAAGTGAGATGATTCCAAGTCTGCTCCAGGCCTCCTGAAGAGCTTTCAGCAGAAACAGGACAGAGGTGGGAAGAAGAGTAGACAGACCGGAGAATAGCATGAAGGCTGGAGAACAGAAATGGTGACTGGGGTCATTGCATGGCAAGACCAACACAACAGTCTAGCCTGCTCACTGTATTTGTGAACAAGGCATCCGCTCAAAGAAATTAGTGGTTGGTAACTGCAGAAGAAGTAAAAGAAAAGCCTTCTTCATGTAGCAAATCTGTGGAACTCGGTGTCTGCTGGGAGTCACTTAGTCAGATACTGTGGATGGGTTTAAGATAGTGACCTGAAGTTATTCACCTTAGCAATTGTCATTATTGCTTCCTTTCAATTTAAACATCATACAAGATGCTTATCCCAATCTCTATGCTTCTTGACCTCCATTATAACTACAATTTAAAGCGCTAAAAGCGGAAAATCGGCAGCAAGTTCTCTCTCCTCCTCCATCACAACATAAAAGAGCCAGTCAGCAAGAAACAAGGGAATTACCCTGTTGAGTTTTCCAGGCTAAGCTCATGGTAATGAAATCTCATGCTTCAGTGCATAAGATGATTGTCACAAGGGTCAGGAAGGGACTGGCACAATTGGTCAGGCACATTGTGGAGGTGGAGGGAGGGAGAAACTGGTGAAAGTCTGACAGCTGTCATCTTGGGAATCAGGGACCTACAGGCTAAAAACATGAGGCTTACAGAGTTAGAGTCAGGCTCTGTAGCTGGGGACTGTAATAGACTCATGTCCTCTATGGATCAGGTATAGAGGGAGACATATAACATGCCCCTGAGCAGTGAGTTATAAAGGTGGGTACTATGTAGTCTCATCAGAAGAACAGACAGCTCTCTTTAAGAGACATAAACCTTAAAAAAATATTGCTGAGGAAATTAACACAAGAACAGACAAAATCAAGGAAAGAAATGATCAACTCCAAAAAAGGAGGAAGTGGAGTTTGCAGTAGAGAGAGATCTGGTCTGCAGAAAATTGGATCTGATCTTCTCCAAGGACTGGGAGTATTTGGATCCTGAGATTTCATTTAGTACCACCTTTAGTTTGTAGCTTCAGGTATATGCTGCTGCATGACCTGATCCAGCAAGCATCCAAGACAAGAGAGGCAGGCAGTCGAACAAACACCCAGTAGATCTTAGAGCTTGGGTTCAGCTGTTTATCTTGGCTGTGTAGGGTAGCGAGCAAGAGGCTGATTTTTTTTTATTGGCAGTTTATAGCTCTGCCCTGCCTGTTTGCCACTGAGCCAGTTAGGTGGCTGTTTTATTTAACTTGCCATTTCCACCCTCTTGGAATAAGGAAGCTTGTGATGAGATGGCTGGCCAGTACAGTCAGCAGACATGCCACAAGCTCTTATTCTAAATATGAGTCATTGGAGTCTAATGGCTAATCCTCATGACAAAGCTTAGAAAAGAAGCAAAAAAGGTAATTGGCACTAGCTGAAGGTCTAATACGACTGGTACGTGGTACAGTACTAGCTGAACACAGTCTTGTCAGAACCATGAGCCAGCCTCGGTCTCAGCATTGGCACCACTTGTTTGAGGGCAGCGGAGTGACACTGGAGGTGAATTTGGCTCTGTTGGACTATCTTCCGAAACTTGGTTCCCCCCTCAACCTTCCATCCAAAGATTTGCAATTTGCCTGCAACAGCCTAGTGACCTGGAGCATGAATGACTCTGGAAGTTCTCTTGCTTAAAAATAAGAAGTCTAGTTTGTGCCCTGCCTTTCCTTAATTCAGACTTGTACTTTCCTTCTGAGGCTAGAAATCTGGGAGTCATCCTTGACCTTGGACTCTTTTCTTCCCACATGTCCTTGGTCAGTAAATCTGACTCTCCCACCTCCAGATTAACATTGCCAGAATCCACCCTCATACTGATCTTGCTTTTGCTGAAACCCTTATTCAGGCCTTCAGTGCTTCCTGGCTTGACTATTACAACTCCCTCTTCTAAGTCACTACTCTCTAAACTGCAGGTGCACCAGGATGCTGTGGCCAAACTGCTTCCTTGCCACGAAAGTGTCATACCCCTCTCCTCTGCTAGAAACTATTGCTGCCTTTCTAGATATCTCTGACCCAGCTCAAAACTGACCTCATGGTTTACAAAACTATCCAAGACCTCTCCACATCCTTCCTGTCTGACCTCATACATCCACCTACTCCTCCATGCACTTATTCCTCACTTTGTCTTCTCTGCCCCTCCCTTTGACTTGGTGAATGTGGGAGTCACTCATCTGCCTGTGCTGATCCATCTGTCTGGAAATGTCTCCCTTCAACCAAGTGCTGACTCACTTCATCTCTTAAAATCTTACCATAAATCCTTCCCTTTCTCTTTAGCATATAATTGACGTGCTCTCTCTTTCTCTCAAGTGTGTTGTGTATTAAGGATGCTATATAAAATTTAAAGGTTTTTGGACCAAACTTACATCTGGCCACCTGTTTTACCTGACTTGGCATTATTCACACTCCACTGATTAGCATTTCCACCAGACTTGGACTTGCCCGAATCAGCCTCACAAGGCTATAAGCAGGGGTAGGTCTGATTCCCCCTTACTTCCTTGCGTGCACTCCTTAGACCTGGGGGCCAGGTGAATAGGGGCAAGCAGGCGTTGTGAAGCCACTGTGACGTTGCCCTCTATATGATTTTATAAATATATGCTAATGAGTGAATATGCTTCATGGAAAAGGTCTCTTGTAAGGTATTATTACAAAGCTTATAATCTACTGAGTGTGGTCATCCTATTTGTATAAATGTATCACTTTTGTATCTGAAACTAGAAATATGAAATATAACTCTGAGGGCCTATTGTAATTATGCAAAGTGTGGGCCATTAATGGTGGTTTGGAATCTTGATGGCTCCCATCAACCAGGACAACTGACTGTGGATGGCTCTGTTTGCAGGCAGGCCTTCCTGTGAATCAGGCTGGGAGGAATGAAGGCTTGAAGTCTTACAGTGACATGTGATCATGTCACCTGAACTGGAATCCATCTTTAACCTGGTGTCTTTCCATTGAGAAGGAGGGGGTGGGAACCCAGAGAGGGACAAAGGATTCCCACCTTATGCAAAAGATATATAAAGGGGTGAAACAGAACAAAGGGGAGGGCCATCATGAGGAATCCCCTAGCTACCACCTGAGCTGGAACAAGAGCTGTACCAGGGGAAAGAATTGTGCCCAGGCCTGGAAGGTGTCCAGTCTGAGGAAAAAACTTACTGAAGCATCTCTGAGGGTGAGATTATCTGTATTCAGTTTGATTAGACATAGATTGGCGTGTTTTATTTTATTTTGCTTGGTGACTTACTTTGTTCTGTCTGTTACTACTTGGAACTACTTAAATCCTACTTTCTGTATTTAATAAAATCACTTTTTACTTATTAATTAACCCGGAGTATGTGTTACTACCCGGGTGGGCAAACAGCTGTGCATATCTCAAGAACATTTCTGTAAGCTGCTTTCAGGTAAGCCTACAGCTGTTGAGATACTGGTAGTGATTTTAAGTGAGTTTAAGTGTGGTGGCTGGAGAACAGACAAAGTCCACTGTGACGGGTTGGATTACAGAACCCCCCTGGGAGCTGCCACCTGATGTGCCAAGACTACTTCTGCCCCTGCTTTCCAGCCCTGTCAACTTAGGACTTCAGTGTCCTGCCTGGTTTGAGCCAGACTCGCTAGCCTGCTGCAAACCCAGACCCAGGTCTGAATCACATCCCCTAACAGCTGTAGGCTTACCTGAAAGCAGCTAACAGATGTGTTCTTGTCTTTAACACTCAGATGCCCAACTCCCAATGGGGTCTAAACCCAAATAAATCCATTTTACCCTGTATAAAGCTTATGCAGGGTAAACTCATAAATTGTTCACTCTCTATAACACTGATAGAGAGAGATGCACAGCTGTTTGCCCCCCCCCCAAGGTATTTACACATACTCCAGGTTAATTAATAAGTAAAACGTGATTTTATTAAATACAGAAAGTAGGATTTAAGTGGTTTCAAGTAGTAACAGACAGAACAAAGTAAGTCACCAAGCAAAATAAAATAAAACACGCCAATCTATGTCTAATCAAACTGAATACAGATAATCTCACCCTCAGAGATACTTCAGTAAGTTTTTTCCTCAGACTGGACACCTTCCAGGCCTGGGCACAATTCTTTCCCCTGGTACAGCTCTTGTTCCAGCTCAGGTGGTAGCTAGGGGATTCCTCATGATGGCCCTCCCCTTTGTTCTGTTTCACCCATTTATATATCTTTTGCATAAGGTGGGAATCCTTTGTCCCTCTCCGGGTTCCCATCCCCTCCTTCTCAATGGAAAGATACCAGGTTAAAGATGGATTCCAGTTCAGGTGACATGATCACATGTCACTGTAAGACTTCAAGCCTTCATTCCCCCCAGCCTGACTCACAGGAAGGCTTGCCTGCAAACAGAGCCATCCACAGTCAATTGTCCTGGTTGATGGGAGCCATCAAGATTCCAAACTACCATTAATGGCCCACACTTTGCATAATTACAATAGGCCCTCAGAGTTATATTTCATATTTCTAGTTTCAGATACATTTCAGATACAAGTGATACATTTATACAAATAGGATGATCACACTCAGTAGATTATAAGCTTTGTAATGATACCTTACAAGTGACCTTTCGCATGAAGCATATTCCAGTTACATTATATTCACTCATTAGCATATATTTATAAAATCATATAGAGTGCAACGTCACAGCCACTCTTCCCTGAGTGGTGGGCTTGGCTCTGAGCCCCATGCATGGGCCATTGCTGCTGAATCATCACAGCTGGCTATCCATCTAAACTGAATGGGGTGGGGAGAGGGGTAGTAACTCGCTGTTGGCAAAGGGCACCAGTAGACTCCTACACCACGGAGCACAGCAGGAGCAGTATATAAGGGGGGCTTGTCTGAAGCACATTTCCTTCTCTACACTGATGATGGGTGGCACTGCTACACATCATCACTTAAAGGGTGCATCAGCACCACCTAGCCCTTAATCTTGACAAGACATACTCACAAAAACTTAAGAGTCAAACCTCAGGCTGTTCCTTCAGGAGTTTTTCTTCCCTGCTGCTTCAGAGGAAGGTTACCCCCCACACCAGGGCAATGAGTGAGTATAACTGCAATTCCTAGAGGTCGGGAAACTATCCACTCCTTTTAAGCCCAGCTACAGCATTCAGCTCATTTACACCCTCTGCTCTGCTCAATGGTAGCGTGCCCCACAGATCCCCGGCATGCTCTGAGAAGGACTTCCTTGTACGTTTACCAGGCGTTTGAGTGACCCCCACGCATGCCTGAGTAGGAAGTGGTCTGAGTTGCTGTGTTATCAGATTCTAGAATTCAGTGGCTAGAAGATATTATATACCAGCTGATTCACAATGTTAAGATGAGATCAGCTAAGTTTCTCAGTGCAATATGTCCCATGCAGAGTTGTTGAGGCCCCAATCATTAGGTAGGTAGACAAAGAACAGGAGCCTGCGAGGCACCAGTTTGTAAGGCAGTCTTCCAACTAAACTCACCGTCACTTGTTTATAATTAGCCTGGGGGCAGCCCTTGAATGATATGCTGGCCCCATTCTGCCATTTGTTTTCTTGCCTCTGAAAACGAAGGCGAGAGTATTGAGTTATCAGTCCATTCTCTTCACCCATAGGTTCATAGCCCACACTCTCCATTGGTACGAAAGGGGAGATCTTCATTCCAACATACACATAACTAATACGTCATTCCAAACAGACCAGTCTGTATCTTAAGGAAAAATTGAATCCAGCTTTCTGCATACTGCTTACGTCGGATACAATTTACAATCCATAAAGCCCCCTGAAGGTGATGCCCATTTCTGGAGATCAATGCAAACTGGTTTGTTTAGCATTCTACACATCTGGCCCCCCAAATACTGGCTGGGAAAGTCACCTCTTATTGCAAATACCCCACTACCTGAAAAAGCTTGGGGTAGATGTTTTGCTGATAAATATCGGGGCTTTTGGTAAAAACGTGTAACTGAGTAACTTAATGTCATTTGTGGTTGTGTTTAGCACCCTGACGTGTGCCTTTTATATGAGTCCCTCCACTCCAGCCTATCCCTCATCCCAGTATACCGGCACAAATCATCACCCCTGTCTTAAGCAAGAACTTTACATTATTCATACATGGGTGAAATTCAGCCCTATGTACAGCATAAGTCTATGCACCACTTCAGTCTCACGTAAACCTTGTTTTTGAGGATTTACTTAGAACTTAAATGGTGTATTGGCCTTATGTGGGCCCTCTGCACAGGGGAGAATTTCATCCATATATAAAACTGGGCATTCTGAATGAACTGTCATCAATGAACAGTGGATTACAATGGATGAGAAGCTGGATAGTCAGTGTGCCCTTGTTGCCAAGAAGGCTAATGGCATATTGGGCTGCATTAGTGGGAGCATTACCAGCAGATCAAGGGAAGTGATTATTCCCCTCTCTTCGGCACTGGTGAGGGCAGTATTGCGTCCAGTTTTGGGGCCCCCACTACAGAAAGGATGTGGACAAATTGGAGAGAGTCCAGTGGAGGGCAACGAAAATGATTAGGGGGCTGGGGCACATGACTTATGAGGAGAGGCTGAGGGAACTGGGCTTATTTAGTCTGCAGAAGAGCAGAGTGAGGGGGGATTTGATAGCAGCCTTCAACTACCTGATGGGGGGTTCCAAAGAGGATGGAGCTCGGCTGTTCTCAGTGGTGGCAGATGACAGAACAAGGAGCAATGGTCTCAAGTTGCAGTGGGGGAGGTCTAGGTTGGATATTAGGAAAAACTATTTCACAAGGAGGGTGGTGAAGTACTGGAATACTTTACCTAGGGAGGTGGTGGAATCTCCACCCTTAGAGGTCTTTAAGGCCAGGCTTGACAATGCCCTGGCTGGGATGATTTAGGTTTGAGCAAGGGGTTAGACTAGATGACCTCCTGAGGTCTCTTCCAACCCTAATCTTCTATGATTCTATGAACTAGCCCATTAGGAACTGCAGATGGTGTCATTTGTCAGTCAAGAGGTAATTTCCCCTAGATTTACCACTTGTCTGGCACATTTCATCCAGAGAACTCAATAAGCTTTACTAAAGAGAATTAAGCATCACTGTCCCCATTATACAGATGGAGAAACTGGGGCACGGACAGGTTAATGACTTGCTCAAGGCCCTGCAAAGGAAAAACCAAGAACAGGATCGAACAGGTACCTTATTTGTTTGCAAGGAGGTCTTGGATTTGAACTGACTCATTAGAAAAACTGGCTGAATAATGGGAAAAACTATTCACAACTAATAAAACAAATGTGAACTTTCACAAAGTAATTATTCACAAGGAATTATTAGACTCACTGTAGTCATAGGTATGAACAATCTCAGTATGGGTCATATACCATACAGGCTGGAGACAGACAAAACTGGCCTATGTTTGTCTTTTAAAAGATGATTCCATTAAAAATAAAAGTTAGCAAAATTCCTCCTTCTCCATATCATCAATCCCCTCTCCCAAATAGACTGTCAGCTAATCAGGGCAAAGAACTTGTCCTACCTATGACTGTAATGCACTTATATTTATACACAACTTTAACTATTTTTCATTGGGCTCTTTCCCCTCCCTGCTCCTTTTTTCACAATACAGTTAGCGTTTGTGTCAGCTTTCAGAATCACGATACTGGAGAGAATTCAACATTAAGCAAAAGCAGTGTGCCCATCCCGAACACACACCAATGAGTGTCACTTTGGAGAATTTCTGAATATCCAAGGACACACTTAATTTGTGGCACTCATTTAATTCTAAAATGGAAACATTTTCCTGGAACACACTCTTTACTCAGATGGGTAGCTAGAATAGTGAGTGTGCATGTGCACAAGTGTTTGCATCGAGCTAGAAATCCACAAAACACTCTTAAGCAACAGAAATGATTGCTTAAAGGATGCAGATACTGGAGAAATATGAATTTAGTAGCTAACCATTAATTCAGTAGCACTTTGCAATGAGCTATGTGAACCCTAGTGATTGAGTGTGGGTGTGTATCATTCTCATTTGTACTTTTTAAAAGCAAGGCTCCCACAAATATATATTCACTTTTGATAGCACATTTACTGTATCTTAGTAGTAGAAGAAAATTCTCTGGCACTGAAGTGGCTTTTCGTCCCTGCCTTCACATGGACCTTAAATATTGTTACAGGATGAAGGGCTGGGTGGATCCTTATCAAAAGTTAGCTATGTACTAGCATTGTTATACCATTAATGCCTTATTTCTCAGATACAGTTAGCCTGCAGTGCCTGCAAATTTAGCTAGGAGCGCCCTCTTCTGGGGTTTTATTCAACTGCTACCATCGCCACACCAATAAAATCGCTGAATATCATCAGGAGTTCTCTCCTATTCTAACTTAAATTTTTCTTACTTCAAACACACTTTATTCTATCAGCCAACCCTCTCTCCTTCTAGGTTATTTTTAAATTTTGTATTACACTTTCAAGCTCTCTGGTGGGATTGTGTATTTACAGATCTTTCCCCAGTGGTAGGTAGTATTATATTTGTTTAGGTTTTCAGTTTGGAGTGTTTAATATCCGAAACTAATTGGGGAGGGGAGGAGATAAATCCTGATTTTCAAAACACTGGGGATTTCTTTTTCACTGCTGTTTTTCCCTTTCGGCTCCCCACTTTACTGCTGACTGTCTGAAGCAACCGTAAACTGTCAGCTTGAGCAGAAGTGCTAGAAATACTAGGGGTGCCAGTATGTGGTTTGGATCAAAGTCTTCCCTTCCTACATGGCTCTGTGAATAGATGATGTTCATGCCCTAAAAACTGCCACCATTTTAAAGGTAAAAGATATATTTACCAGGATGTGAAGGCTGTTGCCAAATGCCATTTTGAAATCTCTCACTTGATTGCCAGTGAAAGCTCATAGCAATAAATAAATACTGCTTAGAGCTCCGCGGAGAAAGAGCAAGTCTCCTAACAAACATTAATTTAGTTTCCCAATAGATCAGTAGGTAATAGCAACACTTTGCATTTACATAAAGCCCTAAATGGCTTGTGAGCTGCCTGTTTAAGAGAACCACCCTCCCCCACCTCTGCTATACAGGTGAGATTGGTGGAGGTGCTGGAGCCCTCTGACTTTAATGGGGGTTGACTGGCAGGGCATCCTCCATGAGTGACCTTGAATTTTAGAACTTGCCCCCGGTGAGTTGGACATGAGTGGCCTGAACTGGCTGACCTCCAGACCATGTTGCAAAACTTCTCTCTTTTGTCCTGCTCTTGGGAAGTGGGGACTGATCTTCCATTGTCCTAGTTATTTTCATCGTGACTGTATTGTGAGGTGAAGCCACTGGATTTAGTTTAATAATGTGGCTTGACGTTTGTATTTTTGTATGAATGTGTGGTTCTAATATTATGCCTAGATAAATGAGAGCCTATGAGAAATGTTTTTTTAAATGGGAAATCAGTTGAAATAAATATAGGGCCATTACCCGAAGAACACAACCTATGTTATAAACATTTAACTAAGTCTCGCAAAACCCTGTCAAGCCAGGCATTCTTATACCCCTTTCTATAACATATTCTAAGGCACAGAGTTGTTAATTCGCATCACATGCCTAAGGTCACACAGCAAAGGCTACAATTGTGACATCCAGTTCTTTGCTGTGGTCACTAGGCCACATTGCCTCCCTGGGCTTTTTCTCACCTACAAGGTTATAAGCAACAGCACTGTCTAACTAGAGCACCTTTCTCACTTGCTCTGTCTCTTACGATCTCACTCATTGTCCAGGGCGTATGCACTGGTTTCTCTTTAATATAACTTGGAGTGATTTGGGGCTAGAGCTTTATGTGTTTATAGTTATGGACTCAGCTTTCCATTTACATTAAGAAAGCTGAATCTTTCTCTGTCTTTAAATCAGGATCAAATCGGTGGGTCTGAAATATAAAGCACCTGAGCATTTTTGGGGTAGGACTCTGTATAAAAATATTTGAGTATTAGGACTGTAATTCATCGAGTGTTTAAAACTGGATACTGCTCATTTACTACTTGCTTTTTGTGGGGCTTTGTTTTATTTTGGTTAGAGGGTTGAGAAAGGGTCATTCAGCCTTTTGAAAAATATCATCCTCTTCTGCGTTGGTATGAAAATTGAGACTACACAAATGAAAATAGCACCAGTGTTTCAAACTGGGCACTGTTTTGCTTGGAGTCAGTGCAAAAGCAGCTGCATGATTCTGTCTGTTTGCGTGCAGCCTGTGGTTTATATGAACTTTTTCGCTAATGCTGTCACATGAAGACTAAACACAGCGTGTACCTCTTTAGAGCTTCAGATCCCCTTGGCGCATTCATGTCTGGAGCAGAGAAGGAACAGAGTCAGATCCAAAACTTTCTCCAAGGTTTGATGGGTCCCAATCAGTTTATGTCCCTCTCTAAACTGGGATGAGGAGGGTAAACCAACATCTGAGTGCATATATAACCCAGAGCTGGAGGCTTTCCCAGTTAGTATTCAGCCAGGAACCTGCATAACTGAGTGGATTTTATCAGCATAGCAGAAAGTACTTACATTTCAATCAATATTTTTTACCTAGAGAGACACTGGGTGACTTTCATGCCTGTTTAAATGACCAACACAAGGGCCACATATCACTTAGGCAGTATTTAGAGGGCTTAAGTAGTGCTTAGGGCTTGTGCTAATCTTCTACACAGGGGTGAGTGCCACCCTTTGGAAGGGTAATTTCCACTTCCATCTTGTGAAACCTGAGATTGATAGAAATGTCTCCACGAATAATAATAAATTCAAGTGGAAACTATGCTTGTTTGGCTTTAAATCCCTGCTACAGCATTTACAACCCAAATTTTACAGCCTTGGGCTTCAGAACCTTAAACTGGCCATAAACAAAAGTGAAATTTACCAGTCTATTTTCATTGTCCTGGCTGAGAGAACTGCAAAAAGGAAACAATCAGTTAGCATTAACCACAAAAAAGACATTTGATTTTTAAAACTCTTTCAATTTTAATTATGTACGGTGCTGAAAACAGATTCATAGAGTTTAAGACTTGGAGAGACCATTTAATCATCTAGTCCGAACTCCTGGGTATCACAGACTATTAAATTTCACCCAGTTGCCCCTGCATTGAGCCCATTGTGTTTGAGTACTTGTGTTTGGCTAAAGCACCTCTTCCAGAAAGGCATCCAGTCTTGATGTGAAGACATCAAGAGACAGAGAAGCCACCACTTCCCTTAGTAGTTTGTTCCAATGGTCACTCACCCTCGCTGTTAAAAATTAGTGCCTAATTTCTAATTTGAATGTGTCTTGCTTTAGCTTCCAGCCACTGGTGCTTTTTATGCCTTTCTCCACTGGACTAAAGAGCCCGTTAGTAGGTGTGGAGAGCTAGGAAACTTCTGATTTATTTTTATGAAAAAAAAAGTGACCGTTTCCCCTCTTCATTTGTATTGTTACCTGCTGAATACGAATAGGTTAATTTCTTTCTGGAAGCAGGACAAGTATTTCAGTGACTGTGGGGGGGATGTCACACAAGCATGAATGACCAAGGATTGTCAACTTGAGAATTGAACAATAGGATCATGAACTATTTAAAGATCATTTTTATCAGCTTGTAAGTGTTATACGTACGGGCTCAGGGGGCTGGTGGTGAAAAGCAGGAATTAAAATCATTGGGGGAGGGGGAGGGAACTAATGCAAATCCTCAGGCAAATAAAGAAGCAGAGAGAAGGGTAACCCCTTCTTCTTCCCTGGAGGCAAGTGCATAGACTGGTTTTACCTGCTTTGGAGAAGCCTGGCAAAGGACTGAAAAACTGTATAAAGTGTCCAGCCTGATCCAGGAGGGAGTCATGGTCACCCAATCCAAGAACTCCCCCCAACCCAGAAGGGAGTGAAGAACACCACGAGGAGCAGAGCTGATGGATGGGGGGCAAGCAAGAACTGATGGCGGCAAAGGGGGACTGGGCAGATGGGGGGGGCAAGAGATAGGCAGAACTGATGCAGGGGCAGAACTGCTGTGAGAACTGGGGGGCAGGATTGCCAGGTTTTAGGGGTTGGGAGACACAGAATTAATTCGCTGGGCAGAAGACAGGTAGATAGAGGGGTGAGAGCTCCTGCAGCCAGAACCACAAGTCACCTTACTCAATAAGGAGAGTGGGGAGACACACACACACACACACACACCCACACACCTCTCTCTCTCAGAAGACAGACCGAAAAGACACAATATCTTCTTTTTAATAAAATCTCATGGTTTTATGGGACAGTCAAATGGTTTTTGATCTCAAAGTTGGCAACACTGTTCAGAATAGATAATACTGTGCTTTATGAAGGCTGGCAGGTCACTAGTTAATTCTTGCCTTGGCCCTGGGAGAGAACAGGACAGCAGGTGTTGAACTAAACTCAGACTCGCTAAGGTGATAATGAATTGCAGCCTAAATCTCCGGTCTAGAGGAAGAGGAAGGCAGGTTCCAGCCCTAAGATAGGGGACAGCTAGAGGCTTCAGACCTGAGTGGGGTTCCCTCAAAGAGGCCACAACAGATCCAGAGGTGCAGTTACCTCTGGAACTCTGACTGCTGCTATATTATCCCTATGAAGATACTTATACACTGTAGTCCCTCACTGGATGGCATTTTCTTCAGCGCTCGAATCATAGCTCAAATAGGAAATTATTATTTTTTTCTGAGTTTTTATCTGACTGTTGGTTCAAGCAACTACAAAATAAAACAGCAATTGCATTGTGCAGTTATTAGATACTAAATAAAGAAATAAGATACGGAGCAAGGGAATATGGGGCAGAATTCTGCCAGCTGATGTTTCCTAGAATTTAACATGACAATGTACACAGTCTCTTATACAAACCTCTCAGCACTAGTACAGTTACGCCCTATGGATTTCCAGGGTTGTAAATCAACATTGAGCTTATAGCCAACCCAGAAACAAAGGAGTCCTATCTGGAACAACTCCACCTGATATTACACTTGGGGAAGCTTGATTGTTGAGTGACGATGTATTTAGTGATGGTGAACCACAAATTTAGGACATATCGATTATCTTGGATTAGAAACAAAAATTTACATTCCAACACTCCTGAACTATGGGGCAGGGGAGTTGTTTAAAATCTGCATCCAAACTCAGATCCAGATTTTGCAGCCTGCGCTAAGTTTGGATGCTTTTCTGAACTCCAGCTGTGGGAAGTATTCACAGTTACACCCAACACAACATGAAAATTCCCCATGTTCAGTGTTCACTACAAAATCAAGACTTGGAATGTGTCAGGTCTGCTGAGGCTCCAGGACCTTTTGTGCAAACCTGGGACTGGCCAATGCTTCACCATTGCCATCATAAGTGAGGTGTGGTTTCATGGAGTTTTGATGGGGAAACCAGGTGAAACTTGGCCATTTTGACTGAGATTTGCGTGGAGATTTGGGGTTCTTAGCTGGGTGAGATTTCAGTGTGGGTTTTGGGTCCACCAGGAATGCCAGATCAGGGCCTTTGCGAAGGAGCAATCACAAAATCTTTGGGCTGGATTCTTTCATTTAGCTTCTACCCCCACTGTATTGGACAGAACCTATCAGATTCAACCACAAACAACTGAACATTTATATCTTCATCCCCAAATACACAGGGACTGAGACAGAGGAAAAGGGAGAGAAACTCCCTGGAGAAAGGTGTCTATAAACGGAACCTTAAAATACAACTGTTCAAAGCCTCCTCCTGGCCTTGAGATGAGCTGTGAGCTCCTATTTGCCTGTTTCTGGGAAGACCAAGCAGGAGGAAGTGGCTAAGTGCTGTGCAAGTACATACGTGGGAGCAGCCACACCTGCAGTGAGACACTAAACAAACCTGGGTTGTATTGCTTTTGTGGTCTGACATTTAGCCCTGTGTCCTGCAAGGTAATTGGAGTGGGAGTGGAAGGGGGAAAATGGTGACATTTGAGAGTATGGTGAGTGTTTCATCCCATTTAACCTTCCTGCCTGGAGACCTGCTAGGGGTGAGGGAGTCAGGAAGAAGAACGGCCCTTTGCATCTCTATAGAGCCACCGCTTCTAGGATCCCAAAGTGCTTTGCAAATAGAGTGACCCCATGAGGGACCAACAAAAATCATTTCCTTGCCTGCTGTTAAAGATGGAGCTTAACTGCATCTTAATTGGAGCTTAATTGCATCTGAGGATACTTTGAGGTAGGCAGTACCATCAGGTCATAAAGGTTATGTCCTTGTACAGTTCTCCTTGTATTAATTCATTAATCAATCCCATTCTAGAGCCCATAACCATAGTTCCAGCACTGCATAGTGCCAACATTGAGGCACATTTCCCATGTCTAGGGAAATAATATCCCATGACCCCACACACCACAACAACTTTTAAGAAGGTCACACATTAAATCAGTGTCAGCTCTGAGATTGGAACCTAGGGCTTTGGATTACAAATTGCATGCTTTATCCACTAGACCAGGGGTGGCCAAACTGCAGCTTGTGAGTCTCATGCTGCACTTTTACAGTTAAAAGTGTGGCTTACAGAGCCCCCCGACCCATTCTCTACCTACCAGATTGGGGTAGGGGGAGCTCGGGGCTTCTGCCCTGTAGCAGGGTGGTGGGGCTAGGGGCTTCAGCCCTGCAGGGAGGGGGGTTCTTAGCATTCACTTGGGACTTCAGCAGGAGCAGGGCTAACGCCCTGAGCCCTGGCAGGCACACCCATCTCTCGAATTTCTAAGATTATCGTATGCGGTTCGGAGGGTCAGTAAGTTTGGCCACCCCTGCACTAGACCATACTGCTGCATGGACATCAGAACTATGTATCCTTAACGAGCTGCCTCGTGCATTAGGGATGCACACTGCGTACCCAGCCAGCATGGCTTACTGTGTTTCTCAGGCAAGAGTGGGCCCTGGCATACTAGAGCAGTTATTTTTTAGCTTTAAAACTCTTTAAAACATTATTTTTCCTCCCAAGCCCTGTGAGATAGATCTCTGTTTTGCAGATGATGAAACTGGGTGCAAAAGAGCTAAGTGTGCAACAACCCTACAACACCCAAAACTGTCCAGAGCCCAGAGCACGCTTAGCTACTCTGCAACAACAAACCGATACATATGGCCCACCGCTCACGGGCAGTAACAAACCACACTCACTGTATACAGCCCAGCACTCATGAGCAACCCCACGATAACAAAACATATGCTAGTAGGGAATAAAGAGATTTCAGTTCTAAGCTTTAAAGAGCTCATTATAAACAACATGAGTAAAAATCTCTATTTCAAGATGACTGATGATGGTACCTCAAGCCTTTTAATGCTGTTTGGGTTCCTAAGGGCTGTGGGTTGGGGGTATGTCAGAAGGGGGAAGATTCATTTTGTTGTGGTAGGTCCCTGCCTATAGTTTGGTGTTTTCTGTTGTCCATAATGAGTAATGACACTTTCCATTTTAAACCAAGAGGCCAGAGCATCAATTGATGTGGGTTTCAGGCAGAAAGCTGGATACACGATTACTCAGAAAACAGGCAGAGCAAGCCAACACTATTTCCCCCTGGCTCAATAAACCCTAAGTTATTTTTCTTCCGGAGCCTAAAGATAATGGAAACCCAAACTACTGGCCTTTAGTAATTTCCAGTCACAACTGCTACAAAGAGCAATTGGGCTCTTCTCAGTTGTCCATGGAGAAGTCTGGATGGCATTTGTATGGTATCACCTCATCAGACATGCTGACAAGGCCCTGAAGCAAGGCATTCATGCGTGATGTGCTTTCCCCTTGATTCCCAAATAGCCTCAGACACTAACAAGGAATCCCTCCTGTCTAACTGTTCAGAGGAGACAGCTGGTGCCAGAAACAGAACTGGGAAAGGTACTTCCTTTGTTAGGAGCTATTACCCTTTAGCAGACTGCTCCTCAGTCAGGGTCTCCACTGGCTTTACTGACTCGCTTGCCATCAGGTAGGAAAATATCTTTCATTCTGCTTACGGGCTGCATTGGGAGGGATCATGGAGCTTGCTTTCAAAGGAAAGGACAGTGGAAATTACTGTTTTATGTAGTTCACAATGTGGAACCTGATGCACAGCGAGTGCTAGGGACTCGGGATAATGGGTCTGTGATGGAACGATGCAGTATTCCTTTTCTTCTAAAGGGAAGGGTAAACCTCATAGTGGTTTGCAAAGAGAAGGAATCCACAACTTGCACTCAGTTCTATCTGTTACAATAGCAGTGACAGTAGCATTAACCAAGGCCAACTACCTTAGGATTGCAGGAGACAATTTCCATGGGCAACCAAGGCACTGCCTCCCTAGCTGGCAACCATTCTCTCTGAAGTCCATATGGTAATCAGGCACCTCAATTGATAGATAGACCCAAAGCCAGAACCCTGGATCTCAACACTTCTGACCATACAATTGTTCAGGCCAATCTTTAGTTACTACAAAAGGCCATTCCCTGCAAGGTGCTAGGCACATCTTGGGGCACTCAGCATCTTGCCAAATATAACAGACTATTCTTTGTTCAATAAACACTGTTAATTGTTGTTTTTAAAAAACTCTCTTTTTTCCTTTCTTCTTGGAGAAAGGGGGGCAGGGAAGCAGCCACCAAGCACTCCTTGGAAGGACTGTGAGGGATAATGAAACCACACCCCAAGGCATAGAGGTGTCCCCTTTAAGGTTGTAGGTTCAATGTATCTTCCACGGACATTCTTGACTGGCAAAGCAGAGCTTATGCTCTGCTGTGTCCAGTGTGTTCTTTCCATACAATAGGTCCCAGAAATCTGGTTTGTGTTGGGAGTCAGCAGTTAAAGCCCTCACATGAGACAATGGGATTTGCTTAGGCAGCTAGAGTTACTTTTGTTTGTGTGTGTGTGTGTGTGTGTGTGTGTGTGTGTGTGTGTGTGTGTGTGTGTGTGTGTGTGTGTGTGCACGCGTGTTTTTGGTTTGAACCCAAACAGGCCACATGGAAAAAGCTCCCCCGGCAACATTCATCCTTCCAGAGTGGAGTAAAGTTCTGGAGCTGGAATTGTCTTTAGGTCAATAATCACTGTGAAGTGATGAGTGTGTGTATGTTGTAGGGAGGTTGGAGAGAGGGGGCCAAGCAGGCACACGTGCCTTTGAAATGCAGTTTTTAAATTACTGGAGCTCTCCATACATCATCATCCCCACGGGCCTTTCCACTGAAATGGTGATTAACCCTTAACCCCTGCAATTCCACACTTGCACACTCAGGGCCAGATTCACAGTTGCTCTTTTGCTGTGCTGGGTGCAGGAAAGAGTATGACTTCACTTAAAATACTACAGTGTTCCAGTTGGCATAGGTACTGTAATCCACTTCCCCAAGAGCAGGGCCGGCTCCAAGTTTTTTGCCGCCCCAAGCAAAAAAAATGTCCCACGCCCCCTGGCCCCGCCCCAACTCCGCCCCTTCCCCGCCCCATTCCAACCCCTTCCCCAAATCCCCGGCCCCGCCTCCTCCCTTGGGTGCGTCACATTTCCCCTCTTACTCCTCCCTCCCGTCCCAGGCAAGCCTGGGTGGGAGGGAGGGGGGAGAAGCGGAGCGGCGGCAGGCTCAGGGGAGCAGGCGGCAGTGGAGCAGAGGTGAGCTGGGGGGGGGAGTGGTTCCTCTGCCCCCCCCCCCCAGGGTTACTTCCTGCGGCCCTCCCCGCGCCCCCCACCGCCACTGTTCACTTCCGCTCAGGGCCGGCTCCCGGCTTTTTGCGCCCCAAGGGAAAAATAAAAAAAGGAGCCGGAGTGCCGCCCCTTGTTAAGAGCCGCCCCAAGCACATGCTTGGAGTGCTGGTGCCTATAGCCAGCCCTGCCCAAGAGGCAGTAGCTAGGTAAACAGAAGAATTCTTCCATCAACCTAGCGCTGTCTACACTGGGAATTAGGTCAGTATAGCTACGTCTCTCAGGGTGTGAAAAAATCCACATCTCTAAGGCTTTGTCTATACTGGAACTTCGTTGGCAAAACTTTTGTCGTTCAGGGGTGTTAAAAAAAACCACACACCCCGAACGACAAAAGTTTTACCGACAAAAAGCACCAGCGTGAACAGCGCTTTGTCGGCATAACACTCTCCTGCTGACAAAGCTGCTGCCGCTCATTGGGGGTGGAAGTTTTTTGCCAGCGGGACAGCTCTCTCCTGCTGACAAACAGCAGCTACACTGCGCGCCTTTCAGCAGCACAGCTGTAGCGGCACAGCAGTGTCGCTAAAAGGTGCATAAGGTAGACAAAGCCTAAGACACATAGCTATACAGATGTCAGTTTCTAATGTAAACCAGGCCCAACTAACTCATTGACTTTCAGTGAGACTTAGGTGTTGCAGTGCTGGGTGGAGCAACACCTAACCACCTGTAAAAAATGTGGGCCTAAGTTTTTGGTAGCAGGGACTATCTCTGTTTATCCACAGCACTTAGCAAAATGGAGCCCAAATCTGGGTTGGCACCTCTGGATGCTACAGTAAGATAAATATTTACATAATAATAAAGAGCTCAATCCTCAGTTATTCCAAAGAAGGCTCAAAGCCACCTTCCTGCCTCACCCAATCCTGGAGCAAGCTGGGGGCAGAACCAGCCCCTGGCACAAGTTAAGATGACTTGAGTAAACACTGGTTGGAGCAGGGGAGGGATAGCTCAGTGGTTTGAGCATTGGCCTGCTAAACCCAGGGTTGTGAATTCAATCCTTGAGGGGGCTATTTGGGGATTTAGTTGGGGATTGGTCCTGCTTTGAGCAGGGGGTTGGACTAGATGACTTCCTGAGGTCCCTTCCAACCCTGATATTCTATGATAACCATTCTGCTGGCCCACCTACACACCGAGCGACATGCCATGGTGTTAAAAATAGCCCTGTGGCTTGGGCTGCAGCTCAGGCTCTGAAGCCCAAAGAGGGGGATGGGTTCCAGCCCAAGCCACAATATCTACACAGCTATTTCTAGCACCGTAGTGTGAGCCCGAGTCCGTCGACAGGGGCCCAGAGACCCGCTGCTGCGGGCTGCCACTCAGTGTATAGACGCACCCTTGAACGCAGCCTGATTTGGCTTTTCCCCCTCACGTCCCAGGAACGCCTCCACACCACTGGGGGAATTCCCACAGGTCAATCCCCTTTGAGCAGCGGGAAGGGACTTACTCTGGGGCAAGGGTCTAGTGAATAAGAATAATTAGAGCTCAACTAATGCTTCCGGACAAGGAAGGAAATAGCTGACAATGATGAGAATTGCCACCAGATGTCACCAGTTCAGGCAGCTTTGTAGAGTTTTCAAAGGACAAGCAAAACCAAGGTAGCAACAAACTAAACAAAAGCTAAATTAAATAAACACAGATTTAGTTTGTTTACTAAAGGTCCCATCTTCCTGCTACCTTAGACACTGAGTAATTTTGTTAGTAATGTGGGTTACAGCAAACACATCAAAGGAGAGGCAGAGAGAGAACCTGCCCGTGTTCAGGTTTATATTTCCCATGCAAACATGAGAGAAAAACAATTATTCAAAGAAAATATAAGCATTGGGGGGAGGGAATTGTCTCACTGCCTATGCAGCAGCCCTAGAAATCTGATTTTAAAAGAATAAGGAGAGCAGCTTTTTGGTTTCTATAGTAGGCTTCTATATAGGAAGGCTTTACTGCCTTCCCATTTTTAATTATTGTTGACTCAAAAGTTGCTGGGCATTGTCAGTGAACAAGAGGGCTGATCATACTCTTAATTCCAATCTTGCAAAAAATAAGAATTCTCAAGAGTGTGGGGATAGATGAATTCTGAGCCTGCTAATGTACAGCATTGTTTTATTATGTTCCATCTTAAAAAGATACTCAGAGGGTGTCTTTTTAATGCAAAGGTGCATCAAAAGGTGGGATATGGCCCAGAATGTTTAATGCTCTGATTAAAGAAAATTCCATGCAAGAACGCAAGAGACACATTTATGGGTAGAATATAACAGTAATGAATGTTGACTGCCCCATAATATTGGAGCAGTATAAAGCAACTAATGAACTTGGAAACTCCTTGGTAAAATCGAATCCTTCCTGTACGTAGCATTGTCATTATTTTTCCTAGGTGAGAAACAACCTATAGAAAGGATTCCTAGAATTTGTGATGCAGAAAATTTCTAACTAGTGGGGGGAATTTTTTCCAGCATACTCCGACTCCTTGGATCTTTTTTCTCACCATGACCAATTCCCCATTGCAGAGGTGACATTCAGTTCCACATTAGTAAGCAAACAGCATTTCAGGAATCTATCAGGATAGACAATGGATGGACTGGAGCCAGAGCCCTAAATACTTTTAAAATATTTTACCTGTTGTAACTGCTTCCCATTCTCGAGTGGTAGATAAACATCCTAGGAAGTTCCTGGTTAATCCCTCTGCCTGGAGTGAAAAGTGGGGAGGGGGGAGGAGTACTGAGGTAGACGTATGATTTGATTATGCTAGACAATGTAGTAATGCCAAAGGGGCTTCGGCACATCGCTGTAAACATTCTGCACCTTATTTGTTTTAATAAGAAGAGTAGCAATTCTCTCAAGGTCTGATTCAAAGGCCACTGAAATCAATAAGAGTCTTTCCATTGACTTCAATGAGCTTTGGACTAGGCCCCTGATAATATTATTGTTAGCCCTCCACAGAGAAGTAGCCTAAAAAACAAAGGCTGATGGGGACAATGGAATTTTTATTAACAGGCTGCTGCTATGAACAGAAGATTTAGGAGGCTATTCTCCTTGCCCTATGCACACAAGTCCAATTAATGTCAACAGGAATGTCAAGTGCTTATAAAGAGACTGGTCAGAAAACAAAGAGGCTCTCTTAGCCGAATATTGGATCACAGTGCAGCATGTCGAGTATTAACTGTAATGCTGCAGTTCAGCAGGTCAGGAAATCAGGCAGCATCCCTTCTGTCACAGCAGGAGTCCGGTTGCCTTCAGATAACGAGAATTTATTATTCCTATGAGGGGGTTGTAATGTTTCTGACACCAGGCAATGGTTTTGTTTGCATGTGTGAATGTATCCTGTAATCAGTAGTTCTGCACCATCAGGGAACAAACTTTACTATTGTACACAGCAGCTTCTAAACAGAACTGTCTCACAACTGGCAACACAGCATCCCTCATGTTCTGACTGACTATACATTCAGTTAAACAGAAGGTTAGACTAAACAGAACTGTCTCACAACTGGCAACACAGCATCCCTCATGTTCTGACTGACTATACATTCAGTTAAACAGAAGGTTAGACTATTGGTAACATCGCCCTCTAGTGACCCTCAGTAGTACCAACATTTGTTTCCCAGCAGGACCAAAATTATGACTATAACCAATCCTTCTCTTCAGGCAAATCTAAAATACAGGTGCAAACTCCAATTTCACAGACAGTGACACAGTGAAGATGGTACATATATTTATGAAAAGGGAGTTACTGGATTCTTCTCTTCTGATTTTTTTAATGCAAAATTTTCTGTGAGCACTGCAACATGTGGAGCTAATAGATTTTTAAAACTATAGTTCTATAATAAGTCTGTTTACCAAAAAACAGAACATACAAATGTATATATTGAGAGATTAGTTGCATGCAAAATTTACAAAGGACTAGGCCTCAATATTATTACACAATATTGCATACATACCACATAGCTAGAATAAATTTTAGCAGGTTACTGAGTTGATAAGTAGTCACTGACCTGTGATGAGAAAGGTATGCCCATTTCTTTAAAGACTTGTTAAAATTATGCTTTTCATGGGTTACTAGCATTCTATAGGTACTGAAGACTAATGGCCAATTTCTGTTCCTATTTATTCCAAATTTACACTGCTGTAACAGAATGTGGCCCCTATCCAGTTAAGCTCTTTCTAGCTCTACATGATAATCTTCAACGTAAATGACAAGTGATTATCAATTACACTTTTTTCACTGATTCTTCCAAACTCATATTGTAGATCTGCTTATTTTAGACTCTCTAGAACATTTTTTATTCCCTTTATAAAGAACAATATCTATAGCCAAGTATTGTTTTAGTGCATTTGATTCAAACCCAAATCTGTCTTTAAGACAGGCCTGCACAACTCGTAAAGCGGCGAGGGCCATATTACTCCAAAGAAAACAGCTGAGGGCCGAAACCCCCCGAGCGCCGCCAACCCCCCCCCGAAACACAACACCCCCCCAGCGCCGCCCGCCCCATGGAAACAACCCCCCCAGCGCCGCCGAAACACCCTCCACACCCCAGTGCCACCTGCTCCGTGGAAACAAACCCTCCTTCCCCAGCGCCGCCCCACCGAAACAGCAGTATTGAACCTCGGTAATATGTTATAGCGGGCCCCTAAGGTAGTATAATTGAGGTAAAAGAAAAATGTTTTTTTGCTAGAAGTAGAATAAGATCTTCTCCCCACTTGGTAATCAATTGCCCTGTTGAATGAATGAGGTGTGAATGAGGAAGGCGTGGAAGGCAGGCACCTCCAGACAGCTGCAACCCTTGGAGAGGGGAGGGCCAGCTCTAAGATTTTTGCTGCCCCAAGCAAACAAAATTTTGGCTGTCCCCCCCCCTTTTTTTGTGCCCCTCGGCCCCGTCCCAACTCCACCTCTTCCGAACCCCTTCCCCAAATCCCCAGCCCCGCCTCCTCCCCCGGCGTGCCGCATTCCCTCCCCCATTGCTTCCTGCGGGCCCCCCACCACCTCGCGCCCTAGCTCACCTCCGCTCCGCCTGCTCCCCCGGGCGTGCCGCCGCTCCGCTTCTCCCCCCTCCCTCTCAGGCGAGGGAGGGCGGAGAAGCGGAGCAGCGGCGTGTTCAGGGGAGCAGACGGAGCGGAAGTGAGCTAGGGTGGAGGGGCACAGGAAGTAACGGGGGGTAGAGGAACCACTCCCCACTCCAGCTCACCTCCAGCTCCACCACCGCTGCCTCCCCCGAGCGCCCGCCACTCGGCTTCTCCTCCCTCCCAGCCTTGCCGCACAAAATAGCGGTTTCGCGCACGGCAAGCCTGGGAGGCAGGGAGGGTGGAGAAGCGGAGCAGCAGCGTGTTCAGGGCAGCAGGCGGAGCGGAGGTGAGCGAGGGTGGGGGGGCGCAGGAAGTAACGGGGGGGTAGAGGAACCGCTCCCCGCTCCAGCTCACCTCCGCCGCCTCCCCCGAGCGCCCCGCGATTCGGCTTCTCCTCCCTCCCAGCCTTGCTGCGCGAAACAAGCAAGCCTGGGAGGGAGGGGGGAGAAGTGGAGCGGCGGCGGCGCGCTCAGGGGAGCAGGCGGAGGCAAGCTGGGGCGGCGGGGGCACTTTTTCCCCATGCCCCGGAGTCAGCGCCTATTATGGCCAGCTCCAGAATGCCACCCCTAGAGATGTGCCGCCCCAAGCACCTGCTTGTTTTGCTGGTGCCTGGAGCCGGCCCTGGGAGAGGGGATGGGAGCCAGACTAGATCAGTAGAACAGGTCAGCTACCGATTCGCCGCTTGCCTCCTCAGCCCCCACCCCTCCAGCTCACTGGCTCACCTGCCCCCCCACCACTGCCCCCCCGCCTCCTCAGCCCCCCACCCCTCCGGCTCGCCAGCTCACCTGCCCCGCCGCCACTGCCCGCCCGCTCGCCTCCTCAGCCCCCCACCCCCGCCGGCTCACCTACTTACCCCCTGCCACTGCCCGTCCACTCGCCTCCTCACCCTCCTCCCCCGCCATCGGCTCACCTGCCCCCCCCACCACTGCCCGCCCGCTTGCCTCCTCAGCCCCCCACCCCCAGGCTTGCCTACTCACTCCCCGCCACTGCCCGCCCGCTCGCCTACTCAGCCCCCCTTCCTCAGCCCCTGTCCCTCACCCGCCGCTTGCCTACTCACCCCCCCAAGGGCCACACACAGTGAGTCCACCTACTCAACCCCCGCGGGCCCCCAGGACTCATGTTGTGCAGGCCTGCTTTAAGACATGGTCAATGGGACATGGTTTTGTGCATGTAACCCAGTGTTTCTATTTAAGAAAATTTAAAACCTAGGCTCACTTTGAGATTGTAGCCCTTCAGCGTCAATAGAGGGCCTGCAGAAGAGAGACTCAATGTAGGAACCACAGGCCAATCATTCTAGAAGGCTCCAGTTCTGGTTGGCTCTTCAGTGCAGACAGAGCCAACCTATAGAGCTGCAGTTGCCACAGTCATCTGTGACTAAGGAACTGGTTCACTGTGCTGTGCTTGAAATTACTATGCAGATTTTCTCAAGCTGATCTAGAAAAGTGAGGCTGTTGAGGAAGGTTTGCTAGGTTGGGTGAGGCGGGAGAAATCAGAGGAGAAAAGGCAGTTGAAAGATGCTGTTAGAGAGAGACAGAAAGAGAGTTGTTGAGGAAGAAAAAGACAGAAAGTTTATCAACAGTACAGGCACCAGCAGTGCAAACTTCCCCATGCTGCCCCACCAAATCTGCCCCGGTCCACTTGACCAGTTTGAACCAGACAGAGGCCACCAGTGTACTTCACATAGACGACCAAGCAGCCATTAGACTAGAAATTAATATCTAGTTCTTGGATAGCACTTTTCATCAGTACATAACAACACACTTTATAAAGGAGGTTTTACAGATGGGGAAACTGAGGCATAGATTGTGGCAAAGTGACTTGTCCATTGTCACACAGCAGAGCAGGAAATAGAACCCAGGTCTCATGTATCCCAACCCAGCATTCTATCCAGTAGACCAATTTAAGCCACAACTGCTTTAGTCTGGATTTGACCCAGCAATCTAGAGGTAAAAGGATCTTTTATTCCATTAGCAATCCCCTGACCCTGCCAATTCCTCTAGTCATTTCTCCAATGCTATCTTTGTAAACAGCAAAGAAAGCAATACTTTTTGTCCAGTGAATTCTGTACTAATTTTGAAATAGGAAATGCATACGAAGGTGGGAAATGAAAAGAAAGGACATCACTCGTTTTCCATAAGCCCCATATTCTGTCTGCTATTTTTGAACTAATACAAAGGATCAGTAGGTTACATATTACTAGAGATGGGCCTGAGCTGTAAGATTCAGCTCCAACTTTGAAGGGATCACATCAAAACTGCTGGCTTGGCCCACTGCAGAGGGAATGGCTGGTGGCAAAGTTTGGAATGAAATCCAAACTTTTGAAAAGTTCTTGGGTGTTTGGATCCCAGCCCCATCTGTATTCATTACCTAAAGGGGCTTGCATGCTATTTAGCTCAATGTGCTAAAATTTTAAAAGGACATGGTTACAGCTGACATTCACAAACCACAGGTTCAACCTTCCTTTAAAAGCATCTCCCCCCTCCCTCAAGGTAACTTCTAATTCTTAAAGTTTTAGTGTCTTCCTTTGCAATGGTGTAATGGTGCTAAAATCCCATTTCTTTGCTGGTGACATGCCAAAAAACAAAGAGCACCAGGCTTCTTGTGCACAATGAGGTTGCAGAGCAACCACATCCCATCCCATCCTCAGCTCTGCGGATTTGCATTGTACTTGTGAACAGAGACTAGTGAAATGCAGAAGAAACCAGATGTCCAACTGTCTCATAAATCAAGCCTCTCAGATCTCAGTGGGGAAGCGAGGCGGTGTAGTTAAGATTCTGCTCTCCTGACGGTTAAGTTAATTCACTGGCCTTTATGATGGTATTTGAACATCACACCTGGCCAAGACCAGCCAGATAGAGCTATGCAGTTCACTTTCAACCATGAAGGTTTTTACACACATCTTCTAAACCACTCTACATGATACCCAGGATGTCAAGCTAGCCACTGACTTCTTTATATGAATTCACAGACTCAGGGAATTTAAGGCTGGAAGGGACTGTGATGATAATCTTGTCTGACCTCCTGCTCAACACAGGCCATGGGAATGTCACCAACTGATTTCTGCCTCAAGAATATAACTTCTCATTGAGCTAGAGTATATCTTTTAGACAGACATCCAATCTTCATTTATGGGCTTCAAGAGAAGGAGAATCCACCACATCCATAAGTAAGTTACTTACTTTCACTTAATTGTAGCACAGGGAGTCCACAAAAAACAAGAAGGGAAATCAAATCTAGAGAGGGAAGAGAGGAGGATAACTACAAATAGTCGGTCTCTGGCATATAGACACGAGCCCAAATTAATTAGAAGTGCCTAAATATTCAGATTCAGAATTACTGTCCTAATCCAACTCCTGGTATAGATTTGTCAGCAATTGTGCACCTCCTCCTTATAGAATCTTTTCCTTTGGGACCATTTCATTCTCCCTGTGAGGCACCAAGTAACTGCAGGAGAGAGATGTCTCTCAGCTTAGCATCTTGGATACAGTTTTCTATTCCACTCCAAGCTATTTAATCATTAAGAGGTTAGGCCTTTACCCAGCAAAATAAGGCCTTTTATGTTGTCTTTGGTTTGAGTCCACTCTCACTCTTTCATTCCCATAAAACCTAACATATTCTTGCCAAACGTATAATAGTAGGGCCATGAGTGATACTGTGTGTAGAATACCAACTACATGGTCATAAAAGTATGAGAACAGCATTAGTGGCTAGAAAAGAGAGACAATGAGAGTGGAAAATAGTATTCATTCAACTTTTCTTGTGGAGTCAAAGGCAGCTGGCAAGCAAGAACATGTTCTAAAAATAGAGTAAATCCTTAAAGGAATAACATGAAATTAAAGAAACAATTCCAAGGCAGCCGCTCTGTTAAAGCTATCCATAGATGCACTTGGATCTCCAAACAATCAAGTACATAAGGGAAACATGTAACTCACTTATTTTGGCTACTGCAACAGTTTTCTGGGATCCCGTTTTGAACTTCTGGCATTGGGATGTTCACTTCTAGAAATCTGTCATAAACTTTGCAAACTCCTGAGTTCCTTTTACCCTGGAACACGGGTTCAAGACCAGCTTCAGTTCTAATAAGTGAAATGATTTTACTGGTCTTAGATTCATTCCCAGTGAAAAAAATAGCAGACAGCACTAAAGCCCTATATATAATTTGGAATGATTGATTTTGTTCAGAGAAAGCCTGAGAGAGAGTTGGTACTACAGGCTGATATACTTTAGTTTTATCAATAGAGAGAGGGTGATCCCTCTATGGAAAGTTGAGGTTTGGGAGCGGTGTGGGAAGTCTCTAATTTCAGCTGCCTGACTATTGTGTTAATAAAGACTTAAATGTTATAGTGGAACTGGAAAAGGTTCTGAGAATGGCAACAAGGATGATCAAGGGTATAGAATGGCTTCCACACATGGAAATTAGGGCTGTTCATCTTAGAAAAAGAGACTATGGGGCGGGGGAGGGGTATGATAGGTGTCTTTAAAATCATGAATGGCGTGCAAAAAAAAGTGTTATTTACCCTTTCCCAGATTACAAAAACCAGGGGTCACCCAAAAACATTAATAGGCAGCAGGTTTAATACAAAGTAGAGGATGTACTTTTTCATACAATGCGATGGTCAGGGATGCAACCCCATCCTCGGGGTGACCCTAAACCTCTGATGGCCAGAAGCCAAGAGAGGAAGACAAGAGAATCTCTACAAAATTGCCCTGTTCTGTGCACTACCCCTACAGCTCTGGTACTAGCCCCTGTCAGAAGACAGGATACTGGGCGAGATGGACCATTGCTCTGACCCAGTATGGCCGTTCTTATGTTCTTAGGCTCTAAGCTACCAGTCAGTTAGCCTCAGAGCACTACCAAGAAAAGTTGGGCTTGTCCTTAACTGTCTTAGTGCTTCTTTAATGAAGCCAATGCATGGGGCTGGACAAGCATCCAGTGCTATCATATGTTACAGATATATCATCTTCAAAGTGGCAAATTCCAGAAAGAATGCTTCCACTTCAAAGAGTGCCACCATGCGTTCATACAGCACAACTGCTACAAAAAACGTGAACCAGGAATCATCTCTGCTGAAACTGGAACCTGTGAAGCTCTGATTCCAAAACACTAGAAGTCCAAATATGCCATTTCCGAGTATGCAGGTGCTCTCATTCATTAAAGAAACAATTACATCAACAAGAGGCAGTTACACACATCGGTCGTCTTTCTTTGGAGATACACAAACGAGTAATTTTGGCAATATGGATGGGTCCAAAGCAAAAACAAACTTTTGGGAGAATACAGTTTGACAAATAGGGCACTCTTTACAGTATTACCCAGACAACTCCCCATTAGGCTTAACAGGGTATGCACCTCTGTAACATATGGCAGAACTGGACTTATGGGTGGTTTTAAAACTAGGGAGAACCAAACAGCCTCCAATGTGGTTTTGGAAATATTTGTCTGATAAAAGAATGCTTCCCAGGCTTTGTTCCAGAGAATGTAACTTATAAAACAAGTTCAAATCTATCCTGGAGGAGCAGGGAAAGGTTTAAAATAATATGCTGCTGAGGCTCTGTATAACATTCAGGTTTTTTTGAGTATTAGTGATTTAGTACCTGAGCAAAATTTCATGAAGGGAGAGACAATGCTGTGAACTGATGATCGCCAGAAAGAATTTCACACAGAACTTATCAGTCTTGTCCTCTTTTTTCTTCCAGTGTTTTCCTCTCCTGGGGAAACTTTTTTTTTCCTAACAAAGACTGAAAAAGGACACATTTGAGAGAGAAAGAAAATGAAAAAAGGCCTGAAATGAGTGTGTCTACCAAAGCTGGTTGAAATGTTTTGTTCAAGACATTTTTTCGATTAAACAACAAGGTTTTTTCATCCAAACAGAAATTTCCACAGGAAATGTCCTTTTTGGACAATTTGTCATGTTTTTCTACAAAAACAACCTCCCCCACCCCAACTTTTTGGGAACCAAATATTGGGTCAAAAAATTATTTTTTCTGAGGTAGCGGTCTCCCTTTTGTAAATGTGATGTACTTGCAACCTGCAGTCAGGCGTTCAGAGGTCACGTACTCAGATTTGCACCTGCAATTTATTTTTGCAATTTATTTTTAAGTTAGTGGGAGTTCTAGGTGCTTAGCTTCTCTCAGGTCAGGCTGTAAGTGTCATGAAACAGAGGCATGTACACTACTAGATACAGAGTAGCTCTATCTCCTCTGTAATGCATTAGCAGCAGGATCAAAGCTAAACAGATGAGGTTTATAATATAGTTATGGGAAAACAATAAAAATAAACCCTCTATGTTATATGTATGTTTGAATTACAGTGTGCTCTGTCTTCTTTGTGTCTATCAATCCACTTGTCTGTAAGCAATTAATATATAGAATGTGGTATATAAGACACTGGTTGCCTGAGATTTCAAAATCATTTTCTGGACCTGAAAAGTTAAGATAAGTATGGATAAGCTTGGAATAGCATGTAAACTACACCTCTACCCCAATATAACACGACCTGATATAACACAAATTCGGATATAACGCGGTAAAGCAGCACTCCGGGGCGGGGGGGGGGGGGCTGCGCACTCCGGCGGATCAAAGCAAGTTCGATATAATGCGGTTTCACCTATAACTGGGATTGTTTAGTCTCCAGAAGAGAAGAATGAGGGGGGATTTGATAGCAGCCTTCAACTACCTGAAGGGGGGTTCCAAAGAGGATGGAACTCGGCTGTTCTCAATGGTGGCAGATGACAGAACAAGGAGCAATGGTCTCAAGTTGCAGTGGGGGAGGTCTAGGTTGGATATTAGGAAACACTATTTCACTAGGAGGGTGGTGAAGCACTGGAATGCGTTACCTAGGGAGGTGGTGGAGTCTCCTTCCTTGGAGGTTTTTAAGGCCCGGCTTGACAAAGCCCTGGCTGGGATGATTTAGATGGGAATTGGTCCTGCTTTGAGCAGGGGGTTGGACTAGATGACCTCCTGAGGTCCCTTCCAACCCTGATATTCTATGATTCTATGATAATGCGGTAAGATTTTTTGGCTCCCGAGGACAGCGTTATATCGAGGTAGAGGTGTATTGGGTTCTTATCCAAATCAATCCAGAGAACCTTTAGAAGTCGGCCCATCACTAACACTAATATATTTGTGTCTACAAATCAAGCTGCCACTGAGTTTGCTGTGTGCTCTGGAAGAATTTAATACTGGGAAAATTAGAGCCAGATAGGGTGACAGATACTGTAGCAAGTGTGAAAAATCAGGAGTGGGTGAGAGGTAATAGGAGCCCATATAAAAAAAGCCCCAAATATCGGGACTGTCCCTGTAAAATCGGGACATCTGGTCACCCTAGAGCCAGATGAGCCTGTGCCTCACTATAAATTCAGCTAATCTAAAGTCCTGGCTTGCAGAATTATGGGTCTTGTCAGCATCTCCACTGTAAAGAGTGTTGTGGTGTCTGATTCTTGTGTGGTTCGAATGCCTTTGTTTTTGAACATTAAATTTGGCTAAAATGGAGGTCAGTGCTTCCTGCCAGGTACCTTAAAGAACAAAAAGAATGTGAGACACTGATGTTTGAATGTAGCACATTTGTATTTCTCAAAGCTCCTTTCCACGAGTGTTTCTTTGGACGTGGATTACAGAGTGTAACCCTTGAACACATGAATTCCCAGATGTTTTTATTCAGAACTTCTTATGAAAAGGTGCCAAATTGTCAGCCTTGATGACCAAAGTCCTCTATCCACGGAACAGATCCAGCACTGGGAATGGCAGGGCAAGGGCTCTGTATGGGCATTCCAGGACCCCTCATCCCCCTGGGAAAAGCCACCGTTACAGATTAGAGGGTAGTTCTTTCTCTCCACACCCATTGAGTGCCAGATCCTGAGCTGGGGTAAAGCTGCACCTATTTACACCAGCTGAGGACTTGGCCCTCAGTCCTCAACATTTTTGCTGAGCCTTGATACCAAGGGTGCCTATTGCTACGATAATGTGATGGGGTCACTTGTCCAGTGAACACTAGACTGACCCAATCACCTCATATTGTATACTATGGATCACCAAGCAGGTATACCTTCTGGCCCTGCCTACCTGAGCTATCTCCAAACTGGTGCCCAAGAAGTGAAAAGGCTTCAACTCCCATTAGCGATCCCCTGAGGTACCCCCTTCCTGTTCTGTTAACCCACTGTGTGCTGTGTTATTGCGGCGGTCTGAAGCAGTACGTACTATGTAGTACACAATATGTGTTGCAAAACCTGCTCAGAATAGCTTAGGGGCAGAGTGAGAGTCATTAACTCTGAGCTTCCTGCCTCTTGTGAGTTTCAATTGGACATTGTATGTTTTTTTAAACAGTTTTTTGAGCATTTACTTTTAGTACATGTGTCGAGAGAGAGGAACGATAACTTTAAAAAGAAACGAGTCCCTATGATCCTGGCTACAGCCAACAGGGAACTATCAACATTTAAAGGAGCCCCACCTTTTGTAGTATGTCACTGCCTCATCCATTGTGCGAATCACCTGCAGAGGCTGTGTTTAAAACAATTGTCAGTGACTCCTCTAGGTGTGTCTAGGATCCTTCCCTGCCCCTTTAAAAGTGTGGGTTCAAGAAATGTGCTGCATACTTCGCTGCCATTGCTGCTATAAGCCTGTTGAATTTCTTACAGTCTTGAAGCCGTGCCACTGGGAGAGACTCGGAGATGGCCGAAGGGGAAATAACAACGTTCACCGCCCTGACCGAAAAATTCAATCTTCCACTGGGGAACTACAAGAAGCCCAAACTCCTGTACTGCAGCAACGGAGGCTACTTCTTGAGGATACTTCCAGATGGCAAAGTAGATGGGACAAGGGACCGAAGCGACCAACACAGTAAGCAAATCAGAAATGTGTTCAGGACACAGCTCTTACTTGGCTTATATGACTAGTGCTGCCTTTACCTTACTGCCCCCTTTTCTCTGGGAGGCTGGCATTACACATCAGCTGCTTTTCCAGCCAAGAAGGGATAGGTAGAGTATTTATGCTCTATGCCAGGTTCTCTCTCCTGCCATGGCAACAAACCATCCAGAGGTTCAGCATGTGAAACAAGGTCTACTATATATACACTCTACAGAGATACAAGATGTACAATACCTCACATTTGTCAAAATATTAAATATAAAATTAGTCATTAAAAAAATAAACCAGAAAGACTGACCACAGCAGGAGAGACTGAGATTCTAACTGAAGCACAGTTACCAGTTTACACAGTTAGTTGGCAACTAGAAGAAAGGGGTTTAGGAGGATGTCAACATACTACATTGCAAACTCAGCAGTCAAACATGGTATCTGCATTTCCCAAGTCTAGAAGATTCAGCATGGTAGTAGGGTTGTTATGATGTTACAGCTGTGCCTTTTTTGCAGGTTAAGTCATGCTCTGGAGCAAGTGTTAAGGCCCAGATTCCTAAGCGTGTGTCATGTATTCTATCGGAATGCTTTGCACAGGATTTACTCTTGCCATTGGTTAATTTTTCTTTTCCCTTATGTAGCAAAGTGCAGTACATTCCTGAGGGACGTGCAGGTTTAACAATGAAAGACTCAGCTCAAAAAAGTTATTCTGTGATTTATCATTTTAAAAATGCACTCATATTGCACTTATTTTCTCAAAACAAGGATGGTTAATTCTATGCTGAGTTGGTTATGTGTTTTATGTGCTTATTTGTGCTCCTGTAGCATAAAGGACACACAGTACTGTGTGACTACCAACTGGTGTAGCAAAATATTAAGAGAGAGACGTAACCAATTATCAGTAGAGGCCTGCAAATCTGTGGATGTGGATATCCACAGACCATGTTTGCAGATGGATGTGGATCCAAATTTTGTATCCACGCAGGGCTCTAGTTATCAGAGTCCCCATATGTGGCTGGATTCTCTCTCTCCCCCCCATAACCGGCATGTTACTAGGGTCAAGACAGGAATCAGAATCACTGCAGTCCACAGACATCTCCAACAGATGAGTCAGAAGGGGACCTGTTCTGGGCCAAGCTAGCCAGAGCAGAGATAAACTTCTCACACAGAAGTCACCGTTTGCCTTACAATTTCCATATTCCAATGTATAAATGCATCTTCAGACATAAGGAGCATTTTCATACATTTGAACCTGCCTTAGAAGGAGATCCCAGTGGGCTGAGAAGCTCTTTTAGTTTGCTCACAAATAGCTCTGTCCTAGAGTTGATTCAGGAAGAATCCTCCTTTCCCCCGAGTCTCTACTAGAGGTGGGCCTGAGCGGCACTATTCAGAGCTGAACTTCTCCAAAGTTTCAGTTTGTTCAGATACAGTTTCTCATCAGGCCAGCTTCAGTCTGTAATGAAGCAACATCACAGCATGGTTTTAGGGGACGTGGTGCTGCTAGGAGTGGGCCTTCATACAGGTTTTGAAAGATCCCATGACACATTAGCAGGAGTACCCTTATTTGGGTAATTACAGGCTGCGTATCCAAGTTCCCCTGCTGTTTCAACTAGATGCAGAACTATTCTTCGCTTCCAGTCCTTAACTACTACATAGCATTGCTGTGCACTGTCATACAGCTGGTGCATTTCACCCCAATGGCAGATGCATTTCAGTTGTAGGTGAAGGAATCCCTGGCTATCAACTGAATAGGAGTTGAAGTTTGTAAATTGTTTTGGGGTCTTTTAGCATGAAGGCGCAATAAATGATTATTACAGCAACTTTTTTCTGGATGCTTTTTTATGATGATTTAAAGCAGACTTTTTTTACCCACAGTTCTTTAAAAAAAAAAAAAAGAATGAAATTTTGTAGTTTTTTGGTGCTATCATTTCTTTACTGGGAAAAGAATCACAGAACTATTTTAACAATACACCCATCCATGCAAAGATTACAACACACATACAAAAGATTCAGTCACACCTAGCAAGGGTTAAACAGAGGCTTTTAATGCATTCTTGACATTGATCTGATTTCCTTCACACTGGCAGATAGTTCTGGGCTCACATATGCCTTGGCTATGGATGTTTGGACACTTCCAAGCCTGTGTAAAATTACTATTTTCTTTATGAATCACATACAACATGTACGCCATGTGACTCCTCTAGTTTCCACCCATCTTGCCAAATAAGTTTCTCTTTCCCAACCTCTTCCCATTGCAAGTGCTCAACTCCTGAGGCTCCATACTGCTTTGCTAATGAGGCAGATAACTATGCACTTTACAGTGTGTTGGTCTGGGACAAGAGACCTTTAAAAAACCCCAAACAAACCCAAAGTGCTGCCTACTCTGTGTAGGGCATTAATGATCTCATACAAAGATTAGTAAGTAAGAGTAGGAGCTTCCCAGCACTCTTGGCTAGGAGTATTCTCTCCCCACACTGCTAGCACTGGTTGCTGCTACCTTTCACCCCAGGCATGGCTGCGTTTCAGAGGTCTAAACATTTTTGAAGTGCATTTTGGAGTTCTTCAGGATGAAAACTTTTGTACAACTGTAAGGCATTATTGTCCATGCTTTAAATTCTCATGTTTCACTTCTTCCATGTTCAAAGCATATACTACTATTATTATTGCTTTGTACAGTGCTATGGGATACCAAGCGTTATATGAAAGCGTGATATGAAAAACCAAATTCTATGCTTCTCTGGCTAGAAGGGATGGATGTTTGGCTTCTTCAGTAGCTGATCATATTAGTCAATAGGGATACTTTCCCTTACATCTATAAGGAACCCAGCCTGTTCTGGATGAGCAAGACCCCAAGGCCAGATCCGTGGATCTGACAAAGCTGTGCTTGATCCAGGACCAAGAAGGACCACCTCCCTCCTTTCAGCTACCTTACTGCTTCCTCAAACTGGGGACCTGAAGTCTGCTCCGGGTTCCGCTGGCAGTAGCAATTCTTTTGGGACCATACCACCAGCTGGAGATTGTTGGGGTGCAAAGCAATCCTGACGTGCCGCCTCTGCCAGGAAGAGTGAATAGATGGTGTAGAGCTGGTTATGCAGCTTTATGCCACCTGAGGTTTTCTTACAACAGAATAATCCCCAGTTGCTACCTTAAGGGAGCTTTCTGGCTGCTTTGCGTTAACTGAGCAGTGCAAAGCATCCAGATTGGAGGGGGGAGTGGGTTGAGGATTTGGTCCCAAAACTCCATGGGATTCCTCAGCCCATAGCCCTTAACAGCTCACTATTGAACTAATCTGGAGCTCTGCAGAATGACTGGTTCTGTTAAAGAGCATTCCGACGTACTATAGAACATAACTGTGCCAGGGAAAAGAGATGGACTTAAACTCCAAGGAATCTGTTTGAAAGTTCTAAGCTATTCGGGTTATTACACTTTCAAAATGCTTGGGAGGGTTTTTTTAAAATAAATGCCAGGCAGGAACTGGATGGGGAGATGGAGGCAGGGATGGGAAAAGGAATGACTACAGCAAGCCTCTGTCTTAAGGTGGTCCGAGGTTTATGAATTGTAAGGCTATGCTTTTCTTCATCAGAACACACTGTCTCAATGCACTGATTTCAAAGCAGGAACCTTTTCTGTTGCATGTGTAAACTCTGCTACTGAATATTTACGGGACTATAGCTGGACTACACACTGCAGCTGTATCTGGCTAAAGAGTGGTGTTGGGAGAAGCCAGCTGTGCTTTACAAATTCTAAGAAAAGCACTTGAAAAAAACTTAGCACTTTATTTTTTTTGGTGAAAGCCAGTTTGTGGCAGAGTTTTAATTATAAATGCCATTTACACACACACACACACAAACAGCCTCACAGCAGATCGAAGGAGGATGACCTCACTTTGAGTAAACATAGCAAGGGACGGGAAGTCTCTAACCTAGAATAAACTGGGCATGTAACCTTTCTCAAACCCTGCTCAGAAGAGGAGGTGGGGAAACAAACGTGGGGGATTCTTTGGAAGGCAGGTTCATGCTCACAATATGCACAAGTCAAAGTGCTGAAAGTGCTGCATGCACTGAACAGACTTCTGTCATTTTGGCACTGAGATACTGGAGCTGGGATTATGTCTGGGTGGCACTGCAGCCCCTATGCACCCTCACACACACAGCAAGGTTTGAGTCTCACAGCAAACATCAAGTCACACCATTTGTCAAGGGGCATCCTAGGAATATACATTTTTAAGCCTATAAACTGCTATACATTCCTTTAATAGTAAGTGTCTGATCTAAACCAACAAAGACTCAGAGGTTCTGGGCCCAGTGGCCAAATAAATTGACCTCACAAGTCTTCATAGGCATATGTGTGTAGGAACATAAGCTTATGATCTCCTACAAGCAATCACAGCCTAAGCGCTGGTTTATTTTGGGACTCAGACAGTCATTTCTGAACACTGGTGTCATGCCAGTTCACCCAACTGAAGCCATGTTAAAGTTAGACACACAGGGCTGGGGAGGGTGGGAAATACCTGGAACTGGACAAACAAAACCCTGTCAATCAGAAATGCTGGGAGGCCCTCCACAGAACACTAACCCAGACAGGACCGGGGAGGTGGATGGTGCTGCTAGTGACCAGTGTTGCCTTTCCACTTTGTTTTACGTATTTTTACAATGCTCGATTTCGCTGAGGTGGCAGTGATAAAAGCTGCAGAACAGGTAGGGCATGGTCAGCGGTAGTGCAGGCTTCCCCCAGCTTGCCTCAGCCCTGAGCTGGGGACTACTTTTCCAGGTGAGAAGCAGTCCATCCTCTAGGCTCATCCAGCCTTTAGTGTCTCTGCTGAAACTGCCAACAAGAGTGTCAACGCATTCCAACAGCAGTGGTGATTTTGTGAAACGGATATTTACCCACTACGAACTAGCATGTGGCAATCAACTAATTACCTAGAGGCCACCACATAGCGGTGACTTTTGAATGCCAGACTCAGCCACCCCAAAATCAGGAATAGTTCTGGGAAATCTGTTACCTTCCCAGACCTTTGCCAGCTCCAGGCACCAAGAATGTGTATCCTTTCCTTTGATCTCTTCCTCCAGCAAGGAATCAGAGTAGGTTGCGCTAGAAGGAAATGGCCAGCTAACGTGGCGAGTTCTCCACCATGGTTCACTCATGACAAGCTGCTTACTCCCCTTTGCATGTCGCCAGTGCTGCTTGCTGAAGGATGTAGGTTTGCAACCTTTGCCAGAAAGGAACTGAGTGTCAATGAGCTACTAAACTTGGACATCCTGATGAAAAATATTTATAGAGGAAACTCCTTAAAGGGATACATGCCAATGGAATAACCCTGGGTACAGAGAACATTTCTGTGCACTGAAAGTTATGTGCTAAGCAGGTTCCATGCCTCTATATTTTATACATACTTAAGTGGGATGAGAATTTGCCCAATAAAACACACCCTCAATGCGTGGGCAGGCTGGTGACCTCACCTGGCCAGACTCTCCCTTTTGGATGTTATTCATATGGCTGGTAGAAAGCATTGACTGACAGAGAGCAGCCAAGAACCCACTTCAGTGGGTTCTTATTTCTCTTGAGTGTTATGCTACCAGCAAAATAATTCACTCTACTCAGAAGCAATAAGGTCATCCCCAATGCCACACTGAAAACAATGAGCCTCTGGTCACAAGAAAGCAAAGGGGAAGAGAAGATCTGTAATTTAAGGTTTTCCTGCCGATAGAGCTAATGGAGCGTGTGTTTGTATTTGCAAATGCTCGCTCATGCACAAATCACAAAAGATTTGGAATTTGGGGATTGTTCTCATAACTATCCAAAACTTTGGATGCTTATCTGAATGCCAACTTGGCTAGGAGATCTGCTGAGAACAATCTTTCTGGCACTTCTCCCCCCAGGCATCCAGTTCTAATTAGTAATCCCACCAGCAGCATCTTTCTTGCAATATTCAGGCAATTCTGATTCTGGAAATCAGACAAAGAAAGAAAACTTCACAGAACATTTTGGACTCTTAAACGTGAAGTTCATGCTCAATTCCAAAAATGGACAAAGGTCTGGGGCTGATTCTTAATTATTCTCTATTTTACCTAGTTCCGGTGGGGAGGGTTGTGAGGAATCCGTGCATGGGCTCTTGCCTGCTTTTCCTTACCAAACTACTTCTCTCTTCTTTTTCCCATTCAGCCACGTGGCTGCCTGCTACCAGCCTAGAAATTGTACAGCCAGCCAGAAAGGACTTTGCTTCTTCATTGCGGGTGGATGCTCTCTCTCATTCTTGTATGACTATTTTAATTATGTAGCAGCCTCTCTTCCTGTTTCCCTCTCTCCTTCCTAGTTTACTCCCTTTACCGGGTTCTGGGAATGCAGCTCTGAGCAGAACATAAGCAGACTGGTGGTGTTCCATTTCAAGGACGTGCTGAATGCAAGATCCCAATTTGAACAGAGCAAACAAAGGAGTCACAAATGACAGCAAATCTGCTCCCATCCAATTTGCTAATCAAACATTATTTACTGAACAGTAAGTGCCTGATTAAAGGATCTGAGCCATAGCAACAAAGGTTTCACAGGGACAAGGGCTTCTGTCATTTCAAGAGACGATATTACTTTTTATGTGGCCAAAATGAGACTAAAATAAAATAAGGAAGGAATCAGCTAAAAACATCTCAAACTTGTCCCCCAGTGGCACTGGATTTCCCCAGGTCATGGACACTATTTGATAATGAGTCTTTCCAGGGCGGAAGAAAACTGACTGGAGGCCTAGAAATATGATGCTTCCTGATCCTGATTTTGTAAGACTCTTCACATGATGAACGCAATAGTTATTTGCCTGTTTTAAAGTGATGTTTCAATTATTCACACTAAAGCTGGCTACAATATTTCTGCCTAGCTGCCCATCACAGCAGCATCTAAGTCTTCTATCTGAATGGAAAGAGTTTTCAAGAATGCTCCCTAAACATTATTACGTATTGGATCCCCTCCCTAGTGGAAATATATTTTTGAAAGAAATGAGCATTGGGTTTTTAATCATTTTTGCCTAGACCATCAGAGTGAACTAAGAAGAAAGATAACCAGCAGGAAAGAGTGTCCACGCAGCTCAAATTGGAAGTTTTTTTAAAAATGCAATTTTATGTAAGAGGACATCAAGTGTGGTATAGACACTAGGGCCTGCTCGCTGGCCTCAGGCGACACAACAGGGATACACAGAGCTTTCCCCCCGTCAAAGTCACCAGTTCAAATCCAGTCTAGGTTGGTAGTGACTGAAAGTCAAAGTCTGGTGGCCTGTGTTGAAGTGATTCAGGGTCTCAGTCCAGTTCCTAGTAGACAACTCTCCATGTCACAAAATTTACCACCAACTGGCGCCCTATTAGCAGTCTCAGTTGACAGGTCAGAGATTTAATACATTGTACCAGAGTTTCTCAAACTGGGGTCTGTGGACCCCTGCGGGTACTCCAGAGGGTCCATGAGTCATGTCCAGGGCCGCTGGCCCTGCTGATCAACTCCTCCCCCTCCCTCCCAGTGCCTCCTGCACGCCACGGAACAGCTGTTCATCGGCATACAGGAGGCATGGGGGGGGGAGGAGTGGGGGGGGCACGCTCGGGGGAGGAGGTGGAAAGAGGCAAGGAAGAGGAAGGATGGGGACTTGGGGGAAGGGGTGGAGTAGAGGTGGGGACTGAGCAGGGGGCTGAGGGTCTGTGAAAATATTTAAATCAAAATGGGGGTCCTCAGGTTGCTAAAGTTTGAGAACCACTGCATTATACTATCCAGCTCTTTCTTCAGTAGCCAATTGTTTTCTCTCTGTGTTTACATCATGGCGGGGCAGCTACCCAGATTATAGTAGTATAAAAATGTGATCACTTGACCTGCCTCCAAAAGGAGATATTTTCTAGGATGGAGACTGACCTTTCCTACTTATTTAGTACCCTTTGTGGCTGGGAGAATAACTACACTTAGACATTAATAAACATGAACTCAAAATATTATATGAATAAGAAACTTTTAAATAAAAAAAGATTTGGGGCTGAACTCTGCTCTCAGAGTATGTACATGAAATCGGAGTAACTCCATGTCATTGGATTATTACTATTATTATTAGTGTTCCATTAGCCCCAGTAAGCTCCAACCAAGATCAAGGTTGTGCTTGTGCTATGTGCTGTTGTGCTATGTGCTGTAGCTGCACATGGTAAGAGACAGTGCTTTCCCCAAAGAGCTAGCACTCTGCATGGACAAGGAACAAAGGATGGGAGAAAAGATTATTACTATACCTATTTTACTGGTGGGGAGCTGAGGGGCAGAAAGCACTACGTGACTTGCCAAGGTCAGAGAGCAGGTTTGTTAGGTAGAACTATAACCCAGATCTCCTGAATCCCTATCCAGTGCTTTTTTAAAAAAATGTCTTCCTCTGGTGTAAATAAAATAAAATTTGGCCCTTCATTCCTAAAACATGGGGACGGGGATCGGACAAGGAAGGGTTATTACTGTTTCAGCAATATATTGTCTCCCTTACAAACAGTCTCACCCTTATGAACAGGGACTTTGGATCAGCATACAATTCTCTCCCATTGCTAACCTTCCTAGAAGCATTGCCATATCTGTGACGACTTTTTTTTGTTTTTTTCTTTTATTTTTGTTGTTTTATTTTTACTTTCAGTTCAGCTGCAGCTAAGTGCGGAAAGCGTGGGTGAAGTATATATAAAGAGCACTGAGTCTGGACAGTTTTTGGCTATGGATACCAATGGACTTTTATATGGATCAGTAAGTATGAGGTTGATGTGGTACCAGACATTGAGAATTTTGAGGTTGGCAGAAATCTGGTAGCTCTGAGTAATGTAACCCACAAGCAACATTTAGTCTGTTTGTTATTTTTGCAGCTGGATCACCACTCTTTACCCAAATTTATTTTTGGAATGAATAAATAAATAAAAGCTTGTAACGGTGCCCCAAAATATTTAACATATTATAGTTCATAGTTGGAAGCAGTAGCAGCATCATTATAGTGTCTTTTCAGCTGCCAATTTTCAGAAAGAGACTCTATTAGGAACTCTTGGCCAAAACTTCTCTCTTGCCCATAGACTGCAGTGAAGTTGCAGCTGCTTGCCCTGGGGCTGGCCATCGTCCTGTTTTGTAAACTCCCTTTTTTCAGGATGCATCACATCAGACTCTTCATTCTATGATGCAAATGTTGCGTTGTAGCTTAAAACTTCTCAACATCCTTTCTAGGTGAATTTAGTGCTTCTAAAAAGGTATTGATCTGAGGTGAAGTTTTCTGTTCTCAGATTAAGTAAACCACAGGTAGCAGCATAGCTCCCAGCCACCTGCTTGCCAATTTGCCTCAGCTGTGATCTGCAGGGACCACCTGTATGAGGGAGAAGGTAGCAGTGTCTCCAAGCCATTCAAACCTCGGCCTTTCCAGTCATTCTCCCAATGAGGACACTTAGTGCCACACATGATGTCTGTTAACAACTGACCTGAGATCACCCTAATTTTGGTATGACATACAATTGCTGATTTCTCTGTTAAGCATGTGCATCTGTCACAGGGGCCCTGCTCCACCTCACCTTCTTACCCCAGAAACTGCACCGAGTCCTCCAAGTGCGCTATCAGTGAAGATTTATTTCAAGTCCCCTTCACCAATATCACCAGGGTCCCCCGTGCTCCCACCTATTTACAGTGTTTGCCAAGCTTTAGGCTCTCTCCTGAGAGGAGCAGAGGTCTCCTGACTCTGAGACTCTCTGTAACTAGGCCCCAGCTAGCCCTGTTCCTCCCGTCTCCCCTCGCTTTTCTCTCCCCTTGCACTTCCTTCCTGTGCCTCTGATCATTCCTGGACTGATGGCCAACTGAGTTAATTAATCCTAATCAGCTTTTCCTGGAGAACTAATTAGCTTCTAAGGCATGGTCTACACTACAGCGTTAGGTCGACATATGGCAGCTTACGTCGAACTCATTATGTCAGTGTACACACTACAGCCTTGCTCCCACCGATGTAAGTGCCCTACTACACAGGCATAACAACTCCACCTCCAGGAGAGGCATAGGGCTTATGTCAGTGCAGTTACGGTGACACAGTGTCCCTGTAGACACTGTTACTTATATCTATTGGCTGTCATTCTTGTCAATTTCATGGCTCCAGCAAAAGCTGGCTCCTGGTTCGCCAGCCTGGGTGCTGGCCGGGCTCCACTCGAAGCCGGGCTGCCACCCAGGCTCCCAGCTCAGGCTGACCCCTGGGCTCCCCACAGGGAGCATGGCAGCTAATTGGACTCTGGGCACAAATCTCCCTGCTTGGAGCCCAGCTGCCCTCCCTGGGCTTCTCTCCAGGAATGGGGCAGCCACACCAGGCTCCTTGGCTCCCTGCCGGGAATGGGGCAGCCACACCAGGCTCCTTGGCTCCCTGCCGGGAATGGGGCAGCCACACCAGGCTCCTTGGCTCCCTGCCGGGAATGGGGCGGCCACACCAGGCTCCAGGCATGGATCTCCCCGCTGGGAGCCCAGCTGCCCTCCCCAAGATCTCAGCACCCTGCTGCACACTGAAAACATGGCTGCTAACATAGGGCATCTTAAGTGTAGACATGCCTTAAGTGATCAAAGTGAAGGCTCACTGGCGCACACCTGTAATCCCAGCTACTTGGGAGGCTGAGGCCAGCGGATCGCTTGAACTCAGGAGTTCTGGACTGCAGTAGGCTATGCCAATCAGGTGTCCGCACTAAATTCGGCATCAATATAGTGATCCCTGGGAAGCTTGGGTCACCAGGTTGCCTAAGGAGGGATGAACCGGCCCAGGTCGGAAAAGGAGCAGGTCAAAACTCCCCTGCATTCTGTCACAGTGTCTCAGAGCTGGTGAGTGCTCATGAAAGCAGCTTACTGATATAATTCCACAGCCATAGCTAGCTACTTGGCAGCTGCAGAAAGAGTGGACCAATTGCACTGATTTCAATGGAACTGCACCACAGATGAATTGGGCCCAGGATGTGTAGCTGCTCAGGAGGTGGTGGGGTTCTTTGACAAAGGAACTGATTGCAGACAGGATAGTGTCACAGCTCACTTGTAGCTGATTGAAATGCAGGTGCCATGAACAAGTTACTGTAGAGAAGTTAGCTAAGCCAAGGAAACCTACTTAGCACGAGCTTCCACCAATTTTAGGAAAGTGCCTGTTTCAAATGAACATTGTATTAATAGAATGGAGTCAGATTCAAAAACCAATGGTCTTAAAGGGGGGGTTTGGGTAGAGCCTCACGGCAAACTACGACTCCCCAAGTCTAACTGAGTCTAGATCATTGCACTTAGGGGCATGCTTATGCCATTCGCTCTCACCGTAGATACTTGGAACTCTTTTTCAGCTGTTACCGGGTGAGGAATGCTTGTTCTTGGAAAGAATGGAAGAAAATCATTACAACACGTACACGTCTAAGAAGCATGCAGATAAGAACTGGTTCATTGGCTTAAAGAAGAATGGAAGCTGCAAACTGGGACCGCGGACTCACTATGGCCAAAAGGCCATCCTTTTCCTTCCACTGTCCGTGTCCGCTGATTAAGAGAAGTATCCAGGGTGCCATAAAATGACCCTGAGTCTTAAATACCAACTTCTATTCCTTCTCTCTCTCTTTCACTGGGCAGTGTGACAAAGAGCTTAATTTTAGATCCAGGAATTTTAAATCTAAATGCTTTAAAAATAAAATAGAGCTATTTAATTTTGCACTAACCAAGTTTAACATGGAGGCGAGGAAAACACTTGTAGAGCAATGGGCAGGTTGTCTCTCCAATGCATTCTTGTTGACGGGTCTCCATTGTCAGACCTGCGCAACAGAAAGCACGTGTGAGGCACATCTGAGGCAAAATGTGTGCACTGAAAAATGCAAAAGGACTCCAGAGAATATACATAAACTCGTGGTTGAAAGGGAGCACACAGGAATGTTACTGCCCTAAATGCATGGCTTACTAGAACACTAAATCAATCACACCTAGAGAGAACAGGTGCATGTTTTATATTTCCATAAAAGTAAAACTTCCCTAGAATATATAGGTATTTTAATGCAATCTAGACAGTATCTAATATACACTTCAAAAAATTTAAAACTGCATCAGTATTCAATTTATCAACTGAAAGCAGAATTCTGCACCTATCCTAATTGTGTACAGCTCAACTAACCACGACCCATACTCTTGAAAACTAGACATCTAAGCCAGTCAAACACTACTAATATTACTATATTTCTTGTTAATATCCTTCATATGTAATTTGTATTTATTTATTAAGTGACTCTGTATACATTATAAAGAGTTCAATAATATGAATTATAGGCAGTCAAAGCCAGTTAATGTTATCTCAAGAAGGATGCAGATGGGATAAAGAGGGGTATGATTTTGACAAGAAAGTCTGGGAGAAAGGTCATGGGGGGGAAAGGGAAGTAGTCATGGAACTATATTACCAGGGTGGATAAAAATCAATGATTTAAAAAAAAAATGTAATGTTTTTATTTAAATCGAATTTTTTGATAAAATACTTTTCGAGGAAAAAACCTATCTAAAGATAGTTTTAAGATACATTATAAGATAGTTATAAGATACATTATAGCTCAAAGATATCTCATCAGGGAATAGGGATTATAAATTCTAATTCTATAGTATGAGACAATATATTCATGTAATGTTTAAGAAAAGTTTTGTAAATGAGTTCCAATAGTTCATGGATTAGGAACCCGATCTTATAGGGTTCCAGGGGCTTCTGTATAGATTATTTAGGTTAATCTTTCTATCTACCCAATGGGACTCAATGCTCAGTCTAGAGGATACCATCAGAGATGCTTAGTTTTGCAGTTCTCAAACTGTGGATTTGTGTCTCCGGAGATAACATACTTGTTAACAGCAAAAATGTTTTAAAATAAATAAATAATATATAGAGGTGAGAAATAACAGACCTCAACCCTATTGTCCCTCTGCAAATTTGTGTACACAGAGTCAATCTGTTACCTCTCTCTAAAAGTGCAAAGTTTCAAAAAGTTCAATGAATAGAAGATTGTTGGGGGTGGAATAGATCTGGACAAGGAGAAGAAGTCTGGAGATAAATGTGAGATGGGAGGGACAGGCAGTAGAAACAGAAGTGAAACTGTTTGAGGAGCATATTCCAGAAGTCTTGTGGTCTTTCTGAGTATAGCCTTCATTGATTTGAGATCTACCATACCATTCTCTCACTAGAAGGGAAAACCTATAATGGCAGCAGGCCGTAAAAGAGACCCAGTTTGGGAATAAGAACCATTCATGAAATATATGTTTGCTGATGATGTTTAAAGAAAGTCACACCAGTGAACTGGAGGAAGTCACTTAAACACTTGGATTTAGAGACTGTTAAAGTGATAATCTCACTTTAAACACCAGTAGCTTCTTCTGCCGGTATAGATACAATATTTTCTTCTTTTGGACTAATTCATTCCAAATTGAGAAATCGTTTGGGACCTGAAAAAGCAGGAAAGCTTGTTTTTCTTTTCCAGATTATGAACAAACAGGCAAATGAAGGTGAAGACGACTGAGTTAGCTGCAGAAGCCAATATTTTAAGTTTCTCATGTTGACCTAGCTCACATAGTTGATTTAATTTTTTTTTAAATATTTCATTTCACTATTCACTACTAAAAACAATTTTAACAAAAACAAACCTGATTTTAAAAAACTTGAATGTTTAACTAAATTCGAAAATTCATATGCTTGTTTTGTTAAAATATTATATGTTTGCTGTTGAAGAAAAAAATCAAGAATACATAATGTTGTTGTTTTAGTTAAATAAAACAATTTAAATGTCTGTCTGGTGATGTTCTCCTCCTCATACAGCATGGCAAGAAAATCCTCCAAATTAACCTGTTGAATTGGAGATAGTTCACTTCCCAGTGACTTCATAAACATCTGCTTCAGTTACCTTTGGTAAATGAAATAACCAAACAATCATTCATTTTCTGATATAGCTGTAAAACTAATCTGAAAAGTTTTCAAAATAAATCACTTTAAAAATGTATAGTATGTACCAGGACCGGCTCTAACTTTTTTGCTGCCCCAGGCAAAAAAGAAGAGGGCCGCCCCCACCCCGCGAGCGCCGCGCTGCCATACCCCCCCCGCGAGTGCCGCGCAGCCGAACCCCCTCTAGCGCCGCCGAAAACCCCGCCCCCCAGCACCACGCCACCCGAAGCCCCGCCCCCAGAGCGCCACGCCGCCCAAAGCCACGCCCCCCAGAGCGCCACGCCGCCCGAAGCCCCCGCCCCCTTCAAGCGCCGCGCCGCCCGAAGCCCCCGCCCCCCTCCGAGCGCCGTACCAAGCCCCCACCCCCTCCGAGCGCCAAGCCCCTGCCCCCCCTCCGAGCGCTGTGCCACGCCAAGCCCCCACCCCCCTCCGAGTGCTGTGCTGTGCCAGCCCCCGCCCCCCCAGCACCGCGCCAAGCCCCTGCCCCCCTCCGAGCGCCACGCCAAGCCCCCGCCCTCCTCCGAGCGCCGTGCTGCGCCAGACCCCGCCCCCTCCAAGCACCAAGCCCCCGCTCCCCTCCGAGCGGCGTGCCGCGCCAGCCCCCGCCCCCCCAGCGCTGCACCAAGCCTCCGCCCTCCCGAGCGCTGCGCCGCACCAAGCCCCACCCCCCTCCAAGCGCCGTGCCGCCTGAAGCCCCACCCCCCCGAGCACCGCGCCGCGGAAACAAAAAAAAAACCCCTCCAGCGCTGCCCCAACGAACCAGTAAATAAATAAATAAAAACCCGAGCGCCGCCCCGCCCCAAGGTGCCACCCCAAGCACGTGCTTGGTCGGCTGGTGCCTGGAGCCAGCCCTGGTGTGTACCTTCTAAAAATGAAACCTACATCTATCTCTGAGTTGTGAAGAATATGTATTAAGGTTATAACAACCAACAAGAATGCACTTTTATGTAGAAATCCATGATTAAATCAAGTCTTCCTGACTAGTGATTTAAATCATGCTTTAAATCAGGATTTAAATCAAATCGACCCTGTATATTACTGTAAAACAATTCACCATTTTTATTTTGCTCCCAAAGCTAATTTTCTATTTGAAAGCGTAGTTCCACTCTGAATAGTAGAATTGTGACACTGTAAAAATGGCACCATGGGACTTCAGTGAGTTCCATATCACCGTATGTGCTGAGTTTACTAATAAAGGAGTTATTTTCTACCTGACAGCCCTGCAAACTCAGCCTGGGAGTTGACAGTCAAACTGGGTTCTTCCCTTTTCACGTATTATCACTAAGAATGAAAGCTCTGCTGATCACATTCTCCCTTCATTGACGCCTGTGTAAACTCATTGACTTGGTTTGCATAGCTATAACTTGACTGGAACACAATACACATCACCATTTATAATAGCACAGGAAGAAACAGAATCCAGTTCACTTTCCTAAACTAGAAAATTAGGTTGATTTGATTACGTCAGTCAGGGGCGTGAAAAATCTACACCTCTGAGCAGTTAAATGATCTAAGTCCCTATATAGGCACTGCTAGGTTGACAGAAGAATTCTGTCAACCTAGCTAACATCTCTCAGGGAGGTGGATTACCTCCGCTGATGGGAGAACCCTGTGCTGCTGTAGCATTTTAAGTGTAGATAAGCCCCTAGTCTCTGCCATTGCTATGGCTAGTATCACTACTATATTTCTATGATTCAATCTTGCTCCCGCTGAATCCATGCAAGCAGATTCAGGGATATGGTGCATCAGTGAGTTTCTTTGCTAGGAGTATAGCTTAAGGACTGTGCATATGAATCAACCCCCTTCCTTCCTGTTGGATTGTAGCTTCTCTCTGAGGAGAGCTGTCATTGAGAGTTAATGACAGTTCAACACACAGAGCCCCTAGAGAATTGGTACCTACACTGGGGAATAAGTTAAATAAACAGAAAGATTTGTTCTAATGTTGCAAAATAGCCTGTAATTCCAAAAATTCAGGCAGGCTGAGATTCACTATAGTCCGGACAGAGCATAGATGAAGGCGATTTTCACCCTAAGTGTCTTCTCTCCTTTGTCCTGCATGACATTCTGGATAGTAAACACATCTACGTGGCCCAGAACCCTTAAGATTCCCATTCACTTTTCAGCACACTTCACTACCCTTCTTAACACTCACAACTGTAAAGACTTCAGCTCTACTTAATCAATATTAAAGGATACACTAGATGCCTACATTTTTTTAATGGTTAAAATAGTTTATTTAATGACTCTAGGTCACTAGGGACAAGTGCTCTGGTAGATTAAAAGGTTGGAAAAATAGAGTTTATTTTAATTGTTTATATTACAAATCATTACAAATTGTGGAACTATATGTTCACTAATTGCATTAAGACAACTCATCTAACATTTGGAAGAGGAACCTCTGACAAATTTGAAAAAGATTTGGTCTAACTTTTTAGAAACCTTTGATTAATTCCTAGTTAATGGAAACCCAAGATGTCGCACTCCTTTCCCTTCTTTTCCCCCCTTCCTTCTCCTCCTCTCCCATTCTTTTACCTTTCTGTTCTTCTACCTTCCCCCCCTTCCTGTTATCCTTTTATTTGGGGGGGGGGGAATTTCTAATAAAAGACAGCTCATCTGCTCTCCTCCAGCCTAAAATTGCAAAAATATATTATTATTAATATTTAGCATATTTCTAAAACAGCAAAATGGATTTTGTGGTTTGCATACAAAACTTTTGAATTGCTGTAACAGGCTAACTTCTTGACGGTACATAGAATCATAGGACTAGAAGGGACCTGAAGAGGTCTTCTAGTCCAGTCCCCTGCACTCAAGGCAGAACATCTCTGCATCTGATTCCTGGCTCTGTCCATGTGTTCTAGCTGCCAGGTGGACTGTAGTAGAACCATAGTACACAAATTCATTTTTGTTTAAATGTACTGTACCTCCTGAAAACATCAAGACAAGGCCTGCAGTGTCCACTAATTAGATATTATAATCTATTTTTTCCGCTTTACTTTTAACACTGCCAAGAGACACCACTATCCTTCCCAGAAATGGGCGTTACCTCCAAGGTTCCTGCCATTACTTGAATGTTTTCAATGACACACTTTGTTCCTGAACAAACATGACTATGGGATGTTCTGCTACTCAGGAACCATCTGTTCCAAAACCAGCAGTGCAAGTTTATGATTCTTTTAGCCTGATTTGTTACTAATCATGTAAAATTAATGTAATAACGAAATTGACACAAGTACGCTCCATAGACTGTAGTGTTGAATTGGGAGTGGGGGAGAGAGGGAGGGGAGTGCACTGAAATAAGTTTCAGAAACAAGAATACACATTTTTTCCCCACAGTATTTATGAAAGCTTTCAGACCTCACTTATCCGTGTATCTCTTTCACTCACTACAATGCTCATAATTATAAACTACTCCTGGTATAGAGCTATTGTCCTTTGCTTCCCCAGTCCATTATCTATTCCCCCTTCATAATGTCCTTCTTTAAAGTATATCTCATGGGGTGGGATAAGTTCCTCCATACACACGATCAAGATCAGCGATCAAGAGCCTAGAACCAGAAGTCTTTGGCTCCCTTCACAGAACGGCCTATAGAGAGTGACTTATGTGGCAAAAATACCGTCCTGGCTCATGCACAAGATCATGTACAAAAATATCTCCAAAATGGCAACTCTTGCCCTTACTACAATTGCACATGCAACTGCAGTATCTAGGTATGCATGTGACCCGCTAGAAGGGTAACAGGTCATTTGCTTACAGGAGGACCACAACTATCCACAGTAAACTCACATGCAATTTTTATGTAGAAGGTACTGAACATTTGGCCTTTCAGGTTTAGCAACCCAAATTGTCACGGTCTGATTAATCAGAAAACAGGGAGAAGTTACTTAGCAAAAACCTTTTGTGCTCACTCTTTAGATTAATAGAGAGCTTGATGGTTTGATTTTCAGAGGGGCAGAGAACTGCAACAACTCCGTAAATAAAGCCATTAGTATCCTGGGCTGTGAATCAGGACAGGTGTTTGGTATGTATATTAAAAGTAAGCCTAAGATATTGATGCTGCTCTTGTCAATGGGTGCTGAACAAGAAGACCGTGTGCAATTATGAATGTCACATATATAGTTGAAGAGTGTTGCACACAAGTACACTGTCCTATACAGGACAGTATAGTAGCAGCACATATCTTCATCAATGACAATATGAGCTAAGGTGTAAATATCTCCAATTTGCATTGAAGGTGGGTACGGATTAAGAAGGAGAGTTAAGGTTTTTGGGGGGAGGAGGCCACAATTGTCCATTTCCAGACTTTACAACTTTTTCTTTTACGTTTCACTGTGATTGAAAATGTCATGCCTTCCCTTAAAGTTTTCTTCCCTTTATCAATCAATATGTTCTTACAATTAACCCCAGCTTAATAAAGTTTTTTCATTGAATATATATATATGTGTACTTATGTGTGGGTGTGCTTATTATTTGGCATATGCAATCCGGTCAAGCCAAGCCACAGCTTTCTTATCAATGATGTTCAAGGCATGAAGACCGCCAGGAAGTTGAGTCATTTTTTAGTCCTCAACAATGTGTGTCATGGGTTGTAGCTGCCCACAGTGACATAGTGGACTGTCTCTAAAACACAACCAAAATTCCACTGCAGCACAAATTATACGTCTGGTACAAAACCAGTTCAGAGGCTCCACTGCCTTTGCACTAATTCAAATCGGGGTTGACAATGAGTGAGGACCGAGACAAGATAATTATATGTCACACTTAAGGTGGCCGTGCTTATCTACATTGACACAATTATCTAGGTTTAATGTTGTCTACCTCAAAAAACTAAAGCAGTCACGTGTGGAATGCGTTCAAGTATCTGCTGAAAAAGTAGCACCAACATCTGATGCTTCAACACAACACAGCATCTGCACTGCAAAATATTATTTAAAAAGCTGTTCTAGACTTGATTTTAACAAATAGGGAGGAACTCGTTGAGAATTTGAAAGTAGAAGGCAGCTTGGGTGAAAGTGATCATGAAATCATAGAGTTTGCAATTCTAAGGAAGGGTAGAAGGGAGAACAGCAAAATAGAGACAATGGATTTCAGGAACGCGGATTTTGGTAAGCTCAGAGAGCTGATAGGTAAGGTCCCATGGGAATCAAGACTGAGGGGAAAAACAACTGAGGAGAGTTGGCAGTTTTTCAAAGGGACACTATTAAGGGCCCAAAAGCAAGCTATTCCGCTGGTTAGGAAAGATAGAAAATGTGGCAAAAGACCACCTTGGCTTAACCACGAGATCTTGCATGATCTAAAAAATAAAAAGGAGTCATATAAAAAATGGAAACTAGGACAGATTACAAAGGATGAATATAGGCAAACAACACAGGAATGCAGGGGCAAGATTAGAAAGGCAAAGGCACAAAATGAGCTCAAACTAGCTACGGGAATAAAGGGAAACAAGAAGACTTTTTATCAATACATTAGAAGCAAGAGGAAGACCAAAGACAGGGTAGGCCCACTGCTTAGTGAAGAGGGAGAAACAGTAACAGGAAACTTGGAAATGGCAGAGATGCTTAATGACTTCTTTGTTTCGGTCTTCACCGAGAAGTCTGAAGGAATGCCTAACCTAGTGAATGCTAATGGGAAGGGGGTAGGTTTAGCAGATAAAATAAAAAAAGAACAAGTTAAAAATCACTTAGAAAAGTTAGATGCCTGCAAGTCACCAGGGCCTGATGAAATGCATCCTAGAATACTCAAGGAGCTAATAGAGGAGGTATCTGAGCCTCTAGCTATTATCTTTGGAAAATCATGGGAGACGGGAGAGATTCCAGAAGACTGGAAAAGGGCAAATATAGTGCCCATCTATAAAAAGGGAAATAAAAACAACCCAGGAAACTACAGACCAGTTAGTTTAACTTCTGTGCCAGGGAAGATAATGGAGCAAGTAATTAAGGAAATCATCTGCAAACACTTGGAAGGTGGTAAGGTGATAGGGAACAGCCAGCATGGATTTGTAAAGAACAAATCATGTCAAACCAATCTGATAGCTTTCTTCGATAGGATAACGAGTCTTGTGGATAAGGGAGAAGCTGTGGATGTGGTATACCTAGACTTTAGTAAGGTATTTGATACGGTCTCACATGATATTCTTATCGATAAACTAGGCAAATACAATTTAGATGGGGCTACTATAAGGTGGGTGCATAACTGGCTGGATAACCGTACTCAGAGAGTTGTTATTAATGGTTCCCAATCCTGCTGGAAAGGCATAACGAGTGGGGTTCCGCAGGGGTCTGTTTTGGGACCGGCTCTGTTCAATATCTTCATTAACGACTTAGATATTGGCATAGAAAGTACGCTTATTAAGTTTGCGGATGATACCAAACTGGGAGGGATTGCAACTGCTTTGGAGGACAGGGTCATAATTCAAAATGATCTGGACAAATTGGAGAAATGGTCTGAGTTAAACAGGATGAAGTTTAACAAAGACAAATGCAAAGTGCTCCACTTAGGAAGAAAAAATCAGTTTCACACATACAGAATGGGAAGAGACTGTCTAGGAAGGAGTACGGCAGAAAGGGATCTAGGGGTTATAGTGGACCACAAGCTAAATATGAGTCAACAGTGTGATGCTGTTGCAAAAAAAGCAAACATGATTCTGGGATGTATTAACAGGTGTGTTGTGAGCAAGACACGAGAAGTCATTCTTCCGCTCTACTCTGCTCTGGTTAGGCCTCAGCTGGAGTATTGTATCCAGTTCTGGGCACCGCATTTCAAGAAAGATGTGGAGAAATTGGAAAGGGTCCAGAGAAGAGCAACAAGAATGATTAAAGGTCTTGAGAACATGACCTATGAAGGAAGACTGAAAGAATTGGGTTTGTTTAGTTTGGAAAAGAGAAGACTGAGAGGGGACATGATAGCAGTTTTCAGGTATCTAAAAGGGTGTCATAAGGAGGAGGGAGAAAACTTGTTCACCTTAGCCTCTAAGGATAGAACAAGAAGCAATGGGCTTAAACTGCAGCAAGGGAGGTCTAGGTTGGACATTAGGAAAAAGTTCCTAACTGTCAGGGTGGTTAAACACTGGAATAAATTGCCTAGGGAGGTTGTGGAATCTCCATCTCTGGAGATATTTAAGAGTAGGTTAGATAAATGTCTATCAGGGATGGTCTAGACAGTATTTGGTCCTGCCATGCGGGCAGGGGACTGGACTCGATGACCTCTCGAGGTCCCTTCCAGTCCTAGAATCTATGAATCTATGAATAATACCTATAATTCAAAGGAAGTGGATGATTGCATCACTGTTGGGAACATAGGATGGTGAAATTTCTCCTACACAATGCAACTCATAAAGCAGAAATCTCAGTTTAATGACATGAAGAACCACAGCTTTAGTATGTGCACTAAGATTGCCATATTGGAATTTATTATGGGAAAAAATAGAATAAACTTTCCCACCCTGCCCTAAAATCTTTTATATTTCCCCAAGAAAGCTCAACCCTGATGCAAGATTTGGTTTTAAAGGAGAAGACCTAGGAGATCCTCATGATCATTTTGTGACCATTGTTAGAGCTGAGTTGACTGAGATACAAGAATATGAAAGGTCCTGTTCAGTGCCACACAATAGAGAACTAAAACCCAGGAACTTCCAAATGCCTTCTCTGTAACCACTTCATCACACAATGCCCTCAAATCCAAGGCTCATATTTTGCACATGCAACATCCATGAGAAGTAACTAGTCCGAACTCTATTGAACCATTTTTCTTGGCTGCTTAGAGTTTTCTCTCTCTCTCCACAACCACCAAAACACATTTGAAAATTCCTTAGTATTTACTGAGGTAATGCAGGGAAGAATGTCCTAAAAGTACAGGCCTGACAACATCAGGTCTCTCTCTTCTGAATCAGCAATGTTCCTGCACAGACTCCTTTTCTTCAAACAGGCTAGACTGTGCAATCCTGGTCCCTGTGGATGAGTAAGGGATCCACAACCTGGCCCTCCGGATCCATTGCTAATCAGTTAGAAAAGACTGAGTGATGGCTACCCAAAATGCTAATGAGATGAAAAATGTGGGGATGATTGGTAAGATGCGAATCTGCTATTGGAACGTCTATAAACTTCTAGGAATGACCAACTGGAATTAACACACACATATAAACACCCAGGATTAAAGCACTTGCTCAGACTTGCCAAACAATACAAATGCTAAAAACTGAATTCCATGTTTCCGGTGCATTCTCAAGGCCTTTGATGTGAGAAATACATTCAGTTGTGAAGTTCAGTTGTGTTGGCCTAATATTTCAACCCACTCGGGCTACTCTTGGAGGCATTTTTCTTCATTCCCCCCAGCAGAAGGAGCAAAGGAGAAATATTTCTTGCTCCAGGCAAACCCCCCAAAAGAAGAAAGCTGCCAAACAACCTGAATGTGGGAGGTATAAATAAAGACGAATATTTCCTCTGTATTTATGTCTCATTAATGTTGAAATATGTAGCAATAATTAGCCACTAATTGCTGCACTTTTGAATTGCTGTGCTAATTGCTGCACTCCTGAACTTCTGCACTTCCTGAGTCTGAAGGCTTCTTTCAAGTTTTGATAGCAACATTATTAATTTTCCTCTAATTCAAATGTAGTGATTTGTTCAAAAGAACGCCTTAGACATGACAGGGGAGGGTGTCCGTAAAAGCTTCCGAGGCACTGCCAGCTACAGTGCTTTACAATGGAGACAAGAGACCAAAGTTAATTAAGCTACTCTTTGTACCTATATGGATAATAAAAATCTTTGTCCATATCCCAGAAGGGGTAACCCAACATGCAGTGTTGCCATTTATAGATTAAGAACAGGTTAACTCTTAAGGCAGCGGTTCTCAAACTTTAGCAACCTGACAACATCCGAAGAAGTGAGGTTTTTACCCACGAAAGCTTATGCTCAAATAAATCTGTTAGTCTTTAAGGTGCCACCAGACTCCTTGTTGTTTTTGTAGATACAGACTAACACGGCTACCCCCTGATATTTAGCAACCTGAGGACCCCTATTTTGATATAAAATTTTTCGCGGACCCTCAAGGCCCTTGCTCAGCGCGAGGCCCTGCCACCACTCCACCTCTTCCCCCAAGGTCCCACCCCACCTCTTCCACTACCCCTCCTCTTTCCACCCCCTCTCCCAAGCATGCCTCATCCCCGCTCTTCCCCCTCCCTCCCAGCGCTTCCTGCACGCCGCGGAACAGCTGTTCCATGGTGTGCAGGCGGCACTGGGAGGGAGGGGAGAAGTTGATCAGCGGGGCCAGCGGCCCCAGACATGACTCGCAGACCCTCTGGAGTACCCTCTGGAGTACCCTCACAGACCCCAGTTTGAGAAACCCTGTCTTAAGGCATGGACTACAAGAGCCACATGCAGTGCCCTGAAGAACCAGCCACATGGGGTTCCAGAGCTATGGGGCGCTAGCTCCTAGCTAGAAAATAAATTACTTATTGGCCATTTAAATACAGACCCCATTGATCTTTTTAATTTACAAAAGAGGAAGAAGCATCAAGTACAGCTTGCTCAGGAAGGATAGACAGGGGAAAAAGGGAGGAGGTGTTGCCTTATATATTAAAAATGTACACACTTGGACTGAGGTAGAGATGGACATAGGAGATGGAAGTGTTGAGAGTCTCTGGGTTAGGCTAAAAGGGGTAAAAAACAAGGGAGATGTCATGTTAGGAGTCTACTACAGGCCACCTAACCAGGTGGAAGAGGTGGATGAGGCTTTTTTTAAGCAACTAACAAAATCATCCAAAGCCCAAGATTTGGTGGTGATGGGGGACTTCAACTATCCGGATATATGTTGGGAAAATAACACAGCGGGGCACAGACTATCCAACAAATTCTTGGACTGCATTGCAGACAACTTTTTATTTCAGAAGGTTGAAAAAGCTACTAGGGGGGAAGCTGTTCTAGACTTGATTTTAACGAATAGGGAGGAACTCGTTGAGAATTTGAAAGTAGAAGGCAGCCTGGGTGAAAGTGATCATGAAATCATAGAGTTTGCAATTCTAAGGAAGGGTAGAAGTTTAACAAAGACAAATGCAAAGTGCTCCACTTAGGAAGAAAAAATCAGTTTCACACATACAGAATGGAAAGAGACTGTCTAGGAAGGAGTACGGCAGAAAGGGATCTAGGGGTTATAGTGGACCACAAGCTAAATATGAGTCAACAGTGTGATGCTGTTGCAAAAAAAGCAAACATGATTCTGGGATGTATTAACAGGTGTGTTGTGAGCAAGACACGAGAAGTCATTCTTCCGCTCTACTCTGCTCTGGTTAGGCCTCAGCTGGAGTATTGTGTCCAGTTCTGGGCACCGCATTTCAAGAAAGATGTGGAGAAATTGGAAAGGGTCCAGAGAAGAGCAACAAGAATGATTAAAGGTCTTGAGAACATGACCTATGAAGGAAGGCTGAAAGAATTGGGTTTGTTTAGTTTGGAAAAGAGAAGACTGAGAGGGGACATGATAGCAGTTTTCAGGTATTTAAAAGCGTGTCATAAGGAGGAGGGAGAAAACTTGTTCACCTTAGCCTCTAAGGATAGAACAAGAAGTAATGGGTTTAAACTGCAGCAAGGGAGGTCTAGGTTGGACATTAGGAAAAAGTTCCTAACTGTCAGGGTGGTTAAACACTGGAATAAATTGCCTAGGGAGGTTGTGGAATCTCCATCTCTGGAGATATTTAAGAGTAGGTTAGATAAATGTCTATCAGGGATGGTCTAGACAGTATTTGGTCCTGCCATGCGGGCAGGGGACTGGACTCGATGACCTCTCGAGGTCCCTTCCAGTCCTAGAATCTATGAATCTATGAATCTATGAATCTTTATTGGATTCAGTGAACAACAAAGTAATTACTTCCCCTGATCCCACTGCTTCTGGAATGCTCTGTTTGATGTGGGGGAACCATATGTAAGTCATGTCAAAGAGTCATTTCTCCTCCTGAATTGCTTTTAGAAGGCCCTCTGTGTCTCTTGCATACCAAAGTTTCATACTGATCCATCTAGTCTAGCATCCAGTCTCTGATGGTGGCCAGTTCCAGCCACTTTAAAGGAAGCTGCAAGAAACCCCACACTAGGCAGTTATAAGATAACCTTCCCTTAGGGAAAGTTTACTCCTGACCCCCCGCCCCCATTAGCCAGTGGTTGGCTTCTGTCCTGAAGCAAGAGGGTTAGATCTCCTCATACTCTTGGGGTGGGGGGGGGGTGTTTGTTTTTTTAATATTTACTATTAAAACTCTAGACATCTCCATCTGTAAAATGCAACTCGTTGCAGTTGTCCATCTGCATACAGTTCCCATCTCTAAAATGGGAACAGTAACACTCTCTTTCTCCCACTCTGTCTGCCTGGCCTATTTAGACTGTAAGCTCTTCAAGGCAGGCTCTTTTTATGTGTACGTACAGTGCCTAGCACAACGTGGCCCCAATTTGTGATGGAATACAAATGGCAATTTCCAGCTTCCATGCATAATCCCTAATGGCCCGATACAGACAATTGCTTTATTGTTCAGGTCATCTTCTGTATTTTAACTCTGAGCACCTTTAAAATGCTTTTTAAAAAATATCTAGTCATTCTTGGCAATCTTTTCCAAAAAAACCAAAAACAATTTTTTTGTTTTTAACTAAATAAGAGAGAATAAAATATAATATGATTGCTCAATACCGTCCTGGTAACGGTAGACTTCACACCTGAGCTAGTAAAGGTTCATGACCATTTGCAAGTCTGTCTTAAAATATATGTTTAAACACCTGTATCGTGACTCTGATACTAACTCAATTAAGCTGCTTTACAAGGCAGTGGTGCAAGTCTCTCATCAGGTTAAACTACTCAAACTTGAATCTCAGAGTTTATCCACTTGGGAACAAAGCCTATTCCAGTGCCACTGTTTGGTGACTGCTTAATAACGACTGGGATTTAAACAAATACCTGGGTGGCAGCCAATTTCACAAAGGCCAAAATCTGTGCTCTGTCCAATAAACACAGAAAATTTGTGGGAAATCCTGGATTCAAACCAATAGACTACAGGAAAAAGGGTCCCAGCCTCGTCTTATTTCTTTGGTAAGGCATGCTGTTAGTCCTTGGGAAACACTAGGATTAGTTATAGCAGCAGACACATGGATTTGAGCTGGGACAAGATGGGGTGATGTGGATAGTGAATGGCAGAAGCATCTTCCCTAACAAGTGTCTTGTTAATTTTTCCCCTCACAGGGCTGGGTTGTCACTCAGCTAGAATATAAACTTATGTATGTACAGGTGATCAGGATTTCTAATTTAACAGGAAAGCTAGAAACTGTAATATTAGACTTAGCTCTGATGTCTTCCAACACCTCATTAACCTCAGGGCATTCCTTTCTTTAGACATCTGAAGCCCCAAAATTACCACCTCAGATTATGCTTGACACCCAGCTGGGCGAAAATGTCAACACTTTGCCTGAAAAATAATCCTCAAGAAAGCTACAGTAATTGCTCCAGATGAATGAACAAGCAAGGATGACATTAGTAGCTGAAGTTAAAACAGTTCAAAGAGTTTTGTCCTCAGGGCAAGAGGCAATTACTGAGCCCCAGACTTGGGCATTCTCTGCCTGACTCAAGAGAGGAACCTGTACATTTAAGAGAGGAGGGTGGGGGTTTATTCCACATCATTTGGGGGAGGGTTATTTCATATTATGCAGTCGTTCTCGGCTTCCCCCCACAAAATTCCTATAAAATGTAGCACAGGGGGTGGGGGGGGGGAACCTGAAGCGTCATCTTGTGTCATACCTGTTAGTAGTCCAACGTGAAACCCAGCTCTGTTTACTGTCTGGGTGACAGTTAAAGATGCCATGACATCTTATTTAAATTGTGTGGGATTATAACTCTGGTGGCCTGGTTGACGACCTCTCTCTCAAAACAGACCGTAACATCCGAGACTGTATGCCTGCTGTAGGAGTTCATAATGATTGCTACATTTACCTGTGCATGGGCCCCATTACCTAACTCATTGCTAGGTAAAAATGCCACAGAACCCCTGGGGTACAGAAGGAACTAGCAAGGACCAGATTCCAGCCAAAATGTTTTTGATGACAAACTGTATACCAGCTCCCATCAAACTCCATGATTTAAAATGTCCAAGTTCCTAACTCCTTTGAAACACATTATGAAAACAGAAAGAAACCCAAGGCTAGACTATTGCCTGAGCATAAAGGGAAAACCAGCAACTGATTCCTAAGATCTCTAGATCCTCAACCAGCTCCAGAACTACCTGTGAAAGCAGGGCTGGCTCTAGGTTTTTTGCCACCCCAAGCAAAAAAAATTTTGGCTGCCCCCCACCCCAGCCCTGGGCTCTCACCACTCCCCCACCAGTGCCCTCCCCCACCCGCACCCCCTGCTACCCCAGCCCTGGGCTCTCTCCCCATCCGCACCCCCTGCCGCCCCAGCGCTGGGCTCTCCCCCCTACCCCACCCCACCCCAGCCCTGGGCTCCCCCCGACTAGTGCTGACTCCGTCCGCTCCCCCCTCGCCTCCAGCCGGTCTGGCGCTGGCAGGGTCAGGGTAAGCAGCGAGGCTCCCGGGCCGTGCCTCAGCCCAGGGTCCCTCCAGCCAGTGCTCCCGCCTCCAGGACTGGCTGGGATCCGGGAGGGCAGAGCTGGGGGACTGCCCTGACAAGGGGCTGAGGAGCCGGGGCAGGGTAGCCCCAGAGGGAGCGGAGCCCCAGAGAGTGGGATGCGGGCCCCGCACGGCAGCGCCCCGCCCTCTATGGCCCCACTGCTGCTGCTGCTTCTGGCCGCCCTGACACAGTCCCTGGGCGGCTTGGGCCGCTTCGCCCAGCCCCAGCTGCGGCGCTGGAGGGTGGCCGCCCTGCGGCATCTGCAGGCGGCTCCCTGTGCCCCGTGGGGCAGCCCCCAGCCCGAGTGTCCCCTGCTCAGAGCCTGCCCGGCCCAGCCACAAGGTGCGGGCGCTGCTCCCCCATGGCGCGAACTGCAGTGGCCCCAGGGCACCCCCCGCGCACGACGCGCTGCTGCTGCCAGGGCTGGCTCTAGGCTTTTGCCGCCCGAAGCAAACAAAACAAAACAAAACAAAAAGATGGCTGGAATGCCGCCCCTGAAAATGTGCCGCCCCAAGCACGTGCTTGCTTTGCTGATGCCTAGAGCCGGCCCTGTGTGAAAGGTATCTGGGTAGTATAAGGAGACCTAATGTGCTTTGCAGGTTTAATATTAGCCTTAGGGGCTATTTTATTTCTTTACATCCAGCTTTCACAGTGATGAAGGAGGACACCCACGGCACCCCATTGATCACTGGGTCAACTATTCACCACAATGACAATTCCTTTTTAAGGTTTCTTCCATGCAGTATCAGGTACATGGGGGACACCATGGAGTTTCCCCCTATCCCCCCATATCAAGGCTTGAGTTTGCTCACATTCACATAGAGAGACACACTTCCCGGGAAAGCATAAAGGGGCATTAATAGTTGTATTTTATCTCTGCTCCTGCCTCCCAGCAGTACCCAGACCTCCCAAAACAGTTTATTTCCCCATTCATTCCCTGCAGCCCACCTGAAACAGCACATAAATGATTCCCAGATGGCTTTGCTGCTCTCAGTTACAAGCAGGGGATGCACTTGTACCTTCTGGAGCATATCAGAGCCACTGCAGGCAGTTAAGGAGCTCAGTGGGCACATACAAGAGAGGCCTGGACTTGAAGAGGCCTGGGGATCTGAGGAAAGTTGATTTGGAGGCAGGGTGGGAGGGGAATAAAAATATTCAGGAGAAGTAGCAAACTATTCCCAGACCTGGCTCACTTTGATGAACTGGTTGCAGGGGGTAATTTATTCTCTTTGGATTCTCATTCACTATATTACTTGAGGAAGGTGCTGAGTGTTACTGGGAAGGTCTTTACTGTGGAAGAGTTTTGGTTGCTTGGGCTCACTCACTCATGCTGTTTCAGTCCTTAGTGTTTCCACTCTTAACTAATTCCCTGAGCTGTCCACTGCTCCCCAGCAGGGATTTTTACATATTTTCAGTGCATTGTGTTCACGTGATTAAGCACAATTGGGAGCCTCTGCTTAGGACTACAGCTGATGGAGAGATTCAGGTAAGGATGGGGGGTATGGGGAGAAACTACTACAACAACTCAGCCCTGATTGAGACAAGTCTAATCACATCTCTATTTTCAGGACCACCAAATTGACCATACGGTCATAGCCAGAAAAGGGAAAAAGAACAGTCCGAAGATTCCATGTGACAGGGTGCTCCCCTCACCGCTAGGATGGCACCTCCTTCTGGTCACTCTGGGGAATAGCTCATGAAGTCAACGCCCCTTCCCACAGTTCCACACTGTCTCTCCATCTCTCTCGCTTTATGAGCTGCAACCTCCTCTTTGTGACATGGCCCTTCGGCCAGGTCACTATTCACGTTTTCCCCTTGTGGGATACCAAAGTCTTCCCATTCACTGCTGCATAGCACCACTCCCTCAGTGGCTGGCAGGGGAAACCAGGCCCCACCTCTATTCCAGGTTCTGGCTCAGGGACCCTCTAGCCAGCAGTCAAGGTCTGTTTCCTCCTGAACTTTACTGCCTTTCCCTGAGCCCTTACCTTACCCTCTGGCCCCCGCTCTCTGGGTCTGTCAGTTTCAACACTCCCTCCGCCCAGGAAATAACTGCAGACTACCCGTCTCTGCAGCATGTCATCCCTCCTCCCTTCTCTCAGGGAGAGACTGCAGCTTTCTCAGCAGTCCACCTCCCCCCACCCCCAATATCCTGTCTTTATAGTCCCATCCCAGGTCTTCCCCCCTCAGCTGGGCTCCCTCACTCAGTCCACGGATTACTTAGCCACCTGATTCCCCTCTGCTGTGGCCTGTTGTATTATTTAGCCCCCTTCTCAGTCTACATTAACCCTTTTGGGGCAAGTGTGGGATGAACATCCCATCACATTAAAGCTACATTCGGCAGAAGCTCCGTCAAGTAGATCTAAAAATCTTACACAGAGAGATCTTAACATACAACCATTTCAAACAATGAGCCATCAGTCAAGATGACTGTAGGACTGGCAGAGGGCTGTCAATCTTATTAGCTCACTAGTCTGGTTGGCCCCTGGTTCTTCTTTGGAGATTTAAAAAACCCTTGCCAGTTCCTGTTAAACAGTTATCCTGCTCCCGGAAGAAGGGCATGAAAATTCATGCACACTATGGCACTGTGGGGGCTGCAACTATTTTTAAAAATATTGTACTTTGCATCACACAAACTTTTTGAAGTGCTGCCACTTTTTAGGAAATAATGTAAATCTGGGTCTAATGACTCCCATACGCTCCCCACGTAGAACGTGAACATGCCCGTGCATGGTAAAATGCTGGTTAGGCTTTAGGACTCATGACTCCATTTCACCAGCAGGTGCATAACATGCCGATAATGAGAATCTGTTTAACTGTATAGGCCACTGGTCCCTCACGCAGAGATAAGCTTCCTTGAAAAAGTAACGCACCCTCTTGTAAAAGGTATATTCTCATCTAACTCTCCATGCTTAACCCCCTGTGGCCGCCTCCCTTTCCACCTTGTAGCTCTCAGAGTATGCTGACACTGCACTCATGGAGTGTGACCCAAGCTAGTGTTAACCTAGCTAGAAGGGTACCCATAGCAGTGAAGCCTAGCGGCACAAATCCTTTCCCAGGGTCCAGGCAGGCTTGTATAGCCTGTGCTGAAGTCTGTGTTGCTGGGGCTTCACAGCTCTCAGTACCTGAGCTAGCTAGATTAAAGTTAGCCTGGGTATATCTACAGGTGCTGCAACCACTCCCCCACCCCACCATGATTGCAGTGTAGACAAACCGGCAGTGCTTTGGCCCCTTATGCAGGAAGGATGAGGCTGGATGAGGATAAAATGAGATTTTTTACTCATATCTGGTAGAGCCTTTAGATAATGAATCAAAGTGTTGCCTTCATTAAACTCACTGCAACCTGGGCACTCTGAACTCTCTAAAGTGCAACTAATCCTACAGCAGGGGAGCTCAGCTTTTAACAGCCAAAGGGTTGTAGGGAGCTCAGGCAATCCCCTGCTTTCAAGCTACAATATAATGCAAAAAAGAGTGCTCGCCCCATCCCAGCTCATGGGAACAGGTTTTTCTAGGCTGATTTTTGCCACTCCTGCTTCAGGTCATGACCCAGAATCTTTGAGAACAGCCTCAAGCACAGTATTTCAGCAGTTACAGAAGCAGGCATTGTGGTCCAGCAGCGAGGGCTCTGGATTGGAACTTCAAGTGAGGGTTATTCCTAGCTCTGCCACTGGCTCACTCTATGACCTTGGGCAACTCACCTCTCTGCTGCTCAGTTTCCCTATCTGTGCAATGGGGAGAACAGTTCTTGCCTATGTTGGAGATCTGCAGATGAGAAGCACCAAGTACAAATATGACTATTATTAGTTGGAAGCTGGAACAGACAAAGTGCTTGGAAGAACAGTTCAGAGCCTAAAAAAAGATGGGTTCCAGGAAGAGGGGAAAGTTTCGGGGAGAATCATATTTTTCCCTCTCTCTAGGAAGCATATAAGTAAGAAGACGAAAGGCACATGTGGAGAGGAGAGCGAGGAAGAGTTTGCCTGTGGAGAACAGATCAGCTAGAAGAGAGGCTCTGAACCTCCTTTATTTGACCTTCTATCTTTCATAAGCAGTTTGCAGCAAAACACCAATTTACTCTAAAACCTTCCAGCCTCGCCAAGCTTAGGGGCCATGTAGCCTCCCCTGAGCGCTAGCACTTGAAACCAATTCAAAGTGATTTCGGAAGTCACTCCCGCCTGAGGGGGCAGGGGCGGGGAGGGAGCTATTAAGTACAGGGGGGAGGAAGCAGGGGGATTGCTTCCTTTGGAATGAGAGCATTTGGAGGCAAGGCAGGAATGTGAGCAGGACGCTGCTGTCATAAAACAAGCTGACAAGTGTGTGTCAGTCGCACAGGGGATGGAAGTGACATAGCATGGGCTGTTCTCCCTGCCCGTGCTGATCAGTTTGAGGCTACAGTGAGCCAGAGGCAGAGACAGCCTTCTTTCCAATTATTCTTTATTTATTTTTACCTTGGGGCTGGAAAGCACCTGATTCTGCATATGGCAAAGGGGAGTGAACATTTCCCACGGCTTTTGCAAGAGCTTCCTGACAGCAAGGAGGGGAGGATTAAGATTATCCGGGGATTAGCTCTATCACAAAATCTTTTCCACTTCCACCCCTCCTCCCCCACTCCCCTTGCCACCACCCAGCTGCCAAGTGGGAGTCAAGGGCCTCCCAGTTGTTGCCCCATTCTAACTTTCCTGCTAGCCAGGTTATGACTTGGCCTAAGGGGCTGCAGAGGGCAGCAGGGACTGAGGGTGCATCTCCTCCTCCCCAGTTCTTGCACTGACTGAGTGGCCAGCCAGCAGTGTGCACCAGACCACTTGCCAGCCTATTCTCTGCCCTGTGTCCATGGTGCCAGGCGCCAAGGATTCTGCCTTAGCCTTCTCTTGACTTCAAGGGTCTGAGCAAGTCAGAATTGGAAAGGGATATCAGACTTCAAGGACCAACTTTTCTAACCTTGACTCCTACATTGTGTCTGCGAGTCAAGCAACAAGAGCAGAGTCCCTGCAGAATGCACAGAGTCCTCCTCCTCCCCCCCCCAACTCATGTCCCATGAGCTGCTTTTGCAAGCGAAATTTATCAGATAGTGTTTGAAAACATAGCCCCATACTGTATATAGTTTGTAATACAACCTGACCCCCTGAGGCAGCTTGAATGCCATGTCAGTTAACACCTGAGGTGCCCTCCACCAAGGAATTGGATCCTGCCCTTCAGAGGGAAGCACTACATGAGCTAACGTGCCTTCTCTGGCTCTAGTCTCTGCAAGGAGCGCACAGAGAAACGGGAGCATTCAGGAATTTGGTGGTGCCGTACATTTACTGCCCGGCACTGTGGGCAGTGTGGAGGGGAATGCACGCACAGCCTATAAGGGTGGCATCATACAGGGCTCCTCATCATGCTATAACTGCATAGTCATTACACCACCCCTTCGGAGGGGGCAGCATTTGCTCCCTTCTTCCCAGGGACAATCAGCCCCTCTCAACTCAGCTGAGCACAAAGACTGTAACTCTTGCTATCCCCGCAGATGATGCATGCAGTGAACAGAATGGCCTCCCAATTGTTGGGCTCACCACCACCACCACCACCACCCCCGTTTTGTGCTCTTGCATGAGTGCAGGGCATAAAATGAGCCCCACGGCTCAAATTCACTGCTCCCCCCTGACAACGCTGCCATTCGGTGCATTGTTCACACACAGAGCTCCCAAAACACGTGGGGAAACTGTATTCTCCATTCGTTACGTGCAACGTCCACTAACACTGAGGCCATGTACTGTACATGTGAACATTAGGAGGTGACTGGACCCCTCATAAGGCTAAGCAACTTGCCTTTCTAGATGCCACAGAGGAGCAGCTCAGTCACTTTTTCCATAGCGAGGCTAAAGAGGTGAAATTCATCCTCACATAACTTCATTTACTTCAGTGGAGTGACACTAGGGATGAATTTGGCCCAACTCATCTGTTACCAGGGAAAAATTCATCATCAGGCTGAATGACAAACAACCCAAATGGAAACCGATTACTTCCCTGTTACAGCTCTTTGGCCTGGCAGTGGTGAAGAGGACGCAGCTGTAGGAGGGTCTGCTGGATTTGCACATCTCCCTATTTCTGTTTTATATTCAGTTTTCAAGCAGGCAGTGGCAAAATGGGGAATGCCTTTTACATTACAATGTAACGATACACTGACTGACCAAGCTAACTACTTGGAACTTTGTTCAGGCTGGGGTATGGCTTGTCAGACACCTGTTTTCTGTTTGTTGTACACACAATCCGCCCCGCTTAAAAGTAGGTCATTATTATATACAAGTGAATTTTTTTTTCTGTTTGTAAAAGATCAGGTTCAATGTTAATAAGTAATCAGAAAATCCAGAAGGGGGCAGTGCTGGGAGAAGCAGCTTATTTTTGGTATTGTTGTGTTTACCTTCTCAATAAGAAAGAGGCCTCTGGACTTAGCCCAGAAGAGGGTGCTACCTACCTCCAAGATGCAACAGCACGACTAAGTTTATGCTGCAACTGTTTAACACCTGCATTGAGGCTGCTGGCTTCCTTCTCCACACCCTCTCTTTGTCAGAGTTTCAAAAGGAAACACTTCCCACCCTCATGCAAACAGGAAATCCACTAGGCAAATCTGATCAAAGGAAGCCAAACACACACTTCAATCCGATTTGGATAGCAAGAAGCAGGCAGTATGCGAGCTGATTTTCAGTGGCACTCACACTGCCCGGGTCCTGGCCACTGGTCCAGGGGGCTCTGCATTTTAATTTAATTTTAAATGAAGCTTCTTAAACATTTTAAAACCCTTATTTACTTTACATACAACAATAGTTTAGTTATATGTTGTAGACTTATAAAAAGAGACCTTCTAAAAACATTAAAATGTATTACTGGCACGCAAAACCTTAAATTAGAGTGAATAAATGAAGACTCGGCACACCACTTCTGAAAGGTTGCCGACCTCTGCTGTAGCACCATCAGTAAGCTCTGATGCCAACAGGCAGAAACCAAAAGAGGAGGCCACGGGTCTGCATCCGAACTGCAAATGGAATAAGAAAGGGAGCTTGAAGGAAAACTGGAAATAGAGAATAAAGTATGAAGGGCTGTTCTAGCCATAAAGCCTTCACTGGGCGAGATCAATGGGGTGTGTGGAGGAAGGGGCAATGGGGAAGGTGAGTATCACTTTGCACTGAAAGGGAGACAATAAGGAATATTTCAGGGGAAAGGAAATGAGATGAGTCAATGCAATGGTGCAGTCGTAAGCATTCTGTAGAGGAGTTTGGCGTTTTGCTGAACCTACACATTCATCCAACCTTTCCGCACTGGCTGATCACAACCCCCTAGCTTGGGGCATACTTCATTTAATATGCTGCTTCTGTTACCAGCCGTTCAGGGATTTTTAAATGACATGCACACACATTTTCCAGGTACCCGCCTGAGGCACAGCAAAACCGCCCCTCCCATTTCAGCTGTGGGTTGGGGACACTGGCTTTTATTATGATTCCTTACTGCTCAATATCATGAATCCCTGGCTACCACCCTCCTTGCTCACAAACTTAATGCCATCAACACCATGATAAAAGTCTCCATTGGTACTTATTGGAGGCAACAGGCAATCCTGCTCAAAAGCCCACCCCTGAGCAAAAAGATCTATCCAGAGTGACTGTCAGACGTCTGGGAGGGAGAGTGAAGAATAGAAAGACAAAAGGCAAGGTGTGCTGTGTCGGAGGAGGGGGAGAAGGCGCTAAACATCTGGCGAGAATGGATCTGAACGTGGGAAAAATTCTCCCCACAGATCGTGAAGGCCTTTTTCTCCCCTTCTCTTTTAGCTCTAGAAAGCTGCCTACATCCAGGAGATAGGGCCCCAAAAAAAAAAAACAACTGAGGCGAGGGAGCCCAAAATAAGTCAGTTATTTAGTTCTGGGAGCCAGTGGAAACCGAAGCAAAAGGAAAGGTTTGGTTTGTGTTGTTTTTCTGTGGTTGGCATTTCGGAAACCCTGCAGGAGGACACACAGGGAGAGACCATAGGGATCACAGTTGGTGGGACTGAACTGGGGAACAGTAGGTCAATTCTAAAAGCACAGTAGTTTGTGGTCACTAAACCAGGTCACCAAGACATCTGGCTGCTGGGCATTTCCTGCAAGGATCACAATATGTTCTGTTGCTGAAAATGAATGCAAATCCCTTTATGAGAGGCTATAATTCTTAAAGCAAGGGACATGGGAGCCAGGACTCCTTACAGGTTTTGCTACTAACCTACTGGGTGGCCTTTGGGCAAGTCACTTAGGGCCCAAAACAACAGAAGTAAGGTGCCTTAATATCCTCAAGGATCTGGGCCTTGAGGCCTGATTTTTAATGATGCTCGATCTCCACAGCTCTCATTGACTGTAATGGGAGCTGGGGGTGCTAGGCACTTAGGAGGCTCCAAGAAGCGGGTGGCTTTATTCTCAGTTTCCCCACCTGCCCACTGGAGCCAACACTGTTTAATAACCTCACAAGCGTGTTTTGAGGCTGAGTTGCATTTTTGGAAGCACGTTGGGCTCCTTGGATGAAAGGTGCTGAGCATGTTCAAATGATCATCGATTGTTAATCATTATCATTTGGTGCGAAAAAGAGGGCTGGGGATTGGGGGGGGGTTGGGGGCGGGTTGTTTGGGAGAAGCACGGGGGTCGATTTCCATTCATTTTTCAGGGGCCCATCTATATTTGGGGTGTTCTGAGTTCTATGTCCTGAATGAATACATCCTTCTAGGAATCAACGAGGGTCTCTCTGAGAAGAATTCCCACCCTTGCTCCCATGTCCAGAGCTCGTCACCTTTTTCTTGCTACCCATAAGAGCACAGAGTGCTCGGCCCCTCTGAAAACCAGGCCTTTCAGCTCCACATCTACAAACCTGCAGCCTGGTTCTGATTCATCAGTGGGAGCCACTGGGAGCTGTTGCTGATCAGTCCCTCTGAGTCAGACTCCTCCCAAGCCTGGCTTTCCAGGGCCCATTCCACTTCCATCCTCACACTGCTGCTCGACCTCCTGCACGTAGCTTCCCTCCATGGTGAAAGGCACTAATCAGGCTTTCCAGTTACCTTAAAGGACACCATAAAAGAGCTACTTGGGCCCATGATAATTCTTCTGCTGGTAACGAGTTTGTAGACCTCTTTCTTGCACTGCACCTCAGAAGCCAATTCTTTTAAAAAAATGTTTAAATTGAAAATGTAACCTGCCCAGTATTCAAAAATCCAGTGGGTCAGGGACTTGGTCATGAATGGGAGTGTCTCAGAACAGTGTCTAAAGACAGGTTTACTACAGGGATTCGACTTCCCCACCCAGCCCTATCAATGTACGTCAGCCATATCAACAGCAGAGATGATCAGTCATGCCAAACCCTGAGCAGTTTTGTGATCTGTGTACACTGGAATGAGTTTAAGAAGAGCCAATCCATGACCCAGGATTTGAAGGCAGGACTCCTGATTCAAGAGGCCAGTGCACTAGACAACTGTATGACCCAGCTTTTGGGCTAAATTCAGAGATGATGTGAGTTACGGGTCAGCAGGAGGAAGATGTGAGGGAGTCTAATTTACATGCTGAGGGTCAGGATCAGGAGGCTGTAGGTGGAAGTAGCCCACCTCTCCTTACCTTACTTCTTATTATACCCTTTTCAGGCTCCTGGGCACATAAGTTAGGATTTCCTTAGACAACCCCACCCCAGCTTTAGAGACACACGTGCACCACAATAGCACATTGCCTCTGATGTTTGAATGGGCAGCGATGCAGAGACTGGGCATTCCATATACAAACTCCCTCTGAATGGAGCTGAGAAAAATAGAATATTCAACAAAGCATCCCAAAGACTGTGAGGGTTTTGTTTCTTTGCTCACTCTAGAACAGGGGTCGGCAACCTTTCAGAAGTGGTGTGCCGAGTCTTCATTTATTCACTCTAATTTAAGGTTTCGCATGCCAGTAATACATTTTAATGTTTTTAGAAGGTCTCTTTCTATAAGTCTATAATTTATAACTAAACTATTGCTGTATATAAAGTAAACAAGGTTTTTAAAATGTTTAAGAAGCTTCATTTAAAATTAAATTAAAATGCAGAGCCCCCCGGACCGGTGGCCAGGAACCGGGCAGTGTGAGTGCCACTGAAAATCAGTTCACGTGCCGCCTTTGGCACGCGTGCCATAGGTTGCCTATCCCTGCTCTAAAAGTTTGTCTAAACCGTACTATTTCTAAGCACATGTACACATTTGTTCTGGCGAGTGAAGATATCTTTGGCAATTTCACCAGCCACTTCGTGTTCAGATGTTCATCCCAGTTTCTGGCTTTAAGTCCCAAAAGAGGAAGAAAGGAGGAGTCTGCTAATAGCCATTACACTCCTCCAAAGATACTCAGCGCTCAACATCAGGAAGCTAAGGCTTAAAAATCACTATAATCCCAGTGGAAAGAGATGGTCTCCTGTAATGGGTTTACCTGCTTAATGCTCCATGACCACGCCTGGCTCTCACTGCTTTCCTTTCTTTGCTAACACTGTTTGTGACAGGAAATTCTGCTTCCTACATTAGGTAGATTGTGTGCAACAATATATACAAATATATTTGTCACGCGGAATTCCCAGACTTTAACATGGTGGAATTTCCAGGATATGAATCTTCTGTCATTCACGCCTTTCTTCTCCATGTGTCTTGACTTAGTGTGTTTGTTACCCAAGGAGCAGAATACCTTCCTTTTCCTCCCCATCTATCTTCCCTCCTCCCTCCCCAAGGTCCCTGTGTTGTCATGTCAGCATAAAACAATGTAGTGAATCCTGTTTCCTGCAGGAACACTCAGACGGCTTCTTCTTACTGCTCTTCAAGGGCCTGATCCAAAGCCTGCTGATGTCAGTGGCCTCCCATTGCCTTCAATGGACTTTGAATCAGGATGTGAGTGAACAAGTTGCATCAGGATAATAGGGACTCAGGATGAATGCTGGATAAGGTTAGGAAAAGCTTGTGACTCTACACTCCAAATAAGTGGTTTACTTGCAGAAACTTACATTCCAGGAACAAGAAACTTGTATTTCCTTTCTCTTTAGGGAGCGGAGAGGGGGAAATCAAACATCCACAGATCCCAAACCAAACCAAAACAAGAAAACCTCCAAAACTTGACTCAGAAATAAAACTGGATGTTAGATTCAAAGCAAATTAGCAAACCCTGGACTAATGCAGGAAAAGTAGCTCTGTTAAATCACTCTGAGACAGAACGCTGCTCTCAGCCAGGACTTTGGCTCCCAGTAGAAGCTGTCAGGATTCTGCACCACTTTTCTTCCAGGTTTTGCTTAGGAAGCAGTACTCCCACACCACAGCGTTTTATATTTCAGATGTATCCTTGGCCTCTCGGGAATCCCAGCAATAGGCTTCTCCTCCAAGCTGCCCTTCCTAAACCACTTGAATCTCATTTATCCTGCAGCTGATTTTCTTTTTCCCTGAGATGCTAACAATTTGTGTGGATCCATCTGGATGTTATTACAAAAATACTTGGGTCCACTGAGGCTGCTGGCAGCAGGCTCCTGCCTTGCTTCCTCTGTCCTGAACGTCTCAGGCTGAGAAGTTGACTTTCACAAGGAGTTTGGAATAAAAGATTATAAAAAGAAACAGTCAATATTTTTCAGGTGTTGAGGCCTCGTGGGTTGTGTTCCAGTCCCAAGGACTTCCCATTCCAAGCTCCCATCTGCTGTGTTCTGCTGTGCTGGGCCAATGCTCCCTCAGGGCATATTTACACAGCAGCTGGGAGCAACCCACCCAGCCCAGGTAGACAGAGTCGTACTAGCAGGGCTTGAGCTAGCACACTAAAAATAGCAGTGTGGACGTTGAGCTGTCAAGCCCACCCGACCCCCTAGGCTTGAGAGCCTGAGCTCCAGCCTAACCCGCAACGTCCACACTTCTATTTTTAATGCGCTGGCTTGAGCCCCATTAGCACAAGTCTGTGTACTCAAGCTGGGAGGCTTGCTCCCAGCCGCAGTGTAGACATAACCAAAGGGGCCTATGCATGAATGTCAATCCCACCCAGGTGGCAAACAGGCCCTCTATGCTCATGTGAATGTTACCACTTGAGGAGAACTATTCATCATCCTTGATGGGCAGTGAGCTACAGCATCACCCCCATTTGTTGCTGTTAATAAATAATAATAATTCTTTGCCCTTCTTTGCCTCCCCCCCCTTCCTCTGGACCCAGAGTTTTACCAATGTGAAGCTTATCCATTAATAAGACCCCCATGAAGTAGGGAACTACTTCATTTTATTTATTGCAGTTCATTAAAAAGTGCCCAGCCGGTATATTATTAACCACGGTGTGCCTCAGTTTCCCCAGTTCTGAAAAGGGGATAAAGTTCTTGCCCAATGTCACACGGTGAAAGGATGGCAAAGACAGAAATAGTCTCAGCCCTGTGCCTCACACACAAGCCCATCTTTCCTCTCCTAATATAGCCTGATACAGGCCACTGAGCTCTTCATGGACGCTGCCTTCCGCACAAGAGCTGTTCCACAGCCAAGTAAGTCGCCATTTACCTTTATCTGCACTTCTTATCTCCAGGAAAAAGACATGGCTGATAATTGCAGCACACACAGGATGAGAGCTTCAGTAGGCTGAGGTAAAATCTGTCTCCCCACAGCCTGAGGTAGTGTATTGGGTCAGCACCATAGGGTTGTGGCTTTATAACAGGAGTGGGCAAACTTTTTGGACTGAGGGCCACATTGGGGTATGGAAATTGTACTGCGGGCCATGAATGCTCATGCAAATGGGGGTTGGGGTGCGGGAGGGGGTGAGTGCTCTGGCTGGGGGTGTGGGCTCTGGGTGGGGCCAGAAATGAGGAGTTCAGGGTGTGGGAGGGGGCTCCGGGTTGGGATGCGGGGGTGGGTGAGGGCTCTGGGGTGGGGCTGGGGATGAGGGGCTTGGGGTGCTGGGGATGAGGAGTTCAGGGTGTGGGAGCGGGCTCCAGGCTGGGACCAAGGGGTTTGGAGGGTGCAAAGGGGGATCAGGGCTAGAACAGGGGGTTGGGGTGCATGGGGGGGCTCAGAGGTGCAGGCTCTGGCCAGTGCTTACCGCAAGCAGCTCCAGGAAGCATGTCCCCCCTTGTGGCCAAAGGGAGCTGCGGGGGCAGCGCCTGTGGATGGGGCAGCACGCAGAGCTGCCTGGCCACGCCTCCGTGTACTATGTAGGAGCCGGAGGTGGGTCGAGCCGGAGGTGGGTCATGCCGGCTGCTCCCTGGGAGCCATGCAGAGCGGGGCAAGTCTCTGACCCCGCTCCCCGGCTGGAGCACCAGAGTGGGGCAAACCCCCGACCCCGCTCCCTGGCGGGAGCTGAGGGACAGATTAAGAAAGAAACCAACAGAACTCCACTGGCCGTCACCTACAGTCCTCAGCTTAAACCTCTCCAACGCATCATCAGTGATCTACAACCCATCCTGGACAATGATCCCTCACTTTCACAGACCTTGGGAGGCAGGCCAGTCCTCGCCCACAGACAACCCGCCAACCTTAAGCATATTATCACCAGATGTCATCCTGAAATCTGTACAAAGTCCAAGAGGTTAACAACTAACAGCTTTGTTTTATCTTTGCTCTGTGGAGGTAGAGTCAGTGTTGTCAACACCATGAAAACAACCAGAGAAGCATTTCTCAAGAGAGATTAGGGGAGATAAATTAGAGAAAAATGCACCTGTTAGACAGATTACCATGTCCAGATCCATGTTCATTCTCTTGGTGTTTACTGCAAGCATTTGTGATTTGAAAATAATCGTTTTAAATAACTATTTTAATGGCTATCTTTGCAAAGTTATTTAAAAGGACTATTATCAAATCACAAATGCTTGCAACAAACACCAGGTGAATGAATGTGGATCTTACAGGGTAATTTAGGTTAGAAAATACATGTCTCAAACACGTGTATAAAGCCACAGCCATACTGAAAATTTAATGATCTACATTAAAGTGTTAGAAGCAACAGAGGGTCCTGTGGCACCTTTAAGACTAACAGAAGTATTGGGAGCATAAGCTTTCGTGGGTAAGAACCTCACTTCTTCAGATGCAAGTAATGGAAATCTCCAGAGGCAGGTATAAATCAGTATGGAGATAACAAGGTTAGTTCAATCAGGGAGGGTGAGGTGCTCTGCTAGCAGTTGAGGTGTGAACACCAAGGGAGGAGAAACTGCTTCTGTAGTTGGATAGCCATTCACAGTCTTTGTTTAATCCTGATCTGATGGCGTAAAATTTGCAAATGAACTGGAGCTCAGCAGTTTCTCTTTGGAGTCTGGTCCTGAAGTTTTTTTGCTGTAAGATGGCTACCTTTACATCTGCTATTGTGTGGCCAGGGAGGTTGAAGTGTTCTCCTACAGGTTTTTGTATATTGCCATTCCTGATATCTGACTTGTGTCCATTTATCCTCTTGCGTAGTGACTGTCCAGTTTGGCCAATGTACATAGCAGAGGGGCATTGCTGGCACATGATGGCATATATAACATTGGTGGACGTGCAGGTGAATGAGCTGGTGAGTTGTAGCTGATCTGGTTAGGTCCTGTGATGGTGTTGCTGGTGTAGATATGTGGGCAGAGTTGGCATCGAGGTTTGTTGCATGGGTTGGTTCCTGAGTTAGAGTTGTTATGGTGCGGTGCGTGGTTGCTGGTGATAATATGCTTAAGGTTGGCGGGTTGTCTGTGGGCGAGGACTGGCCTGCCTCCCAAGGTCTGTGAAAGTGAGGGATCATTGTCCAGGATGGGTTGTAGATCACTGATGATGCGTTGGAGAGGTTTAAGCTGAGGACTGTAGGTGACGGCCAGTGGAGTTCTGTTGGTTTCTTTTTTGGGCCTGTCTTGTAGCAGGAGGCTTCTGGGTACATGTCTGGCTCTGTTGATTTGTTTCTTTATTTCCTTGTGTGGGTATCGTAGTTTTGAGAATGCTTGGTGAAGATCTTGTAGGTCTTGGTCTCTGTCTGAGGGGTTGGAGCAGATGCGATTGTACCTCAGTGCTTGGCTGTAGACGATGGATTGTGTGGTGTGTCCGGGGTGGAAGCTGGAGGCATGAAGGTAGGCATAGCGGTCGGTGGGTTTTCGGTATAGCGTGATGTTAATGTGGCCATTGCTTATTTGTACGGTGGTGTCTAGGAAGTGGACCTCCAGTGTAGATTGGTCCAGGCTGAGGTTGATGGTGGGGTGGAAGCTGTTGAAATCATGGTGGAATTCTTCCAGGGTCTCCTTCCCATGGGTCCAGATGATGAAGATGTCATCAATGTAGCGTAGGTAGAGAAGGGGCGTGAGTGGACGAGAGCTGAGGAAGCGTTGTTCCAGGTCAGCCATAAAAATGTTGGCATATTGTGGGGCCATGCGGGTGCCCATAGCGGTGCCACTGGTCTGGAGGTATATATTGTCACCAAATTTGAAATAATTGTGCGTGAGGATAAAGTCACAGAGCTCAGCAATAAGTTGTGCTGTGTCATCATCAGGGATACTGTTCCTGACAGCTTGTATTCCATCTGTGTGTGGGATGTTTGTAGAGAGCCTCTACATCCATGGTGGCTAGGATGGTGTTTTCTGGGAGGTCACCAGTGCATTGTTGTTTTCTCTATACATAGAATGCTTCCGCCGACGTGCACAGGCAGAAATTGTGGAAAAACAACATCGCTTGCCTCATAACCTAAGTCGTGCAGAACGCAATGCCATCCACAGCCTCAGAAACCACCCTGACATTATCATCAAAGAGGTTGATAAAGGAGGTGCTGTTGTCATCATGAACAGGTCTGACTACCAGAAGGAGGCTGCCAGACAACTCTCCAATACCAAATTCTACAGGCCACTTTCCTCAGATCCCACTGAGGAATACACTAAGAAACTGCACCATCTACTCAGGACACTCCCTACACTAACACAGGAACAAATCAACATACCCTTAGAGCCCCGATCGGGGTTATTCTATCTACTACCCAAGATCCACAAACCTGGAAATCCTGGACGCCCCATCATCTCGGGCATTGGCACTCTCACTGAAGGACTGTCTGGATATGTGGACTCCCTACTCAGACCCTATGCCACCAGCACTCCCAGCTATCTCCATGACACCACAGATTTCCTGAGAAAACTACAATGCATTGGTGACCTCCCAGAAAACACCATCCTAGCCACCATGGATGTAGAGGCTCTCTACACAAACATCCCACACACAGATGGAATACAAGCTGTCAGGAACAGTATCCCTGATGATGACACAGCACAACTTATTGCTGAGCTCTGTGACTTTATCCTCACGCACAATTATTTCAAATTTGGTGACAATATATACCTCCAGACCAGTGGCACCGCTATGGGCACCCGCATGGCCCCACAATATGCCAACATTTTTATGGTTGACCTGGAACAACGCTTCCTCAGCTCTCGTCCACTCACGCCCCTTCTCTACCTATGCTACATTGATGACATCTTCATCATCTGGACCCATGGGAAGGAGACCCTGGAAGAATTCCACCATGATTTCAACAGCTTCCACCCCACCATCAACCTCAGCCTGGACCAATCTACACGGGAGGTCCATTTCCTAGACACCACTGTACAAATAAGCAATGGCCACGTTAACATCACGCTATACCGAAAACCCACCGACCGCTACGCCTACCTTCATGCCTCCAGCTTCCACCCCGGACACACCACACGATCCATCGTCTACAGCCAAGCACGGAGGTACAATCGCATCTGCTCCAACCCCTCAGACAGAGACCAAGACCTACAAGATCTTCACCAAGCATTCTCAAAACTACGATACCCACACAAGGAAATAAAGAAACAAATCAACAGAGCCAGACGTGTACCCAGAAGCCTCCTGCTACAAGACAGGTCCAAAAAAGAAACCAACAGAACTCCACTGGCCATCACCTACAGTCCTCAGCTTAAACCTCTCCAACGCATCATCAGTGATCTACAACCCATCCTGGACAATGATCCCTCACTTTCACAGACCTTGGGAGGCAGGCCAGTCCTCGCCCACAGACAACCCGCCAACCTTAAGCATATTCTCACCAGCAACCACGCACCGCACCATAACAACTCTAACTCAGGAACCAACCCATGCAACAAACCTCGATGCCAACTCTGCCCACATATCTACACCAGCAACACCATCACAGGACCTAACCAGATCAGCTACAACATCACCGGCTCATTCACCTGCACGTCCACCAATGTTATATATGCCATCATGTGCCAGCAATGCCCCTCTGCTATGTACATTGGCCAAACTGGACAATCACTACGCAAGAGGATAAATGGACACAAGTCAGATATCAGGAATGGCAATATACAAAAACCTGTAGGAGAACACTTCAACCTCCCTGGCCACACAATAGCAGATGTAAAGGTAGCCATCTTACAGCAAAAAAACTTCAGGACCAGACTCCAAAGAGAAACTGCTGAGCTCCAGTTCATTTGCAAATTTGACACCATCAGATCAGGATTAAACAAAGACTGTGAATGGCTATCCAACTACAGAAGCAGTTTCTCCTCCCTTGGTGTTCACACCTCAACTGCTAGCAGAGCACCTCACCCTCCCTGATTGAACTAACCTCGTTATCTCCATACTGATTTATACCTGCCTCTGGAGATTTCCATTACTTGCATCTGAAGAAGTGAGGTTCTTACCCACGAAAGCTTATGCTCCCAATACTTCTGTTAGTCTTAAAGATGCCACAGGACCCTCTGTTGCTTTTTACAGATTCAGACTAACATGGCTACCCCTCTGATATTAAAATGTTAGATCTTTTGGTTCTGATTAGAAATGGGCCTGAACTGGAGCTTTGGATCCAAACCCCTCACCCCAAGCTTCAGAGAAGCACAGATTCATATTTCACAGCTCATCCCCAACTCTCATTCAAAGACATTCAGATCCAATCTTGATTCACCCAGGCAAATCTATTGCTCTTGGTGGAGACTCAATATATGTGAAGTATTCACAACAAAAAGTGAAACTCCCCTTGACATTCATGGGACCAGGGTTGGGTCCTGAAATAGCCACAGTAGAAAGAGTTAATAAACTTTGCTTAATTATGGTTTTCTTTTACTATAGCTTGCAGACAAGTTCTCAAGGAAATTTAAAAATATAGATATTTGAAGGAGAACTAATATGCCATCTTTGGTTGGCTAGAGAGAGAGAAATCATAAGACAAAAGTTAAAATCCAGGTCCAGGTAATTCAGTAATGACCTATCATTCAAATACCATTTGATAGCTTTTCTTCAGACTTTGCAGACACATTCTTCTCTGCTTCCAGAGTAAAAATGTAATTTTTCTGGCCAAACCAATTTTCCAAGCCAAAGTTATAGACGGGACTAAAGTAGGGCTTTGTAATGACACCTGGTTCCAATCTTTATAGGGAGAGACTACTGCCTGTCCATACTAACACTCCAAAGAGAGGTAAAATACAGGTGGGGCAACTCCAATTTCCTGATCTGAATTTACTCATATTCCAGCCTTAATCCAGAAGGATTAAGGAGAATAGCCTAGGTTCCGTTTTTTTGTACAGAGGTTTTTGTTTGGTTTTTTTTATAGAGCACAAACAAATAAATCACATGCCTTGAATTTTATTGAACTGGACAATCCAAAGATACAGTCAAGCAGGGCTGGCGGGCACATTTTGAGTGAGACTGAATGTTTTTATCTCCCACTTCAGGAACTGGAAAACATTCTGACATCGGCACACACATGCATGGAAAGTCAATCACAATGATGGTAGAATTAAAATGAGTGGGGGGATCTAGGCCCCAGCCTCCATGCAATAAAAAAAAATCTGTAGCCTCCTGGTTATTTGCTGAGCAATAAGACACAAGAGGCAGTGCATGTCACCAGGATTATAGCAAACCAGAGCTGCATTGTGGGGCAGAAGCCTGAAGGACAAGTGTCTTTACCTAGCTCAGAAGTCCAATACTGCCCTCTACATAGGCACTGCTTAGAATGCCTTACTACTAGCTTGGATCATATGTATTTCCAGTCATTTTAATATGTGTTTCATTAAATCTATTATCCTGTTATGAAAAACAGATTGCAGCAAAGATGTAAGCGGAAAGGGAAAAGCAACCACATGAGATATTCTGCTGAAACTTATGGTTGCTTCTGGGCTGGAGGGAAGAAATTGTTGCCAAGCCACTATGGTGACAGGGGTACATTAGAAAGAAAATCTGTTTCCAGTTTGCTGACTGCTGCTGCCAAAATCATCTCCATCTCCCATTGATCTGATCATGTCATTCCATTAGTCAAATCCCTTCACTAGCCTCTCCTTTGCCTTTCACATTGAATTCAAGCTTCTAATCCTTACTTTCAGGGCTCTTTAAAATCCTTCTGGCTGGACCTCAACCACCTTTCCACTGCTTCCTTCTGCAGCTGCCGCCAAGTACACCCGTGTCTCCCTGTCCTACTTCGATCACTGTACTGCCTTCCAGGCCACTCCTTAGATGGAGGGAGCTCCACGCCAATGCCCATGCACCTTTTCATTGTTCAAATTCCTCCTGAAAGTGCAAAACTTCTCGTTGGAAGCCTATCCATAATTATCCACCCACCTAAAACACTTCCAAGTATTTCAAAGAGCACCATCTGCCCCCACCTAGATATTTAACCATCATCCGACAGTGACGAAACAACACATAATATCAATAATAAAATGAGCCTCAAAGTGGGGCTCTATGCAGAGAAATGACTATAAAAATGGCACAGTGCATTTCTCTCTGTGATTTTTCATATAAAGTATGCTCAGTTTATAAGCAAAATTATATTTTTGTTCTAAGTGCCAGCTCTGTAAAGTCAGCCTGGACCCAGGGTGAAACTGAGCTCTTTCTATCTCTCACACCATCACCAGCAGCAAAGGGTCTGCTGCCAACTTTGGTCCCCAGTTACCACTTTGCAACCATCTTTCAATAATGCCTTGTTGCCACCTATGGAAGCCCATTGTCTTCAATAGTGCTGCACAGATATAAAGGACTGGAACATAGCAAACAATTCTGCTGATGATACCCAAGAAGGAAAAGAATCCAGTTCACTCCGGCTCAGTTTTATAGGCGCTGAGCTGCGTAGGAGAAAAGGGCAGGAAAGGAGCAGGAACAAATCTGTTGAGTAAGGAGGTGCCATTTTAACTAGGCTTAGTCTTCACATAGAAATTGCATGGACTTTATTATTATTATTTATTTGTATTAAAGTCATGAACCAGGACCCTGTTCTACTAGGTGCAGTATAAACAAAACAAAATCAGTTTCTAAATCAATCTAGTTAAAATAGGTGTAACCCACTTGCATAGATGCTCTCAAATGGCCTTAATTTGGTGTGTTACAGTTTATCTACACAAGGAAGTTGTACCGGTTTAACTTCAGGTACATGGGCAGCGCCTCGCATAGGCTGGGGAAGGCTGTGCCTCCCCAAACAGCCCGGCGTGGTCCCGTCCTCGCTCCTCCCCGCTCCCCCTTGACCCCAGCCCAGGCAGGCTGCTCCTCTCAGGGAAGCGTGCTGTGGCTGGAGCTCGGGTGGCCGGGACTTGGCGTGGCTGCGGCTGCCCAGCACTCAGGGGGAGGCTAGAGGCGCTGTGGCTGCCCGCCCTGTGCTTGGCGGGGGGGGGGGACGTGCTGCCCATCCACTCTGTGCTCAGGGGCCGGGGAGGAGGCCGCACCCCCAGCACTCCGGGGCGGGGACTGGCAGCCGTGGGGAGGGGGGCTCCGACAGGAGAAGGGGAGCAGGTCCTCGGGCGGGGGGGTGGGGCCGGCCGGGGCCTAGCCTCCCCAGACGGTGGTTCACCCACTGCCCAAGTTTAGGTGTGATTTTAAACAGATACAGAGCAGAAGGCTGTGTGGCGACACTGATTTTGGTTTCAGAGTGGCTTATTGCAGCTTAGCAAGAGCTTTCTCCTAAACAGAAATAAGCCTGGCTTAAACCAAAATAGATTAGCCCTAGGTAAAAATGGCATTTATTTGTTTAAACAAAATCTCTAAGTGGGTCTCAAAAGGGAAAGAGAAAAGAGAGGGCGCCAGAGAAAAAATTGGATGGGAAAATGCACCAGGCAGCCTTGTCATCTATTGCTATTTACCACATCACTGCTAAATGCTAAAATGAACTGTGAGTTCTGGTTAGCAACAAGGCTAGTGTCCTGGAATTCAGAATGATTAGGCCAGCTAAAAAAGGCAAAAGCTACAGTCAGGTCACAGCTAAAATGGAAGCCACACAACTTGTGGCAAAAAGAACAGGAGTACTTGTGGCACCTTAGAGACTAACAAATTTATTAGAGCATAAGCATAGCCCACGAAAGCTTATGCTCTAATAAATGTTGTAGCCCACGAAAGCTTATGCTCTAATAAATTTGTTAGTCTCTAAGGTGCCACAAGTACTCCTGTTCTTTTTGCGGATACAGACTAACACGGCTGCTACTCTGAAACCTGTTAACTTGTGGCAAAGAATTCTTAAAAAAGGTAGGTCACCACTTCCCTAAAACTGGGCAAAATCCCAAAGAAACAGCTCCACCTGGAGGTCCTTATTGAGTGATGTCAGAGCTAACAGACTCGGAGAGAGGTAGAGCCAGGGTTTTGCGCCTGACCTCACCTGTGTTGTTTTTGGTAACAACTTTTTAAACCATCGCTTCCGCCTCTTTGCTTTATTTATTCCCCATGTTTATTTTCTATACTGTTTATGCTGAAACATATCAGTGTGTAACTTTCCAGGCCATCCCATCCCGTTGAGTAAACTCAATATATGTGGGATGCCACGGAAGATTAAAATCAACCACCATTGCTATTATTATGCTCCAGCTGCTGCCATCTCTGCAGTTTCTTGCTAACCTGGCTCTTCTAAAATTTACTATCTTTAGGCTTGGAGGGGTTAGGTTTTTATTGGCAAATATCTGTAAATGTCAATTTCACCGTTCACATAAACCAACGAACAAATATTTCCATCAATAATCATTCAAATTTACAGATAAGCAAAATAAGAAAATTGCTGCTTGAGAACTAGAGTTTGATTTATACATTTGTATATTTTGACATGATATTGACAATTTCTATTTCAATGTTATAAAGGTTTAACTTTTTGAATCTCAACATCTACTGTCAATAAATAATAATTGTCTGACCCGCTCATTGTCTGATCCCCCAGATAATTTCCGGCAACTATGAAAATTTAAAATCAATAGAAACAAACAAAAATGGTTAAAAATAAACATTAGTATTACCCATCAAAATTATTCCTTTTGTACCCTTTCATTTTTGAATATATAGTTTCTATACCTAGGCAGCTAATTTGGCTATTTTGACTGACTTCCAAATCCTAATCTCAAAGCAAAATTCAAGGGAAGGTCTGAACCAAACCTTCTCAAACTACTCACATCAACTCCTGCAGCACGAAACTGCCAAGCCACCCACAGCTCTAGAGAGGTGGCCCCTTTTCATTACGTGGCAGGAGAAGGTAGGTGCTCGTCATAGCATAGCATTGACTCTCTGATGTTTAAACTCTCAGAGTCGACGCCTGGCCTCTTTACTCAGTTTTGGTTGGTTCAAAGTGACATGCACCAGCCATTGAACCCAAGCACCACCCAGGAACTGCCAGTTTGAGTCGTGCCCTTGGTAGCTTTCTAGAACGCGTATTGTGCATATTAGAATTGTGCTCTGCCTATATTCTGCAGGGTCCTGCGGGAAGTTTTAAAGGAAGGATGGTCCACTGGTTAGGGCACTAGCCTGGGACTTGGGAGACCTGAGTTTAAATCTCTGCTCCTGTATGACCTTGGGCAAGTCACTTAGTCTCTCTGGGCTTCGAGTCCTCATCTGTAAAGTGGGGATAATAGCACTTCCCTACTTCATAGGGGTGTGGTGAGGATAAACACATTAAAAGATTCTGAGGGACACTACAATAATGGAGGCCATATAAGTCAGACAGACAACTCTGGTTGATGTCAATGAGACTTTTTTGCTAAATAAGGGCTGGGTCAAATCTGAAGAAGTACCTTAACGCACAACCAATTTCCTTGGAGACTAACCATCCCGTAGGTCAAAGGGCTGCTCAATGATTCCAAAGCAGGCCTCTTTTTCCAGAAAGACCCAACATTTTTTCCCTCTTCTTTGTCATACCTCCTCCATGTTCAGGAGCGCTGAGGTCTCGCCACGGAAATACCGCCGCAGTCGCCACCGCCTAGGTCGCCTAATGGGTTGTGCCGGCCCTGTCCATGTTTCCTCGTACAGTACACTGTTGCCTTGGTAACAGCAACCAGCAATGCCCTTTGCTACTAAGGCCTCCAGTGGCCTGTTGGCCGGAGACACTAACTGCATCACCTCCACATGCTTCTGCTTGCCCAGGATCCTTCCAGGACTCTGTTTGCACACATGAGCTGCCCCAGGGCTGTGGGTCTACAGAGACACTTCCCATATGCTGAAGTGATGCTCATCGCTACCACCTCCCTGCCCAAAAACCAAGAATGAGGGAGAAAAAAAATCCAAAACCTTTGAAATCAATTTTAACTAAAACAAAATTGATCTCACAAGCTCCAGAAACCACGAGCATAAATTTAGGTTTGGCTGGGGTCTGTGTTTTCCTTGGGCTCCTCCGCATCATGTATGAAGCCCATTTTAAAACGATTTGCTAGAGCGGTTCAGCATATTACAAGGGCTAACATGCACCAAACAGCTCCTAGGAGCAGTGGCTCTGCTCCTGTAGCCACCAGACTGCTTTGGCCCCTACATACATGCAAACTCTGTACGTCAGGAGTGGCACTGTACAGGGAGGGGAGGCAGAGGGTAGAGAGAGGAAGGAAACAACACACGCTTCCTAGAAAAGGGATTGGAAGAAGAGGCGATTCATAGCCTAGCTTCCCTGCTTTCACCAGCATGGGCTCCTGCAAGTGGCAAGACCGTCACTGAATGGATTTATGCAATCTCGGATCTCCTCAGGAAAGAGGCTGCTCCTGTAAATCTTAAGTCAACTCAGTTCTACATCTGAACAGAGTGAAAGTTACCTTACCTCCCCTTTCCATTGGCTGAGGGGGAACAGTAGAGATGGGCCCACATGGCAATGTTGGGATCCAAACTGGAGTGTCCCGGATTTCAGAAGAGTTTGGATGTGGGGTTTTGGTTTGGTTCGTGTTAGAGACAGGAGGCAGTTGCACAGTTCCGATGTGGATCCAAACTTCTCTAAAGTTCAGGGAAGAAAGGAATGCGAGGCTGGGTTTTGGTTCAAGCCCATCTGTAATTAAAAAAAAACATTTGAAATTAAGCCAGACTATACTCTTGGGTCACAAGCACACAAAAGCATTAAGAAGAAGGGGACCCACGGTTTCCAGTATTTGTTTAAAAGTTGGAGTTGTAGGGGGCGTGGGGAACATGAAGGTATGTTCTAAATGATTTCTTTAGAAAAGACAGAAAAATGACTCACTTAAGAAACGTGTTATCTTCCCCTCTTTCCCTTATATGCATAGGAGCCCTGTCAACCATACAGCCAATAACTGGCTTAGGAGAAAAGAAAGGAAAAGGAAAAGAAAGACAGCAATTTACTCTGTGTCCATTTTCCAAATGATCCTTCACTTGTTTTTTTTTTTTTCCCCCTTCAACCTTTCCCTCTCTCTAAGTTGATCCCCAGGGTTTTCTATCATTCCCTTGAAGAGGTAGCAGGCTATCACTTTACAGCGAGAGAGGAAGCAGCAGAAGAGGAAAGAAAGCAGACAAATTACTAAACGAGGAGGTGAATTAGACACTGTAAATGAATGCTGCGCTGTTTCCATGGGTTTAAGTTGCCTTGCGTGTGTACTTTTGGGCCGAGGCACAACTTGGATTTACCGAGCTTCGGCTTGTGGCCATTTGTACAATACCAAAAAGAGGGTCATTTTTATGCAATGCTTCCCTAACATTTCTCCATTAAACTGCAACCCTCCAGGCCGAATTCCTTCCAAATCACAGGCCTTGGCCCAAAACATCAGTATTGTAAAAACAGAAGAGATATGCGAAGAGCTGTCATATAGCAAAGGCTTTCTGGTTTCTGTTTAGAGAAGCTTTGGAGGTTATTTGCAGCCTTAAACTAATGAGCGGACAATGGAGACGTGGAGGAGGACTGTTAGCAGCTACCGAGTAATGATACTTTACACACTTATAGCTGCTTTTCATCCATGGATCTCAAGGCACTTTACATGAGTGAGTAGGGTATTATTATCCCCATTTTATCTATGGGGAAACTGAGGCACAGATTTGGTCTTATTTGTTTAGGTTAAGACATGTAAATACACCTCTACCTCGATATAACGCTGTCCTCGGGAGCCAAAAAATCTTACCGCGTTATAGGTGAAACCATGTTATATCGAACTTGCTTTGATCCGCCGGAGTGCACAGCCCCGTCCCCCCGGAGCACTGCTTTACCGCGTTATATCCGAATTCGTGTTATATCGGGTCACGTTATATCGGGGTAGAGGTGTACACAGAATGCACTTAATAGTTAATCATTTATAAAGGGAGCTGCAAAATGAAATAAACATTATTGTTCTCTAGCAGCAAACTCTATTGTGGCAACAACCATGACAACAGCAACTTGTTTCAAACATGATTGCTCAAATGGTCAAAAGGCTAATCATATTGTACCTTTTATGGACATTCCTATGGAATTTAATAGCAAATTATATCCCTGCTATGGAATTCTATGACAGGTTTCAGAGTAGCAGCCGTGTTAGTCTGTATCCGCAAAAAGAACAGGAGTACTTGTGGCACCTTAGAGACTAACAAATTTATTAGAGCATAAGCTTTCGTGGGCTACCAATGTGATATATGCCATCATGTGCCAGCAATGCCCCTCTGCCATGTACATTGGCCAAACCGGACAGTCTCTACGCAAAAGAATTAATGGACACAAATCTGACATCAGGAATCATAATACTCAAAAACCAGTGGGAGAACACTTTAACCTGTCTGGTCATTGAATGACAGACCTGCGGGTGGCTATCTTACAACAGAAAAACTTCAAAAACAGACTCCAACGAGAGACTGCTGAGCTGGAATTGATATGCAAACTAGATACAATCAACTTAGGACTGAATAAGGACTGGGAATGGCTGAGCCATTACAAACATTGAATCTATCTCCCCTTGTAAGTATTCTCACACTTCTTATCAAACTGTCTGTACTGGGCTATCTTGATTATCACTTCAAAAGTTTTTTTTCACTTACTTAATTGGCCTCTCAGAGTTGGTAAGACAACTCCCACCTGTTCATGCTCTCTGTATGTGTGTATATATATCTCCTCAATATATGTTCCATTCTATATGCATCCGAAGAAATGGGCTGTAGCCCACGAAAGCTTATGCTCTAATAAATTTGTTAGTCTCTAAGGTGCCACAAGTACTCCTCGTTCTTTTTATGGAATTCTATAATACTTTAAAAACAACAACACACACACCTATGGAACGGTTATCATTCTCTATTAAATTCTGTAGGGTTTTAGAAGTCTATTCCATTTCTGCAGAAATTTACTGATATGCATGCAACCTGATTGAAAGCCCCTTCAAGTCAGCGAGAGCCTTTCCATTAACGTCAATGGATCTTGGATCAGGCCCTTAACATCTATTAAGTCCTATAAGGACATTTAAAGAAATCTCATTTACTATCGGTTCCACTTCTGAAGCAATAGGATGATCCACAGGGGGGAAAAAATGTGTTTCAGAGACGGCACTGTGAGCTCCAATACGTCACAGAACAAGTTAATATACATGCATTTCCCTGAGATAAAACACGTACGCATTGAGGTTATCTTTGTGTATAACATATATGATTATGTTAGTTTGAGTACAAACCCGATCTCTCCACATTTCCCCATCCAAACACCCTTGTCCCTGGTGTGCATTTGGTTGCAGATACAACCAGAGTAGAAATAAACATGGAATGAGTTGCCCTTTAATCACCTCAGTATAATATCAGGCTTGCTGATTAGAATGCACACCACCCACAGCCAAAATCCCCCTTCCTAGATTATGCATCCAAGAGATAATTATATTTAGATCTAGCAATAAGGAGGAAATGTGACATCAGGCCATGACTGTTCCAGTTGTGTGGACTGTAGAATGAGAATGCAAAATTCAATATCTTCCATTATTGCAGGGGTAGGCAACCTTTCAGAAGTGGTGTGCCGAGTCTTCATTTATTCACTTTAATTTAAGGTTTCGCGTGCCAGTAATACATTATAACGTTTTTTAGAAGGTCTCTCTCTATAAGTCTATATTATATAACTAAACTATTGTTGTATGTAAAGTAAACAAGGTTTTCAAAATGTTTAAGAAGCTTCATTTAAAATTAAATTAAAATGCTGATCTTATGCCACCAGCCTGCTCAGCCCGCTGCCTGCCTGGGGTTCTGTTCACCTAGGCCGGCAGCGGGCTGAGCGGGGCCAGCAGCCGGGACCCCAGACCTGGGGTGGGGGTTCAGGGTCAGGGCAGAGGGCTGGAGGTGTGTGGGGGTGCAGGGCAGAAGGCTGGGTGTGTGTGGGGGGGTTCAGGGGTCAGGGCAGAGGACAGTGGTGGTGTGGAGGGGTTCAGGGGTCAGGGCAGAGGGCCGGGGTGTGTGGGGAGTGTAGGGCAGAAGGTTGGGTGTGGGGGGGAGTTCACGGGTGCAGGGCAGAAGGCTGGGTGTGGGGGGGAGTTCAGGGGTCAGGGCAGAGGGCTGGGGGTGTGTGGAGGTGCAGGGCAGAAGGCTGGGTGTGTGTGGGGGGTTCAGGGGTCAGGGCAGAGGGCTGGTGTGCTCGGCTCATAGGGGTGCTCCCAGCCCCCTGCCCTGAGCGGCTCATGGCAGGGGGCTGGAAGGGATATGCCCTGTTCCACCCCCTTCCCCAAGGCCCCGTCCCTACCTCTTATCTGCCTCCTCTATGGAGCAGCGAGCAGGCTGCCACTCCTCCCCCTCCCCCTCGCAAGGGCCATCAGCTGATCAGCGGCCAGGAGAGGGAGTGGGAGGGGCAGGAAAGCAGCACGCTGGGGGAAGAAGCGGGGGCTGGGGGAAGCTTGGCTGCTGCAGGACCAAGCTTCTGCCTCCTGCCCCTGCAGCGGAGAGCGGTGGGCGGGGGCGCTGAGTGGGGTTGGGGGCCGGGACCGCGGCAGGCAGCAGTGTGCCACTCAAAATCGGCTTGCGTGCCGTAGGTTGCTGACCCCTGCATTATTGTATGCAGTGCTGTTGTAGCCATGCTGGTCCCAGGATATTAGAGAGACAATGTGGGTGAGGTAATATTTTTTACTGGGCCAACTTATGTTGGTGAGAGACAAAAGCTTTCAAACTTACACGGGTCACAGGTCCTGAAGAAGAGCTCTGTGTAAGCTCAAGAGCTTGTCTCTCTCACCAGCAGAAGTTGGTCCAATAAGATATACCTCACCCACCTTGTCTCTGTAGCACCAGTGTCAGTTTGGCCCTGGATCATGACAAACTCTCTATAGTGATGCGCGTTAGCTGCCTTCCTCTATGTTGCTCTCTAATAGGGAAAGAAGGAAAGGTCTGGGGCCTTATGACTCTAATGCTCCCCCAAAGCTCCTTCTTTCCTCATAACCCTCCCACTGGACCCTGGTTTCCTCCCTCCCTGTGAGCAAGATTTTAGTGCAGCACAGAACTTGCAGCCCAGGGGGACAGGGAGCTAGGGTGGATTTTAACCTCCTTTACAATACCCCAAACTTACACTGTTTTGGGTGCTGGAAGGTGCCCCTCCCCCCCCCCCCCGTCATAATTTAGATAGCCCGAGTTTCAGACGCCTCCTGATAGGGTTGCCAACTTTGTAATATTTAAAAACCAGACACTCCAGCAGGAGTGCCGGAACTTTCCCTTCCCCCTGAGGACCTGCTCATGCACTGCCCCTTCCTTCCCAGGTCTCACTCCTTGCCCCGCCTCTTCCCCCAAAGCCATGCTCCTGCCCTGCCCCTTCCCCCTGAGATCCCAACCCCCATTTGCTCCTCTTTCTCCCCCCCTTTCAGTTACTCACTGCTTTTCCCCTCTCCTCCCATCCCTGTGTGGATCGGGAGTGATTCACCTGCAGAGCCAGGGTTGGGCGCTGCAGCCGCCCGATGCAGGTAGGTGTTGGCTCTGGCTGAGTAGGGGCTGGCAAAGGTGATGACTCGGCACCTCCACCACCCACAGTAGATCTGACCAGACACCGTGAGGTCCCCTTTTCAACCAGACTTTCCAGTTGAAAACTGGACACCTGGACACCCTACCTCCTGGGGCTACCGTATGGGCTGCAACACTGCTTGCAATCGCCACATGAATATGTGCTGCTGTTCCACCCTGACAAACTCCTCCTGCCCCAGCCCCACCCCCTGAAAAAGGGTTTGTGAGGGGATCGTCTGAAGGCAGCCTTATGGCTATCTTCTGCAGTGCATGAATCAGAGGAATCCTGGTCCTGCTGGAACTGGGGTTTTAGGACATCTTTATGTCACTCTGGCACTTTTATCTGGCATAAAGGGACTGAAGCAGGGATAAGGAGCTTTTAATAAGCCTCTAGCCCAATTCCATTCTCAGAAACTACCGATAGACCCCTAGTCTCCCAGAAGCTCTCCAATATTCCTCTAGATCCCCATTAAAAGCTTACCTTCATCCCCAGTGTTTCCTCAGAATCCACCCATAGGCTTCCACATCACCCTCTAATAAGCTACCAGCTCCTTTTCCCTCCTCAAAATACACCCTAGCTGCTCTTCTTTCTCCTTCACCATATATTAAACCTCCAACCCCACTTGCCACCTCTCATCCCTCCGGTAATCGCCCCGCTGCCTTTCCCTTCCCTGCAGAGATCCAATAATTTTTCCACTATTGAAAATGTTCTCAACTGTTTGACTGGATTTTATCCATCCCATTCTATTATTGAGGCAAACAAACCTGGAACAGGATCTTACAGAATTCCACACCAGCCACGAAACATGCCTTGCACAAACACTTCTTCTCAGAATGAAAGACAAAACCAGCGCCTACAGAGCAGCATGGAGGTTTCTGCAGATTCTAACAATGTGGTTTCGGCTATGCTGACTTAACTTAAACAGGAGGGGAAATGAAGCATAAGGGAGCTCTCTCTGACAACTGTTAGAAAATTCCAAAGCCTGGAAGAAAAATAACCTCTTTAATGAAAGGTAGATTATAGTGCAAGTCGTGGCCTTAGCTAGCAAAGTTAGATACTTTTAGGAAATTGTGTATTGTTACTGCATTAAAACCCACTCTTTGTCGGTCAAGACTGTGTGTGTCTGTCTCTCCCCACATGTCCGCACACAAATAGATGTAATATGGCCAGGTATGGTAATAACAATAATATGCAAGATGAGTATTATCAATCTTACCCATGTTACAGATGGAGAAACTAAGGCACAGAGAGCATTTGCCCAAAGTGGAAGAGTTAGGAACAGACCCAATGAGACAGTGGCAAAATCAGGAGTAGAACCTAGGGTCTCTTGACCACCAGTCCCCTGCTCTCACCAACAGACTATAATATCCTTCATCCGAGATGCTCAAACAGCTATCCAGACCTTATAAGCAAGCCCCAAAACACCCATATAAAGGAGATAAGTATTATTACACCCGTTTTACACAAGTGCAAAATATTTAGTAGGAGTAATACCATTTGTGATGTTCTGTACCTCGTGGGAACACCTTACACCCCTTATAATATGTTCATCCTTATAATATGATTGTGTGGTATCTAATGCAAAGTTTGTCATATCGGGTGTCTTCGGAAGGCTCATGATATACTGAGCATTGTTGTTATGGTAACATTATAGTAATCGTTGTTATAGTAATGTTATAGGTTGTAATCTCATGTATATAGTTATGAGGCTGAAAATGTGTCCTCATGGCTTAAATCAAGCCGAGGCAAAAACTCCCCAGGAGCAGAAGGGCAGTTCACACCTCATCAGGGTATGTATGGGACAAACCCAGCCAGCCTCACAGGAACAAAGGACATTGGCCTAGGCAACAACAAAGGATCTGTGGGACTCTTGAGTGAGTCACCCCACTTCCTTTGGTCAGTTTGGGACTATGATGAGGTAATGCTCACCTGACTCTGAAGGGGGGGGGCAAAGCCAAGAGAGAAGAAAGAACATGATAAAAGGGAGAGACGTTTGCCAGGCTCTTCCTCCCTTTTCCACCTACATCTGCAGACATGACACCAAGCGACTGAAGCACTGATCAAAGGGGAGAGCCTGGCTGAAGCAACAAGCCAGCCTGTGGTGAGAAGCATCTAAGTTTGTAAGGGCATTGAAAGTGTTAAGATCAGCTTAGAACACGTTTTGCTTTTATTTCATTTGACCAAATCTGACTTGTTGTGCTTTGACTTATAATCACTTAAAATCTATTTGTTTATTCTACCTGAAGCAGTGCGTTTGGTTTGAAGTGTGTCAGAGACTCCTCTTGGGATAACAAGCCTGGTACATATCAATTTATTTGTTAAATTGACAAACTCATATAAGCTCAGCGTCCAGTGGGCATAACTAGACATTGCAAGACGGAGGTTCCTAGGGTGGTGTCTGGGACCATAGATATTAGCTAGTGTCATTCAGTTGCACAATCCAAGGAGCAGCTTACATGCCAGAGGCTGTGTGTGAACAGCCCAGGAGTGGGGGTTCTCACAGCAGAGCAGGGTAAGGCTGGCTCCCAGAGTCAAGGATTGGCGTGACCTAGCAGATCACCGGTTCAGATAACACCAGAGGGGAATGTCACACCACTGTTATACGAAAATTCATGTATTCACCTGTGCTTCCCAGGGAAAAGTCGTAACTCTGTGTGTGATATAATCTTACACATACAAGACCGATAAAATGCAGTCACCTCTGGAGTGTAGGGTAAGAGCCAGGCAGACAACCAGCATGCACAGCATATCATTGAAGGAGAGGAAATTCTGGCCAATGACACAAGGCAAACTCCTACTCTTATGACAGATGCCCTGGGAGCTTTAACATCTACATAGACCAAAGAGGACCTCAAATGTCTTGTCAAAAAAACCAAACACATAGTAAGTCTTGTCCAACTACAATGGATCTACCTTGACAGCTTCAGTTGAACTGCTGGTACAGTATTTCCAACTCATGGCTAGAGCTGTGTGAATAACTGATCTTTCAGTATGCTGAAAATTCCAAAAAATCCAAAACCAAATTCTATTTCAGGTTCAACCCGAAAATGGAATATTTCAAAATGTTCAGCAAATCAAAAGTCAGAAAAAATATCACTTAAGAGCAAATTAAATATTTTGTTCAATCCAAAATGAAACATTGTTTTGATTTCAAGTGATTTTAACATTTTTATTTTTATTTTTAAACTAAAACTGAAGAATATTTCAAAACAAAAAGCCATTTCAAATTGAAACATTTCATTTAGAAAACGTCAAACCATTCTCAACCCCCCAAAAACGAACAATTTGGGAAAATCAACACAAATTTGCAAAATGTTTCATTGTCATCAAATCTGCATTTTTTGCTGAAAAAAAGTTTTCCTGAATTTTTTTTTCCAGCTCTGCTTGTGGATCCAGGGATTCTGGTATTTCAAACCCAAAGCTTCAGCCATTCTCATAATCTCCCCCAGTTTCAGAAAAATACAGAGCTGAACAAATAAATTACAGCTTCCAGTTACAGCCTCTGCAGCTAAAATGCAATCTTAAAACTCACTGTTACTTAACAGAAAACTAAAATTAGTATAAGTCATTTGTGAACAAAGGAAAGGATGATTAGAGGAATAAGGCTATAAAAAAATTATTAACTCCAATATAAGAGGAAGGTGACAGGAATTATCTTTTATGTTTAAACCACTCATAATGCTGGTTTTAAGCTTCGGCATTCCCCTCTAAGCATCTATGTAAATAGAAACATATGTACATTATGTGTGTATGTACAAAGGTATTTATGTAGTAGGTCCAAACAATCACATACTCAGAGGTTCGAAGCCTAGGTTTCATACTTTCCAAAATGTAAGGTGGTGGAGCAGCGGTGGACAGAGATAGGCTAGAGATTTTTAATTCAGTTGGATCTGGATCTGAGGTTTGGGTTCACTGTTTTAATTAGGATCTATTTCTATAGACCAACAATAATGCTACTGAGCCCTTATACTGCATTTTATATCTTCAGAGCACTATTCAAACGTTACAAAACTCTCACAACACTACCCCAGTGAGGCAGGTAATTGTGTCTGTATATACTGTGCTTGTGCATGGTATAAGGCAAGTACTTCTTACGGAAGCTGTGAAGGGGTTCCACAATAAAATGAAAAGACTGAAATTGAGATGGAACCCACTGAACCCAGCCAGGGTTTCATGTAAAATTACATTAATAAAAGCCCAGCCTAGGCAAACTCGAAGGCGAAAAATTAAAATAATCAGTATATATGCCATTACAAAAACCTCTCTCATTCTTTCTCCTGCATCCGTCACTACATGCTAACTAACTGCCACAGAACATTTTAATTTTCTTCGACCAATAGGCCTGCCCTGGTACGTACAGCACATAGCTAGGTAAAAGCAGGAAAGATGTAATGTTTCTGGACGTTGCACCTTTTCAGATTAGGATTCTCCCTGCTTTTCTGGCTGGGGAGCCAGATACTGTGAGCTCACCGTCTCTAGCATTAAGACTTATATTGGTTCTTTCTTTGTTCTGTCTGTTGACTTTCCTTAATCTGAAATAAAAATCACTCAGGCCAAAAAGCACATTTCACTCAGTATGTGGGAACCATAACAACTGTACTGCGTTCCCCCAAAACACGTGTCCTTGGCAACCCAGTACTTTCATAGAATCTCAACATTGGAAGGGACCTTAGGAGGTCATCTAGTCCAACCCCCTATTCAAAGCAGGAGCAATCCCCAGACAGATTTTTGCCCTAGATCCTAAATGGCCCCCTAAAGGATTGAACTCACAACCCTTGGTTTAGCAGGCCAATGCTCAAACTACTGAGCTATCCCTCCCCCTACTTTAGGCTGTGGCCAAGGCTGATGCACTCAGTCCAGCTGTCCAGCAAAGAAACTGGCAAAGCTGCAGAATGTTATTTGGCCAAAGACCGTGGAAGCTGCTTGGTTACTGAGGCTTCTCCCTTCCCCACCATGGAACATTCATCCTAATTCACCAGAGCCAAAAAAATAACTGTAATAGCGACACATTCACAGAAGCTACAGTTTTTTTTGCTGAAGTTAAGCCAGCTCTGAGCTGGTGTAGCAATGGCATATCCCCTTTAACCAGGCTTGGCAAACAAGGCAGGTAACCCAATTGCTGCAGAATTTGCACCCTTATGCACTTGAGTTCTGAAGGCTCTGGGGCCACAGCTACAGAATTTACATCAAGCTTGCTGCAGAAAATGCCAGGAATTGTATATACAGAATACACAACTGTGTGGTGTGGTATAAAGGTATTATTTACACTTGTTTGCAATGATATGCATAATTCATCCACGGCTTGAACTCTCATGAAGAAATAGGACCATCCCAAACTCGTGCCAACATTACCTTTATACCACATCACATATTCCACAAGTATATATTACTTGTAGAGAATATATGATATAGTGGTGTGTAATAAAAGTTTAATTGGCATGAATTTGGGTTGGTCTCACTATATTTACAGGTGGTAAAAACCACAAGTGAGTTATTCACAAATGAGGACCAATAAAACCTTAATACAGAATACATCTTGCTTTAGGGTGGTATCTGCCACACGTTAGGGAGAAACTATTTTCAAAATGTTTAAGATAATTTTGTATCTTTCTACCTGTAAAGCCAAGCAGCTGTCCTTGGCTACCATGAGTTCAACTGCACAGAACACATCAGGAGCCATAAATACGTCTAAAAATAAACCAATATAGCTCTTCTGTATACAAAGAGTCTGATATCGCAGGAATTTCCAGGGCTAGGAATGACTAGATCCCATTAGGAAGTGTGTGTGATGATGAGGTATCTCCCATTTTCCAAAGGGACAAAGCTGCCATTTCTAGCCCTACAGGGTCATGGCATATCAGACTTTAAAATCATGACACCCTTAAGAATAGAAAAAACATTTTAAGGTACAGGACTGAAAACTTTTTTCAGGCTGGGGGGGGGGGGGGTCACACGTTGGAGCCAAAGAAGGACATATTTCTAATAGCAGCTGTTTGAAGGTCCTCAGGGATTTGGAAAATGTTAGAAAAAGAGTCCCACGGGAGATGGATCAGTGGGAGGAGAGCAGGTGAAGAAGTCAAGGCTGCATGATTAATTCATTTATAACTTGGATATATGTGTGTGTATAAACACACACTTAAATACACACACACAAGGTATGTCATCTATCTAGTCTTTTTAGACAAAAGTCTACCTGAGTCCTGTGGCACCTGGGGCTAAAGACTTCAGGCTTTCACATCTACTGGGTCTCCTAAGTACGCACCCACAATCCTAAGCTCATGCTCTCATACTCTTCTGCATCTTTGGATAGAAAGACACATAATGTAATGCAAATTCTCCATGTATGAAATATTATCTCTGCTCTCTCCAGAGCAACAACAGATGTACATGTTGGGCTGTTATTCTGAAGAAGGGGGTCTGTTGGCCTTTCTATACTCTTGGGCTCTGCTTTGGCTGCAGCTGTGGAGAAAGGAAGCATTTGACACTAATGTAATCGTGTTCTCATTGCAGCTTTACCTCATCCCTGGCATTGAAGCAGTGCGGGGAAGGCAGTAGTCTGTTACAATCTGTGGTTCTTTTCCTTTAGGTCTTCATTTCCCTGACCTCTGTCTTCTTCCCTGACCCCAAAGCAAACACATTTCAACACATTCAGAAAGGTGCTTGTGGTGGCTTGCCTCAGAGCACAGGTTCCTGTGTTACAACGGGGGGCACAAACTAATGGTGCAGTTATCAGGAGATAAAAGGATGGCATCATGGACACAGTAAACTACACGTTTTCTGGGACACCATGAACAGGACTTGCTTTAAGACCCTGGCAGAAATTGCACAATATCTCCTGGCAAGTGCACAAGTCATGTCAGTCACCACAACGTACTAATAATTCTAAGCTATCATAAAGTAGGAGATGGGGACTTGGAGACTTTCTAGAGATCCCTCTGAGCTTGTGATTTTATGATTCTGTATTACAGCTTCCTAGATATGCTGCAGAGAAGCTGGGTTTTCAAACAATGGACTACTGTCTGAGAGAAAGTCACCCAGGCAAAATCCTGACTCCTTTGATGCCATACGTTACAGATCAACTTGGTCTTCGTCCTACTATATGTTCTCTGAGAGGGCCTTCAGCCTGAACACCTGATGTATGCTGATCTTTTAAAGCAAGTGAAGAGAGGCACTGTCTACTTCTAATGTGCCAAGAAGAGGGATCTCTAGCACAGGTCATAAAGAATACCAACATTCTTTATCATTTGCCAGACCAGATTTTCTATCTCAGAGGAAGTGAAGTTACATTTTTTCTTCCCTTTGTTACAAATTTGTCAACTAAGTTTGGGGTTTGCCACAAGAGGCTGCCGAAGAGTTGGCGGACATGGGTCATGTTTAGAGCTAATTAGAAACTTCCGAATTTTGATTTTTATGGATTTTTTATCAAAATTCAATTTGTCAAATGTTTTTGACCAGCCCCAGAGCTACCCGATTTTTTTAAATTGAAATTAAAAAGAAAAACTAAAATAATGTTGTGAATATTTTCGTTAATTTTTTTTTAAACCTCTCCCTAGTTGTCTAGCCACAAATGTTGTTTGTGAGACAAGAAGATTTTATTACTGCCTGTGAAGTGAAGTAGGAGATGAAATGGAACAGAAGAAACAGGGTTGCTGGCAGTCAGAGCTGACCTTTCCTTATGTCGTGTGTCTTAAAGACAAAACAACAACACGTATTGATGCCCATGACTGGAAATATCAGGCTTTTCCTACAATGCACAGTAGCAGCAACCACCTGCTGCAAGTGGAAAATTAGCTCCGAACTGATTAATGAAAACAGGATTGCGAAAAGCAAAAAGTAAAAGCTGAATTTGTGTTATTGTGGCTGGAGAACTGAAAAATCCATGAAGCAAAAACACTCAAATACACAAAAATCATCTGACTTCTAGCAATACCCCATTTCAACCCTCTATCCAGGGAACAAGAGAACCTAACAATGTAATTATACTAATATACCGGACACACGTTTTATACAAACAGATTGCAAAATATTCACAATACAACTAAAATGCAAGTATTTTTGTAATTGGTCAAAAATTTAAAAATGGATGACTTCTGTGACGAATTCCAAACGTGTATGCAAATATTTCAAAGAAAAAGGGCAAAAGGGCCAAATTCTTGAAAACAGGCCAGTTTTTAAGCCAATATGATTTTTGTGGCAAAGCCATGAGAAAATATTTGCAGTGTTAAAGTAGCCACTGAGCCAAAAATATTGCACAAAACAGATTTTTAGTACCATTTTTACAACGGTGCAAAATGAAACTGAGTATGTTCGTTTACTCTACAAAACTAAAATTATGAATTTCACACATCTCTGCTTTATGTAAATCTGCCACGATTCTGCAAATCCAATGCAGTTCCACTGACTTCAAGGGAGTCGCTCTAGATTTTCACAAGTGTAATTAAGATCACAACTGGCACCGAGGCTCTTTTCTGGTATTGGCAGAAACAGTGCATGCTTTTTGTATGGTTAGGAATCCTCCATCAATTACTAGACTATCAATTACTCCATCAACTACTAGAGATCCTTCCTGCACTGGCATTGCGCCAATCGAAGTCCTACCTGAGCTCTGACACAGTTTCTTTAAAACTGCTTTAAAACTAAATGCTCTTGTCTACACTGGCCAGACAAATGTTTGAAACCCCTTTATCTTAAAGGATGTTTTAAACAGATTCAACTCCATTTTCCAAAATGGTTCAAATTCTACTGTAAACAAGGCTTCTGCTCCCCCCAGCCCGTCCTTGCCTCTGTCCTCCCTCCCCAACAGCTGCCCTTGACCCCAACTCCTGCCCACGATCCCACTCCTATCCTCCCCACTCCACAGTGCCTGCCTTACCCCTCATCCCTGGCTCCTGCTGCTAAACCCTTCAAGGTTCCTACCCCCCCGGCCCCCTTATCTGCATTTGAGTCAGCTTGTTTCATCCTTTCCCTCCATGCTGCCTAGGTGCCAGCAGGGGGCGCACTGAGAGCACAGCAGAGACCATATCCCTGCTCTCACCTCTAATGTGTGGCACCACAGTACCCCCAGCACCTGAGAAGAGCAACTATTGGGAAAGTCCTGCTCAGCCCCTGTAGCCCTGGCTTGGAGCATGCTCAGTGAGGATGGAATCTTCAGAAGTATCAGACTCTAACAAGTCTCTGCTGAGCACATGTGAACTGAGATTTTTTCAGAGGCTTGGCCAAATTGGGGTGAATTTTAACAGGGATGGGAAAAGCAAATCCCTGGCACCGGGGCGAGCCCTCCTGCCAAATTTCAAATCCCTGCTCCAAAGCACCCTCTGTTCAGGCACTGCAATCCTGATCCTGCCTGGTGAGGAAGGGTGGCCGGTGGGCAGGTGGCTGTTGGGAAGCCCACCCTGCAGTCATCCCAGACAACCGTGGCTCCTGCAGCTCCTGTCCCACAGGACTGGGCAAGTGCTTTGCTCCAGGCATTGTGTCTTGGTATGCAAGGTTGCAGTGCTGTCTATGCTTGGCCCAACTGCTCCTTTCTCATAACAGAGGGGTGGGTAGGCCAAACCTTTACTCCTTTTCCCTCTTAGATATCTTCTACCGCTCTGGGCAGGGGGGCAGAGAGGGAACACCACAGTACTCCGGAATTGCAAACTCTCTGTGGGTCCACAAGTAAAAACGTGGCTTGCTCACGTTCACTCCTTATGTGCCATGTGGAGAAGTAAGGAACATAAGCAGAACTTGTGCTGTGCTTCCCCATGAGACCCTTTCTAGCTGGGATCTCCTCTCAGACCAGCCCTGAAAGAGGTATGACTTCTGGGCTCTAACCCAGTGTGTGCCTGCACAGGCAGGCTCTGTTTGGGAGCAGGGAATGGACGCTATCCATTCACATTACACCTATTAAAACAGCACAGAAAATTTCAGGGGCAAAGACAGTGGCTTGAATTTTTCCTGTCACCTCAAAACAATGCACTTAAATAGCCTAGCAACCATGGCCTATGGGAAACAAATTGGTGGTCTCAGTCCAGTTGTCCTGGATAGCCATCCACATCACCACAATTGGCATTAAATATTAGCAACTTGTTGGTAGCCTCAGAAGAGGCCAATTGTTGAGTAAGCAGGGAGACTGGGCTCCCAGCTCACACCCAGAGTATTCACCAGTCAGGGTGGAGGGCTTAAGGAACACCAGCAGAGCAGAGAAAGGGAAGCTTGCATTGCTTTTGTCCTATCCTGCCACTAAATAGAGGACTTCATTCTTCAGGGCTCTCGTTCTGGCATCTTTCACTGGCACTAGATTCTCTTATAATTTAACTAGAAAGAAAAACAAAAAGATTTAGTGACCAGAAACATGAACGCTCGGAAATGAGTATTAACTCAAGGAAATCAAGAGCTGAATGAGTTATATCTAGCATGGAAATGAGCTGGCTTATGGAGGCACGTTTGCTGCCGCTCCGAGATTGCTGTTCAAATCCTTCAATATCCTGCTGTTCTTTGGTAAGGACTAGAGTGTCTCAGCCAAGCCAGATCTTTATAAGGTGACAAATCTGAATTCAGAGGAACCTGGTGACAAGAAGAATAAAAAAGGAAAACAAGCAAAAATAGGGGCCTTTTGGGGAAAATAGGTTTCCTTCCCACTCTGTCTAGCATGGAGGAAAGCTTTTGTCTTGGAGAAACAAAGCAGATATTCCCAGTGCCAGGCTACAGTCACTAGAACATACCATTATTTTTATTATGGTAGCTCCCAAAAGCCTCAATCGGGCATTGCACGGGGTGCTGCACAGATATAGGGAGGAAATTTCAAAAGCACCTGACTGATGTGGGAGCCTAAGTCCCATTTCCAAAAATGATATAGCCAGAGAGCTACCTTAGTTCCACTGACTTTTAATGAAAGTTAGGCACTTAAGTGCCAAAGTCACTTTTGAAAAAGGAATTTAAGTGCTTTTGAAAGTTTTGCCCATGGTCTCTGCCCCAGTTTACAGTATGGATTGTGAGGAAAAGAGGTCAAAGAAAGTGTACTTGCTACATTTCAACTCACATCTAGGTCCCATTCACTCAAACAGTCCAATTGTTTTAAATTGGACTACTCGGGAGTAAAAGTTTCTAAGATTAAACCCTTATTTTCCTGGACTGACCTGGCAGTCTGAGTTAGTACCAGCACAATCACATAGCAAGGGATCCAAATTGAGGTCCCAGGCTCAAATAGCTGTCAGACAGTGCTTTGATACTACAGAGATGGATGCTCTACCCACACCTGTGAGAGCTATATACACCTCTACCCCGATATAACGCTGTCCTCGGGAGCCAAAAAATCTTACCGCATTATAGGTGAAGCCGCGTTATATCGAACTTGCTGTGATCCGCCGGAGTGCGCAGCCCTGCCCCCCCGGAACACTGCTTTACCGCGTTATATCCAAATTCGTGTTATATCAGGTCACGTTATATCGGGGTAGAGGTGTATTTAAAATATATTAGACAGACAGAACCAATTCCTGGAACTCATTCATTGCAGTACTAAGTACCTTGATGTTGCTCTCTGATAGCCAATGTGAAGAGTGGCATTGAGAGAGCTGGAAGAAAATATAATGTGGGGCCTTTAAGAGTGAAAGCAGAAAAAGGAGGGGGAGAGGAGAGAGGTCAGAGGATTCTTCTCACATATTAGGAAAAAATCATTTTCCTTTATAAATATAATTTACAAAGGAATTTATACAAGATACTATCCCAAGAATCTCCAAGGCACTGCACAGAATTCTGCCCCACCCCGATTGCTCTGTGAAGCAATTGATTTTTGTTCATCCCTTGAGCGGTCCTTCAGACATGATTCATTGTACATTTTTATTGAATTCTGCAACACAAAGTGCTAGCACTAGAGCTCTGCAAAACTGTTGTCATAAAATGCAGGAAGTGTGCCTGTTCTCAGATCCCCCGGCCAAGGCAGTCACCCTGCAAAAGAAAGTCCTGCCAAACCCTTATGTTATCTCTGGGTTCCAGGGAGAGTAAAATGGAGAGATCTGGGGAAATGTTCCTCTGAAACCAGTTGGTTCTGTCACTTGGGTTTTTTGTTAGAAAAGTTGCTGATTTCTTAGCCAAGTTATCAAAATTCACCATTTTCACAGCACTTACATAAGCCTCACTGGTTTTATTGGAGTTTTGCAGAGAAACTTCAGTTTCACCCTAGAAATGGGTCAAGCCAAACCTCTGGATCCAAACACCCCTAAGCTGCAAGGTGACCAGGACCCAGATACTTATTCCACAGCCAGCCATGCTTTTTACAATGATGTCCTTGCACTAGAAGTCTGGAGCCACACGCTCCAGATCCGTGTCTGAATCTACAGCTCCGAGCTATCTCGGATTCGTATGAACCTGACACTCAAGAGTGAAACTAGATGCAGAACCATGAAAATGAGCAGAAAGGTTCACTGGAACCAGGAGAGTTATCCCAGCATGAGTAAGAATGGTTAGGACAGTACAAATGTTTATCAAACTTATAGAAATATCCATTTCTCACATATAAAGGCATCATGGTAAGTAAAAAGTCTAATCACCATTATTAAAAGCTAGATCTTGCAAAGTACTTAGCAACTCCCAATCTCTGCTTCCGGACCCCTGATCCCAAACTGCCTGGTCCTGGCACAAGCTGGAGCTGCAAGAGACCAGCTCTAAAACATGCCACTGCCAGGAACCTCACACCAGCAGAGGATGAGATGTAATGCAACTTTATTCCACTGTGCCCCCTCACTATCTTCATCTGCCCTTGGCCTCACACCATTTTTCTCCTTACCCCAGGGTGGTACAGGAGATGGCAGATCCACCTCTTCCAGTTTTCTCCTACACAGGGAGAATATACACTTAGATCTCCCTAAGCAGCAGCCCTCACATGTATCAAGATGGCGCATATTATGGTGTGCACAGGGATTATTTCACCCATAATCTAAATGCAGGCACCTCTGGGATGGTTTGCTTTTGCTCCACAAATTTAGCAGACCAGCAAATCTGGCTCTTAGAGTTTCATGATCCTTTGTATTATCTTCACCCTGATCGTAGACACCCAGAAAGGAGGTCAAAATGTCACAAAAAGTATCTATTCTTTAATGCTTATTGACTATCTGAAATGCCTTTGCTCAAGACAAGTTAAGTCTCTTTGGATATAGTAGTTACCTACATCTCAGGAAGAAAAATAACTTACCAGTTTTGTAGAATGTGAATGAAGAGAAAGAGATTATATTGAAAGTACCTAGTAGGATTAAAAATGATTTATGTCAACATTGTATTTCAGAGCATGAAATATAAATGAAAAATATACTGGTTAAAAAAGGTTATATTACTCTCTATCCTAGATAAAATTAAATCTTATTCCATGTAAAACAGCAGAGCATTTATAGCATTAAAAAGATCTACAAATTATTATTACAAAAATTATGCAATTTAACTGATGAGATCTTAAACTGGTCACTAATGCAGTACTGAATATTGTCAGTCCTGTAACTCAGACTCTCAGAGAAGCCACTGGAGTGATTGGGTAATGACCCCTGCCATGTGACAGGGATAGAACCTTTTGTAACCCTGATCTATGCCAAGTGACTGGTGCCAGTAAATAAAGATCAGTTTCTTACCAGCACTCCGTTGTGTCATATTTTTAGTGCATGCACCAGTGTAATTTGGGCTAAAAATTCTAAATATGGGGGAAGGGAGAATACACTCTGCCCCAGATCCATCTCCACTGGGTCTACTTCCAACCTCCTGAGAAAATTCAAAGAGCCACCTTTTAAAAAAAAACAAACTGTGCTAGAAAAATATTTGCTTCTTTCCCCATCAAATGTGAAATTTCCCACCAGGATTACACTGGTCTGAGGTGCAGGATGGGCAATTTTCAGTCCCATACCAATGCTAGGTAAAAGCTCCAGTTAATTGTGACCTAACAGCACTAGAAATGGGTGCAATATATCATTGGAAAGGAAAGATTCAGAGCTGGAATATACAGCAATTACTATTATCTCAAAAAATGTCCTGAGATACTAGGGGTGAAATACTGGAGGGTTCCATTGAAATTAATAGGATTTTTGCAGTTGATTTCAATGGGATCATGTTTTCAGCCTAGGTCCTAAAATTGTGACATTGCTTATAAATTAGATTTTCCATTTACCATAATTTGTGTAAGCATGCAAATGCAACAGACATACTATCATTTGAGAAATATAAATTAAGGTTTGACATTTCATAGAAGCCCAAGGGATTTAGGGACCCTGATGTCATTGAAACTGAATGTGAGTTCAGCATGTAACTCCCTTAGGATCACCGCACTGAAAATCCCAATTTATATTAATATAGTCATACATCTACAAACCATTCCTTGGACTGATAGCTCCAGTAGGATCTAAAATATACTATTTGAGTGTACTCTACATGCATACATGGATACATATAATATTTGTTAGATTAATAAATACATGGTGAAAATAGAAAGGAATATATATCTGCCTGGATGAGCAAGTTAAATAATATTGCTGAACCATTCATTTCCACAAGAAAAGAAAAAGCAGAGGCTTTACTCCTTTTGTTATTATTTTTTCATAGGCAAATAAAGATTGAGAAAACGATCATTCTCATCAACACTATAATCATAGTCTCAGGTCTATAATCCTACAAAGGAAACCTGCACTGCACAAAAACTAAGTCTACCGGGGGTTGTTGAAGCTTAGGTTCTCTAAAGAATTATTTTCAAGTTCCTCTCTGTGAAGGATATTATGAGTAATAAGAGTAGCTGCAATTGTGGCTTTTTAGAAAGTGTTTTTACCAGCCAGTTCTAGAAGGGATAACTCAGGCTGTGTTGCTGTGCTTGTGGTACGTGGCCTTGGCTAACTGGTATAGAGTAAGTGCATTTTTGTTGGCCTCTGGTTTAGACTATTTTAATTTGTAAAAATTGAAAAATTCTTGGCAGAACTCCACAGCCTACGAAAAATGTTCCTCTTGAAAACTAGTTACGAGTTAATGATAATTCCACTTTGGGCAGGAAGGAAGGGTTTAGACTGGATGTCCCCGAGTGAATCGGGAGAATGTTCATCACAGCCTAGCTCTCCGTTACTCAAGTCCTATTAAAGAAAACAAAACACTCTGCTTGTATTAGAGTAGCAGCCGTGTTAGTCTGTATCCGCAAAAAGAACAGGAGTACTTGTGGCACCTTAGAGACTAACAAATTTATTAGAGCATAAGCTTTCGTGGGCTACAACCCACTTCTTCGGATGCATATAGAGTGAAACATATATTGAGGAGATATATATACACACACATACAGAGAGCATGAACAGGTGGGAGTTGTCTTACCAACTCTGAGAGGCCAATTAAGTAAGAGAAAAAAAACTTTTGAAGTGATAATCAAGATGGCTCAGTACAGACAGTTTGATAAGAAGCAAGTGTGAAAATACTTACAAGGGGAGATAGATTCAATGTTTGTAATGGCTCAGCCATTCCCAGTCTTTATTTAATCCTGTGTTGATTGTGTCTAGTTTGCATATCAATTCCAGCTCAGCAGTCTCTCGTTGGAGTCTGTTTTTGAAGTTTTTCTGTTTTAAGATAGCCACCCGCAGGTCTGTCATAGAATGGCCAGACAGGTTAAAGTGTTCTCCCACTGGTTTTTGAGTATTATGATTCCTGATGTCAGATTTGTGTCCATTAATTCTTTTGCGTAGAGACTGTCCGGTTTGGCCAATGTACATGGCAGAGGGGCATTGCTGGCACATGATGGCATATATCACATTGGTAGATGTGCAGGTGAACGAGCCCCTGATGGTATGGCTGATGTGATTAGGCCCTATGATGATGTCACTTGAATAGATATGTGGACAGAGTTGGCATTGGGCTTTGTTACAAGGATAGGTTCCTGGGTCAGTGTTTTTGTTCAGTGATGTGTGGTTGCTGGTGAGTATTTGCTTTAGGTTGGGGGGTTGTCTGTAAGCGAGGACAGGTCTGTCTCCCAAGATCTGTGAGAGTAAAGGATCATCTTTCAGGATAGGTTGTAGATCTCTGAAGATGCGCTGGAGAGGTTTTAGTTGGATGCATTGCCTTAAAAGCAACTTAATATTTTAAGTTCAAAGACCTTTTAAAGAAGCTCCATGTAAAGTTGTAGACATTCTAAACAGTTCAGTGGGAACCCTTACACTGAGTTAAGATATAGTGAAACACCATAGTTTTTGAAGTACAATTCAAGCCCTGATTTATTCCTGTGTATTGCCATGAGTGGACTGCAATTCTGGATACAGCGAACATTTTTTTTTTTTTTTTTTTTTTTTACTTCAATGGGGTTTCGATCAAGCCCATGTTAAAGTTCTTCTATAGAAAAAAGAAAAAAAAACTTCATTATTTGGAAGGGTCAGCTGTAGCTTTCACAAAAGAAATGCCGGCTGTTCACATGCACTGAAAATAACCAATATGAAAAGTCATCAAAGTATGAGGTCAGATACATGAGTTCTCCTCTCATGACTAAGAAAACAGCTGCTGTTATTTTAATTTAGTTTAAATAAAAATATATAAAGATGATTAACATGAATGATCATAGATGTGCGTGAAAATCGTTTTGTAAACAGAGTAAGCTACAGTAAGTACATGAATTCACCTCGCTATGACTTTTACAGAAAGACAGTCTCTCATAATTGCCAACATTTGACCACTGCAAACAGGGGCATTTGGGGAGAAAATTTAGAGATACATCTCATAACTCCCATTGAAATCCAGTGGAATAGGGCCTTGATCCTGCAAACATTACACATACGCTTTACTGTAATCATGCAGAATAGTCCCGTTGCAATCTATGGGACGGTTCCTGTACTCAGTGTTAAACACATGCCTAAGCAATTGCAGGATCAGGGTCTTGGGAGAGCATTTTGGGTGGAAAGAATGAAAAAATGATAAAAAATGCTGTTAATGCTTTTTTTAACAAACTCCACACAAAAATGACACATTGCACACACAAAAGCAGCGGTTTCTCCCTACTCCTCAGCAAAGATTTAAGGGCAAAGATATGTAGTGAGGTGTCATATTAATAACTAAGGTTCCATCACTTTTTTGCAAGTTACAGTACCAATTAGCTATCAGTATTATAACTAGTTAACTGATCTATCTTTGCTGAATACAAGAACAAAGCCCATAAAGTGGTGCAGAAACCTGGGTCTGTTTGTTGGTTTGTTTACTTGCTAATTGGCAACATTCAGCAGTGGGTCTCCCCATCATTAGCATGAATTGGCGAGGCTCTGCTGCATTTTGTTTTATAATACATACATACATACATACATACATACATGGGACTGTTCCTCCTCAGTGGGGAGAGCAGGCCTGTCGGAAGAGGCACAGATATGGTCTGAGCAATGAAAGCAAGACAGCTTAAAAAGCTGAGGCACAACTGATATAAACTGCAAGCTTTAACCTAGCAGCCCAAAACTACAATGGTCAAATATGCCTTTTTAAAAAAAAATCCAATAAAATGGGCGGATGATACTGAAGAAACGGAGAGTCAGAGACAAGGAAACAAGATATTAAAAAATGTAAATGAGAGGGAAATTATAAAAAAGCATAAAGCTCCTCTCCCTAAGGGAACAGCTGTGTATGCTAATCCCTCCTGGGCTGCTCCTTTTGGATCTCCCTTCCTTCCTTCCTCCGTCCTTCTCTAATAGCTCCCTTGTTCCTGCTGGACAAAACTAGCCCTTTGTGGCTGCTTTCAGAACAACATTAAAAACAGGAATAGGGAAATTGTAAACAGGAGGCTTCTGGCCTACAGGCCAAGGCACACACAGGCCTCTGAGGCCTACTTCATGCTAAGCAAAGAAACAGATCTTTGTTGCTAAAGGGATTAGGGCTGCGGGATTTCTGAGGCACTGCTAAGGCATTCAGCTGGCCTGAAGTAGGGGCTTTGTAAGGAGATACCTCCATTAGATATCTGTGAGCGGAAATCATTCATACTCTTTATACAATCTGGGTAATGTGATATTGTTGGACTGTTAAACAGCTCGAGTGAAGCAGGGCACTATCTACTTGAATGGTAAATTCCTCAGCAGCTAAATAGATGGTGGTATAATTACCTTAACTGACTTTAAAAAGAAGTGACCGATCTTTAATTCTTAGCTGGTGTAATAAAGAGCAATCACAATGAGATACCTGGAAGCTGCATTTAGGGGTTTGCTAAGAGATCGCATGGAAATAGGCTTCCAAACTTGGCTCATCATCTGAATCACATTTATCCCAAACTCTCTGCTATCCAAAACAGGTTTATGTCCCACGATATATATATTCACTTGTATTGTCAGTACCTTCTATTATCTGAAACTTTCATAATCCAAATTTATTCTGTGCCCGCCATGAGATTCAGGTAATCAAGTTTGCACCATATTTTAAAAAGTACCACAGTATTCCACAGCAATGGTCCACAACACTACAGTTTACAATAGAGCTATTGCATTGTTTGGAGTTAATACTCTAAACTACTGTATCTTTTTAAAAATAAGAATAACTCCTGTTTAACTACAGTACTCAGCATACATTCATTAAAGCTGCTTATTATGAATCATATACATCTCTCTCTCTCTCTCTCTCTCTCTCTCTCTCTAGTTATAGTTATAGTTAGTTATAATAACTATTGTTGGGGTGTTTCACAGTTAGCCTCTAATTAAATTTTTCTGCTAAGCACAAGAGCCAGGAAGACAATGCTATGCACATAAACAGTACCCTTATTGTATTACCTAAGCTCCCCTGTATTTCAAATGGAGAAGTTAGAGATGGACCCAATCTATACAGATCAGATTTGGATCCAAGTTTCTCCAGAGTCTGAGGGTATGTCTACACTTACATTTTATAGCGCTCTAATTGCTGGCTCGGGGGGTGAAAAATCACCCCCCCTGAGCGCAGCAAGTCTGAGCACTTTAAAGCGTTAGTGTAGACAGCTCTGAGCGCTGGGAGCCATGCTCCCAGGGCTCGGAGCTAATCCCCTCGTGGAGGTGGATTACCAGGAGCGCGGGGAGAGCTCTCTCCGAGCGCTCGCGCGCGACCACACTCGCACTTCAAAGCGCTGCCCCCGGAGCGTTCCCACGACAGTGCTTTGAAGTTTCCAGTGTAGACATACCCTAAGGGTGTTTGGGGAAGTTCTTATTTGGATTCCAATACAAATATTACGACTAGCTCCCAGTCTCTCTAATGGCCAAACCAAACCCCCAGATCCAAGTCCTGGAGTGGTCAGACATATGATCCAGACCTGGGTCCTTGTCTCCTATATATATATAATTACGAGCTGGGTGAAACCTTGTTATGGGTTGAGTTAAAAACTCATTCAAACTGATGTGTGAATTCACCCTTCACTTAAGATAGTTGTAAGAAACAGTTAAGGGGCCACACCTAAAACAAAGCCTTAATAATACAGTCTGCCCAGAAACTAGCACCAGGTTTTTGGCTTGCTTTCTAGTCTGATAATAAATACATTTTGCATGTAATTGGATTTTTTTTCCAGGCACTGTCTGCATCCCACCCTTCCACCTTTTTGGGCATAGCTTCAGAGTCTCTTCCAAGAAAACGTTTGCAAAAATAATTTTCTATAATTAGAAAATGTTTCATTGAAAATTCATTACTGGAAAGGTTTCCTGCAATTGCTGAGTTAGGCAGGCTTCAAGACATTTTACTCTGTTACATTTACTGATGGACTAACAGTCAACGGATTCCTACATTTGTGCTAGGGCTGAGTGGCAAGAGCCTACCACCTTCTGAACAAACCAAGTATTGGGCCAGGATTACACTACCACTTATGTTGGCAAAACTTATGTCGCTCAGGGGTGTGGAAAAAAACACCCCCCTGAGCGACGTAAGTTTCGCTGGCATAAGTGGTAGTGTGCACAGCGCTATGTTGACAGGAGTGCGTCTTCTGCCGACATAGCTACCGCCGCTCATTGAGGTGGTTTTATTATGGCGACGGGCGAGCTCTCTCCCGTCAGCATAGAGCGGCTAACATGAGCGATCTTATAGTAGCACAGTTGCATTGGTACAGCTGTGCCACTGTAAGCTTGCTAGTGTAGACATGGCCTTTCTTACATAGATGATACATTCTCTACTGGGGAGACTGCCTCCTGCATTTGGAAGGGTCTGACCTCACTGATCCTGTGTATTTTATTATAAGTAAATATCACAGTCTCTGCCCAGAGGAGCTTATAAGCTAAAGGTATGAATGGATACAATTACAGTGTTGCCCCCTCACAGTTTCACAGTATCACAATATTTGGTGTTTTTTCTTAAATCCTCCATTCCTGGAGTCAAATGATGGTGTGAGGATCTCAGTTTTCATTTAACATCCCGTCCCCAAGTTTCTAGCATTCATGGTTGCAGAGAAAAGCTACAAATGTGACTCAAGTGCACTCTCAAGACTCAAAAACCAGATGGCAAATAACAAAAACCACCAAATATATTATTTTTGTAATATATCATGATTGTAAGCCAGCTTCATGATTTTTGGGGCCCTGGTTCTTGGTTTTTAAGCATTCAGGGCTGGCAATGCTTCAAGTAATTATTATAGCCACTTCGAAGTGTCCAATCCTTGATAACAGCTCTTTGCATTTATGCAATGACCATCATCTCCTCTACCCTGTGTAAGTATTAGGAAATTAACAAGCTTCACCCCCCTCAGGAGGTAGGGGAGTATTATTGCACATAAAGAAACCAAGGCAGAAGGAATTTAGGTGACTTGCCCAAGTCTAAACAGGAAGTCTGTGAAGGGAAATCTGGGTTCCATTCTCAGCTCTAATTCGCAGACCCACACTTTCCCTCAAAACTACTCTTCCTCCCTGCTATAATATGAAGTACTGCGTGGCCAAGCATTATAGGCTAAAAGCTAAATGGAACAGATAGGTCTTTCAGAAGTTACTGAAGGAGTAAATAGATGTGGGGGAAGGAGAGCGTGGTGTTCTTTTATTGTGCTTCAGGCTTGGAAGACACATACCCTTCTCCAAGTACTTTAATTCAATAAAGTGGTCACATGCATGATTTGGCCTCACTACCAATACAAGTTGGAAAACACTGTTGCTGTCATAGGTATTAGAAAAATTTGCAAACCAAGTTTCTGTGTCCTTGGGAATACAAATAAGCAGTCACATGGCATATCACTCAGAGGACAAGGATGCTGGCCTCCAGAAAACAAGTCACTTCTGCTCCTTTATTTACAGCAGCCACTGACCATGGGCACTACCACTACCAAGGGCTTCAACCACATGGAAGTCAGGTTCCGTGGCTTTTCCCTGAGGTGAAATGAAATCCAAAGTCTAATGTTCTCACTTTGTTAGTGAACTCTTAACATTAAAAAGAGAAGACTATCTATTCCTCTCTCCAGCCACTTTTGGGCACTTCGTCACATTTCCCTGGAGTCCTTGAAATGGATGTCCCACCTTCATATTCTTGTGGGTCTTGACCATCTGACTGAAGAGCCAGAACAGTATCAGAGCCTTGTGGCAGTCAGTTGTGCAGAACATTACTGTTTAGAGAAAAATATTTTCCAAGCTCCTTAGAGATAGCTCCACAAGATGTTTCTAGGATTTAGGTTACAGAAGCCTTGTAAGTTGATCCTTTGGAGAGGTCAGCAGGTAATGTTTGGGTGAATTGGTGGGTACACTTTGGGTGTGCTGATACACATCTCTACATCTCTGTGCTGCACTGTGGTGTGTGGTTGTTAGAAAGGGAGAGTTTGTAGTGGATTAGTGGAGAGTCAGTGTAATTAGAGAGCAGCAATTCCACCGGAGTAGGTTTGTAACGGAGACAGTATCTGAAACACTATTGGGTTTCTTTACTGGAAAAAAAAATAAAACATATTTGTAATGATTTCCATACCTACCAGTATAAGTACCTGTTGGTACTATTCTTGTAGTGCTAGAAAGCCACTTATAAAATCTCTTTGTCTTCATTAACATTAGTCCAGCTGTATAGGATTGTTCAAATTTGACTGAGTGGGAAAATGGTTTTCCTGTCTCACAAAAATTTTCAAGATATTGAAAAAAGTTTTCCCATCTCAAATTGGGATGAAAAGTTTTGTGAATCAAAGATCTAGGGGGGATGTCATTTTAGATAAATCAAAACATTTTATGCTGAAAATCTTGATTTTGACAGTTTTTTATTTAAAATATTTTTTATAAATTAGCTTACATTTTTAAACAAAAAGCCATGTTGAACCAGAAAACCAGAAAAATTTCATGACTATTTTGTCCAAAATGTATATAGTCAAAATAAATACACCTCTACCCCGATATAACGCGGTCCTCGGGAGACAAAAAATCTCACCGCATTATAGGTGAGACCGTGTTATATCAAACTTGCTTTGGCCCCCCCGTTCCTTGTTCCCCGACCACCCCCTCCAGAGACCCCCTATCCCTAATCTCCCCCAGAACCCCACCCCCTACCCAGCCCCCCTGCTCCCTGTCCCCTGACTGCTCCGACCCCTATCCACACACACACACCCCGCCCCCGACAGGCACTCACAGGCACTCACCGGCAGCGGCGGGAAGCACAGCAACGCGGTCCCAGCCCGCTCCACTCGCCACCTCCCACCGGTGAGTGCGGGGAGGTTGGGGAAAGGACACCCCCCGTACTCACCTGCGGCGGGAAGCGGAGCGCGGCAGCTGGGAGCTGGTGGAGTAGAGCGGGCTGGGGTCGGGCTGCTCCGCTTCCCGCTGCCGGTGAGTGTGGGGAGGTTGGGGAAAGGATGCCCTCCGCACTCACCTGTGGCGGGAAGCGGAGCGATGCGGCCCCAGCCCACTCTGCTTTCCTTGCCCCAGCCCCAGCCGTGTCAGTGGGGAGGGGGCGGGGGTTGGGGAAAGGTCCCGCACTCACCTGCGGTGGGAAGCGGAGCGCTGCAGCTCGGAGCTGGCGGAGTGGAGCGGGCTGGGGCCGGGCTGCTCCACTTCCGCCGCTGCCAATGAGTGCGGGGGGATCCCTTCCCCCAAACCTCCTCCCCTGAGCGACACGGCTGGGGCCGGGCCGAGAGAAGCGGAGCGGGCTGCTCCCGGCCCCCCGCTTATCCCCCGGGCCACTCTGGGACTGCGGGGCCCCCAAAATTGCCCCCACACACAGCTCCTGCCTCCTAGACCCTGGGGGGGGCCCTGACCGCCCCCGAGGCCCTCTGCCCCTTATCCAACCCCTCGGCCCCGGCCCAGCATCCTTAACACGCTGCTCAGAGCAGCGTGTCAGAGCTTTACCGCATTGTATGCGAACCTGTGTTATATCGGGTCGCGTTATATCGGGGTAGAGGTGTAAATATATCTAAATCAACCCTTTCCTGTGAAAAGTTTCTGTTTTGACAAATTACCAATGTCCGAAGCAAAAACCTTTGGTCAAAGAATCCCCAACCATCTCGACTTCAGATACACTTAGCGGATAATATTTAGAAACCCCTAAAAGTCATTTTTCTCTCTACAAAATAAAATAATGATTTTAAAGCCTGACTCTCAAGATATTTCCAGGCTTGAATCCAATTTGGTGAATCCCATGGAAAGCTGGGAATCTCACCTCTTTGGAGGTAAAAGCCAACCAGACAAACAAAAAACCTTTCCCTTTCTAGCTGTGCAAGGTCATGAGAGTTAGATCAGTTATTGGTGCAGGAGTGAATATTGCTACCACCGGGCCTCAGATGGGCGGAAGACAGATTGGTCCACTGACTAGGGGAAATGACCTAGGAGTTGGGAGACCTGGTTTCAGTTACCTGCTCCACCACAGGACTTTTATTGGACAGATCACTGTACCTCAACTCTCCATCTCTAAAATGATACTCCCTACAAATACCTTAATAGCTGTGTAGTGCTCAGCTATTGTGGTAATAAGTATCATGTGTTGGTGGCGCTGTTGCGGGGTGAGCTAAGTGAGGGAGAATTCCATAGCAGGGGAAAAGAAGGAAATGGTTTCTCTGGCAGTTATTTAATTAAAAATAAAACAGTTGTTTGAAACTACTCAGCAGTTTGGAAAGTTTAAGCAGTCCTGACAGAGTGCAGCTAAGGTGGTCAATGGTGTGCGATAAATATAATTTTTTAATCACATTGCTACCACCACCATAGATATGATATCTATGGTTACATAGATATTTTAAAATGCACACAACTATAAATACAAAAAAATGGGGGATTCCCCCAGACTGTATGCAGTACATATATGGTAAAGAATGAGAGATGGTCTATCTGACTTGAGCTTGTGCAAATATATACAAACTTGTCATTTATTCTGGACCCTATTCAATTCTACTATGGAAAAGACGGAGGCATAAATTATGAGTGAGACTAGCCCAAATAAGAACATTGGTCAGACCTTTAAAAATACTCTCATCTATGCTAATGTACTCATTTGCCTGATATATTAAGAGACCCTTTTAAGACCAGCCAGACCACTCTATAATAACAGATTGCTATGTGTAGCTGAGCTGTGGATTTCCCAGAGACATCATTGTTACATGCAGGATCTTGCAGTGAAAAAGGCAAAATTAACAGCTGGGGTAAACTGCAGGACTTGTTTGAATTCTACAATCTGCAGTGCAGATCTCCAGTTCTTTACTAGTGGGGACACATGATACCATTTTAACTCATTCTAACTGTTGTCAGTAATCTTAATGTCAGTTTGTGGCTAATCGATGCTATGTAATTGTAATATGTAAACTAGATCACTTGCAGGTGCAGACAATCTACCAGTATAACCACTGCTTTAAATCTTGGCATGTGGGAACCATCCTAAATTTATATTCTGTAACGGTATCAAACAAGTGCTATTAGCCTAATTACATGTACATATGTCAAAGAGAAATGCCAGGAATTGTAAAATGCTATTTATAGCCGCTAATTACTTTAAAAAAAACCACACACACATCTGGAAGAACTAAAGAATAACACTAACCAACCATGAGTGGGATCCTGTCTCATGGGGATGGGGAGAGATAGCAGAAGAGAAAAATCTTAGTTCTTTTAGAGTTGTCCCTCAGTTCAAAGAGGTTTCAGTGTAGTATTATAGCCAGAACTCCTAAAGGCACCAGTGAATGCTTTCCTCATTAGGGAGAGAGATTATGAATATATCCATATACTCAATAGTGCCATACACTTGAAATACAAATATGCAAAATCCTGATGTTTCTATCTGATTGAGGTCCATCTTTTTCCGCTTCTGACTTGATAACATCAAAACTGCCCTGACACAACTGGTCCATCCTTCATCTTGTCCACCTCAAACAAAAGGTTGGAATCTCCAGCCATCTCCTCTGGATCAAACCCTACTCTCACCCACTCTTTTGGCAACTCTGCTCTTAAGTCTCCAGCCAGTCACACAAGTGGCTTTCTAATAAGGCCGACTGTGTCATTTCTCACATATTTTTGGGGTGGTTTAAAAGTAGAGTTAGGAAATGATATAATTGCCCTGCATGCGGCCTGTCTGCGTCCCCAGTGTTAACATGGTAATGAGCTTCCAATAGGAAAGCATATTGCTTGCCTTTTAACCATCCTACCCATTATTTCCAGAGACCCTCTCCCAAAAGAATGGAAAGAACAACCAGATACAAAACTCCTTGTTCTGAGAGGTGCTGAGCCCCAACAATTCCCATTGACCTATCCTCCAAATAACCTAAATCCATTAAAACAATAAGAACCAGTCTTTGTTTTGAAACATCATTTTTGTCTTCAGCCCTCTGCTCAGAACAGACCCAACATACACTAGTCATTGATGTGCAGGAAGAAGCACTTTGAGCAGAACTGTTAAAAAGAGAAACAGGACCAAAATTCATACTTTGAACTAATCATTCCAACAGATAAGTCTTTCTGCTTTTATTATCCCTTCGTCTGGGACTTTTCAAACACGGTACAATTACACATTAATTAAAAGACTGAGTGTGGGCTGTGTGTAGAAGCCTTTGCATATGGACTTGAAATATTGTGCTATATTTTTTCCAGAGAAACACAAAAGACGATCCAGCTCAGCGCAGAGGGTACATGTGGCTTGTGTAGGTGGAGAAAGTTATGAGTGTTACCTTGGGTAGGAAGTGGGATTTTCCCACTGTTCCTGCCCCGTAATCTTGTGAAATTAACCCATTTTTAAGTCTGTAATTTACATTTCCCCACGCCCCCTCAAATATGGCCAAAAAAGCCTCTCCAAACATTGTTATTCTCTAGTTTGACATGTGATACATATTGACTTTGACTTATACTCACATTTACAGAGGTCATTCAGCAACTGTTAGTTAAAAGAAAATATTGAGGAAAATACAGAATTGTATACGTATACAAAAGAAAATAGAAGAACATTTAGGAATCTGCATGACCCTTTTCAATTTAAAGAGGAAGAAGGAAAGAGCCTAGAAATAACATCTCTAAAAAGAGCTAAATTCCACATGAAACATAATGTGGGCCAAGTTCTATGCAACACGCACATACAGATCTGCCACTACACCTTGACCAGCAAAAACTTCTGCTGTTGCAGTCTTGGGTCTTCATGTTGTGGGTTTGTGACAAGCATCCACGTGTGAGTAGGAAATGGTGCCCCAATGCATTTTCACTAGTGACAGCTGCTTCGCTTCCTATTTATACCAGTTTTACAGCTGTGTAATTCCACCAACTTCAGTGGTGTTTGTCCTTAGTTGTACCAGCAGGAGATCAGAAAGAGTCCCTACCAAGACTGGAGCTCAGATCACCACAGGTGAAAAGTTAGTGCATAGCAGTGTAAGTTGACAATTAATTATTCCCCCCCTCCCTTCCCCCAATTCCTAGACATGTGAAGACAGGTGTACTACACATGTGTTTTGTGTGGAGGTGGAAAGTGTCTCTAGGCCTTTTTCTAGGCCTGCAACCATAACCTCTTGGGCTGTGATCTTGTCACATAAACCAAGAAGGCTGAGGCGGACCTCCATGGAAAAAAATCTAGAAATTGCAGAAAGTGGTGTTCAATAGGTGGCATTTTTCCCTCAAGGTTATTATTGAACCAATGCCCCAGCATGGTGTTTAGGAGAATTCTAGCGAAGAAGGTGCAATCTTTCAAATGAAACTTTAATCTGAGGTTCTAACCACATATATTGATCGTCAGAGCCCTGGGCGCCTGGGACCCCTGCAACGAGCGTGTGCTGCAGACCTGCGGGATCGGTCGACACTATGCACGGCTCATGGTGTCAGACACCATCCAATGGTCCAGGGATATCTACATTGAACATATCACCGGCCACCGACAGTACCAGGAGGCGTGAGCCGGAGTGACATCGTGCATCAACTACGAGAAAGGGACCAAGAGACTTTTTCTGTTGGACCATATGAACTGGAATCATAAACTCACTGAACGTTAAATCTCACCAAATGAGGGTCAATCCATCCTCATCATCATATCCACTCATTATACTCCACACCCGAACATAGCCATTATATGAACAACATACCCTCATATCTCAATGTCTGTACTTTGACCCATCAACCTTTTACCCCCAATCGGGGATATTGCAGATTATGTATTCCTTACGCCAGTGGTTCCCAAACTTGTTCCGCCGCTTGTGTAGGGAAAGTCCCTGGTGGGCCGGGCCGGTTTGTTTACCTGCCACGTCCACAGGTTCGGCCAATCGCGGCTCCCAGTGGCCGCGGTTCGCTGCTCCAGGCCAATGGGAGCTGCTGGAAGTGGCGGCCAGTACGTCCCTCAGCCCGTCCGCTTCCAGCAGCTCTGGCAGGTAAACAAACCGGCCCGGCCCGCCAGGGGCTTTCTCTGCACAAGCGGCGGAACAAGTTTGGGAACCACTGCCTTACTCTATCCGATCTTAAACCGAACTTCGCACCCCTTGATAATCTGTACGTTATTCCCTGATAACCAGAAACTTTTACGCTTAAACTCTGTACCATTCACTTTTTTTAAACATCATCTTAATTAAAGATCACAAGATCACCTGTCACTTTGGAGAAGTGGGAGACAGTACAAGTCTTAGCCCCAGTATCTAGGCCGAATTCCAATTTGAGGTATTATATTCTGCTTGCCTTAAATTCCCCTTATAGCTGCAAATAAATGAAGTTGCAAACTCTCCTAGTGAAGCTGAGTGCTTCCACCCCAGAGGGCCCATTTCAGTGGAAGTGGGTGGAGCAATTACTGAATAGTCTGTAAAATGAGTTGGAATCTTTCTGGGTGAAAGAAACTATACAAATGGAAGTCATTATAATTTTCTTGCTCCAGTTCTCTTCTGAAATACCACCCACTACACTAGAGTTCAGATCCACCAGGAAATTTCAAATCCACAGTGCAAAATGAATTTGAACTCCCATATATTCATCCTTACCGACTATCCTCAGAAGGCTGCCTAAAGCAGGGAGCAGAGCAAGGTGCAAAATTAAAAAGGGGTGGAAGGAATTAAACAGGAAAGTGCCCAGCAAAGGTTTTCTAACCTGTTTGTTCTGAATACCAGCCTTTCAAAGCTGTCAATAAACAAATTTCAGTGATTTGTACCCATGCAAAATGAAGGATTTTAGAACATTAAGAGAAATGGCAAATAAGTGTTGGCCCCATAAATTCTTGAATAGCAATCAAATAAGGAAAGATCTTTTCCCTTATAAATCTAATGCACTTGATGCCTGTTGGTGCAAGACTGGGTTGTAACAGAGAACAATCTGTACATCTTCTGTAGAGATTTATAGGGACACCAAGAAAATTGTTGCTATTTTCTTTGAGTTGCTTCCCTCCACAGATACGTGCTACAGTTACCTTTTCCTTTCCTCAGTTAGCTGATGTGGCTGCCTTCCAATCTTTCCACCTCAAGAATGGAACTATATGAACAAAGACTTCCAAACTGGTAATGTAAGATTGTTAGTAATGCATTTTTCAAGGTACATCCCTCCTATTTGGCTTCAGTCCTGCTCCCCTCACTCACTGAAGTGGTTCCAAATGACCTCAGTGGGGCCACACCCATGAATAAAGTGGGTGTGAAGTGGCCCCATGTTGTACAATAGCTTGGCTTCTTTCCAACTTCGTATATTTTTCTATTTTTCATATTGTTTAATAAGGAGGACATGGCCAAGCAAAGGAACCTCTGTCTCTCTGACAAGCAGAAAAGCTATAAAACTAATGGAGCTGACTGAGCAGAACTGAACACTAAGAGCCATTAATTTAATTTATTAGGGCATCTTCACCGCTTTCCTATCTGTATTAGCATTTAAAGCCTCCTGTGGCAAACCCGAATCCCCAGTACATCATTTGGGGATATACTGCCTCTCTATCTTCTAGCACAGGGGCAAATCGTACAGTCTGTGCTCAGGCAAGAAAATCCCTTTGCCTCAAAGGAGGTTGGAAATTGCCTTAACCCAGACCACAGAATCTGGCTCTGTGTTAAGATGCTATGAAGATGAGGGTTGTCTAAGTACCTACTGATAGATTTACATTAAATACAAACCTGATTTGTTAGAAAACTTGGAGGGGTGGTAATCGGTAACCCAGTAGCTGAGTTCGATTAGAGCCAGGTGTGGGGAGCCTACACAGAATTCAACTTAAACGATTGCATTATCATCAAGTCTCATTTTTGTCCCTCCACTGGGACAAAGCAGTTCCTCAAAAGGCGGACCACACCCATGAGCTGGTACATAGCAACAGTTGCCAGTTGGGCCTAGGGCAATGGACTCAGAGCTCTCCCTGATCAGAGCTGAATTTCAGACAAACAAGAAGGTGAATAAAACGTAATGCTTGGCACCTGTTACCAGTGAGCGCAAGTAAAAGCTGCATGGACTATGTTAAGCTACTTTGAAACCTCCACAAGTAAACAATCAATCTGCTTCCCTTGCATAATTGTACATAAACAGAAAGCCCTCTGCTGTGACCACTTTTGACTTTGGCATTGAAAGTGTTACGGAAAACATGCTATACAGTTCCTTGGAGGCTTTAATTTTCTCTACCATCTTCCTTTGATTTTGATCTCCTCCTTTCTTTATGCCCTTTGCAGATATGTCATAAAACAGTTTTTTTTTTTAAATTCATTATCCTCTCTTTGATGATCTTGCTACTTTGTATGAACTGCAACCTCGGCAGGATGTGGAAGCCAGAAGATCTGAAAGTGATACTGACAAGAAAGAATGGAAAAGTAACAGCTTGGCCAGCTTGTTTGTCAATAACTTGCTTGAGAGAAAAACAACATCCTTTAGTCTTCACTCCCAAAGCTACTTTTTTTTTTTTTTTCCTTACGAGGGGGGTTGAGAAATTAGGCTCAATCTGCTGCTGCTTTGAGGAAGCTCCAGGAGAGCAAGCAACAGGGGCCAAAGCACAGCAGGACCAAGGAAGGAGGCCAACCTGCTGAGAAGTCAACCCAGCAGACCCCTTCCCCATCCCCACCTCTCCTATACTCCTAAACAGAGATTATCTGGTTCCTCCAGCAGCTTCCAGTATCTTCTGAGTGAGAGTTCCCTTTCACTTCCGCCGCCACAGTATTCAGGGTTTGGCTATTCCCCTTCTTTTGCCTCCCTCTTTCATTCAGAAGTTTCTGAACACAAAGTTAACAGAAGCAGGGGCCAGGGATGTGTACACATCCAAACTCCACCTTTAAAACACAATCATTGTAAAACAAATGGATGGAATCAATAGGTATAATTCTAGGGACAGTTTGCAAGAGGAGGCAATCTAGTCTATGGATTAGAACAGAGGATGAGGGGGTCAGAATTGCCTGGGTTCTATTCCTGGTCCTGTCAATTACTTACTTTTAGGTTTGGATAAGTCATTTAGTATTAGTCAAAAGTATTCTGTGTTGACTTAATTCTGCTCCTATCAAAATCAGTGTCAGAACTCCCATTTCACTGGCAGCAGTTATTATAACACCAGACTGACCTGGAAGGGTGAATTCTTCCCAACCCCAAATCTGGCAATCAGTTTGGCCCTGAGCATCTGAGCAAGACACACCAGCCAAGCATCAAAGAAAAAGGATTCTCTGTACCACTTCAGTGCACTGGTCCACCTTGTCAGATATCCTGTACCTAGGTGTGGCCAATCCCTGATGCTTCAAAGAAAGAAAGAAAGAAAGAAAGAAAGAAAGAAAGAAAGAAAGAAAGAAAGAAAGAAAGAAAGAAAGAAAACAGCCATCCAGAATACATAAGGCCAGTTGTGCATCAGAGAAAACAAAACAAAAAAAGCTTCCTGAACCCTGCAGGTGACTGGCTGAAACCCTGAAGTGCAATTTCAAGCAACACACAGCATGCAACAGAAGTTAGAGTAATAGAGTCTTGCCATCCATACAAGACTGAAACCATCATATCCATCAAACCCTCAGTCTGCTGGTCCAGAGAACATGGCGCCCCATGTGGTTGTGCAATTCTGGTAGTACTATCAGCTAAGATGTGACACAGACTAAGAACTTTAACTCAAAAGTATCCTCCTGCCTAAACCCCAGTTGTACCATTTGGTAACAAGTCTCCTGGACTCGTCTCTTTATAGAGTGTAGCGCCTGACACAGAGGCTAATTCACACTCCAGTAAAAGGAGACGTTTATTTAAATAAAATAACATGGCAATTGTCACTGCAGTCAAAAGAACTAAAGTTAGAAACATTCCTCTGATTACAGCACTTCCTGCCTCTCACAGAGACTTGGCCTGGTGCAGAGGAATGAAAACAAAAAACTGACTTGATAAATGGGAGGAATGCAAAGAAGCAAAAGAGGGGGGTTGATTTGTGACTTTCACCAAAGATATGAGGAGGGGAGGAGGTTGTTGTTTCAGGTGTCCTCTGCGTTACTGTTTTCTCAAGGACAGGAAAGGCCCAGTGATCTTCAAATGCTTTTGGATGTAAAAAGGTTCCTGCATCCTATCTCATCTTCATCCTACTGTATTCACTGAAGTCGGTGCAAAACAAGTCAAAGCAGATCAAATTCTCTTCAGCATATGGAAAGGGGAGAAAGATCATCAGGTTTCATTGGTCAGATAGGACGCCGTATTGCCCCAGTCTTCTTGAATGAACTTTTTTAACTGGCAGGTAACGGGATGCAGGCTACATCAAAATTGCATTTGCTGTCAAGTGGAAGCATTCATTCTTTTCCTTGCCAGTTTTTGGAGTTAACTTGGTCAATGTTATGGGAAACAGCACTGCACAAACTCTGCAGAGTTATGACCCCAAATTGGTTCAGAACTTCCATCTAACCCTGGTAGCTAATTCCCTGCTCACTTGGGATGTTTTAAACTAGACTGGATAAAACATTAAGAACAGTCCTGCAGGAGGGACGAGATGGCCTAATAAGGTCGGTTTTTCATTTCCCGTTATCAGGATTCTATGTTTCTGCATGAAGGGTATGTGTGACATGTAACCAGGATCTGAAACCAGTTACTTTCTTTATTACAGAATAATGATGCCACCTTACAAGACTGGAGTGCAAGAGGGAATGGAGGCAGGAACAAGGGGAGGAGTGATAAGGATTTTTACCATCTTAATCTTATTTAACATTTCTTAGCACAACCTTAAGGCCCTGATCTTCTCACTTTTGCATCCAATTTTGCCCCCCACAAATAATTACAGGCACAACTTTGCAGTGCAGATAATTGCCAGTGTATTTATAGCACTTAGTGCAGTCAAATGCTATAACCTCAAGTGCTGCATGAGAACCAAAAGTTATTCATAGGTGCAAAATTGGAACAGACTTCTGAAAGTCAGGTGCAGAAAGTGTGGTTGTCCCTTACTTGCCTCTCCTTAAGTTCTGCTTCTGTCTGATTTTAGAAAATCAGAGAAACGAAATAAACATTTACTATGCCCTTGACTTCAAAGCTCCTCAGTTGTGATGTAAGAATGCTGTTCTAGGCTTATAGCATATAAATCCTTTATGTTTAAAGGGGCTGTTCACCTTATGTAATGAAACCTCGTTCTGGTACTAAACACAGGTTCCTAAAGTCCAGATTGCCACCAGAATAAGACATTAGGAGTCAGCCAATGAGTTCCTGTGATCAGTTGCTGTGGGTTTGGTTACCATCCCCTCCCACCCCCACCTGCTACAATTATGATTTGCCTTGTTGCCAACATGTAACACTACAAGGCTTTATTAAATACCCACAGAAAAAAAATACAAGCCCCCCTCAAAACTCTGTGTTTAGCCCTGAAGTCCAGCCAAGGAAAAAAATGATAAGACTATACTTGATGGATGAAAGGGGGTGAAAAATACACAACACAACAGTAGAATTGGTCTGTTCTAGTAATTTTCTTTGCATTAAAGCTCCTTCCTTTCAAACTAAAAGACTTGAAGCTGAAACCCAAGCCTAGATTGGCTGGCTTCCTTTTTTTCCCCTTGCACTTAGTTTATTTCCGAATTAGAGTCAGACATTTCCACTGCTGAGTTGTTTTTGTAGAATAGGCCTTCGTGGCATGAAGCTCATGGTTAGAACCTCTCAACTTGATTTAACCCTGGTGTAGGGAATTGCATTAAATCATTGCAAGAGAACCTCATAGTGATGGAGAAACAGATGTTCAGATGCACGATAAGCTGTAAATAAATCTTCAGTGTTTATTAGTAGTTGAGTGTTCTTTAAAATGCTGACCACTGGGAGGAATTTAGAGGCAATAACCCTGAAACCAACTTAAGGAATTTTTAAACAAAATAAAAATATATTTTTTCAGTAATTCCTTTTTACATGCAACGCTGCCTGATTTCTTTTCATTGTGAAGTTTCGAGATCCAGAAAGTGAAAGCAGATAGGACTAGAAGAACCAGGAATTATGCAAACTTCCACCCCACAGCTTTGTCAATGCACTTCAAACTCTACACTCAGGGTGGCTTAGCTTTAAGGGAAAATGCCTCTATAGGAAAAGGCCTACACAATTCCATGGAGATAAGCCAATAGGGCTCTATAGATTAAGTTACTCTAAAAACTATAGAAGTAGGAAAACACAAAACCCTTTCTATATTTATTTATTTAAATCATCCTTATATAAAATTGTCCCTGGATGGTCTAAAAAACCCAAAGAAGAGTTATTTTCTGTTCAACTCTGTTAACCTGGTAAGGAATCTGCTAAGGATGCTGCTGCACTCTAAGCTATGCCAGACCAGGCCTCTGGAGGTGAAAAAGGCTGACTATAACTAACAATAGATACACATTTTGCACTTATGTAGAGCCTTGCATCTGAGGTTCTCAAAGTGCCGTAAATGTATTCAGCCTCACTGTATGCCTCCCCAGTACACATGGGTTAACTCTGGCCTTGTCTATACATAGACTTACACCATTTCAAGATAAGGAGTACTTGTGGCACCTTAGAGACTAACAAATTTATTAGAGCATAAGCTTTCGTGGGCTACAGCCCACTTCTTCGGATGCATATGCATCCGAAGAAGTGGGCTGTAGCCCACGAAAGCTTATGCTCTAATAAATTTGTTAGTCTCTAAGGTGCCACAAGTACTCCTGTTCTTTTTGCGGATACAGACTAACACGGCTGCTACTCTGAAACCATTTCAAGATGTGTTTTTTAAACAACTTTGGTAAACCCTGTGTAGACTCCCATTTCAGTTCAAGTGTGGCTTACATAGTTTTAGCTAGATTGACACTTTTCAGACTAGAGCATAGGCGCCAACTTTCTCCGGTGCCCGTGGATGCCCGCGCCCCCCTGCCCCTGGCCCCATCCCCGCCCGTGGCCCCACCCCCATTCCAACCCCATCCCCAAGTCTCCGCCCTAACTCTGCCCCCTCCCTGCCCCTATTGGATCCCTTCCCCAAATCCCTGCCCCAGCCCCAGCCCCCACCTCTTCTCCCAGCGCGCTGCATTCCCCCTCCTCCCCCCTCCCTCCCTGCCCTGTGAATCAGCTGTTTCGGGGCGCAAGCGTTGGGAGGGAGGGGGAGAAGCAGGACATGGCAGCAGGCTCACGGAGGAAGCGGAGGCGAGTTGGAGCAGGGGGGCGGGGCGGGGCCACAGGGAGCTGCCGGTGGGTGCTGAGCACCCACCAATTTTTTTCCGTGGGTGCTCCAACCCTGGAGCACCCACGGAGTCGGCGTCTATGAACAGGAGTGTCTACGTTATGAAATGTAATTGTCCCACTCTTCATTGGTGAGGCCTCAGCTGGAGAACTGTGTCCAATTCTGGGTGCCACACTTTAGGAAAGATGCAGATGCTGAACTTTGGGAAAACCTGAATTTGGATCAGAGCTTCACTGCTGCCCGTTAGGTCATAACAGGCTGAAACAAAACCCTGGTGCCAAACAACCCAGCACTAGTTATACTATTAAACGTATATAAGGCCATATCTTGCTGTTGCAACATGGTATGTCCACACACAACTGTCCCAGGCGGTTTGCAAGCATATTTTGAATCACTTGGTTGCAATACCAGCTTCAAGCCAACTGAAACAGTGCTGTCTACCACTGTTTTTCCCCTGTGTGGACTAGCAGTAATTCAGCAAGCCCTCCTGACCTCTCACCACACCACAAGGCATCACATTTGGAATCTACCCAAAAGGTCTGTGTTGTAACACCTTTTTGCCTACTGTAACAGGACGCCACTATATGCAAAACCCCAAGGAATGTGGTAGACAGGAAGAGCTAGCAATGCTATTTAAAGCCATTTAAATGCTTGCCTTTTCATTTGCAGGGTAGTTCACACAGCTGTTTCAGTCAACACCCTGCGAATTAGTCATTCTGATCCACCTCCTCCCCTTCCCGCATTGCAACCTAACCAGGTGCAGTCCAACAGCTCTGGAGTCACTTGTCTGCACAAGTGCAGCCATATGTTTGAGCTGGATGCTGGGTCAGTCCCAACTGTTCAGAGGGCGCACAGAGAGGACATTAGGTCAAGTAAGAGTGGCAGAAACATCTGGGATTTCTGAGCAACATGCTGCAAGTAGAAAAATATATATCTGTCAGCCTGAAACAACACTTTACTGCACTGCCGTCTCTGTGTGTAAAACCTCTGACAGAACGACTTCAGGGGTCACATATAATCAGCCATGTTTTCTTAGGGAAACATAATTGCTTTTGAGGGGCAAAGGGAGCCCGCTGATCCATTTACCAAATCTGGCAAACAACTGACTGAACTAAGCAGAGAGCAGCTTTTTACTCAAATGGTTACTACTTACTGCAGATCCAGAAGACTTCAAGGTGTCACTAAACTGTTTGTTTTCATGTAACTTTTTTAACCTGTGTGAGTTTAGTGTCCTGAGAGGTGCTAGGTGGACAGCTGTGGTGTGGAGACTGAAGGCCTGGATTTCATTGACAGCTAAGATACAACACAGGTAGCAATAATGCAAGCTTCCCCCGCTTTCCTCATCAGAGTGCCTCAGTTCTCTTCCGGGGGTGCCTACTCTCTGAGGCTGTGTCTGCAAGACACATTTTCCTTAAAAATCCCACTGCTGGGGGTGGCAACAACAATGGGAAATTTTAGGGGGGGGGTAAAACATATTTCAGACAAGGGCTTGGGGAAAAAGAAGTGTTCAGTCTCCGTAGCCTATTCAAGTCCTGCTTTCTCTGTAGCTACTGCCAACAAGGATGCTGTTGTTCTAGTTGTAGTGGTAGCTTTCAAGATGTGGACACCTGCCACTTTAGTCTCTGCTGGCCAGGGTTACATTTGAACTGGTGACTTAGGCCTGGTCTACGCTATGAGATTAGGTCAAATTTAGCAGCGTTAAATCGAATTAACCCTGCACCCGTCCACACAACAAAGCCATTTTGGTCAACATAAAGGACTCTTAAAATCGATTTCTGTACTCCTCCCCGACGAGGAGAGCACCGAAATCGACACTGACGGTTCAAATTAGGGTTAGTGTGGACACAATTCGATGGTATTGGCCTCCAGGAGCTATCCCACAGTGCACCATTGTGACCGCTCTGGACAGCAATCTGAACTCGGATGCACTGAACAGGTAGACAGGAAAAGCCCCGCAAACTTTTGAATTTCATTTCCTGTTTGCCCAGCGTGGAGCGCTGATCAGCACAGGTGATCATGCAGTCCCAGAATCAAAAAAGAGCTCCAGCATGGACCGTACGGGAGATACTGAATCTGATCTCTGTATGGGGAGATGAATCTGTTCTATCAGAACTCCGTTCCAAAAGACGAAATGCCAAAACATTTGAAAAAATCTCCAAGGCCATGATGGACAGAGGCCACAACAGGGACTCAACACAGTGCTGCATGAAACTTAAGGAGCTGAGACAAGCGTACCAGAAAGCCAAAGAATCAAATGGACGCTCACGGAGGGAGGGGCGACTGATGACTGTAGCTATCCCACAGTTCCCGCACTCTCCGAAAACCATTTGAATTCTGGGTTGAGCTCCCAATGCCTGAAGGGTCAAAAACATTGTCGCGGGTGGTTCAGGGTATATGTCGTCAGCCCCCCCGTGAAAGCAAAGGGAAAAAAATAGTTTCTCGCCTTTTTTCACTGTCACCGTATGTCTACTGGATGCTGCTGGCAGACGCGGTGCTGCAGTGCTACACAGCAGCATCCCCTTGCCTTGCCTTGCGGATGGCAGACTGTGCAGTATGACTGGTAACCGTCGTCGTCGTCCCGGGTGCTCCTGGCTGGCCTTGGTGAGGTCAGTCAGGGGCGCCTGGGCAGACATGGGTGCTCCTGGCTGGCCTCGGTGAGGTCCGTCAGGGGCGCCTGGGCAGACATGGGTGCTCCTGGCTGGCCTTGGTGAGGTCGGTCGGGGGCTCCTGGACAAAAATGGGAATGACTCCAGGTCATTCTCTTCTTTAAGTTTTGTGTAATGGAGATTCAGTCCTGCCTGGAATATCATGCCATCTGGAGGCTTCTGCCTCAGGCTGCTCTCCCAGTCGGCAGCACCGCCCCCCAACCTACCCCTTGCTGCCAGTGCTCACAATCAGATACTTAGACCTCTACATTTTGCTGCAAATAAAAAAATTAAGCTGCCGTTTAGAACTGTCCCCCAACATACATATCCTGGGACATTTTGTATTTTACCAGTGTCAACCAAAGGCCCACACACAAATGGAGATTCAATCCTGCCTGTGCTTCTATCCTAGTGCTTATCACAGATTCCCATTTTCAGCTATAGGCTGAGCAAGTGCAGAATGGTGGTTCACTCGACTTCGCTATAAGCCAACCGCCCTCCCCTCCCCCCTTTGATCTCTGCTTGCAGAGGCAATGAAGTCAGTGTTGTTTCAAATTCATGCATTCTTTATTACTTCATCACACAAATGGGGGGATAACTGCCAAGGTAGCGCGGGAGGGGTGGGGGAGGAGGGAAGCAACGGGTGGAGTTGTTGTAGGGGCACCCCCTAGAATGGCATGCAGCTCATCATTTCTGCAGGATGTCTGGGGCTCTGACCTGGAGCGGCCGTTTGCCTCTCTGGATCTTTAGTAGGCTTGCCTGATATTCTAGGCAGGACTGACTCTCCATTACACAAAACTTAAAGAAGAGAATGACCTGGGGAGTCATTCCCATTTTTGTCCAGGCGCCCCCGACCAACCTCACCGAGGCTGGCCAGGAGCACCCATGACAGCAGCAGACAGTACAGTATGACTGGTAACCATCTTTGCCAACTTGCAAAGGCAAGGGGATGCTGCTGTGTAGCGCTGGAGTACCGCATCTGTCAGCAGCATCCAGTAGACATACGGTGACAGTGAAAAAAGGCTGAACGGGCTCCATGGTTGCCATGCTATGGTGTCTGCCCGGGCAATCCAGGGAAAAGGGCGCAAAATTATTGTCTGTCATTGCTTTCACGGAGGGAGGATTGACTGACGACATTTACCCATAACCACCCGCGACAAATTTTTGGCCCCATCAGGCATTGGGAGCTCAACCCATAATTCCAATGGGCGGGGGAGACTGCGGGAACTATGGGGTAGCTATGGGATAGCTACCCACAGTGCAACACTCCGGAAGGCGATGGTAACCTGGGTACATGGACGCACACTGCCGAATTAATGTGCTTAGTGTGGCCGCATGCACTCGACTTGATGCCAAAAATCGAATTCTGTAAAATCGGAGTAATCCCATAGTGTAGACATACCCTTCGAGGTGAAAAACTCACTCTCTCTTACTGCCATTCCCCTCACTCAGGGGTTCTCAAATGCTTCACATAGCATGAACTACATCTTAACACAGAAGTTACCTTGTGGTCATTTCCCCTCCCACTTGTGATCGTACAGACCCCACACCTCCTTTTCCCTTCATGATCACAAAGTCAGATGGAAGCTACAGTAATGGCTTACATGAAAGTATGAGAGTCATTCATGCATGTTTAGCTCCCTTTTAATGAAATTCAGCAGCTGGAAGCAGGTGGAGTGCCAGTACCATGTGACCAGACAGTTCTCTACTGGACACATTTTGGGAACTTCTGCTCTAATGTATCCATTCCTCCTTTATGCAAGTTCATTGTTTAAAACGGAACTGTTCAATGGCTGGCTACAAATTAGCAGGGATGGAAAAGTGTGGGAAGGAATGCATTTGAAAAGTGGTTGTGCACCAGCCACCATATTCCAAATACCACAGAGATAAATCTGGTCATATGCTTCGCTACCGAGAATATTGGCATTTATCTTTGCGCAATAGGGTGAGTGACCATTACACTCACCAGTGGCACAGCTACAAGTGGATGAGTGCCAGCTATAGAGAGCAGATATTTCTGGGTTTTATGTATGGTTATTGCATTCTTGATTTGAGCCCATCTCTAGTTTCCATAGAAACATCAGGTTGTTGTTGGTTTTTTTTAAAGGGCCCATTCAGCAAGGACCTTCTGACGGAGACAAAAAGACAGTATCTCTTTAATATCTTGTATCTCCACTATATGGACATTTTATCATTGCATGGCGGGGGTGGGGGATGGGGTAGCTGAAACTGGTCTTTTCCACCTCTTACTCCTGTGATCCTAGATTTCTCAAAGCACGTATGTCAGTTATTTATCTGTCTGCTGAAGTTATTCTCATCAGAACTGGGTAGAAATGTACATTCTGCGTGAATATAAATATAAATGTTTGAGCAACGTACTTGTACTGTATAGAGAGAGCACATACACACAGTGATATGTGCCTAGTACCAAAGACAACAGGAATGTAAATATGTTTTAAGCCTAATTATGGAAAGTACTTTGGCAGGAGGCAAACAGGGGCACAAAGAACTACTATTTAGATTCTTCAAGCTATGGCCTCCATTCAATACACAATCAACAATATTTAGACAGTATGGTGTAGTTCCTTCCTTCACAAGGTAACTTCCTCAGTCTGGCAGGCCTCAAGCATGCAATAAAGTGACCTTATGTTTAAGGACAGTGTCAAATTAAATAAGCAGTTAAAGTGTGATCTTTCTCTGGTTCCATGTGTCTGCAAAAGTTGTTTTACTGGTTCCTTTCTGCTTTATCTGCAGGGTAGAGGCAGCTTTCCTCTGTTTGAACTGAAAAGTTACTGAAGCAAATCTTACAGTGCTGCCTTGGCAAGCCACCAAGTAGGCAGCAGTTGGAGAGCATTCCCCAATCCAGCCAGGCTATGCCACACACACATAAAACGCTACACAGAACAGGCTGACAAGAGGTGCGTGCACAACACACTGGAAATAAAGCTGTAAAACTGAAGACACTAATAAACTAGTGCATTTATATGTTTACACATAAATCAGGCAAGTGCACTTGAGTTTTGGTTTTGGTCCTCCCCTCCTCTCTCTCCCCCCCCGCCCTCAAAATCTTCCCCAGGAAAATGCTTTGCCATGAGATGACTCCATATTTATTGACGTACTTGCATTTCAGCTGTTCCAGCTTAACTAGAGTGATTCTTTTTTTTTTTTTTTTTTTTGCCATTCAAAGTGTTCCCTGTTCCGATCTGCTACCCATAACATTTGGTTCCAGACCACATGGCACACTGGCTTAGAAAACTCTGGCTCTAAACCCAAATAAAAAGCTTTTCATTTACACTCAAGTTTATATGCAGCAATTCAAAAGCTTTATTTTCATTTCTTCCAGAGCCCCCACCTGAATAAAATTGTTTTAAGTGCCACTTTTCTGTTTATGGATCATCAAATGTTGGGAGCTCTGACTGCCTCAGTTGCCTCAATAGAGGCTGCAGCCGGGTACCTAAAGGAAATATATTACGCACAATGTGTACTTTTATACATAATAATCGTCATTATACAATGCTGCAAAGCACTCAACCAATCAGCCACTGACCCTCTAAATTTCTTATACAGTGGAATCCTGGACTTCATAACAATAGACCTTTCTGTTGTGGACAGGTGGAAGGCGAGGAAAAAGGAGACTGGTAATTTATTACAGTATTGTGGAATTCCACTAAGGTGACTTTGCCCTATGGAAAACAAATTACTATTATAAAAAAAATTTCATGTCCTCCCCTCTGTCTCCCCCTTCTTCCAGTTCCTGTTTGCATACCAAAAAAAAAAAAAAGCAGAACAACTCCATTATAGACTGAGGTTTGCTAGTCCAAGAGCTGGAATTTGCATATTAAAATGCACTGCAACAGGGTGGGACTTCCATTGTACTTAACTTCATTATAAACAAACAATGGGCCCAAATTGCAAATCTGCAATCAGATTTAATCCCTCCTCAACACAAAGTTCAAGTTTCTGATTCAGGCCTTTCTCTGATATAAAACAGAGTTCCGCTAGGGGACTGGACTAGATGACCTCTCAAGGTCCCTTCCAGTCCTATGATTCTGTATCCCAATGTTATATATATATATTATGAGGATTGGTATGGACACACTATGCGTATTGTACAAATGTGTACACCAAGTACACAATAAATCACAAAAAACAAAATTAGCAAATGCTTCCATTGCTATTCATCCAGCACTGAAAACACTCAAACTTCCTGGCTTGTAATTCAACCAACATATGTATATTACATCAACAACAACAAAAAACTATGTTAGAATAATTAGTTCAGCACAGTAAAACTGAGAGTCAGTCACTGCTCCGAAGAATTTACAAGCTAATAGCCAGTAAAGGAGAAGACGGGGACTACCAGATAAACCCTGAGATAGGAGTAATTTGGAGAAATATGACTGAATAGTTAGTTTTAAATGGTGGTTTGGTTCACAACTCGTAGGCAATCACTGAATTTTTAGGGGGACCTTGACTGCAGGGCAGGTGATAGTTTGGCAAACTGGAGTGGTGGAGAGTATCCCACGTGTAGATTGGGTCATACAAAAAGCATGGAAGGAGTGACTAATGATACTACAGGCGCAGCTAGAGTTTGTGTCCAATTCTGGGCACCACACTTTAGCACAGACATGGACAAATTGGAACCTGTCCAAAGGAGAGCAATGAAAATATACAAGGTTAGAAAGCCTGACCTGTGAGGAAAGGTTAAGAAAAAAATGGGCTTGTTTAGTCCTGAGAAAAGCAGACTGGGGTAGGGGGACCTGATAGTCTTCAAATATGTTAAGGGCGGTTATATAGAGGATGGAGATCAACTGTTCTCCATCTCCACTGAAGGTAGGACAAGAAGTAATGGGTTCAATCTGCAGCAAAGGAGATTTAGATTAGATATTAGGAAAAAGCTTTCTAACTATAAGGTTAGTTAAGGTCTGGAATAGGCTTCCAAGGGAGGTTGTGGAAGTTTTAAAGAACAGGTTGGACAAACACCTGTCAGGGATGGTCTACTTTTACTTGGTCCTGCCTCAGCGCAGGGGGCTGGACTAGATGACCTTTTGAGGTCCCTTCCAGCCCTACATTTCTATGATTCTATGATACACCAAGTGTGGCACTGTTGTTTGAGGGGGTGGGGGAAGATAGCAAAGAACAAGATCAGAGATGCAGGCCACAGCAGAATTGTACACACAATTAGAGATGAGGACAAAGAGTTTAAACTTTATGGATTTAGGGCTCTGATTCAGCAACCCATATAAGCCTGAGCTTAAGTCCTACTAGAGTCCTATGAAATCAAAGGAACTTAAACATATGCTTATCTGAATCTGGGCCATAAACCTGACATCAGCAGGAGTTTAGAAAGTGGATCATCAATTATAGGATCAATTCATTTATCTGTGGCCATGTCAATACTGGGAAAATGTATTATATTATCTAATATGATGTTAAACATGGTTTAGCACCTAGCATGAAAAGGGATAAGTCATGTTTAAAAATGTTTGAGCTAGTCATGATTAACCTTTTGGGTCCAAAAAACCAGAGGTGCTATTCAAACCTATTCCTTTTAATTCTAGTTACTGAAGGCTTACATGAGTCCATAGAGTGTCTTCCTGATTAGAATGGAGAATGCCTAGGTTTAATCTGTTAAATTAAATTAAATTAGGGCATTTAGCAGAGATGGTTACTGAAAAAGAATTCCCACTCTTTCCATAGATCAATGCTTTCACAGTAATGCAGGGACGGAGGCACTAGGTGGCAAAAAAGGCCAACAGGTCCCCATTAGTTACCCTCTGCAGGGCGGCTCTAGGCACCAGCAAAACAAGCTGGTGCTTGGGGCGGTACATTTTTAGGGGCGGCATGGCCGGCGTCAGAATGCCGCCCCTAAAAATGTGCCCCGGCCGCCCTAGCTCACCTCCGCTGCTGCCGCTCGCGCGCCGCTGCTCGCCCTCCCTCCCAGGCTCTCAAACCTGGGAGGGAGGGGGAGATCCCGAGCGGCCGCTGCGTGCGAAACAGCTGATTCGCGCGCCGCTGCTCACCCTCCCTCCCAGGTTTGAGAGCCTGGGAGGGAGGGGGAGACTCTGAGTGGCCGCGGCGCGCACGCCGCTTCTCCCCCTCCCTCCTAGGCTTGAGAGCCTGGGGGGAGGAGGCAGGGCTGGGGATTTGGGGAAGGGGCGGAGTTGAGGCGGGGCCGGGGATGGGGTAAGAAAAAAACGGGGGGGGGGGGGCGGCCAAAATTGTTTCTGCTTGGGGCAGCAAAAATCCTAGAGCCGGCCCTGACCCTCTGGAAAGAAGCACTCACATTTCTAAACAGTATTGAAGTCTCAGAACTGAAAAGGGAAGAAAAAGGGTTAAAATACCAGTAATTGAATAATTATAACTAAGCTACACATTTTCAACTCATCTGCTTGGATTCTTGTGCACTTATTTCTCTCTAGTAATTATTGTTTATTTTCATTCTTTATTATGCTACAATCAAAAAAGCAGACAAAATGGTCCATATTCCAGATGAGAAACATCTGGAGGGCTAGAGCAACAGGCCTTTTCTTTATTCCTTTCCTGGACAATTATTAGGCAACATCACACTTTAATTGGTAAAATAACTCTCTTAGACTTTCATATCACTGCATAAATTAAGTCAATATTGAAGGGGCGGGGGGGAGGAAAATTGTTAGCTAACTACAAGCGAAAAAAAAACATAACAAAATCTGATGTTTTGATGCCTGCAATTGTGAGTGATTTCTGTACAACCCTTCCCTTCTGGTTAAGCTTTCTCTAAACTGGATGCAAAAAACTCAAAACATTTTAGAATTTATAAAGATAGTTTTGTTTTTTCCAATACTTAAATGGATATGAAAGAACAGCATGTAGGATTAGAATGTGTCTCGTCACCGTCTGATTTCATTACCAGATCTATCAGCAACAAAAAATAGGAAGTGGTCTCATTTGTTTTGGGAACTTTCACTGCCACAAAAGTATTATCAGTTTGCCATAAATATTGATTAGCCAAATGGTTTATTTGAACTAACAAAGCATTAAATGAGCTGAAATTGCCATCTTTATTATTTTTAAAAAGACAAATAGAGCAAGCTACAAGAGTGCATCTGTTCCACGTTTCCTCACACAACATGTTGTGTCTGAAAAGCCAGAAAATGTTCTTTGCTGTTCCAACATTTAAACAATTAAACATTTAAACAGCACCTCGCCTATGAAATATAGATTATTCATTATATGGATTCATGTTAATTCTGTATTTAATGTATGTATTCCTATCCAAATTACGTTAGACGGGGGGGAAAGAAATAGATAATGCCCTAAAAATAAAAAAAGTTACAAATGTCTTCAAACAGCCTTGTGAACATCACCCAGATCCTAGTAAATCCGGGTTCAGGTTTTGTTATCAATGCAAAATTGAGCTCATGTGCCTTTTTATGAAGCTAGGTGAATTACAAGTGAGCCTAGGCCAACTCTTGGGTTGAGGTAGAGATGGGTCTAAATTGCAATGCTGGCATCTGAATCTAAACTTTCCCACAGTTTGGGGGCATTTGGCTCTGTCCATAAGAAAATGGGTCAGTTGCAAAGTTTGCTTTCAGATCCAAACTCACCCAAGTTTTGGAGGTATTCAGATCTGGGGTTTTATTTCAGGCCAGTCTCTAGTAATGGCTGTGGTAGATGTTAATCCCCTGAGATACAATAGGCTTCCATCCAAAACCAGTTTGTTTAGCAAATACTAGGTCTTTCAACCAAAAATATTAAGGGTCCTTCAAAGCAAATTCCCATCTATAGAGAAGTAATGATGTGAGGAGCTTATGGATCCTACAGGGAGCAGCTGTGTAGCTGAGTCGAGAAGAAAAATATAAGGGGGAGTGGGAAAGAAGCTGCCCTGTGACAACCAGCCTACTGTTAAAGTCAGATCAAGCCTTACACTGGCACAGCACATCTGCATCCAGGGTCTGCAAGGATATGACTCCATTGAGGTAGTCATTCCAGTGCAATTTCCTTGATGTAGACAAGGCCTCAGTCCCTTGACTCTGGTGAAACTGTAAAGTAGAAAGGACCTTGGTGACTTCCTCAAGGTTACACAGAAATTTTGTGAGAGGGCCAGAAATAGAATCCAGAACTCCAGACTCCTAGTACCGTACTTTTCTTTAGACACAAGACCACGCTTACTCTCTTATTAATTTTAATAACTTTGGGTTTTGTTGTTTTGCTTCTGGGACCTAGATCCCGCTAGGAGAAAAAGACCAAGTTGCTGCTTATTTTGAGCAGACAGTGTAAGAGAGATACAAACACAGTTCAAATTGCAGGATGGGGGGGGGGGGAAGCAATGTGTGAATCACTACAATATTTCTACTAGAGCAGCAGTCCCAGTCACAGACAAGAAACCATTTTCTTATTGTGTTTTGCTATCAAGCAAGTCTTAACTTTTTTTTCCTTCTCATTATTGCAGTTAAATTAAAACAGCACTTCCTGGCAGGTGCTGAGCCCAATTTTCAGATCTACTGAGAACCCCCAATTTCTGCTGATTTAAATTGCAGTCGTGGTGCTTAGTACCTGCATGCAGATCTCCTGGGTGAGAACTCAGCAAAAAGGAAACTAAAAAATGTCAACAGATAATCAACATTTTATTTTAGCCTGTGGTCATATGGTTTGTTGGGTTTTAAAAAAAAAATGCGGCCCTGGTAAAGTTTCTACATAAAGGAAAAGCAAACAGCTGAAAAGCCCCCCTTGTCCTTTGATCCTCCCTGTGGAGAGTAAACCATGAAGCATTTGTTAAAATGCTAATCCGATTTAAAGCTGCTTTTGAATGGGTTAGAAGAGGAAGTGCCAGCTACTGATCTCCTGTCCAGCAGCGTTTTTAAAGCCATGTCACTCTGGTTTTCAAAGACAGGTATTCTCTTCACACATGGTCATTGCTTAGGCCAAAGAACAATCATCCCAGAGGTAAAGCTTGTTCAGAACGGACAGTCAACACATTTTTTTCCAGGGTCCTTTTCCTGCTGAGGAAGGCATCATGTTACCAAACGGACAAGCTGAACACCCTCAACTCCTGCTCTGAACAAGAGGTTTGGCTTGACCCTGACAGCCTCCCTGATGATAAAGCGGTTGTGAACGGACTGATTCTTGGGTGCTGAGGCCCAATAACTTTGCTCATCTAACGGAACTCTCCACCTCATTGCATTTTATTTCTCTTAATTCAACAAAACTACTGAGGAGGAAGTCATCCTAACCCCCCTACTGGGGGGAGTGGCAGAAGATTATCAAATGACTCCTGGGTAACACGTTCCCCCATCCCCCACCATGCCCTTATTCTTTCCAGCACATTGCCAGGGTGACGAAGGAAAGGTCAACAGCTCTGCTGCCATATATGAACGTAAAATCAAGGCACATTCTCAGGAATCCCATTTCTTAATTCTTGCAGCCTTTTGCCTTGTCAATATCTGGCCTATTAATATCATCACTGGTAAATTAGCTTGTAGATATCAGTTTCAGTCCCAAATACCCAAATTCTCATCTGCAGTAAACTAGTAAGGAAAGATTTAACAGGCAAGAAACGTACAGGTTTTCAAAGTGAGGCAGCCAGCCAACAGTCAGAAATGGACAATAATGTAAAACTGGCCAGGTGTATAAAATCCAGCTTCTCCTTTATTACTGTCAACAAGTCTACCGCTATACATGGACACTTGGTGCATGAGCTTACATACACATGTGTATTGGGTCATAGGAATAGTGGTATGGGCAAGACTGAAATCTTTAAGGAATATATTTTACATATTAGCTATGGAAGATTATATCTAAAAACAAACACAAATGTACCGTGCATGCAAAGTATAACGCCTTATGTAAAAGAACTAAGAATATGCTGTAATTTTCTTTTTAAATTCAAGGTGGTTGTTTTTTTTTCAAACACTTTGTGCTGTCTTCATTTAAGGAGCCCAGGTGTTAACAGAAGGGGGTGATGCTTCAAAGTAACACTTCATAGCAGGAAGGACTGAAATTAACCAATTCACACCTACTGTCCTAGAAGCTTTACTTCCTCAGGAGCCCACTGCTAGAAACAGCTGTGATCAAATTATAGTTTGTAGATCTTCTTTTCCTAGTTGGTGAAGGAAACAAATGTGATCTTAAGAAAACAAGATAGCACAACCTATTCATTCACGCTAAATGGCAACTCTTGAGTCTGCATTGTATCATTCCTAATGCATTCCTTAAAGGATGTTTAGAAATAGGACAACCCAGAATTCAACAGTTTCTATCTACTGTGCTCTTTTCAAATGAATGGGTGACTGCAGATTTTGAGGCATATGGAAAGGAAAACAAACAGAAATAAAAACATCTATCACAGGAAAATAGCCCCAGTATGAATTTATCTTACCTAACAAGCAGAGTTCTCTGCAGTGTTGGTAGTTCACCACTGAAGACATTAACTTTTGATTTTAGAACTTCTGACTCATGGGACGATCTCGCTTTTCAGAGACAGTGTCGTTTACTGGTTAGGGAATGTGAAGGAAAGTCAAAAGCCAGACCTTCTATTCCTGGCTCTGTCACAGACGTAGGCAAAGTTGCAGAACCTCCCTGTGCCTTGCTTTCGCCATCTGAAAACTGGGGCCCACAAAGTGACTGGATGGATTAGTTTGCGCACTCTACAATTTTTCAGTCTCAGAATGATGCAGCTGTGTTCAATTAGTGTTTGTATTGCAAAGCAATGAGATTATTGAATGAAAAGTGTCCTAGAGGCACAAGGCGCTGTATTGCTTGACAAAAGCAAACTCCTGTAACATAGAATTGCCAATTTTGGTTGGATGTATTCCTGGAGGTTTCATCACATGACATAATCTTTAATTAAAGATTAATCTTTAATTCCCGGAGACTCCAGGACAATCCTGGAGGGTTGGCAAACAAAACCAATGCACATGTGAAGCATGTGCTTCCTGCCAGAACACTTGTACCATAACACTAACTAGTTTATTGTTAAAATGACAAAGTCATACATCTATGTACAGTGTCTATAAAATATAAATTACCAGTACATATAAGCATTACATTTAAAAAAGAAATGCAAGGTAAAACAGGCCAAATTTGGGGCCCCGAATAACTTTGTGTCCCTTTTAATTGTGTATTTCATTTTGTTTCTTTTGAGAACTAAGTGAGAAGGAATGAGATCCCTGTGTACTTTATATCATCCAACATGTGCGACACAAAATATATTAGCATCTGAAATAGATTTGTTGCAGCAATATATAATGTGTATACGGGGACTAAACTCATTATAAAGCTTTCTTTGATAGCCCCACCTAAAACTTTTGGCATTTGGAACCCAAACCTCACATTAATCCCTCTCAATACAACCGCTCTTTACAACACTAACAATACTCTGCATCCTCAGGATGGGGGATGTTATGTCAGAGCACCTAGGATAGGATACAATGTGCTAGTTGAATGAATAGCACCAGCATCCGAACAATTCAGAATTTAGGAACGACCAGGAAGTCTTCCAGGCAGTCTCAAGGTGATCAAAGGCTAAAGACGACTTATCTAAATCACCTGTCTTTTCTATATAATCCCCTGCTGTTTCTGTCAACTCAGTACTGCCATCTATGTAATTCAGCTATGAGATTTAACAGTGAGGAGCTTTAGGATTAAATATGCACCACTTGAAAATGTCCACATTAATTTGTTACTGGAAGCTATTTTAAAAACGTGATAAAACTGGGTGTTTTGTTCTATAAATATATATAAACACACACAATACAAAAAGTATCCAGATTACCAGAGTGTAATTTTAAAAAGTAACAGGAAACTTCAATGTCAAATTGCATTACCTTATTTTTATACCATATATTGTCCAAGCCCCTCAGTAGGCAAGTTACCTGATTTCTATGCTACCCATTGTGTAATTTATTTCAGTACCTCATGATTCTCTTTGGCTCAGAAACCCTGTTTTAGGATCAACCAGGAGTGTCAGCTACATCCATTTGTACAACTGGCTCTCTCTTGCTTCTGAGCAATTGTTTACAAATGCAATTTAACTAGTTGGTGTAGAAATGGCCCCAATCCAAAATTTTGGATTAATAAAATAATAATAATAATAATAAAAATGTGTATTATGATAGCATCTAGAGGCCCAAATTAAGGCTCAGGCCTCCATTGTGCTAGGAGCTGTACATATATAAAGATGATCTTTGCCTCAAAGAGCTTACAAAGGAATCGGAACAACAAGAACTTACAGGTGTTCGGATCTGAACTTCACATCTGACTCCTAACTCTGTAACAGGCCAAACCAAAATTCCAATCCAGACCCCTATGCACATTGGGCAAGTTTGGATCAGGAGCTGAGCTCAGAGACGCATCTGTAGTCTTGTGTAATTATTTCTCAGATATACACTTTATAAAAGGAGTCCTACAGGCACAGGTTTTCATCATGAAAACCAAAGGCCCTGTGCACAGTGGGATCAAAAACATGCTAAGTTTCTAGAACAGTGTTTTTGGCTAGAATGGATAAGCATTGCTTTTGTCTTAAATCTATGCTGCAATCCCTGCTACCAAGTAGCTAAAGGGGATTAGGTCCTGATCTTGCAAACATAAAGTCGGTGTGACTACTCACGTGAATAAAGCTACCAAGTGTTCACTGGACTGGGGGTGCTAGTTTGTAGCACGGTTCTGGGGAGAAGATTTTTCCAAAGATAGCATGGCTCTTTGACAATAAATAAGAAGTCCCCGTTCACAATGACCACAGAAGCCACAGTGAGTTTAATCATGTAGCCATCACGTTACTGATACCAATGTGAACAAGGTCTAGCCGTCTGCCATAGCCTGACAGCTAATCACTTGCATTTTAAAGTAATAAATTCGGGGAGGAAGTCATGGGGAGGAAACACATTCTTCTTCTAAGCGCAATTTGCTTTTTTTAAACAACAAAATGACCTTTCCTTCACTAGTCTGTGCACATGTAAGAATGTCATTTAAAAAAAAAAAAAAAAGCAATCCCTTTTCAAACAAAAATCACAACATACACGTGCACAAGTCAAAAAATCTCTGCTTTGCATCACGTATGGTGGTTTTAAATTAGATCGCCTTTTTCCGAGATGGAAAAATCACAGTCAGCATTTGTATATAAATATTATTACACAGCTTGAATTTACAAGCCAGAAAACAGAGCGTGCTGCATGACGTGCTAAAAATTCCTTGCTGCAAATTTTTTTAAATTAAAAAAAAAAAAACACTGTTTATACAGTAATTCCAATAATAAAACACAATGTTCTGCTTACAGCAATTTGTGGTTCAAATAGCTACAGAATCAACATTTGATTCTAAAATTAAAGTGTAAAGGCACCTAAAGAAATCAGTTCTGTTGCAGCTGCTGCTTGCACTCTTCAATATTACAAATAAACTTAAAGACAATTCTAATATTCGGTCCAAACCATTGGGGTGGGGTAATTGTTTTTTTTCTTGTTGGTAGAGAATGCTCTGTGACTACTTGCATATCTGTGAATGGTAATGTTTTAATCAGGAGTGTCAATCATTTCAGGGAGTCTTTCAAAAAGAAATTGATGAAGAGTCCATGTCTAGCTGCACTTGCTCTAGACTAATCCATCTCAATAATAAAGGTACATCTTAATTCATCCACAACAAAGCCTAAGAAAACAGTGCAGATTCAATGCCCAGGACTACAGACCTGTTCTTAACCTTTTACTAAGATCAAGTGTAGTATCAGCTTAATGTACGATAGTCTGATCCTCGAAATACATATTACTGAGTAGAAATTACTACTAAAAGTAGTCAGTGGAACTCAATTGTAATTGTTTGGGAGAATCAAACACTAAGTTCTTTACTGGGAGACTTTAACCTGCTCTTGCACGAAGATGGAGTCGATATTTTAATACTGTAAGTCTTTTCCTTCCCTAAACTACAATACAGCCTGAAGCTGCAAATGCCCATTCCCTACACAAAAAGATAATAGAGCTAGAAAGGACTTCTTAAGTCATCCAATTCTAACCCTCCTGTATCAGATAGTAAGGTTTCTGCAGTCCTACTAGAAATTTACCAAGTCTCCTTCCCCTGTCCTGATAGGCGTCCATAGTTAATGGTTTGCTTTTAAAAGCCACATATTTTTACATGACTACAATTTGCTCTGTTTTATGTTGAAAACAAAACACTTTCTCTGGTAAAATTAATAATGTAACAGAAGATGTATCAAGGATAGTCATCCATCCGAGTCTCAGAAGTCATGAAAGCTTTCAATGGGGTAAAAACAATTACACAAAATGCATATGGTAAATATGCTAAGTACAGAATAATAAGTACTTTTGAGTGGATCACAACATTTACACAAAATACATTCCACACAAAGTTTGAGGGCACAAAAATACAGAATTGTACAAGAACAGTTTTCTCTTGCCATCTGTCCTACCTTTGTCAGCATAGTACATGGGTGATATGCTGCAGGAACCAATGCTTGAAAAAGGTTCAGGATACACAACAAGCTCTGATATCACAGTGTTAAGGGGTCATGGAGTGCTTAGGAAATTGTAAAATGAAGGGGTTTGGTGCTTTTAAAACTGGAATAGCATACCTAAGTACCTAACTGGGAAGACAACAGTCAAGGAAGATTGTGGTTATTTTACAGAAAGAGCTGCGAAGTCCATTGGAATCCTGTATACCAAAGGCAAAGGAGACATTACCACCTTTGGTGTGTTACATTGGGTTTAATAAAAGGATCTGAAACTAATAAAGACATGTGACGTTCACCAAAAACCCAGCAATGTTCTTTTAATTAAAATATATATATATATATATATATCCAAGGGACTAAGACCCTGCTCCGGCTCCCATTAAAGTCAATGGCAAAAACTCCCATTGACATCAATGACAGGATCGGGGCTTGAATACCTTCTGTCTCTAGGTCACCAGCACAAATCAGGCCCCAGCTGGGTACTGACCAGACACTATTACATCTGACAGCAGTAAAGAGACCTGTGCCAAATGTGTTCGGTTGATTGGGGGGGTGGGGAAATTGTCAGTCCAGTTCATAGTAAGCACATGTCCCATTCACAAAAGATATTCTGAATGGGACCCTTCCTGACATTCTCAGCAGTGAAGCCAATGACTGCATGGGATATGAGGAATGAATATCTACCTCAGCCCAGATCAATTTTTCAGGGATGCTGATAAGGCAGCATGGGGGAAGCTTGTAGCCTGGGCAGCCCCAGAGTATCTTCTCATTGGAGAGGGTGCTGTCTGCAAGGCTGTCAATACATCACCTTTCACACTGGTTTTTTAAAGATATTTTTCCTGAAGATTTTGAGGGTGGTTTACTGTATTGATACCAGTCTGACTTGAGCAGATTTAGAGAGCTCCATACTGCAAAGAAACCTGTTCTCCAAAGAAGTTCAAAACAAGGTCTACTTTCACTGCCCTCTTGTTAATTTCTGCAGTAATCAAAGTTCCTTAAAGCTGGTGTAAAATGCATCTTGTACTTTCTCCTCCAAAGGGTGATGTTGCCTATATTGTGACTGGGTTATATATTCGCTTATTATATATCATTCTTCATAAGACTTAGGGAGAAGGGTTGGAGATGTACTGTTGCCACACAGCATTAGAAACCATCAGCTAAAGACGAGAGAGCAAGCGAGCTGCAGAAGTGACCTTTTCTGCAATAATAAATGTTACTAAAAGGTTAGAAAATGTTTGTGTGAAAGGATTTATTTCAGTGTCAAGTCCATAACTGGGTGGGGGTGGAATTAGGATAGCAGATTTAACTCAGCCTCTACTTTCCCTCCACCTTCCCCAGAAATCATTCCAGGAAGAGCAATGCCAATGCCTTCTCATTGATCATTCAGATCCCTGATCACAAATTTCCTTTACATTAATAGGCAATAGTAGCAATGCTTTGCAGCCAAACACGTAACCCTCAGACACTGGAAGGACAAGATCACGGCCTCCAGAGTAGAGTCGATTTAATCAATGGCCTGTCTCTTCATTTGAAAAGCCCATATTGTGATATCTAACCAGAGGCTCCAAACAGCAGCAGAGCTCCATTGTGCTAGGCACTGTCCAACGTACAGATGTTAGACAAATGGGATGCATTCTTAAACAATATAACTCAAAAGAATACAACACAACACAAGTCTAGAGAAGCCTTTCTCACAGAAATACAATGCCAGGAAGCTACAAATCTATACAGATATATTGAGATGCAAGGTTTGCCTGGCAAAAATTCGACCCGATGTCACACAAGTACCACTGTAAAAGCGTTGTCCGTTGTCACAGAATGCATCATTCTGTGACACATTTAACAAACAAGAAAGCCCCTGCCCAATTCACAGGAGAGGAGAATGTGTTTCTGGGCTGAATGTCTACCATAGCCAGGTTAGAGAATACTGTACCCAATTGCAAATGTGGGGAAAGCTCTAAGCAAACAGAATTTCATTATCCACAATGGAATTTAACCAGGATACAGAAGTTAGCAACAGCACTCCTACTTTTATGAAAAGAGCCATGAGATCTTTAATGAGCATGGACCACAGTTTTAAAATTTCACATGAAAAAAATTGTTCCTCTAGCAACACTGTAAGCCCTTGTCTCTTTCCCATGTTTGTGCTGCACCCCAGCATAACAGAGCTCCAATCCAGGCTGGGGCCATTGGATGCTACCATAATAGAAATATTTACTACTCTTACTGTACACAACCAACAAATTGATGGCTGAGAAACCAAAGTCAATGAAAAGATATACTCCAATCAGACAAACTGGCACAGAAGCTCTTCTTATAAGCCCAAATACCAATCAGCTTCCTTTCTGAGGAATGCTACTCTTAGTCCAGCAAGCTGAATATACTGCCTCCAGAACACACACACACACACACACACACACACACACACACACACACACACACACACACACACCCCTCTCATAACAAACTGAGTCAAATTTGCAAAGCTACATGGTGGGGCAATGGGGAATGCATTACTGACCTACATAGCCAAGCATGAAGCTTGATTGTCCTTATCTAATCTATAACTACAAAATGTTACTACGCTGTTATAAAGATATTCAGCCCCCACATTTGATTGCATAATCTCCTGCAGCCATGAATTCCACAGATTAACTATACATTGGGCTCCGTGTTTGTCATGGTGTCGCGGAAGTCATGGATTCAATGGCTTTCTGTGACCTCCATGACTTCTGCAGTGGTCAGTGTGGCTGATCCCAGGGCTGCCCACGCAGCTGGTTCTGGGCAGCCAGCTGGTCTGGGGACAGCCACACCAGTCGCTGCTCAGGCAGCCCCGCAGCCAGCTGCTCGGGCAGCAGCTGCTTGCGCGGCCCTGGGCAGCTGGCCCGGGAACCCCCCAAGTAGTGGTCCCAGGGGCGTCTGGAGCAGCCGCTGCTCAGCAGCTCCCAGCAGCGGTCCCCGGCAGCGGTCCCTGGGCGGCCGGAGCAGCTGCTGCTCAGTGGGCCCTGCCCCCTCAGCCACCCGGAGTGCCTCACCAAGCAGCGGCCCCCTCCCGGAGCACACACCCCCAGCAGTGGCACCCCACCCACGATTTACTCAGGGGTATATACTATAAGTCATGGACAGGTCACGGGCTGTGAAATTTTGTTTATTGCCCATGACCTGTTCGTGACTTTTACTAAAAAAATACCTGTGACTAAATCGTAGCCTTAACTATACATTGTGTGAAGCTATATTCTTTTCCGTGTGCTCTAAATATATCAGTCACTACTTTAATCAAGCAGCTCTTTTTTGTTGTATTGCAAGACAGAACGACAAGGAAGGGTTGACTGATTATACCCTGCACAAATTCTGAATACCTCCATTATCTACCCTTTAGCCCTTCTTTCCAACACACAACCATAGTCTCTGTCATTACTTGTTATATATAAATCCTTCCACACCTCAACCAGCTTTATTGACCTTCTCTGTATCTTTTCTATCTCAGCCACTAATTAACTATAAATAACCAAATCTGGGTACTTGTTTTCATTGTTAACGAGTACTGATTGAAATAAACAACCCTAAGCAACAAGGACAGTAGTGACTTTCTATATAGAATGGAGTTACGGGAGAGCAATGAGGGCTCATGAAACTAGGGAGCTGGGCTACTAGATCTGGGAAATTGGGATCTTCAGCATGATTGGGGAGCTACGGGCAGTGGGAGCTATAAACTTTCTCCAGTGCTGCTTCTTAGTCCCACTGCCAACCTCTATGCCTCACCCTCATTACCTAATGCCTAGCCCTTTTCATTCCATTTCTCTTTGCAACGCTGCCCCTCCCCCCAAAAAAGCACCGCACCCCAGCTGTTAACCTCGGATTGAGTGGCACTGGAGAATGGAAACATTTGGCCACACTTCTCATTTCCATCACTTTTCTACTCCAAAACTGGTTATGAAAATCTAGAGCAGTAACTCCTACATTTTAAATAGCTTGAGTTCTGATACGTAGCCTGTGTCCAAGAGACAGTAAAGATGAGTTACTGAGTGAAATTCGAAGTCTTTTGGAACATTTACGTTTTTAAGTAAGAGGAAGCCAAAGAAACATGAGACTAACAGGCCAAACTTTTAAAAGGGAGCATTTCTAAATGTTTCCCCTTCTAAAATTTGCACATGCTTTTAGTTACATGAAAATTAAATCGTCCCAGGAAGAGTTACTGTGCCTAATGGAGAGACTGAATTCAATCTTTAAACTGGAAAAATGGGATTTTAGACCTGCTGGGAGTGCAAATCTCAGCATTACCTTTACTACAGAGTCTGCATGATACGCCATTACAGTGTTCTCTGTACTATTGTTTATTACTTATATTCAGGGGCTGAGGAGCACCATTTAAAGGAGGGCATAAATTTGTCCCCCCATCTGACCTTCTCTTCCCCTTTCAGGCACCCCCTCTGCCCACCAGCAGCCTGACAGTCCCCTACCCCCGGCCCAGGAACCCCTACACTTGTTCCCTCCAAAAGTGAGACAGTGACGTCGTTGTGTTTTTGTAGACATCACGGCCTATTCGTTCCTCTATTTTTTTTTAATTCACCCAAGCATTCTCTTTTGTTTTTTTTTAACTGATTATGCAGTGTCAGCCCCTCTAACATGCAGCATGGACAGATACCTCCACTAAGGTGTGCACTGTGACTTCAGAGTCTTTCCTTGGAATAACCTGCAATCAGAGCCCACTAAATTTGAATTTTAGACTCTCTGTATTTGTCCACATTGCATTTAATCTGCCATTAGGCTGGCTAATCTCCTTCCCTGCCCACCCCAAGAGCATTTAAGTCCATCAGGAGTTTCTTGCAATCCTAAAAAAAATTAACCAATGTAAATAATGTAAAGTGCAATTGGCAAATGTCACCAGCTCACTCTGCACTTCCTCTTGCAAAGCATCAATATAGTAACTAAATACTGGACCAACAGTGGGACACTTCACTATTAGCTTCTATCCAATCTGATGAGCAGCTGCTCATCAGACTCTGTTTCCGGACACTAAACAAAAGAGGGATACCAACCAAAACACTCGCCACCAAACCCCTGAATTTTAGAGGAGGGTGTGGAATTCTGGATCCTAACATTGTGGTGTCAGCCAGTCCTTCCCAAACAATGTATAGTGCAAAAGAAAATACTGTTATTTATTTTTCTTCAGAGTTCTTTATGTCCACAGTTCAGCACCACACTTAAGCACATGCTAATTTGAAGCACATTAATAGTGCATTGAAGTCAATGGGACAGCTCACATGATTAAAATGCCTAGCTGAATCAGAACTTGCATGAGGGAGTTTATCAAAAGTTTTGTTTGAAAATTAACTGGGTCACATTCAGTGTCTACTATTTCATTAACTTTCCATTTACAAAAAAATCAATTTGGAGAGTCCCCACTTTCCTTGCAGAAGCCTCACTGAGTCTGCCCCAGCATATCTGGTTTATCCAGGGAGGGATTATTGTATTCTCATTTAGACTCTCAATCATTTTGAGAAAATAAGGCTTATGATGAGGAAAGTTTCAGGGAACTAGGCATGTTCTGTCTAGAGAACAGAAAATTGAGGAGAGGCAGGGCCAGCTACAAAGGGATGGTATCAACAGGACAGGACTCAATTATTCTCATCAGCCGGCGAGAACAGTACGGATAGTAATGAGTTTAAGCTGCAGCAGGGAAAATAGACTTTGAAGAGTCAGAAAAATCTTTATAAGCACAGATCGGCAATGAAGCCAGCTGTCACGGGAAGTTGTGGAATCACCCACCAGTGCTGAGGCCATTCAAGGCTAGCCTAGAAACCCATCCATTAATGATGGTTTAGGAATAATTAAATCAGTCCTGCCACAATGCAGAGGGATGGGCTTGATGGTCTCTAGAGAAACATCCAACCTAAATAAGCCTGAAATTATATGTATATTTCATTGCTTCCCTTGCTTCATTTACAGGGTGGTGGTTTCCCCTTATTCACATTTTCCTTTTAACCTTAATGTCAGTGTTGCGTCCAATTATCCAGCAATTTTAACTGTAGATGAGATGTTGACCTACATGTTTCCTGTCCTCCAAATGGTACAGATTTGCATAATGATTTAACACCCATCTTACTAACTGGAATTCTTTAAATACAAAGGTAGGAATTGACCTGTATCAAACTGTAAATGGGGTCTTCTTTGTGGCGGTAACCAAGCTTCATATTTTTCTGATCATTATTATGAGACAGCCTCAGTATCAGATATTTTACAGCGCAGCCCCTAGATCAGCTTTCTTGAACTACTATAAGGTTTTGTTTGTCAGTAACCAATACTTCCCCTTTAAAAATTTCACCATACCACTCACTACTATACTGTGGAAATGTGCCACCAACACTTTAGCTGCCCAGACTATCTTCCTATAGACTGCAGGTCACTAACATCAGTAAATTCCCTGACAGTAAAAAAGGAAAACTACAAAGAAAACTAGTAGGTTTAGTAGAAGAGTGGTGCTTAGAGACCTCAACCAAAATCTTAGAGAGACAAGGTAGGTGAGGTAATATCTTTTATTGGACCAACTTCTGTTGGTAAGAGACGAGCTTTGAAGCTTACACACTCTTCTTCAGGTCTTCTATGGCAACACAACTAAGATCTTGTCAGTTCAAAATCAACTTTTTACCAAAAAAAAAAAAAAAAAAAAAAAAGTGTTGAAGGCAAAATAATTGAGAATTTACTTTTCTTCCTTATCCTGTTGTAACTTTCCAAACTACTCTCCCGCTCCTGTGATCCTGACTCAGGCAAAACTCACTTAAGTCAATAGGAATGTTTCCACAGTAAAGCCTGCTGGATTGGGCCCATGAATACTTGAATTAAATACTGATATACAGCTGGGTATGTATGTATGTATGAATAAAGAAAGAAAGAAAGGACGTAGATCCTGTTCACGTAGGAGATTCCTTTGAAATCATAAATTTTCCAGCCTGTAAGGTTTCTGTTTTTTCTATGTATATAGTCTGGGTATTTGGAGGAGGGGATGGGAAGGAAATTAGTCAGCACAATATTAAGGTGTTAAGACTTGGTAATATCAAACTAGGCAGTGCTGTAATAGTCCGGCGCTGGTTTGAAGGAGGAAGGGCTGAGTTAAACATTTATTCCACTGCAGCATCCTGAATAGTAAACGAATTAGGATAAGCAAATACAGATAATGCAACTCATTCTGTCAAGAGAGACAGACACACAATCCATCAACACCCCTCACTCCCTTCTCCCCCTCTACGTGCGGGACTGGCTTTGCAGGCGAGGTGTCAACTAGAAACCGGTCTCCTCCCACACCCACCCACACACAAAAGGTGTCAGTAATGTGCTAACTAAAAGCAGATTAATTTAAGGGGGGGTGAGGGCTGTAAAATGAGGTGGGATCCATTTGCCCAGCAGAAACCCCCTTTGGAAATTGCAAGCAACAGTAGCTCCTCTACCGCGGGGGGGGGGGGGGGGGAGGAGGAGGCGGAAGGGAGGGAGGCAGACAGTGGGGATGTTTAGAGGAAATTTACAATCATTTCCTCTCTGTGGTTTGGTTACAAATCAACAACATCCTGTTCTTTTGTGAGGCTCAGGGGCGCCTGCCAGGCTGATCGCTGGAGTCCCTTAAAGCCACAGAGCAGCAGCAGCCCTCCCCCCGCCTTTCTCTGTGCCGTGCCCCCTGGGGAAGGGGTGAAAGGGCGCTCTGGAGGGACAGTCACGTTGTTCTCCTGTACGGGCACTTATAGAGGGAAATGCAACGCTTTCCAAATGAAAAACCATCCCTAGCGCTCGACTGTGCTCCGTGCAAACTGCCCTCCACTGCCCAGCCCTTTAACCTCCAGCTGGGGGAGATCAGGCTGGAGAGAGCTTTCTGAACAAAACAATCCTGACTTCAGAGGGCTTGAGTCAGTAAATTACAGCGCGCAGGAGGGAGGGAAGAGGAGTTTTCACACAAGGTTACACACACAAACACACGCCCCTCCGGCTGTTTACATGTGGGGGCAGGGAAAGGAAGCAGAGCAATTGCCACCTCTGTGCGAGGAGGGGTTTGGGTTTATGGTATTGCCTGACGCTTTCCATCACCAGGGTGTAATATTCCGCCTCAAATTAAAATCACACACCCCGGATAACCAGGGCGAAGTGTAAACGCGCCTCGATCGGTTTGAATCTTCCCTGTCGATGTTAATTCGGAACGCACTCCTTCCCCCGTTGTTCCTAATGGAAATGTATTGTTTTGTCTCCAGACTATTTTAGCCCTTTCTTTATAACCCCAGAAAGAAATGAATCCTTCATCAATACATGTTATCGTCTTTTGCCCCAAATCTCTCTCACCCACATTTTTACATTTTAATTGAAACAGTTAAACCCAGAAGAAAATACTTAAAGTCACATTATTACAGCCCATAGAGGAGGTTGGGTTAAAACATGCAGCTATTCACAGCCAGCCCTCTGAGAATATCAAAGATCTAGCTCATAAAATGAATTTGCAATTGAAAAAAAAAAAATCAGTAGTTTTACATGAGTACAGCCACTTGGCTAATTGCAAAGCAATGGAAGCTTAGTCTCACTAAAATGCTGGCATTTTAAACCTTAACCTCAGATATATAGTTAGCTGCCACCACTAGCTGCTTTGTAACTAAATATATACCCCTCTGTTTCAATTTGTACATTACTCCATTGCCATAGGTTAGGTCCTGAAATGCAACAGGAAAGGAAAATTCAAGGTGCTTTGGTAGTCAGCAAATGGTTGCAAGCTAAAATGATTTGTACATGTGCATGAAAAAAAAAATTATTTAAAGCAACAGCCCTAACATCTTACCTAACAGCCCCAAGCGGATTTTCCACAGCAAAGTATTTCTAAAGCAGGGAAACAATTTTTAATTGGAGGGATTTAAAAAAGAAGCAGCAGAAAATAGGTTTTTGGCGATCAAACCCAATTCTAAAGAAAAAAATATTGGATAAAGGAATTGAAATTGAGTCACTTATATTTGAGTTTTACATTGTGCTATTACATTTACTGTAGATGTTGATCTATCTATAATAAGATCACCTATACTTCAATAGCTTAATCATGCTGTAACAAACATGTATTGTCCTCTGCTCTGATCTCAGCATCCATTGCACAGAAAACTTTTGAGTTTTCTCTCGTTATCCCCTGTCAGCCATGTAGTACCGAAATGTAATCTGATTAGAACTGGGTGGGTTCTGCCTGACATTTTTTTTTAAGTGTCTGCTTTATTGTTAACTAATTAGATCACTGCAAAACCAGCTTTGCAGTGAAAAATTCTTTCACGTTTGGAAAAAGTTAAGGCACTTTTGTTTAAAATTTAATAGGATATTGCTGTTAACGAAGGATGCACTATTTTTCCAGATTGCTGTTGATAGTTTGCAGTTATCTTTATGAACTAATGCAGGGACAGGTGACAAATGCAATCAAGATAGCACTTGTACTTTTCAGGAACACACAGGCCTGCAATTTATTTATGAACACCTAGAGGCTAGTAAAATGCTGCTTTATGCTTGCTCTGACGTTTTATAATAATATTTTTACCCGATGGTGCTGCATTTGTCACAGAAGAGGCTTTCTCCATCTGGAAATTTGGGGTGTTTTCTTTCCTAAATCACAAATAGAATTATATACATTTAAGTAACAGGTGATAGTGGACACCAGTTTATAGTATCATATTCTGCTTTTGCATTTTCTCTTTTTCACTGCATTTTTTAAAGAGGAAAATATAACTATCATAAAAACTTCTTGTGAATTCATAAAAAACAACCGATTTGTTCCAAATGTGACCAAGTTAAGCAGAAAATGAGCAATACAACCACACTATATATTTCATTATGTAGAGTGTACATTCTGGGATAGGAACTTATTTTTTGTTCTGTGTTTGTACAACACCTAGCACAATGGGTCCTGGTCCATGATCAGGGATCCTATATGTGATGGTAACACAAATAACAAAAATAACTATTTCCACCTCCCCATATCCATGTATTTGTATTTGTTCATTTAGTTGCTAGAAATGTCTAAGTCACATGGGGATGCCTGGGAATTCAGCCCACTAATTATGTTTATAAGCAGAATTGTGTTTCTGGAGATTATTGACTCGAGCAGCAAATAAATATTCAGAAAAAAATAAAATAAGGTAATTGAGATGATCTAATCAATTTGAGAAACAGAAATCTATTTCTCATAGGTCACTCGTTGTTCTATTGTGCAACAGCTGACATCTGTAAGTTGTCCAGTAATCAACAGTCCCATCTATGGATGATGAGTGGGTTCAATTTCAGTCTTGGGGTCTATGGCTACAATGTCCATATCAGAAGGGAGACTCTGTCTGGGGACGGGATGGGTTATTCTGGCAACTTGTGAGCCAAAAAGACCCATAGGTCTTCTCTATGTCCAGCAGCCTCAAAAAAGAATCCCCTTTAATCATTACAACCAAGCCATGTCTCTTCTCTACTACGTGGGGCACTACCTAAGTACAATACATGGATTTGTAATGGTATGTCTAAGGTCCTTATCTTGCTGGGTTCCAGTTGCAGAACTTCCATTGAACTCGATGGATTTTTGCCTTAAGTCAATGGCAAAATATGTTGACACTATTTTTAGTCTAGCTCAGATTTTCATATTGAGACACAACCAGAACACAGCAGCTACACATCAACTTGAAAAAAGGAGACCAATATTTCACAGGAGTTCTGAACCCCAGTTGTTCTCCTCCTAATACTGGCAACATTTTGAAAAGCAAAAATCAGGAAGTGAGCATGTGCAGCTAGAATTACTAGGCTTCCGCACAAGCCAAATATTATATCCACTATCATCTACAATTATACAGCCCAATCTCATAAACACTTACACACATGAGTAATATTACACACACAAAGAATCCTATTGGAGTCAATGGGGACTCCTCACATATAGAAAATTACTCACATGCTTAAGTGCCTGCAGAATCAGATACACTGACTGCAAAAAAAGAATAACGCTGTCTTATACAGTTTATCCTCAAAGACTTCATTTTGGGGGATATTAGCATGAGACAGGTGCCTGTAATAGGAATCACAGGGAAGGAAGCAAATATAACACATGCTTTGGAAAACAGTATTTCCCATTGATATAAGCACCTCCCATCTCAAAGGAGCGGAGCTTACTCAGAGCATGTAAGTACACTACTCTGTAGAGTACCAGTTTGTGCCTATAAAATGTAAGCTCTTTGAGGCAGGGAACATGTCCTGTGCTTGGCACAGCTTCCCAACTGCACAGCATTATGTACAACTGGGCTTGGTTTTATTTAAAAAAAAAAAATCTAAGAAACTGGTGTAGTATCAAACAACAAAATAGCACCAATAGCCCATTCTGTTCTAATGCATCATCCCATAGCCCTCGGTCTAGGGGCAGAAACGCCACGTTCTCCTTCTCCACCCCTGAAGTGATACCCAGGCAGCCAGACTCACATTCACTTTTTGATTAAGATTCAAGAATGAAATGGAGCATGTGCCTATAGTCAGGTAAGGCAACAGAACAAAACTTCAAGGGAAGGAAGGAAACAAAAGAGTTGGTGTTTATTATGGAAAACAAGATGTGACTTATCGGATGTGAGTAATGCCCGGATACGAGCAACAGGTGCCCGATGAGGCAAGAGGAAAACCCAGAGCTTTCATCTGCACAGCAGAGGTGGACAAATGTCATTTCTCCATTTGTAAAATGGGGATAACGGTACATAGGGCTGCCAGGATTCAATGCAGAAATGTTTGCCAAGTCATTTGAGAACCTTAGTTGGGAGAAAGCTGGGCTAGCACTATTTGGTATTACCCTGACAACAGGTGCCTCTTACATTGATGCCAGACTCCTTATCAATTCTGTGCTGCATGCTGGGACATTTCAGACCCCCTAAGGTGGTAAGATAAGACTAGTGGAGGCTTTTGGGTCCTACTGTTGCAGAATTGAGAGGGCCACCAACCTACCACCTCTAGAACCATACCCATAGGATGCTGCTCCTACCTACATCTCCTCTCTAAAGCGAGAGTGGGTGGAGGTTTGCCTCCCAGAACAGAGAGCCTGAGGAGGTTCGGTTCTAGATCATCAAGCTCTCTGATCTAAAGAGGATGGCACAAGATGCAGTAGAAAAGGAAAGTGGTATCTATTCTGGCACTGGGGGAGGCTAGATGAGGGGAGAGAGAGAGCTGTTAGCTGTCCCTGACCCTCTGGGACTCATGCAAATCTCATGAAAGGTTTGTGTGAGCCTTTAAGGGTTTCATCCGGCTCTCATCTCTATGCAGCAACATTTCTACCACGGCCGGCTTTCTGACTGGCTTCCGTATGTTAGCCCAGATCTGGCTGTGGCTGAAGGTTGCAGATCTATATTTCTGCCAAACTGGGGGCCAGTGTTTCACCTGTATCTACTACATTGCCAATTCAAACCAGGCTTCCTGCTAATTTATTTCCCAGCCATAACAGACCAATATGCTAAATATTGTTAACAAAACATAAAAGAACAGGGGTGTGGGAGATGGAATAGTCTGATAGACTAGTAGAGTCAAACAATTTCTCCAACATAGATCTGACCAATACATTTGATATTATGCACTGCAGATTAGCACCCCCAATTTCGCCTACCTCATTTATTATTCAGAGGGGTAGCCGTGTTAGTCTGAATCTGTAAAAAGCAACAGAGGGTCCTGTGGCACCTTTAAGACTAACAGAAGTATTGGGAGCATAAGCTTTCGTGGGTAAGAACCTCACTTCTTCAGTCATGCATCTGAAGAAGTGAGGTTCTTACCCACGAAAGCTTATGCTCCCAATACTTCTGTTAGTCTTAAAGGTGCCACAGGACCCTCTGTTGTCATTTATTATTGGAATCACAAGATGCACCCAGCACAGAAACATATTATGCTTGAGGAACATAGACTGCAATATTTTGCAGCAGGGTTAAAGCTATTTCCAAGCATGTAGCATGGCTTCTCACTGACAGAGATTGCACGTTGCAGGCTAAAAGCCAGGATATGAGATGCCTCTAGGAGTCAAGCCATAAAACACTGCAACCCCCTTTCCTCACTCCCCCCCACCCATTTTTAACAGGAGGTTTCCATTCTGCAGTTTCCCTTTAGGTATTGTGTTTGGAAATGGTTAGCAAATAATAAAAAAGAAAAATGTTCTCAGTATTATATCTGCCACAGATGGCAAAACTGCCTCTATGGGCGTTCTTTGCTTTCCAAAATGAAGACCAATTTTTAAGTAGCTGCTCTCATGCACAGTTGTTTGCATTCACACTCACTGTGATTATGCATGTAAATGAGGTATTGCATGTTCAATTTACTACTTAGAAGTTGAACTGGCCATTCCGGCACACAAGTATCCCATATGCATGCTGAATCACCACTATAAACCTGCCAGGAGGGGTCCCAAATCTTCATGGAGGACCCCAAAGGGCTAAATTCTGTATGCGTGTCTTGGAGTTAGCTTAAAGATGATAAAACGCAAGTAGCCGAAGATTCCCCTGTTGGCTACATATCTGAAATGTCTCGACAGCATAAATTATGCCAGGGGTAGTCAGTTATTTTTTCCTCAGGATATAGTCAAGGTCCAGACTCCAGAGAAAATAATAAGTAAAAAAAAAATAAGTAAATAAAAAGATTTCAGGATCCGTTCAAAAGCAACTGATGGTCCGGATTTGGCCCACGGTCCATCTATTGACTACCCCTGAATTATGCATTCCCCAGGGAGTTGCAATTTCACTTACTAGATTGCCTTCACATTTGCATTTCTCAGATGGTCAATTAGGAACCAGGCATTTCCTAGAACTGCCCACTATGGGCCGACATGCAAATACCCCTTTTTGGAGACCTGCCAGCCCACAGCCTCAGAACATGCAGATCTGGAGACTCATATCAGAAAGCCAGCCGCTCCAAGGTGAACTGGGAAGGAGATTGCTGTCTGCTAGTTAAACACTTCACTTAATCCAAGTTCTCGTGGCCCAGCCCGATTCTAGCTACAGAAGGGAGTGGGGAGGAAAGGAAAGACATTTGTCTGACCTCTCTGAATATTAACAAGCCCACAGCTTTGCTTCCTTTTACCTGTATCGGCTAAAATTTTTACATTCGTTTTGTTCTTGCGTAAAGTGCAGGCTCAAATGCTCTCTCTAGCCACATACCAGGCAATGGCAGTATAAGGGTCCTCCCCCCGTCTAGTCAATGTACCTCAGCCATGTTATGGCGTGGTGGAGCTGGTGGCATTGCAACATGACACCTGTTCACTGAGCTGAGATCACTAAACTCATTTCATATACAAAAGGATAGGAACTGCCCATACTAGATCAGAACCATCTATCTAATGCAATAGCCTGTCACTGACACTGGCCAGTATCAGCTATTTCACATGAAGGTGCAAGAAACCTCACAGTAGGCATCTCAAGGATAATCTACCCTCAGGGAAAGTTTCCTCCTGGACTCCAGGACAAAAGCCAACCACTGCCGCATGAAGCAGGAAGGTTTAAATCCCTTCCAAAATTCTTTCCTATGTACTATAACAACTCTGGCTACTCTTGTTAGCCATATGAATGGATAATCCCATTTTTAACCCTACTACACTCTTGATCTCAGTGATACCTTGTGGCATTTGGTTCCACAGGCTAAATGTGGATTGTGTGACTAAAGTATTTCCTTTGGACAATTCTGAACTTGCCACTTTTCATTTTAATGGACTGTCAGACTGAAAGATGGCAAATTCAGAAATGATTATTGATTTTAATGTGATTTTAATCGGGGGTGCTAATCTGCTCCACCAAACAGATATCAGTCAGTGGTAATTGAACTCCGTGCTGAGGGTCTACTACAGACTGTTCTGGAGCACTAAAAAATGGAAGTCTATATCAGCCAAAATGGAAAGAGGCATCTGGGGGCCAACATTTGAGCTGCTTTGGAAGGGTGGTTGGCTTTTTTTCAGTAGGTCTAACACAAATGAAGCTGTAGTTCTAAATCATGAAAGACCGTGCCTGGGCAGTGCCTCTGGGAGCACAAACACACTTGCAAATTGTTTTTTTTAAAGGAACTAACTCAAGTTGTGTATTTATTATTTTGTTTAGTTTATCATTCCCAGCTGTAAAACTGATTCTTTATAAAATTAGCCACAGCATGGTAAACTGGAATGTAACCTTTAAAAAAACAGGTGTGCGGGGGGGGGGGGGGTGTGTGCATATTCCTCCTTGTATGGAGCTTTAACTTTTGAGTTTTTAAAAACCCAAGTGTCCTTTTTAAATATAAACACCTTTTTTAAAAAAACAGTTCTTAGCGGTGCACTTGATATAGCAGGGTACATGGGGTAATTATGAAAGTCCCTTAAGCCTTCAGCAGTTATCTAGTTATTGCCCATTTACATTGGTGGTTTCTTCATTCAATGACTTTTATTGTAAATCTCCATTTGAACAATTTACCAAGGGTCCTGGTGGATTCTCCATCACTGGCAATTTTAAAATCAAGATTGGGTGTTTTTCTAAAAGATCTGCTCTAGGAATTTGGGAGCGGGCGGAGGGAGCTTCATGGCCTGCGTTATACAAAAGGTCAGACTAATTGACCACAGTGGTCCCTTCTGGACTTTGAATATATGTATCTATGTAATTGTGAAGAAAGCTACCATAAGACATTGGGAAACCCAGCTCTCTGAAAATGCACTAGCTAGGGCCCACTATTCCACTCTTTTTGGAAATTTGTGCCTGTAACTTGGATTATTCTGCCTATGTCCATACAGCTTGGGGGATGAATTCTGACCTTCCATTGTCTAAAGTGCTCAAACGTGGAACACATAGAATGGGTTTCATCATGTGGGCGTTTGGCATTTAAACACACACACACACACACACACTCCCTCACTCAGCTTGATGAATTGTCTCATTAGACTGACCTCACAGTTGGTAAGGCAATTCACATCTTTTCATGTATTTATACCTGCTCCTGTATTTTCCACTCCATGCATCTGATGAAGTGGGTTCTAGCCCACGAAAGCTTATACCCAAATAAATGTGTTAGTCTCTAAGGTGCCACAAGGACTCCTCGTTGTTTTTACAGAATCAAATATTAGTGCTCAGGAACTTTCTGCTTGATAAGTGGCAAAGCTGTCAGAAATGCGCTCCCTCCTCTCTCTGCCATTTAGTCCCAGGAGTACATAGCACTCACCTGAGGATCTCAAAGTTTCCTTTACACACAATAGCTAATCACTAACGGCTGAAAGTCTGTGCTGTCACACAGGTGTAATTTATAAAGTCATACATGTAAAAAAGCCAAGAGAGGCTGAGAATTAAAAAACTGGACATTAAGAGACCGTGAATCCCAGTGATCACTGAACCTGGGTATATTCTAAACAAAAAGAGCTTTCAGCCATGCTAGTCACTGTTTCCATCAATTGACACTATAGTCAACAGACATTCTAGGCTTCAGAGTGATGTTTGAGGTTATTGCATATGCTGGGTGTGTTGTTGGTGACTGTGTTATGCTGGGAGAGTTGTGTGGATTTGCATGAGTGGCAAATGAAGGGTTGTGCTGCAGTGAGAGGCTGTGTGTGTTTGGGATTAGTGTGTGCGCTGGTTGTATTGTTGTGTGTGGGTTGTGTTGTGCTGGGAGAGTTGTGTGGATGGCGAATAAGGGGTTTGTTCTGCGGTGAGAGGCTGAGGTGTGTTTGGGGTTAATGTATGCACTGGTAGTATTGTGATAGTGGTTGTGTTAATTTGTGCCTGGAGGAGTTGTGCTGGGAGAGTTGTGTGGATTTGCATGGGAGATTTGTATGTAGGTTGTGTTCTGCTGGGAGATTTGTGTTGGTATGTGTGAGGAGCAGTTGGGCCAAGTAATGTACCATCTGTGCAGTCTTCCTCATATAACCAATTAAACTGTTGCATGCAAATTAGCTGTAGAGTAAAAGGGTGGTGATTGGTTGAGTTACCTCTGCTATCACAATGGGCTAGGGCTTTTGACATGGCATAGATACTTGCCTTACTGTAGCTGTACACTGCATGAATGTAATTCGGAAAGTCAAAATGGCTGAGAACGTAAAAACTGGACGGTAACAGACCATGAAACCCACTGATGATTCAACCTGGTGATATTCAAACAAACAAAAAGAGCCCTCAGCCATGCATATAGCTGTTTCCATCGACTCACACTCACTCAACAGATATAATACACTACAGAGTGACATTAATGGATTATTATTATATAGATCACTGGTAGCCACATAAATAAAGTGAATGGGAACTTAATGCAGAGCACAAAATGTCCATTTCAGATGTCACTTGTAGTCTATTGCTAAATTAATCCTATGCACAATACTAAAACCTGAAACTGTATTGTCATCTGAAGTACAGAATAAAGACAGTAGAGCAGGAACAGGGTCATACGTCTACCACTCATCAGGATTTCCTCTTTTACATCCTGAGCATCTGCTGAAGTCAATGGGAGATGCATGTCACAGCATCTCTCAGGGTTTGGCCCCAAATGACCAAATATAAATTTCTAACCTCTGCTTTTTAACATAAGGCCAGTTGGTTATGGGTTGAAATGCCCACAAAGACCAAACCCCTTTTATATCTTTATTGGCCCATGCACTTTGGACTGCAGAACAGCAGGTAGTATATCCAACCATCAAAATGTACAGAACCTGTGCAGTATTTTCCATCTTAATGGAACTGCATGGGTTGTGAGCACAGAGTTTTGCCCTGGATGTTTTGTAATTCTCTCTTTCTCTCTCACTTTAAGTTTGATTTTGAAGTCACTTGCCCCAAATTCTAACCTTATTCACTCATTTTTCTTCTCCATGTGACAAGGTTTTCCAAGCTGAAAATAAGCAAGTTCATATCAAACTTCAAGTTCCATTCCTTCTGAAACAGGGGTCCCCAGTGCGGTGCCCGCGGGCGCCATGGTGCCCGCCGGGGCGTCTAAATGCACCTGCGTACTGGCCAGCGGACAAGCATCCACCGAAATGCCGCTGCTTCGGCGGCAACACCTCTGGATGACGCTGCTTGTCGGCGGCATTTCGGCGGCGACGCCTATTGACGTTGCTGCTTGCCGGCGGCATTTCGGCGGATGCTCGTCCGCCGGCCACGGTCCTCCGTGGCTCGTCGTCTGGCACCCGCCAGACGAAAAAGGTTGGGGACCACTGTTCTGAAACAGAGCTTCCTTCAGAAACATGTCCCACGCACCAAACCAGCACATGCAACATGCAAAAGTACAAACATATCCATAGCCAAACTCTCAATGCACCAAGAGGATGGAACGCAATAGAAGATCGATCAAATCAATACAGTGTTATTAAAATACATGAGTGCCTCAGTTATAGGGCCTTCATTTGCAATTTGAGTCACTACTCAGAACGTCTTCTTTGAGCTGTCATTTAATTGGAAGCTTCCTCCAGGACATATTCAGACTCAGGGAATGGTGATCCTGTCAAACCAAAGACAGAAGTATTGGGGGTTTGGGGAATGAGCTGCATTAGCTGCACAAACATTCACTATAAATAAAATTCCAATAAAAGAATTAATGAGCTGGGGACTGGTAGGCAGAAGCAGCACAATGCCTCACAATGATCTGGTCTCCCTCACAGCAGCAGAGCTGGTCTTACAATATTTCCAAGAATATGCCAGAATAGTCTCAGGGATGCTAATTTGTGTGCAATGCACATATGGCAAAATTCTCCCACTGCAGGGGCTTGAATGAGAATCTGTGCCCATTTAAGATGGATGTTTAAATAGGGATTAAGTGATGCATTGAGTTTTATGTAAGCAATTTATTTATGGCATAAGAAAGGTGTGCAATGAGGAGCTTTGTGCCACTAGTATTTCCAACTCTTGCAAGTTTATCACAAGCCTTATGATAGTTGGTGATTTTCTTAAAGCCCCAGCTCCTGCTGTCATGTGATTAGGTGAGAAACTTAGTTTTTGTTTAAATAAAAATAGTGTAGTAAGCTTGAGTTACTCATGGTTGCAGAGAAAAGTTAAAAAACCCTAAAGGGTCAAAAAAGAGACGACAAATAAAAAGAACCCAAATGTATTATTTTAATTTCATTATTATTAGGTCAATCTCATGATCTTTGAGGGCCTGACTCCTGATTTGTGTGCTTGGGGTTTGCAATGCTAGGCCAGTATTACACAAACCCAAAGGTGGGCTGCTAGCACAGGGGTTGATAGCATTGAAGAATCAACATAGTCAACCCTGGAGTGAATGGAGAACTTGATGTAGCTCTTGAGGAATCCCTTCTGGCCAAAGCTCAGAGCAAAGACAATGAGCTCCTAAGTAAGTCACCTTCCAGTCATGCACAGGCATAAGTGGGATTTGGGGGAGGGAAAGGGAAACAAAGAAGGAAATCTTCTCATTTTCCCAAAAATATACTTAAAAGAAAAAAATCTTATTCCTGATGCAAGTTGTATGGATATCAAGAATACTGTAAACCATTTCTAACTGTCCTCTCCCTAGCACTTGGGGACTAATCTTTTGCTTCCTTTGTTAGGTGCAGTGGGTTATCCCTGGTGTTCCGTGTTCCATTGTTAGTGCCTATATCAAAGATTATAGGCTCTTGCTGTGCTGTGCCTATAGTTATATGGTTTAATTATGGCATCAGCCTTCTTTGATACAACATAGCGGTTTACCAGATGCCACATAGGCAGTTGGGGATTCATGGAGCAAAACGTATTGTACGGTAGCAAAGGACTTCTGTTATGTTTGCTATACAGATGCGCTTGATCACATAATTCAGAACCTAGTTTTGAACATCTCTGATTTTGGGGAGGGGGTACATTTGGATCTCATGTTGTTATAAAGTTACAGAGAGACTAGGTGGGTGAGGTAATATCTTTTATTGTACCAGCTTTGGTTGGTGAAAGAGCCAGACCTGAAGGAGTGCTCTGTGTAAGCTTGACAGCTTGTCTCTTTCACCAACAGAAGTTGTTCCAATAAAAGATATTACCTCGCCCATCTTGTCTCTCTAATATCCTGGGACCAGCACAGCTACAACACCATAGCAAACAACAGTATAAAGTTACAGCACATTTGCAAAATTCAGATCAAGGTTCAGAATTTGTGCCTGAGAGTGATCAGATCCAGAGTTCTTTGTTTGGGCATTTGAACCTCTCAACTTCTAGTTGGTCTTCAGCAATAAAAACAACAATAGGGTAGCCCTGTACATTTCCTTCTTCAGTTAAAGTTATATTAACATTTTCTTCTTTTATCCATATATTTACTAATCTACTGAACAGGGAAATGCAGAGAAAATCTTTTGGTTTTTCTGCCTTTTTTATATGACATTATATTTAATTATATGTGAGCAATAGCAGCAAATAAACCCCTTTTTGGCAACTATTTTCCATTATTTTGGGGTAATTTTTAAAAAAGAAGATGTCAGTCTTGCATGTTTAAGATCTAGTAATAATATATTATGTAACACCATTCATCCAAAAGATCTCACAGTATTTTACAAATGGCTGAACCACAACTGCAGCTACTTCTGGGGTGGAGGCCAACAGCCAGTTGGTGGTGATGGAACTGCATAACATTACATAAACAGAATGCAATATTGATTGTACCCTACATGCATTATTTTTGTTGTAGGACTTTGTTTTAGAGAAAATACATGTTGGGCCCAGGCTCAGGGGTATATTTGCATCTCCATGCACACATCACTGCTGTTAACATGAATACTGATAACACTATTATCCAAGTGCAGGGATAATAGCTCTTTCAATGCATATATTAAAAGGTAAAAGGATACCTCAGGTCAGTTTTGTCTTATATGCCCCTGATTTTCAAATGTATTATTATTAAGCATTTTTATGAGAACATAAATAACTTGCTCGTTTCTGTTTCTCTCTCCCCTCCCCCCACCCTTTTCATTTGCAGATGGTCCAATAACAACATCCGTGCATAATTGGAAAGGTTCCCTGTCCTCAGAAACATAGGAACACATGACTGAATACCAATTGCAATCTACACGGTTTACCTTCTTTGAGATGAAGCATTTTATTTATGTGGCATATTTAACCTAATGTACAACACTGCATTCATCATTAGTAATAGATGAATAATAAATATTACGTTTTCAAAGTGCTGTGCAAGGTCCTAATATATGTTCCACTGACTGTAGTGGGAAATGTAAAAAAAAACAAACAAAAAAAGATATCTGCTCAGCACTTTGTAAGTGTCCACTTCAACGACTATAATGCATTGAACAACAAATTATTATTTATAATATTTTCTACTTTCCTAGCACTGTCTGTGCAAGGCTCCTGAAGAATGTTGCAAGCAGTAATCAGTTTGATATTGGTAGCCCCACGGCAAGGCAGGAAAATGTCTCTGGTTACAGATGGGAACTGGAAGCACTGAAGGAGTTTTTAATTTCAGAATGCTCAACATCCACAGTTAGGACAAGATTTTCAAGGGAGCTCAGCACCCAGAAGCAGAACAATAGTAGCTGTTGGGGGTTGAGCACTTCCTGAGCCTAAAGCCCTGTCTCCCATTGACTTCCATGGGCTTTGAATGATTGGATCAGAGCCTACATGACTTGCACAAAGCCACACAGGAAGCCAACAACAGAGTTGAGAATAGAACCCAAATCTAAGTTCTCACTCACAGTCCTAGGCTAGGTCTACACTACCCGCCTGAATCGGCGGGTAGAAATCGATCTCTTGGGGATCGACTTATCGCGTCTCGTCAGGACGCGACAATCGATCCCCGAATCGACGCGCTTACTCCACCAGCGGAGGTGGGAGTAAGCGCCGTCGACTGGGAGCCGCGGCAGTCGATTTTGCCGCCGTCCTCACAACAGGGTAAGTCGGATCTGATACGTCGAATTCAGCGTAGCTGAATTTGCTTATCTTAAATCGACCCCCCCCTGTAGTGTAGATGTAGCCCTAGTTTTAGCCACAAGACCGTCCTTCTACGCCGGATGCTTTCATTGAAATGTGGGGGGTGGGGAATAAATCAGTGAAGAAGGTGACCCTGGTGAATTACACTTAAGTTATGCAACATATGTAGATTTAGTTTATCAGATATATTGTCCCCTACAGCGTTTACTTGCATTTGGGTGTAGAACCTAACAGTAAACATCAGCCGTGATGTATTATTGGGATGACATTGTTGTATAGCTATGCTGCACTAAAATGATTGAACTGAAAGTCTAACAACTGGTAAATGATGTACAATACAAAGCCAGCTATTTTTCGCAATGACTTATTTCACATTTTATTTCACTCTCCCTCGCCCACACAAAATGCTGGATTCTGGTCGCTCACATCAGCTCCAGGCTATTTCCCCTCGTTCTCCCATCTAATCACATTCATGTACGTATACACTGTATAAACAAGCAAGTACACCAGGCCTGTGTGCCACAATAAATGATCAGATTTCCTCATAAATAAAGACTTCCCTGACCTCGGTTTTCCCTGTACCCTGTTTCTCCTTCTCCCTCTCCATAGCATGATGCAAGTTCTCATTGTCCGTCAGGAAGACAGGGAGCTCCTTTTCTCTTGTCTGGGAAGTGTCATGCACTCCAATGGGGTTAAACCAAGAATGAATGAATAAATAAAAGAATAATATAAATACTCCCAGTTATTTCGAAAATCCAGTCCTGGCTGAGATTCCCAAATGCTTAAAAGATCAAACTGCCGATTTTAATTGAAAAAGGCAAAATAAAATGAATGCTAATACATCGTGTGAATTCCGTTTTCCTTATACAAATCCCTAGTTTCCTTGGGAGGGGAGATGGGGGCGGAGAAGAAAATAATCACAGTAGAAATAACTGACTCATGGTGGCCCAACGCTTCCCCGCGGCTGGAGTGTTTGGCTTTGCAGAAGGTCACAATTGCCCGCTGCAGATCAGCAGAGCTCCCCTGTTCGCACTGGAAATGGCAGAGCCAGGACAGCACTAGCCCGGCAAGGAAAGCTGCATGGGGATGGAAGGGGAAATTGCCTGCTGTCATTACAGCACTTGGAGCTGGGGTGAGGAGAAACGGGGACCTCTGCAGTTTTACATCTGAGCAGCAGCAATAAGGAGCAACAGCCAGACGTAGCAAGAACAACGCTCCCAGTCTCTGCCATGCTCCACCACGCGCCTTGAACAGTGGAGGGACACACCAAGTCTCCTGCATGGGTATCAAACACCAACATCCCCTCTTCCCCCCCCATTTCTTCTCCTTGCACATGCACCCTGCGTTTGCTGCAGTTTGCTTTACCTTCAGCCTAAGACTGGGGGTGTGTGGTGCATGCGCAGCTGCTGCCTGCCCTCCATTCATTAAAAAAACCAGGGGTGAAAGTAACTTAAAGGACTTACCGGTACTCCAGAGTCCTGCGGAGGGGGCGGGGCCTCAACTGGAAGAGGCGTGGCCTCTACCGGAAGAGGTGGGGCCTTTAAATCCCGGGGCTTTTAAATCAGGATTTAAAGGGCTCGGGGATCCGGCTGAAGCTAGGAGTCCCGGGCCCTTTAAATCACCCCCGGAGCTACCAGCTGCAGAGGCAGCTGGGAGCCCTGGGGTTTGGGCAGGGGTGAAAGTAATTACATTTCTTACCCATATGGTCCAATCGCAAGCAAGCAACCCACCTCTCCTACGTACTTCATGGGTCCCTCCCATTGCATGACATAGATATAGAAAATAAAGCTGCTACTACTACTAAAAATGCTGTCTGTAATAAAACTTTATTATTGGAATAAACCTGAAAAAGTGAAAACTCAGTCACATTTTTCTCCGTGTCTTCCCTCCTCCTTCAGCCAGGCTGCCGACGCTAGGCCATGCTTTCCCCCTGCCTGGCACTCAGCAGCAGCTGCAGGGACTCCCCTCTAGCTTGCAGTAGGGAGCAAGGAGACTGGCTGAGGGAGGGAGAAGCCTGCCCCCTGCATAAGAAGAGTTTAAACTCAGCTGTTCCCTGCGCGGTTCAGCCCCTGGGGTTAGGAGCCATTTCTGGCATCCTTGTTAATTTCATTCACAGTTGTTGCGGGGGGGAAGGGTGTATGTGATCATGGCAGGGGCAGTCCTTTTCTGCCCCCGGGATGAGGGGATCTCTCCAATACTAATATACACAACAAATACAATAGGCATTTGGCTGCACAGCTTAAATCCAGAGCTAATAAAAGCAGGTGGAAGGGGAAAACTCACTGTCACCTTGGTTTCTCGTCTCCTCCCTCCTCCTCCAGCCAGGCTGCAGACAGTAAGGCTACGTCTTCACTACAGGGGGGGGTCGATTTAAGATACGCAAATTCAGCTACGCGAATAGCGTAGCTGAATTCGACGTATCGCAGCCGACTTACCCCGCTGTAAGGACGGTAGCAAAATCGACCTCCGCGGCTTCCCGTCGACGGCGCTTACTCCCACCTCCGCTGGTGGAGTAAGAGCGTCGATTCGGGGATCGATTGTCGCGTCCCGACGAGACGCGATAATTCGATCCCCGAGAGGTCGATTTCTACCCGCCGATTCAGGCGGGTAGTGTAGACCTAGCCTAAGGCTCTGCGTTCCTCCCCCACCCCCCACTCAGCAGGGGCTCTCCTCTAGGCTCTAGCTTGCAGTGAGCAGGGAGACTGGCTGAGAGATGCCTGCTGCTGCTGCCTGCATAAGAATAGTTAAACTCAGCTGTTCCCTGGGCAGTTCAGCTCCCGGGTATAGGAGCCGTTTCTGGCATCCTTGTTAATTTCACTCCTAGTTGGGGGAGGGTCGAGGGGGGGAGCGGTGTGTGTGACCAGGGCAGGGGAAGTTCTTTGCTGCCTCCTCGATGAGGGGATCTCCAATACTACTATAATACAATAGTAGGGGTCGGTTGCTGGGGTCGGGGCAGTCGGCAGCAGGCTGCAGCTGCATTGTTTGTGACACACACATTCATACACATACATACTGTATGTATTACTGTCCTGTGGGGAAGGTGCCAGTGCCCTTTTAAGGGGTGTGGGGGGGAGAGAGACAAGTGTTTCTGGGCTAACACACCTCAGGAACTTCTGCTTAATGTGTGCTGCTAAATGGAGTCCGTCCTTTCCCAGGGAGCTGTTTGTTGGTCCAACTGCTACATTGAAGAGCTATCTTTTTTGAGAGATCCATCCATACTGTACATATATATTTAGAATATACCTGGATCAGAGTAGATTTAGATCTGTGAAGCAAGACAAGACGATTTTGTTTTCCCAGGAAGACATTCATGTGGATGTTCCAAAGTTAGCTTTTGAGTGCCATACGGTACCCCCACATGGTAATCACGCGGGCTTGCTATTTACAACTGCCTCAAACAAAGCCGATCAAAGCACACGTGAAGAAAGGTCTTCCAATTATAAGAACTTAATTAACAATTTGTCAGTTTTGAATCCCGAAAAATGGCAAGAGAATCCAGAGAATCCCCATTTTGGAGAAAAGGAAATAAGAGCATTGGCTGATCAACTGTGGGATTTGTTGAATTCAAGGCTTTTGGAGGAAAAAACATTCCTGGTAAACTTAAAAAACTCGTCCTTGCAGTGGACACACTTGCTGCAAGCAACACTGACTGCGAAAGGGGATTCAGTGTGATGAACAACATCATTACAGTGAAACGGACTGCACTTACCACTCGTCATGTGGCGGACTTGCTATTCATTTCATGTGTGGGACCTCCTTATACTCAGTGGAATCCCATGCCATATGTGAAATTGTGGCTTGGAAAGGGCCGATGTGCAGCACATTCATCTCGAGGCATGGCATGACAACAGGGAGAGCAGCTGTATGGCCCAATGTGGGAGTTGCTATAAGGATGCTTTGCTCCATCCAGTCCTTCCCATGGATGCCCCTTTCTTGCCCCCGCTGGGCTGGCCCACTCACACCTTCCACGTGCCAGGACTGAGCCGGGGGCTGGGGCGGCTTTGCTGTGGGTAGTGGTTCCCGTTGGAGCTGCAGCCCCCACCTGCCACCCCCTATTGCTTGTGTTGTTGCTGCCGCATGCCCCCCAGACCTCCGTCTCCTCCCCTGTCTCCCAGGCAGCTCCCTCCCACAGCCTGGAAGAGAGAACAGCAGCTGCTGAGGCTGGAAGTTTTCCTGGGGACACCATTAAGCAGCAACCCAAAAGCTGGGCACCCACAGATTCACTGGCAGTGCCCAGCCAGACCTTGCGTCTTACAGAAGTTCCTGAGGTGTGAGCAGCAGAAATACTGTCTCCCCTGTCCCCCCACCCCTCAAAAGGGCACCGGTGCCCTCCCCACGGGATAGTAGTACATACAATATGTATGTGTATGAAGGCATCTCTCAGCCAGTCTCCCTGCTCACTGCAAGCTAGAGGAGATCCCCTGCTGAGTGGGGGGTGAGGGAGGAAGGCAGAGCCTTACTGTCTGTAGCCTGGCTGGAGGAGGAGGGAGGAGACGAGAAACCAAGGTGACAGTGAGTTTTCCCCTTCCACCTGCTTTTATTAGCTCTGGATTTAAGCTGTGCAGCCAAATGCCTATTGTATTTGTTGTGTATATTAGTATTGGAGAGATCCCCTCATCCCGGGGGCAGAAAAGAACTGCCCCTGCCATGGTCACACACACCCTCCCCCCGGCCCCCAGCAACTGTGAATGAAATTAACAAGGATGCCAGAAACCGCTCCTAACCCCGGGGGCAGAGGGAACAGCTGAGTTTAAACCTTTCTTATGCAGGGGGCAGGCTTCTCCCTCCCTCAGCCAGTCTCCTTTTCTTACCGGTCCTCCGTACTGGCCCGTACCGGCTTACTTTCACCTCTGAAAAAAAAAACCAACCCACATCTAGCCTTCGCAACTTGCAACAAGTTCCCTTCCGGCCCCCCATTCATAAAAGAGAGCCGAGCATGCGCCTTGGGGCTTCAGTGCCCACCCATTCATAGAGTTGGGAGGACAAGCATGCGCAGAGGGGGTCCCTTTCCTCCCATTCATAAAATAGCCATTTTCCCAGGCAGCAGTTGTTGCAACATCGAGGCGAAGCAGGGGGAAGCTACTGCTGCTGACAGCACAGCACTTGCAGGTCCTTCTCTGAGACCCATGGTGTTTCGTGCCAGGGATTTGCAGGTCCAGCCCCTTGATCTGTCTCGGATTTAGGATTAACTCGCCTGTTGAGAGATGGTCTTGTCTGAACTGTTTAAAGTAAGTGGGAGATTCATATTTGTGGATATATATAAATAGAAAAATAAATCCCTTGCCCCCAAGAAAATGTTTGCTGCCTTTCTAGGTGCATTTATCTGTTCCCTTTGCATGACATTGAACACAAACAAATGTGTATATTATAATATGTGTTACTTTTAGAAAAAATCATATCTATACACCTATGCTTTATATATAGCTGTCTGGTGTCTCCTTACCTAAAGGGAAATTTGCATTCTTCCAAGAAAAGAAATATCCTGGTTTCTGCACAATTCGCATGTGTTCCCATGATTCGTATTGAAACTCCCTTTCCTGCTCTCCTATTAACATCTGCATTTGGCTTATGCACACGGCCGGTGGCTTTTACCAATTTTGGGTTGGGATTATTTTGGGGTTTTTTTAGAATCGCATTAGGCTTCTCTTCTGTTGATGGAGACTCCTTTCCTTCGTCCCCACTCCCTTCCCCTAACGGGTATCCATGCACGATCCCCTAGATTTACAAATAAAAATTGTACCTGGTCGTTCCGTGGAGTACGAAAACTGATTTTTATGTATTTCTTCTCTCCAAGCCCTCTGTCTTGTTAGTATCAAGTGGCTCTGGAGCTGTCTCCATAATAGGACACTTTAGCGCTCAGCCACTGGAGTGTCAGATCTCTACCGGATGACCTTTGCTCTTTAGCATTTTATTTCATGCAACTGTCCTGCAATTCCGTTTTCCTTTATTTCTTACTCCATCTTTGCTCTATTCCCCACAATCTTCTCTGTATTGCTGTGCGGTTTTGTTGTTACAGTTATAACTTTGCATGGGGCTGTAGTTACATGTTTAAAATTGTAGTTAATTAACGAAGATTTGTGCATATAGTCATTTATATTTGCACGTATATTTTCTCCATATATATATGTATATATTATGGAGAAAAATGTCTTGAGTGCCCTTCTCCACCAATTGCGTAGCAGACAGAGACAAGCTAGGGTTTTATTTTCTGGTACCAGTCCTGGCGTCACAGTGGAAAGACAAGACTAGACTAGAAACGATATAGTCTGAAAATTCATTATCAGAAAGGAAATGGAAAAAACAGAGGGACATATGCAAGGCACAGAAGTCCAAGAGAAGAGCAGGATTGGAAATGCAGACCTTGGAAATGGGAGTGCAAACAGGAATCAGCATTAATCACCAGGGGAATGGACTTCATTCTTTCTTTCTCCTCAAGTGATCAGAAGTAATTTATTACAGTGGATGATTTTTCTGCAATATAATCTTTCCAAAAGGGTCTGATTTCTCAATTTAAAAATATTGTATTGCCACACTTTTCTTTTTCTTTTTTAAGAAGGGTAGAGGGGAAAACACTATGGATTCCAGAGTAGAGAATAATCTGTCTTTTATTCTTTAAAACTGCTTGAACTTCCCTTGTTCCAAATCATCCTAAAGCATGATATGCTAACAGTCAGTTTACAGAAATCTCAGGTCAGCTTAAAAAATAAATAAATTGAAACCTGAACGTTCAATATTAAGTCAGCCGTCTCTGATTTGGGGGGTTAAAAAATAAAGCTGTAATTTGTGCACTAAATCACAATTATCTTCATGACTTGCTCCCCTTATTAATATAAAAATGAATGACAGAGGAAGGAGTGGTTGCTTTCAGTTATTGGGAATGTCTCCTTGATAAATGTGCCATATTCCATAGGCTATTTTGTTCTGTTGATAGAAGGGACTCTATTGCTATTGCACAATTAAGGAAACATTTTGAAATCCTGCAGTCCTTTTGAAATCCCCTCGGAGATATGTAAAGATTTGTTCGTCTCCTAAAAGAGCAAAATAAAAGTTGTTTTATCTTTCCCAGACCATGGTGGGAAAATGGTCATCAGTCTTCAATGAAATGGCCCGAACAACCCTTTTCTAGCACTGCAGCAATGTATAGTTCATAATAGCTACAGTTTTCCCCCATTTTAACATAAAAAAGGCAGAAAACTAATCCAACATGTTGACTCTACAACTTTCCAAGGTCATCTCTGGTGTCTAAAGTTGTCTCTCTTTTTAGACAAATAACTGGTCAAATACGGTGGAAGGGGGGTTGTTTTTTGTTTTTCTTAAATTTAAGAACTAATGCAATAGAATTCCCTCCATTTACTAGAAAGCCCTCTGGTAGCATTCATCATTTAGTATCATTAACTTAACTCTAATTTCAGAGTAGCAGCCGTGTTAGTCTGTATCCGCAAAAAGAACAGGAGTACTTGTGGTCTCTAAGGTGCCACAAGTACTCCTGTTCTTTTAACTCTAATTGTGTTCTTTAAATTCAGTGACTTTTACTTTTGTATGTCAAAATTTATTTTATTTAAACAATAAAAATAAGAGACTCTATTGCAGATAAACTGTAATCCTCAGAGATCTGAAAATTCTCAGTCCAAATCCTCACTCACACTGCAAGAAAGAGACTGGACAGGGTGCTTCTTGGAAAGTTTACAAGTCTATTTTGTTCAGCTTCTCTATTTCAGAGCCATTGGCATGGATTTAATGCCTCATCTTAAAAAGTCAGATTTCCCTTACTAAGCTTTTTGATTTCCCCCCACCTCCTCCCACCCCTTATTCTTCTCAGTGGAAAAACTGTAACTATCTTCAGACAGGTAAGGCCATTAGTCCGGAAAGGGAATTCAACCCTCTTGTACATATACAAATGAATTATAGAAAAAATAAGCCACAATTTTTCTTTGCTAAAGAGCTTAGAGTTTAAATCAAATCAGACAATGAAGTTTGAAGCTATAGACATTCTACTCATACCCACATATCTTCTCTCTCTCTCTGTCACACACACACACACACACACACACTACTCTCTACAACACTTTTTGATAGGGAGTGTCTCCTTTGACTAGTGTCTAGCTTTCTATGACACTAAGCTTTATCCTTGTAAAGGATTTTCTGCAGGAAGAAACCAATTTTTCTCTTCCATCTATATCCCCTCTCTGTCTTCTTTCCTTCCAACTAAATCTTCAGAAGACTTCATAGGACCTTTAGATTCCTGCTGGTAATAGCACATCATTTACTACTGTTGGTGTCTCCAGTTAAGAGGTTCTAACCAAAGGCACGGTTAGAATTTCTTCAGATTTCATTCAGCTGTTTATCTCTGTGATTCAGAATGAGTTCAGTTTTTTATGGTCCATTCTTGCCTCTTACGCAGTCTTACTTTGGCGTCCTTGCAATTACACAGCAAGCCTGATTCACCATTCTGAATCTTCCCTGTGCTGTCAAATGTGATTTAGAGTTTCAACAACGCTTTGCCATTCCTGTCTACCTTGGGCTGCTCTTTGCATGTCCCCCACATTGTTAAGTCCATAAGTTTTCCCTCTCAAGTACTGTGCTATAGAAGGATTATTTCAGTTAGCCCCTTTGATGTGGTCCTCCAGCTGCCCAATGGGCAGGCCTGTCATGGCAGATGTCCTGACTTCATTCTTAGAAATATCTGTGGACATGTGTTATCATCTTTTCTGGATAATTTTGGATATAAGGAGTTGCTGAGATTTGTCTGAGTTCAGCGTTGCCCTGCCCAAATCAGAATTCACTTTGCATGAGTGGAAATTCTGCAGGTATATCTGACTGGTGTTCTTTCTAGCATGATCTAGTGGTTAGATGATAGGATTGTGAGTCAAAAGATCTGGATTCTATTCCAAGCTCTTTCACTGACCCCACTGTATGATTTTGGCAAGTCACTTAAAGTGAAATCTTGGCCCCACTGAAGTCAATGGCAAAACTCCCATTGCCTTCAATCAGTTCAGGATTTTCCCTTAACCTCTGTGTGCCAGTTTCCACATACCTACCTCACATGGGTTTGTGATGCTTTATTAATACTTGTGAAACACCATGAAATCTTTGGATGGATGATACTATAGCAAATCAACAATCAGTATTTATTATGCTAGAAATGTTTGTATAGGTTATGCTCTGAGGTTAAGGAAACAACCTGGGGTTGCATTGTTTTCCACCCAATCCTGTTACCTTCATGCAGTGAAACTTCAGGGCTAAGTATCTGTACCAGAGCAAAGTTCAACAGGGTCTGATTTTTTACTAGTTCAAAAGGAACCCTCTGATGCGGTTCAGTAACTCTCCAGTGTTGTGGAATTTAGTTCCAGGTATTTGATATAAACAGCATACAGTACTTCAGCTGGCAGTGAGGGTGGAGCAAACCATGATAGCACCACATTCTAGTGCCACAAAACAGCCCCAGTTTTATGGGAAATAATCAATTTGCCTGAGAGGCACCAACAGAGCTCTCCATGTGACAAGGTGAGTACCAAGACACCGTTGAAAGGCATGAGGCTGAAGGCCAAATGCTGTCCCTGAAAAATTGCCTTTATGAAGCATAATCTTAATTAAAAGGGGTAATGTGACCCACGAATCAATACTTGATATGAACAAGCGTAGAGCTCTAACTCTCTAGTTCTATATTGCATTACTCCTTTGATCCAGCTAGTGATATATTTATTACTGAATAAACTCCAAGCAATGTTTTGGGGGCTCTTCTTTTAGATGGCATTTATTTAAGCATAAGCTCTGATGTTTGCATTTTAATTGCACCTTGCAAAAGCTGCTTGGGCAAAACAAAGATATCTCTGCCCTGGTCCTAGGTGAGTGAGGGGTGAGTACAGAGCATCTGCAAGTTCTTTTGACTTTAATGGGAATTGCATCTTTCAGAATCAAAATACACTTATGTCTCTCAAATACAGCTGATACCACTTTAAGGCCTGATCTTGCAGCCCTTCCTCAGGTGAGATCAGTGGGACTGCTCTCCCCCGTAAGTGGTGCAGAATCAGGCCCTTTGTTAATCCCTCATTTTCAGTATCCTGCTATTACTACATGGTTATAGGGCATTGAATAGATTGCAAAAATATAAATATTAAACAGTTAGGTATTTAACTAATTGTATGAAGATGCATACCTCTCTACTAAGTTAAATAAGTCATTCAAAGTCTGTTCTGTTTTTCAGTAACTAGAAGTTGCCCAGCCCTTATGAAAATCCAAAAGACTGTAATAGATAAACCAGTGGGATTCTAAAGACATTATTTTAAAACCTATAAAATTTAATACAGAATGAGCCTTTCGGTAGGTTTACATAAACCATCCCATAGAGTTCTATAGTAAGTATATAATTTTCTATTAAATTCTGTAGGATAGTCCAAAAACTTTATACAAAATATTTCCCACTAAATTCTGTAAGATTTTTTTTTCCCCATAAAGTGAATCCTACAAAACTTCCAAGTTTGAAATGGTACCATAACAACCACTTTGTACCTTTTAAAAAAATTATTTGCAAACATTTTAGGAAACTATTATGCAGCAAAATAGTAGTTTGGATATTTAAAAGAGGAAGTGGTGGAAAGGGATCACAACAACTGCAGTCAATTTAATGGAATTAACCACAAAGCTAATTCCTATAAAGGGTTGTATATTCTTTTTATATCAAATGTTGCAGACCTGTGATATGGTCACTCCTAGTTCTTGAATGGGAAAAAAAAGATAAATCTTCTCTAAATGGTTGTTTGTTCTTGACTTCTCGGTTTCAAAAGAGTTTCAGTTGACTTACTGGAATAACTTTAAAATTAAACATAAAACCAATTTGAGAACATCTGTGAGATTTCCCTTCTCTTGTCTGGTTTCAGAAAACTGCCTGTATAGTCAGACCTGGTGAATTTGTGCCTGGCTTACCAATAGCATGTCTGAATTTACTAATGATTTAAGTGTTAACTATTTTATGTGCATGTTGTGGGTATGTTATTCTTTAATCCATATTAAAACAATTTGCATCCAGAATTATATCAGTGCTTTGAGAGATGGTATTTGTTGCATACACCCATACATCACATGTGCTTAAAGGCATGCATATGCTTAAATACCTTGCATGAATCAGGGCTGAAAGGCAGCACAGTTAACTTAAAAGAGAAAGTCAGTAAGGTACCACTCTTTCTGGGAGCTGACTATACAGTAGGTAGTCTATATAGTGAGCTAAGTTTTACTTGGTACTGTAAAATTTTTGCTTAAATTATTTGACTGCTAGTTGATAAGTGGCTTATCACCAAGCATCTTTGTTTGATGGGCCTTACCCCACAGTTCTTAAATTCAAGTTTGTAACTTTTGGTGGATTTTATTTTCTGGATTTTATTTATTTAAAGAGTTGAAAGAAAATTGGTTTCTAAAATCTATGGCCTTTCTGTTTTTGTACTAATTCTTTTACACAAACCAATAAACTTGATTATGCATTCTTGCCTGAATATTGGTTTGAATGTTATCTGCGAGGGACCTATGAAAGCTGCAAGTTGTTTCATCCGTCTAAACAACTAAAAGCAGAGGGAGATTCCTCCCTCTCCTTTTTATGACCTCATTAATCCCTTCCTTGCAGATTAAATGCAGGGCACCTATTAAACTGCATATCATTCTCTGCAGTGGCTCTTCAAACAACACATCATGTTAGAATGCATTTGTATGAACAGAATGAAGGAATTTAAGTGAATTCGGTATTTGGGGTATTTGAGTGATGCCCACGCAACAACCCTGGAAACCGAAATCTCTGTTCACAATCCAGTGGTAGCACAAACATCTGTCAGTTCCTTTCCACTGTGCTTCAACTGGTCTATCCTAAACAACGGAAGAGTTCCCTTTCTCGTCAAAAGATCATTTTCCAGCTGATTCTAGCAACTCTTATTTCCCACCTTTCTTTAACCAGGACGGCTTTGGGAGCCAGAACCAGACACATAAATTCAGAGATGCACAGGCTGAGCCGCTTCCTCTGTTGAGCGCTACTTTAGATACAGTGACCACTTTCATGCTGGGTCAAGTCCTGTATCTGAGCTTGGGCTCACAACCCAATACTGATTTGCTGTGCTAAGGCATTGCTGCTACCTTACAGGTAGTTTGGATGAAATATTAATGTAAAATCCTTCTACCCCTCTCCTGTGGCTGTCAGAATCCAATCACTAAATATGTAATAGAACTTGAGTGTCCAGTGCATCTACCCTTCTTTAAACATTCAGCCTGCAAGAAACTTGTCATCAGCAGTGCGCTTCAGATGACCATTCTGAGGTCTGTTTCTATCCTGGGACCCAAGTACTAAAGATAAAAGGGGATGAAGCTTGGGGGAGAATGTCAGTTCCCAGTGCTCAGCCCAGCTGCTCGGGCTGTATCCTGGAGAAAGACTGAGTGAGCAATCCCAAAAAGGCAAGTTGTTGCATCATACAATGTACTTATGCTTCAGGCTATTTTTGTAAGAGTAATAAAGTCTTAGCCAAACTGGGGTCTTGTATTGCTACTAAACCTTGGTGCAGAATAGGGAGAGGAAATTTAATTCAAACAGCAACAATGGTAGTATGTGGATATTCTAAAGAGAGGCAGTGTGTCTCTAAAGCACTGTATTGGGAGTTGGGAAATCTGAGTTTTTCACTTAACTTCTCCATGTCTCAGTTTCCCCACCTGTAAAATGGGAGTAATGATACTTCCCTACCTTTGGCCAAGTGATTGAGATAATTTCATGAAAATTGTTAAGTTTGATTTTCACCCTTAACTGTCTTAAAGTCCATTTGGGTGGGGGTTTTGTTGGAGGTTTGGAGGGTTTAAGTCCAGGAAATAAAGCTGGTTTTCTGATCAGCATTAATTATCCCAATTAAAACCACCTGCTAATGTCTGTCTGCATATGAACGATTACAGAGAGTATAACAGTTGCCGGACATGGCTACAGTCTCTGTACGATCTGTGTCTAACTCAGTGGAATATGCAAGCTATTCCTACTAATTCCATGCAGCTAACTCTGTATTTGCATGGCCCTTCAGATAAATAAAAAGATGTAGTACAGTCTCAATTTCCCTTGTAAACATTGTGGTGTTTGCCTGACAGCTGCCTTTTATCACAGAGATGGCTGCTGTTCGTTGATGCAGTCTGCACACACATGCATTGAATTCAGTGGTGCAGGAGCAGACCTGTAATTTGTAACGTTAAACTAAATGCTGTTAGCCCAGGCAGGTACATTAGACACTACCTTATAGGACAAATGTTCTGTCCATCACATATATTGGTACACAATATGCCTTAAATGATGATTTTTCAGCCCAATTTAGACCTGCTCCCTATGAGCACAACTCCACTGATTTCATTAGAGTACAGCTGGGGTTCAATTAGACCCCAACTGATATTTGGAAGCTACAGGTCTATATGCTCTATTTTAATAATAAAAAAATTCTGTAATGAAAAAATCATTGGTACAGAGATAAAGGGCAAAAGACAGGACTGTTTCAATATGGTGCAGTATGCCACCATTTTATACAGCTCCAGCTACATCCATACCAACATTAGTCATGTTGAGCGCACACCTTTCCAGCTGAAATAGCTGCATCTCTATCCTCTAAGCTTTTAAAAAAGTAGGTTCTTGTGAAATACAACTGTCTTCCTTTAAATGCATAATCTCTGGCTGACAAATTCAGTGGTTAACACTTTGTATAATACTGAACTCTAAGCTTTAGTAAGTACTTTCTATACTGTGGCACTGAACTCTAGGCAGATGAAATATACATTCCCCCTCCCCCCCATAAGCCCTACTTATTGGAAATCATTGCCTAATTTTTTTCAAAGACAATATTTCCTCAAAGCATCTCATGCAGTTAGGAAATAAGTGCTTTCAAAACTTTTCTGCTTGTAGTTCCAAAATGTGAGAGCTGAGAGCAGTGAATAGTTCTGATTTTTAAGGAACAAATTCTCAATTGATTTCTAACGGAATTTTTGTTTTGTTTTTGGTGAATGACTGAGGAGGAAGAGTAACTAGAGAACTATTAAATGGCAAATGACACTGGCTTAAAGACTAAGCCACCCTAAGTAGCTTCATTATTCCTTCTAGATAAAGCATTTGTCCCATTTCTTGTCTTGTGTGCAGACTCTCTCAAGCACAGCAACAAGCACTATGCTAATGCAGCAGAAAAGGAATATACTGTACTGACCACAGATTGATATTCCAGAGTCCAGTTTCACTGCATGAGCCCTATCCTGCAAGATGCTGGGTGCCTTTTGTGAGGTGCTGAGCTACTTCACCTCCTATTGATTTTACTATGATTTGAGGGTGTTCAGCACCTCTCAGGATCAGATCCCAAATGCTCAATCAAGCAAATAAGTTATTCTAATAATGGGCTCTAGTCATTTTAAAGCAGATATCCCCCCCTCCCCATATAAAAAAACACTAGGTTGATGCAGGGAGGTGGCAGGGTTGTTTGTTTTGGTTTTTTTGGTACAGTATTTTTCATTCACTTAATTAAACTAGTGGAAAATGATTTAACAGCCAAGCTATACAGGATAGTGCGTGTAGGTTACATATACGCACACAAAGTTCTAGGACAGGAGTTTGGGTGGCTCTTCCAGTTTAATGCACTCTTTCCATACGTACAACTTTTATGGATAAATCAGTCCCCACTGCCAGACCTTCTGTTGTAAAATCCAAGTCTTGTCACACATTTCTAAAACTTAAAATAAAAATCTTGACCAGCTCACTACTTCCTTTTAGATTCCAAAAGGCCCCTTCTCCCTTAGCTTACTCTGAAGTTTTACTTGCTGCTGCTTTAAACTGATCCCGAACATAATTCATAAATATAAAGGTCACTCAGCGAGGAAATGGCCCATCAACTAGAAAACAATGTGCATTTTCCAAATTTGAAGCAAGTAGTTTCCGTTCTTTGATTTAAGTTTAGTTACTTCCTGTGGTTTCATGTCCTACACTGCAGTTGAATCTTTGGATTGGCTCCAGTATAAATTGCACTCTTTCAATGAAATTAGAAACTATAGCAATAGATGGTTGAGCTGGTCTAGCTAGTAAACAGCATTTAGGCTAAATATTATTCTGCTTCATGTTTGATGGAGATAACCTAATTAGTTGGGTGATGGGCTCTCTGATCAGATTTTCAGTAGTCTCACTGAAGTGAGCTTTACCTGTAATTTGCACCGATCCCTTAGATGGCTGTGCAGCTAGGGAAAGGCTATATATCCTCCTTATTTATATTTCCCACAATGGGGATGAAAGAAGTAGAAAACCTGTTCTTTTTAGGCCCATATCTGTCTGAAGGAGGGCAGTTTGTTGAGACCATCTGTTGAGGCAGACATTGGGGAGCTTTGCAAAGGATACCCAGGTTGCAGAACCTAAGTGTATGGGTCCCACCTTTTCCCACTCCCCTGCTCCAAACTCCCGCCATTCAAGTTCCCCAAGGGAGCAGAGGAATTGGGAGAGGGGGGGAGGGAAAGGGGCAGGAATAGTTCGAGTTCATAGGGGAGGAAGATAGATTATTATGTTCAGAACAGCTGCTGTGGGTGTTTGAGATGTCCTGGAGATGTCCTGTTAAACTGGGGAGTCGGTGAGGAATTGTAAGATGCCCCAACTAGGGCCAGGATAAAGGGGGGGGTCATTTGAACCCTTTAGGGCACCGGGTTCTCTGGGAGGGCTTTCAACCAGGAAGAAGCAGCTCATACGCCAAGCCATACAGCACAGGAACATGAGCAGTAAAGAGCACTCTGGCATTTCATCTTGCACTTAGTGGGGTGAGGTTCCCAGTGTCTACCAGTTTAGCAGGATTGTCGGAACTGGCTGTAACATTATCCTTCAAGTCTGTGTAAGGCCTGCCAAGTGAACTCTGCACGGTTGGACTTCCTTGGGTTTGAGGTGCGGTGGGCTAGGGGAGAGACTTTCAGTGGCATTATCCCCTAGAAACCCACAGCGACTCTCTGTGAGAAGAATGGTCTGCCACGGTCATTGTTAACTTGAATGAACTTCTGCTGTCTGCACAGGGGAGGGAAGAGGGGTTAGACTAGACATGTGCAGAGGAAGGCAGGGGTATACCAAGCAGGGTCTGGGACTCCATATGGATGCCTCAGCCCTCCCAGGATGTCATGAGTGAGGAGGGATGGGGTAGGTCTGTGGATTAGGATGACAGCCTCCCCCTGCCCCTCCCCCCATAACAACTCCCCTGATGGTCAAATGCTACCCCTCTGAGCGCATGGGGAGACAAACTGTACGCTGCCTCACTTAAGCCATCCACACAGGGGCTTAATTCGGGCCTGAGACTTTGTGCTACTGGGAGTGAGTATACTAAAGCAGTACTTCCCAAACTTTAGCCATTGCTCAGTGTCATGTCTGTTGGAGACACAGGGAGGTGACAACGTAACATTCCGAGTAGCCAAAGAATATTTTAATACAGGCTGATCACTCTAAGCCATCAAGCTCAACTTCCTTCCTTCCCCCAGCAGTCACCGAGAGAGAAAGGGCTACTAAAGCCCAAGATATCGTTACATGTAGCAATGACTGGGAGCGCTATGCTAGGCCTAGGTTAGTGAGAGCAAACCAGTGCTAGTACGAATCCCGGCTTTACACACGAGCAGATGCTTTATCTCCACTTGAGGTGTGTTTGGCTCATAATCACTTCAGCACAATAGCTGCTAGAGCAATGAGCCCTCCTTGGACTGGGAATAGTGACAATGTGAGTTAATTTGGGAACCATTCCCCTTTTCCCTTCTCTTTTTCAGGACACTTAAAGCAGTTTTTTCCCCCCCAAGTGGTGAAGGACACTCTGACCAATGGAACCCCGGATTCCCCACAACATAACTGTGGTCCCAAACTCCGTCATGGTACAGCCGTTACTGGACAGTCGGATCCCCTATGGGAGGCTGCAGCATCCGCTCACCATCCTGCCTATTGACCAGATGAAGACTACTCACATTGAGAATGACTACACCGACAATCCCAGCCTTGCCCAGCTGGCAGCACAGAAGCACCCCCGAGGCCACCATGAACCTGCGCTGATCAGCCAGCACCTGCAGAGATGTGAGCAGGATGTCACCCACCCCTGGATCTCTTTCAGTGGGCGGCCCAGCTCCATCAGCAGCAGCAGCAGCACGTCTTCTGACCAAAGGCTCTTGGATCACATGGTGCCGGCCCCTGTGGTGGATCAGTCCTCCCCGAGAGCGGTCCGGATACAGCCCAAGGTGATTAATTGCAAACCCATGGATCTGAAGGGACCCATGTCTCAGGAGCTTGACAAGCACTTTTTACTGTGTGAAGCCTGTGGGAAATGCAAGTGCAAGGAGTGTGCCCTGCCGAGGACTTTGCCTTCTTGCTGGGTATGCAACCAGGAGTGTCTCTGCTCCGCACAGAACCTGGTCAATTACTCCACGTGCATGTGTCTGGTGAAGGGAGTCTTCTACCACTGCACTAACGAGGATGACGAGGGTTCCTGTGCAGACCACCCCTGCTCCTGCTCCCAATCGAACTGCTGTGCCCGCTGGTCTTTCATGGGTGCCCTCTCTCTGGTCCTGCCTTGCTTGCTGTGCTACCTGCCAGCCACGGGCTGCGTGAAACTATCCCAGAGATGCTATGACCAAGTGAGCCGGCCTGGATGTAGATGTAAAAACACAAACCGTGTCATCTGCAAGGTGGCGCTGGATGGCAAAGCAAGCAGGCCAGAAAAGCCTTTCTGACCATTTGGGGGGGGGGGGGGGGGGGGAGGGAGGGCAGGGGGATATGAGAAAGGTGGAAGAGACACCAAAGGGGAGGTTATAATCTGTGTTCTGAGGATAACATGTGTTAGCCTTTTGCCATCAACAGAGAAAGCCGAAGTAACTATTTCCATAAACTGAAGCACTTTGGGTTATTCAGGGTTTTGGAATTGATTATCTAAAGTTAAACAGAGGGGGCCCAATGGAGGAGGATTCTTAATACTTTACAGAGCCCAGGCCGAAAATCAACATAGACCACAGAGTACAGCTGCTTAAAAAGTCTTTTCACCATCTGGTTCATAGTGCTGGCTGCTCGCTGTGCCTACATTCAGCAAGAATAATTAACTATTAGCTTGGCAGGCACATCAGCAGAAGGAATATTCATTTTCATTCATAAAAGAATAGTGGATTCAGAGTAGGGTGGGTTTTCTTCCTTTTTCAACTCTGATTTGTGACCAGCAGCCTGTTGAAGGTAAAGGGTTAACCGTTTTCTCTCCACTTGACTATTAAAAGGGCCAGTTGAGTACAAAGTAAATGTTTTCCCAAAGCTTTTTCCTTCCCCCTTCCAGAACAGATTTTGAAGCAGAAATAACTTTTTTCAAATCACTTTCTATAACAGTCATTGCCATGTAGGTATATTTCTATTCCTACCCCACCCGTCATGTTCCCCTTCTGATGCCGATTTTATTTTCTGACAGAGGTAGTGATATGGAATCGCTCTCCCCCTCACCTCGCCCCAATAAGAGGACTATGGGCATAATGTGTTCTTCCCGACTCCCCTCCCCCATGTCAATTTCTTTTGAAATTGTACTTTGTCACTTTGCTAGTGAGCCTAAGTCTGTAGCCTCAGATGTCACATTTAGTAGATTTTTTTAAATGTATTATTACATCAATAGGAAAACTTTTTCCAAGGGGCTTTGAATTAATCTGACTTCTGCATCAGCATTTGCTGAGCAAGAATCACACTACAGAAGTCCCACTAAGCTGAGAAATTTGATTTCCCCCCCGCCCCCCTCCTTTCTCAAACTGTAGTAGCAAGGTCAAGAAAAACTGAGCACAATACACATGTACATATTTTTTTTAAATGGATATCAATCCAATACCTGTTCTCATGGAACAAGCTCTTCAGATCTACTTTGCTGATAATATTAAGGACACTTTTTTTTGGCAGAATGACATTTGCTTGAAGTATTTTTTTCCTTCATTTCTATTGCTGCTGCTCAACTTTTGCCTTTCCTGTATAATAGTGTGTCTTTGTAAAGTGTAAATAGAGAAATGAAAAAGTGTCTATTTTAGTGTTAATGAGTACTGGGGGAAGTCAAGAGTGCATCTTTATAGAACCTTGCCCTTGGTTTTCAGTAGCTGATGATCATAGGCTTTGTCTGTGCACTCGTACAAGGGCCAACTCTGCACTTCCTTATGCTGCAGTAACCCCTTTCTCTTGACAACTGCAAGGTGCTAAACAAAAAACTTTATCCTAACATGCAACAAATCAAATAGATAGGTACTTGTTGCATGCTGAAAGCTGATCTAATCTGTGTGTGTATATATTTTTTTTAATTAGAGGAAATGTACTCCGTAAATGCACAGCAATGACAGAGAAATGACATCTTTAATTAGATAAGCAATAGGCAAAGCTTATGTAGCATTTTCCAGAAATCACATTTGTTTGGTTGTGATACAATTGCTGTTATGTTTTTTTCAAAATGTACTGATTGGAGCTTTTTTTTATTTTATTTTTTACTTAATTCATTTACGAGCGGGTTACTTTTTTTAAAGTTTAATTGTAGATATTTATTATAAGTGGGGGATTGTTTTTTAAAAAAAACTTCCTTTTTTATATTTATAGCATTGGCTGGCTTGTTTATGGTAAATCATAGAAAAGGGATACTGCATCTATGTTACCAGATACTGATTTCTGTAGCTTACCCTCACCAGGAAGATACTGTGTGTGCAGTGAAGGGGTTTGTATGTTTAATCTTGCACAAATCAGAGGGAACCTTGCAAAGAAAAAAGAAAAGAACCCCAAAGTGGTTGAACTGCTGGTTGAATGTATAAGGCATTGCTATTTAATGGAATGATCTATCATTTTCTTAAAGTATAAATGGACTAAAAGATGCAGCAACAAGCACAGAGATCTAGATCAGCTATCTTCCACCTTGAACATATGCAGCGTCCAAATGGCCGCTATCTATACATTTTCTGTTTACCCCAGGCCCTAGCTTAGTGCAGCAGAGTATCCTAGTGCAAATTTGCAGTAGAAATTCTGTTGGCTGGCTGCATATTACTGCAAGCAAACGTAACATTCGAATGGTCTCCACTGTGCCACTCCACACTTGTGTGCACATGTAAACACACACACACACATACATCAATTCCATATTTTTACATTCTCTTCTAATGAAGAGGACCTCCAGCAACTTTTACTTTCATTGTACATAGTTGTAAACACCTATTTCTTTGTTGGTTTCTTTAATATATAAATTCTGCTATAATGTAAGCTGAACCCATGCTGGAAGACTGTAAAGCATTAGTGGATGTGTTAGTGCAGTGGTAAATGTAGCAGAATGAAGCTCCTTGTATTCTTTGAGTCCCTTTGGTGTAGCAATCAGTCGGCATGTTTCACCAGCTCTTTGCCTGAGGCATAGCAACAAAGTTGTTGAGCTTCTTGCATAGCATTCAAAAGATTCTGGGTTAGACCAGGCGAGAGGAGCCTTGACAATATGACACTATTCCTTTAGATGCCTTTGGCTGCTGTGCTGAAGGAGGGTATTTTTCCAGCCAAAAACTAGTTTCCCCTTTTTCCTCCAATTCCCCACCCCTCACTTTTAAGGGACATACTCCCACTTTGATCTCATGCCACTCCCGAGACATAAAGCATACAGGGACATTCTAATACGCCATCTAAAACTGGGCTAGGCTAGAACCACACCTAGTTTGCATAAAATAAGCTGCCTTCCTCTCATGCAGAGACAACAGATCCTGACATGCAACATGGTCTGTCATCCCTGCAAGCTCCCCCTCTCTCTTAGGGCATGTCTATACTACAGGGACTCCAGCAGAATAGCTATGGCACCACTGCTATGCCAGCATAGCGCCCAAGTGTACATGCAGCCTATAGTGATAGAAGGGATTTTTCCCATTGGTTTAGGAACATCACCTCCCCAAGTGATGGTAGCTAGGTTGAGAGAAGCATTCTTCTATCCACCCTACCTGTGTCTACTTAGGGGGATTTTGTCAGCATAGTTACAGCACTCGGGCATGGCTGTTTTACACACCCTTGAGCACCATAGCTCTATCAACCTAAGTATAGACCAGGAGAATGACTGCTGGCTAGGCCATATAAGTATGAACTCTATTTAACAATCCCTCGGGCTACTCTCTGGTCATGTTGGCACAGTGCCAGAGGGAGCTGGCTCCTATCCTCATGAACACAAATGGGAGTAGGGCGCCTGCTGAGAGGACTTGCCCATTTTGTGCATCCTAGAAGAGTTTTTATAGTTTGCCTCTTCTATGTACCCACTGCAGGGGAAGCAAAAGTATTCCCTCAGAGGCATGCTATGGTGTGAACAGAACAGTGCTGTAAAAGGAGAAAGGGAACGGGATTTGGCACAACACTTAAGTTTTACTGTCTTTTGGAAGCAGTTTCTCATTGCTTTTAGTAAACTAAAATCTCTAGTTTATTTCCTCAGTTTCTGTCTCTGGGAATTTTTTCTTTCTTTCATGGTATGAAAAGCTGTTCAAGGATTCCCTCCCCTACCAACCAATCACCTACACACACACACACACACACACACACACACACCCCGAAAGTTACTACAGAAGGTTTCCTTTGTATAGAATATTTATTTTGAAGCTCTATTTTAATAGTATTTATTTTAGAAAGTCTACTATTGTAAGAGTTCTTCTGTTTGTGAAGAAAAACAAGTTAAAACTGAATGTACTGATTTAGAAATATATATATAAAAATATATATTGTTAAATATACAAGTGACTCTTTGTGGTTTCTTTAAAAAGGGTGGTTGTTTTTTTTAGCATTTACTCTAGAAATATGAGCATGGCCCAGCAGTTTGATACCATGTAGGACTGGAATGTGCAAGTACTTCTAGAACCTGAATTGCATCAATCATAACAGCTCACATCTCCCTCATGGGCACCAGTTCATAGACTCAGCAAGGTCTTTAGGAGGTAAGCAGCAGATTGAACATTTAGATCAGAATCTACTACAGTTAATGATCTTGCTTTCTGGCTGGGAGCCTGAAACTGTGACAGTGCAAAGCTCAAGTAGAATCCTGATCCAAAAGTATCCAGAGGCTGAAATAAAGTTAAAGCCGCCAAGCCTTTTTTCCCCCACTCTAGCCCAAAAAACCCCCAAACAAACCCAGCCACATGAATGAACACACAACACACTTCTATATTTGATCACTATGTCACCACAAAGATCTCGGAAGAGAATTCTGAAAGCTTAAAGCAGACAAGCGAGTGGACAATCCAAACTTTTTTGGATTCGACTTCCTCTGGTCTCCCCTTTTGTTTATTTAGCTTAGCTTGTTCAACCCTCCCTCATTTTTACACACAAATGAAGCTGAGGCAATGTGCTACAACGATAAGACAATCCTCTGTCAGACTACTTTTTAGTATTGAAATTGCTTTCTATGTCTAAGTTGAGTAGACAAGTGAATAAGTTGTGTTCAATTAATGCCTCATCAGCCTTCTAAAACTTTTTTAAGCTCTAGGGAACATCCTACGTGCCCATTCCCTAATCTTCCTTTATTAAAGGAAGTGTTTAGCTCACCTTCAAACAGTGAGATGGCAAAATTTGCATATGATACAAAACTACTAAAGAGAGTTAAGACCCAGGCAGACTGCAAAGAGCTACAAAAGGATCTCTCAAAACTGGGTGACTGGGCAACAAAATGGCAGATGAAATTCAATGTTGATAAATGCAAAGTAATGCACACTGGAAAACAATCCCAACTATACATATAGAATGATGGGATCTAAATTAGCTGTTACCACTCAAGAAAGAGATCTTGGAGTCATTGTGGATAGTTCTCTGAAAACATCCACTCAATGTGCAGCGGCAGTCAAAAAAGCAAACAAACAATGTTGGGAATCATTAAGGGAGGGATAGATAATAAAACAGAAAATATTGTATTGCCTCTATATAAATCCATAGTATGCCCACATCTTGAGTACTGCATACAGATGTGGTCACCCCATCTCAAAAAAGATATATTAGAATTGGAAAAGGTTCAGAAAAGGGCAACAAAAAATTATTACAGCTGCCATATGAGGAGAGATTAATAAGATTGGGACGTTTCAGCTTGGAAAAAAGATGACTAAGGGGGGATATGATAGAGGTCTATAAAATCATGACTAGTGTGGAAAAAATAAATAAGGAAGTGTTATTTACTCCTTCACATAACACAAGGACAAGGAGTCACCTAATGAAATTAATAAGCAGCAGGTTTAAAACAAACAAAAGGAAGTATTTCTTCACACAATGCACAGTCAACCTGTGGAACTCCTTGCCAAAGGATGTTGTGAAGGCCAAGACTATAACAGGGTTAAAAAAAGAACTAGATTAATTCATGGAGGATAGGTCCATCAATGGCTATTAGCCAGGATGGGCAGGGATGGTGTCCCTAGCCTCTGTTTGCAAGAAGCAGGGAATGGGCGATAGGCACTTGATAATTACCTGTTCTGTCCATTCCCTCTGGGGCACGTGGCATTGGCCACTGTTGGAAGACAGGATACTGGGCTAGATGGACCTTTGGTCTGACCCAGTATGGCTGTTCTTATGTTCTTATTAGAATGATACGTTACATGACCATCCAACATCTTGACAGAGGAAAGGTCAAGATGGACAGGGTCAGTCCATCGGTGGTGCTTAGCAACAGTATGGGAAAAGAGCCCAACGCACGAGTGGCAAACCTTTCCACTGTGGCTACAGGTCCATTCGCCAGATGGAAGTTGAAGCATACTCTGCTTTCTGGCTCACCTGCAGGCCTCAGCCTGGGCTCTCTGGTGGCTAACACCTAAGCACCAATTCAAGGGCAAATAGGAATCCTGCTCCATGTTTCCTCTGTTACCCTTGTCCATCATTAGATGTCAAACCATATCCCATCTTCAACACTATCCCACTGTGGCTTAGGCAGACCATGTACCCTAACTCCTGTTAATGGAAAGGCAACCACTGGCAACATGGGGCACATGGAATGGGATGCCATGAGAGGAATAAAATACCACAAGGATCCTCCAGTGATTAGACCCTGCTGTCCATCCCCAAGAGCTCTGCTCTCAGGGGACAAACAGCAAGAACAGTTCAGTTGCATAGAACTACCCCCATGAGACACAGGAAGCCTCAAAGGCACCAGCAGCGATCCAGCAGCATGGATGCATTTTAACCTCTGATTTTTATTTCAGTGAAGTTACAGATACACTGCGCACATCAAAAGAGGCATTTGGGGGACACGTGGTGGTGCAATCAGATGAAGTTATGGCCCTTTGGTTTAGTTAATTCCTGCTCCTGTGTGCATTTAAAAATGTGGTTGATTTAGGATATTTACAGTGAAGAGACAGCAAATTCATAGGTACTGGGGTGTGTCCTGCTCTGTCAGTAGGAAAAGGCTTTTGGACAGGAAGGATTCATTTTCTTCTTTCAAAAGGTTAGGGACACATAAAAATCAAGCTTTTTTAACATGGCTACAGCTTGGTCTTTAGTATAACGAAGCTGAATGCAGGCTTAAATCACCTCAGCTGCAGAGAAACTTTGCTGAGACACAAGGGCTCCTCTTAACATCCAGCCCCCCTTCTCCCCTCCGGTGCACTGTTTTCATTTCACAGCGTGTAGCTGTGCTTTTGCACCAAACAATTGCAAAGTAAGTTGACTTTAAATGTACAGTCATGACTAACTGGATTAACATAAGCAGACAACTGTGTGACAGAAGGATGGAGGCCGGAGGAAAAGCCAGCAGGACTCCCCCTCCCCCACCAGTTTTAAAGTTTATTCAGCCAAACTTTAATACAACAATATGTCCGTGGCCTGAGGCAGGTGTAATTTTCATAATTTATGGGTCTCTGAGACAGGAAGAAAGCTCCAGGTTTTATTGTATTTTGCACGATAAATGGCATTCCAATTGTCTGTGTGTTATTCTTTCAGGCTGCGCTGTCTGGCAGGAACACAAGTTCTTTCGGAACCCACCTGTGCCTGCCACCCTCAGGCACAGGATAATTATGAATACATCTGTATGTGTTAAGCAGGAGATGATTGAAAAACTCGCCTCATTTCCCCATGTCATTAGAAGACACTTCCTGTATTGACATGTATATTAACACTCAACAGCTACAGGCTTGAAATAAACTCCCCTTACTCCCCCACCCCCCTTAAAATTCTTCCATTTTTATACTTTCCCCTCCCTCTCTGCACAGATGCTTTTCATGTGGATACATGTACACTTGTTGCAGCAAGGCGCTGGCTGCAGAGACAGAAGAACAGCTGTCCCTTGCTCTTTTAACATACATAGGTACACAACCCATGGGACCAGGGACAGAGCATCCTACTCTGAAAAACACCTGTAAGCAGCCTGGCCTGTCTGGCACATGGCCAGCCAGGCAAAAGTACTGGTCAGAGGCAGTTGGCACTGGAGTGGCTGGGTGTCTGCAGAGATCTGCAGAAGATGCACAGCACCCTGACCTATTTTGCAGCCAGTCTGTCCCAGTCTCTAGTAGGTTGCAGATTTGGCTTTTGAATCTAATTTGTCTAGCCTCCAAGCGTTAGGGGAGATCTCTGCACCATGAACAAAGGACAGTGAGAATCAGTTCTCTGGGGGGAAAGCTGAGCTTTAAATAATTATTATTGCATTAGTGTCATAGCACCAGGTTAACAGGGCAGATACTATGCAAGCTTCCCACACATTGATATGGCAATGGCATCAAGGTTAGTGCTGTGACACTCATTCGGCCGCACAAGTAAAGGTTTCCTCTCATGTTATGGATTTTGTGCTGCGGACAAAGGTCAGTTTGGACTAAGAACAATTCACCAAACTTACCAACTGAACCAGGATTCAAACCCAGATCTTCATAGGTGAAATAGCTCAGTCAGTCACTGTGTCCCTGAGCCCAAGAAGACCCTGCATATTGAACCTTCCTGGGCATTTAGAAACCTCCAGGGAGTACTATGCTACTCTTTCTAAAAGAGTTGTAAAGACCTTACAGTGCCACTTGAAATACACCATAGGTTAGAATGCAGTAGCCTATAGTGAACCAGCAACATGCCAAACGTAACATGTTGGTGATCATAGAAGCAGTGTTACTAGTTTATACCATTGTCTCCAAAAAGTGGTGCATTGTTTCCTACGATTTTATTTATTTTTTTCCCAAAGAAAAAATGTAAAGGAGCACAAATTCCTCTGCTAAGTGCAAACATAAGAACTGCTAGGTGAAATAACCAGGTTTTCACAACAGGGTTTCCTCTAAAGACATTTTAGCGATAGAAAATGACTAACCAGCTGCACTATAAATATCAGAGGAGGGAGTACAGTCTCTAGAAGCTAGAGCATGGAGATGAGTGGGAGTAAGTGTAACCCACACACCTCCTGGGTGTGGTGTTCTGTCCCATTTAGTGGCACCGAGACCACTTAGAGAGCGTTAAATGAGTCTGCTCTACAGCCTTAGCTAAGAGCCAGTTGGCTTTTAGTTCATGCAGTAGAGGCTCATGTACTAAGCTCCAGAGGCCCCAGGTTCAAACCTGCCTGCCGCCAACCGGGGTCTGTCGGTGTTACACAAGGAATCCTAGGTTCCAGTCTTGCCTCTATCACTGATGCTCTGTTTGGTGCCAGGCAAATTACTTAAACTCTTTGCACCTGAGGATCCCCAGATATAAAATAGGAACAAAAACTGATTTCCCTGTCAGGGGTAGCGTGTTTGTAATACACTATGAAACCAGATGAGAAGTGCTACGTGTTGCTATATTATTGTTTAACCACCTGAGAAACAACCAGGCTCGCTGCAGCTGTTCTCTGTGTAACAAACCCCATCCAGATCTGCAACAGATCCAGCCCAGTCATACAGGTGATTATGGTCATATGGAGAAGGGGAATAAATCAGTGAAAAACCTCCTTCCATTGCTACTGATCTATTAGCTGCAGCCCTGTCCCCCATCCGTGCCTCGTTTCTGGAAGCAGCATCTACCTCCCGCTGACCTTGGAGTGCCAGCTAGCTCAGTAGTGGGGATAAGCTGCTCCCCAAAGGCAGGAAGCACTCAGGATGGCAACACAGTCAATCCTGATCCACCTTCTGGCTTACTACTTAGTTGAATGGTGTGGGGAATGTTCCCCAGGCATTGGACAGTGAAACCTCAATCGCTCAAGAGTCCAATCACATGTAAGAATATAGACCAATGAGAACATAAGACAGTGGCAATAATGTATAATGGTTAAAGAGGTTATTCCAAGAGTTGGGACATGAGCTGTATAAGTCAACTTAAGAAAGTATTCGCAGCACTTGTAGAGGGTGAAGGACTTGACCTTTAAATCATATGAAACTGGACCAAAACTAGAGGGGATTCTTTGGTCGAGGATATGAGAACACTTTGCAAATACAAGTAATGCTGAGAAGAAAACACACTGAACTTTTCTTGAAAGTTACCAGCCCGGCCAGAACATATAAATCTGAACCCTGGTAGAGTTTGGCATATTGATGTCTTGTTCATAGGGCTTTTGAAATGTTAATTGAACATTTACATTTCCCCAGCTGGAAGTTGGCCAAAGGAATCTTGTTGATTTTATGGGGGAGATGTTAGGGTGATAATCCAAAATTAGTATCTATTTTAAAAACATTTTTATTACATTTTCAGTAACTGAGCAACCCCCTCTGTGCTCCCCCCCCCATCTCCAAAACCATCAGTGCAGGGTGATTATAAAACAAGGGGACATATACATTACGATGCTATAACTTTATGTTACAAAGCTGCTATGGCTTGAAAAAAAAGCGTGGGATTTTTATTTAATAGGAAGTGATGGGAATATTTACAGTTGAAAATGCGAGGCTAGTGCCCAGAAAGAAAGAATTGAATAGTCAAGGTAAAGAACAAGAACCAGAATAAAGGTATAAACATGATTCATGATCAGATATGATCATCCAGGCTGGGTACAATATGCCCAACACAAAGTCATAAAGATATAATTCAGCAGGCCCTATTAAAATCTAATGTCACATTTGGCCCAATTCAGCAAAATGCTGAGCACTCTCAATAGGTGTTGAGTACCTTATAGGCTCAGACTCAGCATAGCTCTCAGGTTTACAAATGTTGCCAGATCTGGTCCTATAAACACGGATTATATTTAGCGTTGCCAACCCTCCGGATTCTCCTGGAGTCTTCGGGAATTAAAGATTACTCTTTAATAAAAGATTATGTCATCTGATGAAACCTCCAGGAATACATCCAACCAAAGTTGGCAATCCTAATTTTATTGGCTCTAGCAAAACCAGCCCTTTCAAATTTAGCTCGTTCCAGCATACGGTTAATCTATTGCTCTTTGTAAATAGGATACAAATATTCTCCACCCCCTGTATAGAGACACATACACATTACGTTATACATATGTAATTAGGCACACACATTCATTTTGTGTAAGGAGACATAACTTGCTGCTAGTCCACTTAGTGAACAGTTTCTACTCTGTTTATATTGAAACCTGATAAGAAATTCAAGGCCTGGTCCTCCTGTGCCTTGGGAAAGTTATTTTTACTGGCTGCAAATTGACATTCATAATGTACTGCTGATACTGAGAACTTTCGCTCATTCACCTCTCAAGCTGCCAGGTCCCAAATACTCGAAAGAGGGCCACGAGCAGAACTGCGGCACAGGAAACTTTAAATTAGTGTGGCTTTAGTTCCATAACAGACATACCAGTTTCTCTAACTTTAGTTTCCTGAGTCAGCCTTTCCTTTGTAAATAATTCCTAACAGAGCCAGCAAATGCCAAAGTGGTGTGGGATGGAGTTAAATCTGGGGTAACGAGAGGGGGAAATCCCATGTAATGATGAGAGTTGGGCTCCACTCAGATAAATCGAAGGCCAATATACATCACACATATAAAAAGCCTGGCTTTTTGTGAGAGTCAGACAAATGGTTTAGATAAAGATAAATTGCCTTTACATTTTGTTTTACTTCTTAATGAGAACTCCTGTGTGACACAGTGAATCACTGGGCTCTTCCCTTGAGAGCCATAAAACTTTAAAGATCTCCATCAAAGAGTTGAGAGCAACAGCTACCGTTCAGGGGGCACCTCTGTCTGCATACAAAGCAAATGCTTCCTATTCAGAAAATAAATTAAAAGGTCAAGGCAAAGTATTTCTAAAGTGGAAACTCAGTTTTAAAGATTTGTTTTCTGTAGCTTCTATTTCCATGCAAGGTCTGGGGAAAAGTGATCCTGGGAAAGTTAAATACTCTGTGGCTTAGGGCATATCATTTGAATAGAAGAGCAAAATTACCCCGAGGATAGTACCATGAACACGTCAAAATGGCATCAGAGCAGGAAGCAGGATTAAAATATATATATTTTATTTTGCTAAAGAAAATATTCTGAATAGATTTTAGGGCCCAACTTTTCCAAAACTGAACATTGATTTTCGATTGCCTCATTTTCTGGGTGTCCAATCAAAAATAGCTTGGGCCTGATTTGTGAAAGCTGCTGGGCAGCTGCTGCTTTTACTAAATTCAACTAGAGGTGTTTGTGCGCCACACCTCTGAAAAATCAAGCCTTCAGGGTCTCCCGTGGGCAGGGCCGGCTCCAGGCACCAGACGAGAAAGCACGTGCCTGGGGCGGCACATTGTAAGGGGCGGCATTCCGGCCAATCTTGGGGCGGTACATTCCGGCCGCCCTGCCGTGGTTCTTTTTTTTTTTTTTTTTTTTGCTTTGGCAGCCCGGTCCGCAGCTCCGGAGCCCCTGGCCGGGTCACCGCGCTCCGCCAGTGCCAGCCCAGCCCTGCAGGGGCACGAACCCTGGCCCGGGGGGGGCAGGAACTAGCGATCCCCGCCACTCACCGTGCTGCCGGGCTCCCCGGGATGCGCCACTCCCCGCCGCCTGCACCGGCCTCCACCTCCCGCGCCGCTCTGAGCCCAGCCGAGCCGCCTTTAAAGGAGCAGCTGAGCCAGCACCTCCTGCAGCCCCCAGGGGCTCTGCCTGCCCAGCCAGGAGAGGCACCCCAAGGCCAGAAGGGGGAGCCCCTCTCGCCCGGCTGCGAGGTGCCGCCCTTCACCCCCCTGTGAAACGCCTTCCACGCGCTCCCTGCGGCTGCCGTTTTTTTTTGCTTCGGCACCCAAAGCTAGCAGCCACTTTTGAAAGATTTTGGCTTTAATATCTTAGATTTAAGATATCAGGAAATTGAAAAGTATTCAGTATTCCAAAAAATGGGGGGAGGGAAGATGTTCACTACAATACTGATTGATTTTTTTTTTTTTTTTTTAAGCATTTTCACAAGATTGTGTGTGTGAATTTGGGCTGGTGAAAGGTGCTGGGTTGACTGAATCAGGGTGCTCTTGTGAAGTGAGCTCAATAATCCCACCAATGTCTAAATCAGGTTGTCCTACCTGGGCTGTACACTCAAACAAAGTAAATCAAAAAGCTCCCTCAGTGACCTAAACACAAAGTGTGGCCAGCAATAGGTCCTGACCAGGCCTGGCTTCTTGTGGGGGGAGAGGAGAGACTAACTAGTCGGTCAGTCCGTCCTTCCACCCACCCACATTCTGGTTTCACCCAAGAACTGCCATTTAACAAAAGCAACCAGCCCTTTTTATTTGGCCTGCAGGGCCCTGATTGGCTGCTCCCAACACTTCTAGCTCTGGAGGACCAAGTCTTGTTCCATCAGCAGCTGACCCGGGGAGGCCTTTCTAGGCAATCTGGAAGGCCCGAAACTCCTGCTCTTCTCCTCTTAAAGGGCCACCTCCTGGGGTGTGATGCACCAAGGCAGCAGAATTTCTGGCAGAGGGCAATGATTGCCTGGTACCAGTGGTGGATTTAGAGTTAGTGGGGCCCTGTGCGCAGCTTCATTTTGGGGGGGCCACTCTCAGGACCCAGCCAAGAAAAAGAACATTTTATCTTATCTCTCCCCACCCCACCCCCTTTTCATTCTTTTTTTCTTCATCCTCCTCCTAAAAGTAATGGGAAGTAAATTAAAATAAAGTGAGGTACCTTGATTGGGGCAGGGGGTTAGGGAGCAGGGTGGGGGGTGGGCTCTGGGAGGAAGTTTGGGTGCTGGGTGAGGGCTCTGGGCTGGGGCAGGGGGTTGGGGTGTGGGAGGAGAGGTGAGGGCTGCGGAAGGAAGTTTGGGTGCGGGCTCTGGGCTGGGGCAGGGGGGGCGGAAGTGAGGTAGGGGGGCAGCGCTTACCTCAGGCGGCGCAGCTCCCAAAGCAACCAACACACACAGCCCCCTCCGGCAGTGGCTCCTGGGGGGGGGAAAGGGGGCCTCCACGCGCCATTGCCCGCAGGCGCCTCCCCCGCAGCTCCCATTGGCCGCAGTTCCCAGCCAATGGGAGTTGCAGAGTCTGCGCTCAGGGTAGGGGCACCACGCAGAGCTGCCTCCCCCCCGCCAGGGTCATGCAGACATGCCAGCAGCCGGCCACTTCCAGGACTGACGTGGGGCCACGAGCCACAGCATGCAGCCTGCCTGCCTGCCTGAGCCCTGCTGCACCACCGGCCGGGACTCAGGGGCAGGTTTGTCAGATATTTGTCCTGCATTTTGGGGGCCCCCTTGTCATTGGGAGCCCCCTGCCACTGCACGATTTCGTTTCATGGTAAATCTGCTCCTGCCTGGTACACCCCATCACACAGCCCTAAAGGCTGCAGTCATTTTCTCATAGAGTTAGTTCAGCACAGAACGAAACACTGCAAGTGTTCCCAACCCTGACGTGCACGGACCGCCCGGCTATGTGGTCAGAGGGGAGTTCACTCTCCATAACCCATGTAGTCCCAGCTGAGCCTGCCATCTAGAAGGACAAGGGTGAGTTTTGTGCTATAGATGCTCAGGGCCTAATCTATTGACTTCAGTGGGCTTTGAATCAGGTCTTTGGTCTAATTACCACTTTAAAGTCATTTCATACAGGCCACTGAACAGGTAGCAATAACTTTCAGTCTGACCTGGGCATCTACTCATGAAAGGCTCTGTAACCCTAACTGTTCCCCTGAGCCAGCCAGACCCTATAGCATGTCCAGACTCTCACCAGCAGGGGACAGACTAAAGCCCAGTCGGATTCTCTCATTTAGAGGACTTCTCAAGACACTGCCCAACAACCTGTCTGCAGCTTCATTTTAAGGCAGTTTTTAAAGTATCTTTTATTGACAGTGGCTGATTACACCTCTACTACCTATGGGGTCACAGAGGGACCGCTAGCTCCAGAAACCCCATACCTGGCTGCCAACCCCATCTGTAGCATTACTGACTGAGTGGCTGCTCCCTCTCAGCCTCTGTTCCATCCCAGTTTATCCATGGTCTGGTTTGGCACCAGAAGTTAGCAAGGTACCACGACAACTCCCCTCCCTAATTTGCTTGTCAATCTCCTAGCATGGTGGCTGACCTGTGATTGCTTGATGCCCGTGGGGACATCTTGCACATACAGAGGGGTGGGGCCCTCATGTCTTTCCACAGAAGGCTGGACAGGCGGGGGAACAGTACAAACTATGGCTGCTGCTATTTATTGATGTAGCGTTTCAGTGTGACATTTCACACACGGTTTTTGGAAGTTTCTCTCATTCAGGAGGTCCTAGCTGGAGAAGAAGCCCTGAATACTTCTGCATACCAACAGCCAGAATCCTTGCTGGGTTCAAAGCAATGCTGGGCTCGGCATTGTCCACCAGCCAAAAAGATTCTGGCCATGCACATGTGCATGCACCAAGTTCTTCTCCACCCCTGGAGAACACTCAGTTTAATGGTTAGCTGAGCCACCTCATGGAACAACTGTTCTCACTCACTCACAGCTAATTCTTCACTCTGCCTTCTCCTAGCATCTCCAGAGGTCCTTCCATTGAAAAGCACATTAGAAATATTCATAAGCTCAGTCTCACAGCATTCCTCTTTATCCCAGTTTTACAGATGGGGAAACTGTAGACAGAAGCTTAAGCAACCTACCTGGGGTTGCACATGGACAGTGTAAAAAACAAGTAGAGCACAAAAATCCTGATTCTCAGCCCCGGCTCTAACCACTGGACAACAGTTCTTCCATTAAACATGATTATAATAACTAGAAGAATTGAGCCAGATCCTCAACTGGTATATCTCCATTGCCTTCATTTAAGCTATGCCAATTTACACCTGCTGAGGATATGGCCCATTTTCAGTAAGTACGAATTCTAGTTTGATGATCACCTAACTTAATACACTGGGTGGAATAAAAAAGAACCAATACCAGGGTTTGCAATATCCTGGTCTAAGAATAGGAAATACAACAAATATTGCAGTACAAAAATCAAATTCTGTGGCATAGTTAATATTGTGTTAATGGTGTCCACTGCACACAAGATTATTACACACACAAAACCTATGTTGAAAAAACAGTAAGATTGCAAAGTCAGCCACTGCAGCGTTATGAAATACTGGAATTTAGGTTGCCCAATGGAATAAGAATTAAAGATGCAATTTCACCCTGTAAAACCACATTGACCCCCACCTTCCCAATTGGTCATCATCAGGGCTGTGATCTTAAAATCCACAGTATAATCCCCTGAGCACGTGCAAACACATTTTTCTGAGCCTTATAACTTGGCCAAATTTTGGCAATTTTTTCAAGGGAGTGGGAAAAGGCACATCCTTGACATCAGGGCAAGTCTCCCTATCCTCCATTTTAGCTGAAAGTTTCCAAAAAAAAAAAAAAATTCAGCCCCAGGCAGACACCCAGTGGAGAATATTTCAGCCCAAATAGTTTGAGTTTGACAAAGTTATAAGCAACTGAAAACTAGTTGAGAACCACTGGCCTAGAATACTCAAATGAGCTCACAGAGTGTATAATCTCTTCTGAAAACACACACACATTATTCACATTGTATTAGAGACGTGGAAAAGTTAATAGTTCTTTGGTTTTGATTGTTCTTAAATATTGCAGTTTTCACTGACTTGTTTCCTTCTTACAGAGAATGAACAGAAATTTGTGTGTGACGAAACACCAAATAAACCATAAAACCAAGTTCCACTCAGCTCTAGGTATGTTTGTGATTATGTTATACCGTTATATAACTGCTTTTTCCTAATCAGAAACATCTATTCTTCTCGGAGCATGAAACTCAGACGTTCTGCACCATGTCCTTCCATTTTAATCGTCCCACTTGAGTGGATGATTATGTTTAGAAAAACAATATTCTCAAGTCCTCTAGTCTAGTCCAAGGTACACTTGGACCTACTCAGTGCTATAAAGCACATGGTTAATTTAATCTTTACAAGAGAGCCCTCTTCTTCAGATAGGTGCTTAAAAAAATCCACTATTTTTGTTATTGTATTTTATTATTTTTTCCTTAAAGAGGTTGCAATAATATTACCACTGATCTTACACTTCAGGTTATAGGAGCTTGATCCAAAGCCCACTGAAGTCAACAGAAGCCATTTAATTGACTTGGGTGAGCTCTGGATCAGGCTTATGAGTGGGAATTTTAAAAGTGCCTAGTGTTGACCTAACTCTGCTCCAATTAAAGTGAATGATAAAACTCCCCTTAACTCCAAAAGGTGCATAGTTAGGTCAATAGTAATTGCTTTTGAAAATTCCACCCTACATTATATTGTCCCTGAGAAGGAGAAGCTGTGCTAGGAGATGGAGAATTCATAGGATATGCTTCTATGAAATCTGATAGAGGTTTCCAGGTTTGAGTAAGAGCAACTATGGTTCTATTTTACTTTTTTTTTTTGGTGTAGCTAAGCACCATCCTACAGTGACAATTTGTCATGACTCTTTCCAATCTGTCCTGATGCTTCTTGGAAGAGCATCCATATCATGGGCTGGCTGGCCTTTTAAGGCAAGCTGGGCTCAGGCTTGCCCAGGACTTAGCAGTTCTCCCTCAACCTCAATGAGGAGCTGGCAACATTAGGGTTAATTTGTGATCCTACCTGGGTGTAATGGGGCTTCCTTAGGAAGACGGACCCCAGCTGTGGTAGTGTAGCAGGGAGGGCACTACTTACATATAGCTGGGAGCTGATTAAAGAATGAAGACCCCGGAGGGAGGAACAAGGGGCATTCCCCTCAGGAAGAGCCTGAGGGAGTCAGGGTGAGGCACCCACAGGGAGCTGGGTAGGTTCCTGGAGGGAGCCCTGAGCAAAGCCTAGGAGGATAAGGGAATAGAAGGGAAGCCCAGGAGGGGCAGAAGATCAGTTTATGTGGTATGTGGAATCCCAGCAGGGAAAACTCTGGGGAGTCAGCACTCTAACAAGAATGAGGAAAAACTGAGAAAAGCCCAGGAGGGCTTGTGTACGTCAGCTGAGACTCGGAGTACCCCGGAAGGGGGGTGAACTGTTATGTGACCTGGCTGGAGGGCCAAGCCACAGAAAACCCAGAGAGGGTGTCAGGAGAAGACATCAGCTAGGACTGGTCATCATGGCCAAGGAAGTGACCACTTGGGTGCAGGGCCTAGTGGTATAAAATTTGAAGTCCCCAGTAGTGCTATGTCCAGGTGTGGTGGCCTTACAGGTGAGGATGCACCCTTGCAGTCTGTTATAAAGAGGTCTACAGATGTCTTTAACTGTAGATAAAACAGTGGATTTTAGAATTACTAGAAAGAAGATAGAGGAGCAGGGATAAAACCTTGGATAATTCCAAATCATGAAATGTGTAATAGACAAAATTTCCAAACTTTGGTGCTCAATAGCTAGAGCTCCTGACTTCCCACAGCTCCCATTAATCAGGGTACTTTTATTTAGGTGCCTATTTTACCTAAATCTGGCCTGTACTTATAAAGAGTAGTTTGGTAAAGAATAGTATTTGACACCTATAACAAAGAGGCTTCCCCCAGTCAGTAGCCAATATGGAAACTCTTCAGTCAGACAAGCTCTTGTCCTCCTGGCCTCTTCCATGTTACATCGATTATGGCTCAGTTCATAGAGCTGCCCCATCAAAGGGTTGTAGGTTCAGTTGTTGCACCAGGAAGATTTTTAAATATGTGGACCGTAGGGATGGCTTGGCTTAAGGATATGGAACTAGCACTGAAGTCTTGTGTGTTTTGACCCCCCCAAATGCCAGCAATACACTGTCTCCACCCACAGCTACTGTTTTGATAGGCTAGAGTTATTACCCCACAGCCATGCTCTCTTGATAAATTGAACTTCAACTTTTACTAGTATTTTACCCTCTGACCAATACAAGAACGTCCCTAAAAAACAGCATCAACCCACGCAAAAGTTAGGGGGAAGATTCATTGACATGTGACCTTTGAATGAAAGAGATGGGGGAATAAAACAAGGATAGAGAAGGATCTCAGTTTCTTACCCCTCGTCCCCAAGGGGAAAAAAAAGAAACACCCCTAAGAAATGCAGCTGGTAAATGATGGAACTTTACTTCATGTCCCAATGAAGTGAGCACAAAATGCTGGTTAAGATTCCAACAAGGCAAGAATGTACTTTAACACTCCCCTGGCCACCTCCTTTTCAGAATTAGCTTGGCTGGATGTTGTAAACTGCAAAAGGAAGCCCAGAGTCACAAACAATTGCAGGAACCTGACAACACCAAGTTCCTGCGGATTCCACGGGAAGTACAGTTTTAACCACTCCAACCTGTCTGTCTGAGGGGAAGTGGGCAATAAATAGCAGCCTAGTTGTTATCAAGAGGATGTGAGCTATTTATAAAAATTCTTTGGGTTTTTGAACTCTGTTTAAAGAGGTAATATCCTTCTTAGGTAATTGGGGACTAAAATTCTAAAGCAAACAGAATTGCTCAACAACCTTTGGAAACGTTTTAAGATTCATGTGGTTACAGCGAGAGACAGACAAATACTAATGCGTCTTGTTTGAAACAGCTGCTATATGTTGTCCCTATGTCTACAGACGGGGAACAAAAGGTCTTTCAATATCTAATTCCGTATAGCAAGTATAATCTTGGACAACTGACAACTCCTAACATGCAAGTATTTGCCACCTGCAGGTCGACAGTCCACATGGTTGGCATGGGGTTTTTTAGTGAAACAATGTTTTACCTGTAGAATGCTTTTGGGACCTTTCAGGATGTAAAGTGCTTTCTATACACTATACTTCCAGCACAATTAAATTGTAGTCATCTTTGGGGTAGAGGGTAGGCGTCAGCTGGTGCATAGTTCTTTAGGAGAATTTTTGGCTGGAGGTACAACTGAAGAATTCATAGGCTTACAGAAAGTGTCATCATGTCTTTGATGTCCATACAGAAACAACAGGATCTCCTTGCTTACAATCTCTCTTATCCCATCTACCCACAAGTGGCCTGGAATTATATATCTTTTATCTTTTAAAGGAACACTCTCCTCCATTCTCATGGGGAGAATAGTTAATGGAGAAGACTTCGGCATCAGGTAGAAACACCATCCAAGTCTTGGTCTACACTGAAAAGTTATGTAGCTATGCTGATATCAGTCAGGTTTGTGAAAAAACCACACCCCTGGCTGATGTAGTTATGCCAACAAAATCCCTAGTGTAGATGCATCTATGTCAGCTGAAGAGAGCTTCTGTCAAGATAGCTAACTTTGTTGGGGAGGTGGTATTCCTACACCAACAGAAAAGTGCCAGATTGTAGACATATCCCAAGTCTTTCACAGCTTGGGCACTGGGAAACAACTGTGATATAGAAGAGCATTCAGGAGGAAGAATGGAGTCGTGGAAAAACATGGAGCAAGATAGGAAATTTAGATACTTTGACATCCTGTGTGACCATGGTTCGGTCACAATCTTTCAGTCCTTTGGTTACCCCATCTCTAAAATGGGGATAACTAACTCACAGGGGTCACAAAGCTAAATTCATTGATACTTGTGAATCACTGAAATCCTTGGACGGAAAGGACTGTGGGCCAGATGTGGAGCTATCATAAGTCAGAATAATACCACCGATTTCAATGGAGCTACTCAGGTTGACACCAGCTGAGGAGCCGGTCCCATAGGTGCAAGTAATATAACTACTGTCCTGTAACCTGAAAGCGTTTCTCTTGTTCCTGTTCATTATCCCGTAATCAGCATGTCCCAAATGTGGTGCAGTTCAGAAACCTACATCAGCTGCTTTTTTGTATTTCTGAATGCACAAGGAACAGCCATAAGGCAGTCAACAACATTTCTCTTCTGTGGGAACCACACACAAAGTTGTCCTCACAAAATGATGGCATGGTCTAAAATACATAAACATGCTCAAAAGAAGGAAAACCATGAAAATAAGGATAACAAACAATAAAGAGGAACACATTCACAGAATCTGTTAGTGTTTATGAGTCACCAAGACCTTCCTGCCTTGTCTTATAAATTGTGGGAATCTGCAGTGGTATGTCCTCCCCTTAAACAACTGAGGCGCTATTTTCCTCACATACCCAGCAACTGGGGTGAGGGGTGGGGGACAGAGCCCTTTGCAAAAATGAAAGATTTTTTTTTTTTGTCAAACCAAATCGGAAGAGCAAATGCTTCAAGGCATGTAAACAAAGGCAACTGCACAAGCCATCTCGATGGAATCATGAACTGTTCTGGCCCGGTGCTCTTTTCCAGCGACAAAGGAATTAACAACAGAATGGATATGAAATGCCAGGACAACTTAGAGCTTGGGACATAAATTCCTTATTATAAACAAATGATTCCTCCTTCACTTGCTCTTCCCCCCTCCACCCACCATTGATAAAGATTTTGTTTCATTATTGGATATTTTACCCCCAAAACCCCAACCTAGAATTAACAACAGATCACAATAAGATTGTTCTGTTCTATTCAGGTTCTTATGTGATGCCTATCACCAGAATGTTGGGAAGCTGACCCCTGGATCCAGACACCCAGGGTGAAATCCTGGCCCCACCGAAGTCAATTGGAATTTATCCACCGACTTCTAGTACCAGGATTTTGCCCCCAGGCTTTTGGCGAGGTGTTCAGAACCTCTACAATACTATCACGATGGGTACTGTCTGAGACCCCATGTGTGATTGTAGAGCTGAGGGAGTACTGAATGGTTTGTTTCTAGGAGTCTTGTGCAAATAATTTCTTTAATTTTGATCCATGTGGATTCCCAACCCCTTCCTTCCCAGATACATTTTGCTGGGAGTTTTCAGTTTGTGTCTGAACAAATTCAAATACACAACGTGGAACTAGGTAAAAACCAGTAACATTCACCCACTTTCATGGCAAAGCTTCACAAGACAGAATTTCAGGTGGTTTCAAGGGAAACGCCATACATCACCCCGGTTAGCTGAAAGCCAGGCCCAGTTTTGAGAGTTTGGTCTGAGTTTCTCCTAAACCCCCAAAACAAGTATGTTTTTATAGTTAGGGCTTTCCATACCAATAATGTGCACAGATAAAGTTATAACTAAAAGTTACACTACATGCTAAAAAAAAAAAAAAAAGGAACCAAATACCCAGGCTTGTTGGAGAGGGGTTCAGGACTCATACTGCAGTAATGAGCACTATGGAAAAATTTGAGAGAGATTAAATGGAACGTGAATCTCAACCTGGATCCAAATTTCAAAGCTCACCCTCGTGTCTAGTGGGGTGAATTTAAAACCCCAGAATCTAACATTCTTGAGGTTAGAGGATGGTTTCAAGATCTGAGTGTGAATTTGGCAGCTTGATTTCTTCTCTAACAGAGTTAGTTTTCTAATACTAGCTATTTTCAGTATCCCATCAAACAGGAATATACCTCCTTGGTATAAATATAGGATCTGATGGAGTGAAGTGCCGAGCATCCCCAAATCTGATGAGACTACAATATTAATTGCAGCTATTCAGCATCTCAGGATCAGACCCATAATCCCTATGAACCCAAGAACAAAGAGTAGTAAGAAGAGATGTGTTTATTGGCATGTGTTTTCAGAGTTGTAACTCTTTCCACCACTGTTCCTCTATTTACTTACAGTGTTTTCTTGCATGTTCTTTGTATTTGTGTCTGCTGTTAGCTTTTCTAGTTTTCAAAAGTCTAATTTGTGCTGGGTTCTGTGACGTTGTGCAGTCTATATGGTTTTATAAAAACATGATAATAAGTGAATATAATGTAACTGGAATATGCTTCATGCAAAAGGTCTCTTGTAAGGTATCATTACAAAGCTTATAATCTACCGAGTGTGATCATCCTATTTGTATAAATGTACCACTCTTGTATCTAAAACTAGAAATATGAAATATAATTCTAAGGGCCTATTGTAATTATGCAAAGTGTGGGCCATTAATGGTGGTTTGGAATCTTGATGACTCCCATTGTCTGCAGATGGCTGTGTTTACCTGTGAGTCTTCCTGTATATATGTATGTGCTGGCAAGTGGGTAATGAAGTCTTGCAGTGACATGTGATCATGTCACCTGAACTGGAATCCATCTTTAACCTGGTGCTTTTCCAGTGAGGGGGGGTGGAAACCCAGAGGGACAAAGGGTTCCCGCCTTATGCAAAAGATATATAAAGGGGTGGAACAGAACAAGGAGGAGAGAGAGGAGCCATCATGAAGGATCCCCTAGCTATCACCTGAGCTGGAACAAGAGCTGTACCAGGGGAAAGAATTGTGCCCAGGCCTGGAAGGTGTCCAGTCTGAGAAAAAACTTACTGAAGCATCTCTGAGGGTGAGATTATCTGTATTTAGTTTGATTAGACATAGATTTGCGCATTTTATTTTATTTTGCTTGGTGACTTACTTTGTTCTCTCTGTTACTACTTGGAACCACTTAAATCCTACTTTCTGTATTAAATAAAATCACTTTTTATCTATTAATTAACTCAGAGTATGTATTAATACCTGAGGGAGCAAACAACTGTGCATATCTCTCTATCAGTGTTATAGAGGGCGAACAATTCATGAGGTAAAACGGATTTATTTGGGTTTAGACCCCATTGGGAGTTGGGCATCTGAGCGCTAAAGACAAGCACACTTCTGTGAGCTGTTTTCAGGTAAACTTGCAGCTTTGGGGCAAGTAATTCAGACCGTGGGTCTGTGTTGGAGCAGACGGGAGTGTCTGGCTCAGCAAGACAAGGTGCTGGAGCCCTGAGCTGGCAGGGAAAATAGGAGCAGGGGTAGTCTTGGTACATTAGGTGGCAGCTCCCAAGGGGGTTTCTGTGATCCAACCCATCACAGGTTCTTCCCTTTTTAATCCTACACTTCAATATTTCCACATTTTTCAAGGGAGTTGGAAAGAAAGTTGCCATAGGACTTAGTGGCAGGCAAGGCACAAAAGATTTGTAGTTTGGGTAAGCATCCAAATATGAACATTGTTCCTGGGTGAATTCTGCATGACTGTGCGTGTGCAGAATTTATGTCCCCCGCAGGTTTCTTTGCTTTCCTGCAGAAAATGACTTTCTGAATGGGAAGCAAAGGGAAGCCACAAGAGCAGTCATGCGACCCTCCACAGCAGTATGTTTCAGGTGCCAAGGGTAGCTGGCAGAGAGGTAAATCACTGTGGGGGGCAGGACTGGGGAAGATCCTGTGCCAGGATCAGCTGCTAGTCCCAGCTCGGATGGGGAGAACAGGACTTCCTCTTCCCCTGCACTGCATCCGGGGCCGGGTCAAACCCACCCCAGATTTCTCCCACAGCTGCAGAAAGTTCTGCAAACTCCCACACACACATTCGCTTCCTGCACCCATCACCCCTCAGCTGCAGGGGGAGGAATCCCTGTATATGGAGCTGCTCCCCCATCCACCCAGCCCCTGTGCATCCAGACCCCCTCATACCTCACCAAGCCTCACCCCCCGCCCCCATGAGCCCCACTCCTTCTGCACCTGGACCACCCTGACACTCTGATCCCCACCCAATTGAGCCCCAACCAGCTGCACCTGGTTCCCCACCCGTTGAGCCCCACTTCCTCAGCATCTGGACTCCAACTGACCCCCACACACCCAGAACCCCCGCCAAGCTCTATCTCCCCCACACCTGGACACCCCCTCCACTGAGCCCCAACCACCTTCACCTGGACCCCCCTGCAGAGTCCCATTACCATTGCACCCAGAACCTCCCAACAAGCCCCTGTGAAGCCAGATTCCCCCCTCATCCAGATTCCCCACTGAGCTGCCTGCACCCAGATTGCCCCACACAGAAGCCTCTCAACCCACACCTGGATCCCCCACACTGACCCCCTCCACCCTTGGATCCTGTCTTTCTGAGCCTGCCTGCCCACCACCTGGTGCACCTGGCATGAAGGCCGGGGCCCTGGGGTGTTTCTGGGGCAGACATGGTCCTTGCGCTGTGTCAGGGTTGGGTGCAGTTTCACTGCTGAGTCTGTGTCCCGGGAGGGGGGGAGGGGGCTGCACAGTGATCTACCACCTCTATGCAGCCAGTGGCCTGTGCTCCCCAATGCCATACTGGAGCTTCCACATTTATTTGCCAAAGAACATTTGCAGAATTTTAATTTTTTGGCACAGAATGCCCTCAGGAGTAGAACATTTTCTACAGGTAGCAGAAGTGCACAAAACCTAAATGAGAATGCAAAAGGCAGCAGGACACAAGCACCTACTTAAGCACACTGATTCATTCTGTGCAACTATCAGTCCGTCCAGGGACTTATATGGCTCTCATCACCGTACATAGTATCTGAGCACAATGATCAAAACTGGCAGTATAAACTGAGTCCTTATACTTAAGCAACATATTTGCAGGCTACTGCCAAAGTATCTCATCTTCTGTTTCCAATGTCAGATTCTCCAGCTTAAATTTTTCTGGGAAAACGCCAACATCCATTGGCCAGTTAGGTAACTTCTATGGATTGCCTGTCTTTCCATTAAAACCCCACAGGATGTGCTGCTTTTTCAATCTGAAGGAGATAGTGTGATTCAAGGGCAATCAATACTGGCTCTGTTCAACAACGCACCTCTGTTTAACATTCCCATTCATCTAGCATGACTCATTCTGTCAGTTCAGAAAATAGTTTTCCTGCTTCCTCCAGGTTTCTTGGTTTTCATGCCACAAGTGCTGGAAACAAAAAAATGCTATAATAATGACAATACCAAAACAGGGCTACCCCCAAAATTACATATTTTGGTGGAAACAAGGGAGTTGAAAAACCTGAAATGTCAACCAGAAGTGAGATAATTTTATGTTTGCACTAACGAAAGGACACGCTTCAGCAGCAACTTTCAACACCAATAACATCTCACTCGCTTTCCATGCATGGAACAGCTATCAATGCAGGAAGCACAGCCCGGAGCTCTGAGGTGGATGGCTAAATGAGAGATGACAGGTTGTAATAATTGCAGGGACCTTGTTACTGACTGGGATTCCCCAGCAGCTAAAAATACTGAGAAGAAAAAGACTTTAGTTTTAGTGCAGGATTTTTTTTCCAGGTTCCTTAACAAGCGTATGAAGATCCATGAGCCTCCAAATATGAGGGGTATTGCCCAGCTGCAGGGAGGGTGATTGTGTTTTGTTCTTTTGCTCTTCATCCCACTAATTGCTAGGGCAAAGCAAATTCCTGGTCCCTACTGGGCTGAGCAGTGCTTCCAGCAACTCCTCAGATGCGGTGTTGTCAGAAACAGCAGTTCACTGATAGATCAGCAGGTAAGGGTAGGTTTGGGGGCAGCAGGAAAACTGACATCCTATTCTCCAGTGCCTGTTGCCATCATTTAAGCCTGGACAAAGAGTGTGAAAGAACTATAATTCTGTGCTGATAAAGTTCTGCACGTGGAATGACAACACCAGGTGCAAGGCAATGGAGAATCAGGCCTTTGGCATTTTGTTCCCTCCTCTCCCTCACCCCTATCAGTGCTGGATAATTCCAGCTCTGCAACTGACTCCCTGTATGATGTTTGGCAAGTCACTTGACCTCTCTGCTTCCATTTGCTTTTGTATCTACCACCCTCCAGCAGGTGTTTGGAGTAGATCAATTTGTAAACCTCTTTGGAAGTACAGATCTATATGAGAACTAAGTATTAATACTTTTTCATTTCATTAATGTCTTTCAATAGCTACCGCTAGTCTTAAAAACTGATTAAAAATAAATCTGGGTAGACTTTAATATCCACGACAAGTTAAAGGCCAATTGTGTGTGTGTGTGTTCGCACAGTGCTGCATAAAACCCACAGAACTAAAGGCAGATCTCATAGAGGGATCCTTATGGGTGGACCCCATACTTGGATGTCTGATGTCATACTCCCTGATGTCAGTGGGACTCTGCAGCCGGAAGAAGCTGCCCATGCAAATCCAAATGCAAGAGTGGGGCATAGGACACTTGCTACCCAATGTAGTGCTTACTACCATGAGTAATCCCACTGAATTCAATCAGTAGTAAGTCATACTCAGTAGTGTTTGCAGGATTGGACCCAAAGAGATCAGAAGGTATGGGCTAGACTGCCTGTCCCAATCAAAATACTACACAAAACATGCTAATAGACACTAGGATTAAACTGGGTTCTTTATTGTTTAATTTAAGGCCTGGTGCACACTAGGCATGCTTTGCCATCATAGCGATAGCAGCGTACTATCCTGGCCGCCTGCTTCTAGCGTAAATGCAGCTTATGCCAGCAAAATTGTACTTTTGAAATCATAGCTTGATCCAATTCCCCCAAGCAAAATAAATCATAGCTGCAAAAGCCCAGCTTTTCTGGTCTTAACTGGCTACACTAGGGCCTTCTGTTGGCATATCTGCGTTGGTCTGAGACTGTACTTCAGCACACCCCTGACCAACATAGCTTTGCCAGCAGAGGTTTGTAGTGTAGCAAATTGTAACACCTTTTCCCTCCTTCCTCACTTTGCCTGGGCTCCCATGAGCACCCTGAGGCATGTATTTCACACCCTCCCACCTGCTCAATTCATAGTCCTTACCATACTCCGCAAGCTTCCCACATGCAGATCTGTCCATATGTAGACAACTGCATCGTGACAATTGCAAAACCCAGGCCTTTCCTGAAAGGAGCCAGTCAGCTTGGTAGTGTCCCATGATGTGGAGGAGGACAAATGCTCACTGGGCGTATTTGAACTCAGGCCTCCGCACACCACACTCATTCAATTGTGGCATTTGGAATGAGACGTATTAACCACGTTATTCAAGCACGGTCTTCAGCAGACAGACTCCAAATGCTCTATGGAGAGAGAGCCTCACTTACGTGCAGCTCTGGTGACTGTTGAGTTTATGCTTTTCCTTCTACACTTACGGATGAGTGAGCAAACCTGTCTCTTTTGTGGGTTTTGTTGTTTCAATGAAGCACATTGAAGACTGTGTTTGAATAGCGCTGTTAAGTGCAGTTGACAAGGTCAACAATATTTTGTAATTGACAATTTCTGGGCACAAACAGAGTTAGGACACTGTGTCCCATTAAAGCTAATATGTGCAATAGTATTTGATGGAAGCAAATAGAGGCATCTTTAAAGTGTAAGGAGAAAGACCAGTAGGCGTTTATGTCCCAAATAACTTGTCATCTCTGTTTGTACCTACTACCTGTCATAGACTAGATTTTCATTTTCCCCCTTCATTTCCACTTATCAGTATAAACTTTTACTCTGTACTTCTCCCTGTATTTATGCAGGGGCTTAGTACAAAATGTGTTAATCTTAGTCACTAATGTCTTAGTGTTCCAATAAAAATACAGGGCCAAATTTTCAGATAGTCCAAACTGTTGTGGCTCCATTTAATTGAATGGAGCTAGTTGTGAATCTGGCCCACATTTTTATGTACTTCTACTTCATCTGTAGATGAGTCTTTCTGATTTCCAGTCTTTTTATTCTCTTGTCTCACATGATACTCTTCCTCCCTCCATCTTTGAAATAGTTGTTTTAAATATTTTTAACTTTTCAGTTTTCACATAGCCTGTCAGACAGCTGGAATTGCTCACACTTTCCCTCTTCCCTTCTTCTTTGAGTGCAATGCAGGACAAGAATTAACCGGTCAAGGATATATCCCTAAGCAAAACATTCCATATACTATTTCAGTTCACATTTCATTCTCCATGTGCTGCAGGACAAAAGAATTTTTCCACAAGCAAAAAAAAAAAAAGAATGGGAAGAAACATCAAATGTGAAGATCTATATGGTCAGATCAAGATGAACTAAACTGATAAGTTTGAGAAAGTGTGGTCAACTAAAGATCTACTTCCCCCTACTTCATAACTACTTATACAATTCATGTAATTCTGCAGAATCTTCAGCGTTGACAGACTTTCTTAACATAGAGGAAAGCACAGCAGTTGACACAACAGATCAGATCATTAGCCCATCAACTCTATTCTCCTTCCTATGCAAGCAGTCAATATTTGACGCTTCAAAACAAGGTCACATCCCTCCCTCAAAATGTATCAGGCCAACCAAGCAACGTTATGGCATACAGTAAAAGGATACTGGGGATACAATCTCTGAAGGAAGGCTGAACAACAAGGCTGATTTCACTCCTCTCATTTGCATTTGGCTCAGCCAATTCTGCTGTCTCTTCATTTTTAAAGCTTAGAAAAAGAGTTATCTGCCTAAAAATGTTTCTGAAACACTTAGCACATCCCTATCAAACAACGATAATTCTCTCTTTAAACTGCAGAGAAAAGCAGGCTCTGGACATGCAGTGTATACTTGACATGGTTAATTTTCCTACGCATTGTCCAACCGCCTTACAGTCAAGCTAAACAATGTGGTTTTTAAACAGCTTTGTCCCATCCACACCAGACCGCCAAACCTTGGTGGAAACCATTTTAGCTGGAATTAAATTTCAACATGTTCCCCTCAGTGTAGGTGTAGCAATGACTTACCTTCTCTTCATAAGACAGCTGCTGCTTCAGTTTCACCTTGATAATTGGACAAGTTAGCTTCCTGGCAAACCCCAAAACGTCTCCCCTTCTTCCATAGCTCTTTGTTGAAAACCTAAAAGCAGCTCCTCCTCTCTCCAGGTTGCCCCTCAGTCTCTGCATGTATAGTCCAAAACGCCATTGCTTCCTCAAAATGCTTTTCCCCATCCCTACCCCTATCTATCCCTCAAAACTTTCCCAGGCTCTTCTAAAATACATTCCAGGTGTTTTGGCTAGAAAGATCCAACAGTAGGGTCTGTTCCCTTCAGGGATAGGGGTGCACAGTAAGTGTTTTTTCTTCCCTGGTCTCCCTCTTACTAGGGAAAAGGAAGTACTATTATATCCCTATCCCCTTTCCCAGCATACATTGCTGCCCAGCCTTCAGTTCCCATGGTTCCTCTTGACTACAAGCCCCAGAATGCTTTTGTTCTGGGATGAATTAGGAACAGGGCCAGAGCTGGATCCTGAACCCCTCTTAAAAGACCCGTTTATCCTTGCACACCAGGTAAAAGTATGTTGATAGAACTTATGGTATTCTGTGCCTTGTAAAGAGTTGAGTCCCAGCAGAAGGATCTCAGAACACTTTAATCATTGGAGAAAAAAGGGAAATCCTGTTTGACCATCATGAAATCCTAACTCATACAGACTCAATCAATCAAATCTCATACAGATGGCAACATGCACACATAGCCTGTATTTTAGGACGCTTTACTGTTGTGAAGAACCACTTCACATGGGTCCAGATAAAGAAGCATAACATGGTTTGCTATATCCTATGAATAACTGACATCTTGTGTCTACTTCATCCTCATTGTCACATCTTCCAAGTCTCCAGCAAGAGGCACCGTGGAATCACTAGCCAGCTCCAGACTGGGCCAAACATGAGTAGGCTCTGCCAAGCTTCCACTTCATCTCATCACCCTGTTTGGGGATGTTTTTAGCTGTGCATATTGTTCCATTGTTTTTATTTACTCTTATAAACATGAGTGTCCATCCAGTGTTAGAGAGACAGAATAATTATATGTCTATCCAAAACTGCTAAATGCCCTGGAATGTCTTCTAGCTGTTCCTTTACAACATGGTTAACCCCGCTCATTGTCATTTCTTCACAGTCTTCAGGGAGGTTTTTACTCATGTTTATGCCATAAGCTTATCTCCTTGATCTCCATGTGATACCAGGCACACATCCACACTCCACCTAGCTTTTAGCTTCATCTTCTTGCTTTTGCTTAACAGAATGTTCAGTCCCACTCTAGGAAGATATGCTGCCCTTACTCCTGTAGCTTAGTTACCAATGCACATAACTTTTCTCTGGTGTTACATTGTTGTATATAATTTATGACATTGAACTATAACAAATATTTCTTTTCCTTTTCTCTAAAGTGAACTTATCACTCATGGAAGATCGTAGTATGAGAAACATAAGTCTTCTGTTGCTCTTCATTAGCGCTACAGAGCAGACAGCAGCTTCCAGCGTGCCTCAGTCCCGCCAGGGCATAGCTATCTCTAGAGCTGAAAGCGTAGTAAGCGTCTCCATGGCCCTTTCAATGTTTACTGGAGACTACCAACAGCGATGCCAATGGCACGGGAGGTGAGGATGTGGAGACTTGTTCTCGAGGAAGTAAACTGAGAATATGTCTATACAGCAACTAAACACACACCGCTGGCCCGGACACAGTGCCAGCTAATTTGGGCATGTGCTGTGGGCATGGGTGGTGGGTGAAGCTTCATCTCATGGGGGAGGCTAACTCCCTATCCCACCTCTTCTGCCCACACTCCACCCCCACTCCGCCCCAGGTCCTGCCCCTGCTCCCGCAAGACACCCACCACCTGCCACATCGCTCCTCTCCTCCAGCCCAGCTCCCACCGCATCCTTCCTCTCCAGCAGCCCCCCGCCCCTGCGAGGCCCTCCCCACCTGCTGCATCCCTCCTCTCCTCCAGATCCCCTCCCCACCTGCCACTCCCCATATCCCTCCTTCTTCCGCGAGGCCCCCACTGCCTGCAGGGATGCAGCGGGCAGGGGGGCCTCATGGGGGTGGACAAGACGAGGGATGCAGCAGGTAGAGTGGAGGAGAGGAGGGACTCAGCCAGGTAGCAGCAGGCAGTGGGGACCTCGGGGGAGGGATGGAGCAGGGATGGGAAGAGGCAGAGCCCAGGTGGGGCCATCATGGCCCAGGCATCCAGCGACAGGTCAGCAGCAACTACCCGCAGGGCTGTTTCATTGCTGTGTAGACATATCCTTAGACGCTAATTGCTTGCAGGCCACCAAACAGCTATCAGGTGGTAGTAATTACAGATGATCCCACATTGCAAAATTTGGATCCTGATTTCAAACATCCTGAAGTTTCATGGGTATTTGGGTCTGGGAATGTCTCTAGTAACAAATTTCAGTCAATGCCAACCTCAGCTGGATATGAAGCAGTGACTGCTGTATAAGGTGACATGCTCCATAGCCCAACTCACTGCCAGACTCCTGAGCTATCTAACATTCCCTTCTAACAAGAGTCTTTAGGGGGAAAAAGTTTCATTCTCATCTGAGATAAATTGGAAGTGAGTGGCTGAGAATCCAACTAATCTGTTTTAAAATAGGGGAGAAAATGCTAAGAAAAGTGAAAAGACACACTCTGGGATATATTTAAAAACAAAGATTCTTATTGTAGGAACACTAGATATTTATGTATTGTATGATTGTGGTTCTTCCTTTACCAAGGAAGGCTAAGATGGTTGGGGCATGTCAGTAGGAGGACTCCCAATGCTGCCACTGTAATTATTACTAAACAGGATGCCGGCTGGAACAGAAGGGCAGATGGACCCAGAAAGGGGTGGCCTGACAAACATGAACAAGAATGTAACCAAAGCCAGCCTGACCACCAAGAGAACGCAGTGCTGCCGGGGGCAGGAAGCTATATCATCTGCTGTTTGAGAGCCACATCCTCCCAGGCACATCCATCATCTCTGTCTGAATGCAGGAAACACTTCTTTAAAATGATTTCAAAAATAAAGATTTGCCACTCTCTTATAAAGAGCTTCTGTTAGACCAGGTGCTTCACTGACAGGAGTTTAGAAAAGGTCTGCAAAGCTGATTATTTGTATTGCATCATGAATCAGGGCCCCACTGTGCAAGGCTCTGTACAAACACAGACCAAAAAAAAAGGTACCTCTCGCAAAGCAGGTTGTTTGTACAATGACCTCACCGCACGTTAGGCGGTGGGGCCTGTTGTCTGGCTTGTTAAACAAGGTGTGTGTGTCCCTTTAAGGGCTAGAGAGCCAGGAAGTGACTTTCTGCTGCAGCTGCAGACCAGGTCAGCATGGGAATGTTGATCCATCCCCCCACCTGTGGAAGGGGGGGTGGGAGGAAGACGATATACGTCCATGCCAGCGCAGGAAAAGTCCTCTTTTACCTGGACCAGGAAGAGCAGCACCCACTCTCCCACCCATGAAATACCAGTTTTTTGTCAGGATTCCCCGCCCACCGCAATCAGCTGTTTTGTGGCATGCAGGAGGCTGGGGGGTGAAGGGGGAAGAGCAAGGCTCGGGGGAGAGGGCGGAACAGGGCGGGAAGAGGTGGGCTAGGGGTGTGACCTTGGGGGAAGGCATGGAGTGGGGGCGGGGCCTGGGGCAGAACCGGGGGTCGAGCACCCCCCGACACAATGGAAAGTCAGCGCCTGTGTGTGTAAGAATAAAGTTGCAGCCTAATTAAACCACATCCAGTATCTCCTGTCCTCCTTCCAGCACAGCCAGACAATAAGCCCAGCACTCTTCTTTGTTTGTTTTCAGGTGCCTTTGATATTCTTCATGTTCCTTGTTCCCTCCTCCCAACACCAAGGCCAATGCACTCTTATTCATCCCTGAACATACAGACAATTACCATGTGAATCTGGGGTGTGGGATAGGGAAGATGGGGATACCAGATACCACCGTGATAGACACAGAATAAGAACCTAAAAGAACCAAAGAGTTTTACACTCACTTGGCACCAATGTTAAATGACTGCACAAGATGCAGGGCACGGGTGAGTCGATCCCATTGTATTTAAATGGAGATGTGTCAATGGGACTGTTTATGAAAGCTGAGCTCTCATGAAGATGGGGACTTTCAGGAAGATTTTCCAGGAAGGTCTGAAAGACTTTGGGCCTGATTCTCTTTTACTCTAAGGCTATTTTACATAGTTGTAGCAGTGCAAAGGAGCCTTTTAAAGGAACATAAGTAGAATGTACAGTGTAAATATGCCAGAATGGTGTAAAGTGTCCTTGGCATAAATGAGAATCAGGCCTTCCAACTATACAAATTTGCTGCTGTAACTGTGTTTGGAAAAGGATCAAAGAAATCCTATGGACACAAAATGATGCTATCAGCTATATTTGGGCTACCAATTATTAGAAAACGGTGCTGGAACCTCCACATCAGGGATCAGCAACCTTTGGCACGCGGCTTGCAAGGGTAAGCCCCCGGCGGGCCGGGCCGGTTTGTTTCCGTGCTGCGTCCACAGGTTCGGCCGACCGCGGCTCCTACTGGCCGCAGTTTGTCGCTCCAGGCCAATGGGGGCTGCGGGATGTGCTGGCCGCCGCTTCCCACCATCCCCATTGGCCTGGAGCAGCGAACCGCGGCCAGTGGGAGCCGCGATCGGCCGAACCTGCGGACGCGGCAGGTAAACAAACCGGCCCAGCCCGCCAGGGGGCTTACCCTGGCGAGCCGCATGCCAAAGGTTGCCGATCCCTGGTCTACATCTTGTGAGATGTACTATGGAGGTGTTCAATGTGGAAGCAAAATAATGCAGGTTCTTGTGAGTTTTACATACAGACACAACTGCAGTCATGTCGCTGCTCTATTCTAGTATGCATACATGGACGCAAACACATAGACACAGCCCACGTGCACCGACTGATTGTGTCACAGGTACACAGATGTTCCCCCTACTGAAAAACAATGAGGAAAATTCTCTGCTGTTATAACTCTGTTGAAGCCATTGCAGTTGCACCAGCAGAGAATTTGGCCCAATTTATATAAGCATTTCTGTACTTTCTGGTTGCCAAGAAGAAAAATGTACTACGCATGCCCACGCAGTATCTACCCGTTGAATCACAACCCTACTTCCTGCAACACCTAAGTTTTAACTTGAGTCTCTCCTCTTAGTACTGACAGGTCCAACCTCACTTAGCTCATGAGAGCTCACGGCCTCTGGTGGTATGGCTGCATTCTGACCACTTGTATAGCTATGCATTCGGATTACAGTGAACTCACACACCGTGATACTGCATTTGGAAAAGTGCTCCCAGTCTCATGAACACACTGAGTTTTACTTTCCTCACACAATAAAGGTCTCTCCGGAGACACTAGGTAATGCAAATGATCCCTCCAAGGCATTCAGATATTAGTCCAGTTTTGAAGGATAACTTTTCTCACCAAACTCAACAGCCTAATGCTCCTTGTAAGAAAGGGAAAGAGCCCTTCCAATGTCTCTCTGTCCTTCAGACAGACACACACACACACACATATATATACACACATATTATATATATATATATATATATATATATATATATACACACACACACACACACACACACACACACACACACCTCAGTCCAGGATCTTACTCTAGTAGAGCTCCTACTAACTCCAGTTAGCCTTTCGCCTGAGAAAAGGCTGCAAGATTGGCCCCAACAGTGTGTACATATGTAGATTCACTTTCAAAACAGTTACCTAGTCTCGGTCACTGGGAACATTTAGCCTAGCAGACCTTTTAACCTGTGTAGCATTACAGTATGCAGTAAAACATTATCCAGCTTGTTGGATACCATATAGCCTGTTACTATTTTCTTGAATGATCATTATTTACTCTGTTTCATTATAAAAACAAATACTTTCACCAAGAACAAACTAACTCTACAACAATAGAGATCTGAGAATTACATCCAAGCACCAGCTCTCCTCTTGATGTAATAAATACTGTACCAACATGATAAGAACACATTTTGCCCATTTCATTTGAGACACTCAGGGCACTTTTCTCAACACTAATTAATTATATCTGACAACATTCATGTGATTCTGGTAACTATCATCCATAGATATTATGGTGTGAGCACTGTAGAAAATGCAAAATAAATTAGGTTCGAAGATTTCCCCCATTTAACAGGTAGGGAAACTGAGACCCAGAGAAATTGAATGATTTGATCAAAGTCATGCAGCATGTCAGTGACAGAGCGGAGGACAGAACCCAGGAGTCCTGCCTCCAACTCCTCTGCTCTCACCTCTACAATTCCAACAAGCAGAGGAATTTCATGTTCATTAAAAGAATCATAGAATATCAGGGTTGGAAGGGACCTCAGGAGGTCATCTAGTTCAACCCCCTGCTCAAAGCAGGCCCAATCCCCAAGACAGATTTTTGCCTCAGATCCCTAAATGGCCCCCTCAAGGATTGAACTCACAACCCTGGGTTTAGCAGGCCAATGCTCAAGTCTTACAAACTTCAAATAGGTATTCAAAAAATCCTTTAAATCCTGAACAATCTGAACTCTAACAGTCTCATACGGTGGCTTGCTTAACATTAGGCCACTTAAACACAATATTGTGTTGTGTTGCCTTCAGAGTAAGCGAACATCCCAGAGTATTTCTGGGAGTGTCACTTACTAGATCTATTATTTGTTGTGCTTAGGAACCCCAGTCATGGATGAGGAGCCCACTGTGTGAGGCACTTTACAAACATCTGCCCAGGTTCTTATATTGAGAGCCATCACCAGAGTATCCATGTGACAGGCTCATCACAGAGAGCCACTATGCAATACAAGGAAGAGATAACTCCATCCAGGGAAGAAGGCTAGGTACATCATCTCCTTCATGCATGATCAGGGAATAAGAATGATTCACCACAGGATGACATGAATCCATAATGCCAAGACACAAGTGAACCGAAAATATGATTGTGTAAATAAAGAGAGGACACAACTGAGTGCCTGCCAAGTGCAGCAATAACCGATTCCATTGCTAGTGAGGGCGGGAGCATGGAAGGACAGAGGACTTTTATTGCTGAGGAACGTGAATTTGTAACCTCAGAGAGCACTCTTGTTCTGTTTCTGCCCTCCCAAGAGGAAACAGTGGGAAGCTGAGTAGTGACAGAGGCAGAGGCTGGCACTGACAAGTGCAGAAAACACAGATCACTCCCCTTTTATACACAGCCAACAAAGAGCTGCGATTGCAAAGGAAAGAGTAGGATGGCTGCCCCACAGCCCCCTTTTCCGGCTCAGCAAACATCCCACATTGGAGCAGTTTACCCTCCATTTCTCACTGTCGTGGGTGTCTGCTTCAAAGATGGTGTTTCTAAGCTGAATTGATTGCACATCTCTCTCTCTCTCTCTCTCTCTCTCACTTAACCACGTTTAACTCCTTCTCCTTGCAGACACACTGCAACCCTCCTCTAGAAAAGACAGTTTCTTCCCAGCACCATTTCACTCTCAGCCAAGATCCTCCAGGGGATGGGACATCCAGTCTATTTCACACACCCTGGGGAGGAGCAAATCCCTTTTGTCTAGTTTCAGACTTACACAGAGATGGTGACTTGAACTCATGTGCGTCATTGGGTTGGTGTTGGGCTTAGGAGGAAGTATGTGGAAAAAAGGAGCAAACAGAAGACAATACTATGAAGAAATCAGAGCAGAGTGAAACAAGCACTGTGCCAGCAGGAGGTGCTTGGGTGATAGCTGCCGTTGAGGCCAATACGCCAGAGTTGAACCAAAGGGCCGCCAGGGCGAAGACCATGAACTGTTACAGAATAAGCCACAGCTCTGTGCTTGGGAACCTTGGCCATCCACTGGCGAGTGTGTTACCCTTGCACGGGGTGTTTAACGCACACACTTTGGCTAGCAGGTGTGGGCCGGAGCCTTTGGGCGGGGTCTGAGCAAGGAGAGCCCTGCTGATGGGCATACACACCCACAGCCTCAGTGCGAAAAACAGCGAGCACATATTTGCATAAAATTAACTTTATGGGAATTAAATAAACATGTGCAAACCTGCTTAGAGCTGGGAAGACAGAAACACACACAAAAATACACTGAAGACTAAGGGAGGGAAAGGAGGAGAGAGAGAAAGGGGGCCGGAGCAAGACCCCAGCATTCAGTTCTCTTTTCCCACTGACATTTCAGTTTAAACCTCACCAGGCGGACTGCAAAAATGGAAAGGGGGGGGCAGAGGGGGAAGCAACTTAAATGGACCACATTTGAGTGAGCGGCATTGCAACCTAGCACATGGGGTCACACCACCACTCAAATTTGGCCTGACTGCCCCTCTATCATGCCAGTCGGGAAGAGGCTCTGCTGTTACGCCTGCCCCTCTCCCCTCCCCACCTCACCCCCCCCCCAGTTCCACCCCTGCCAAGTTCAGGTTCTCACAAATGGGGGGCATGGCCCAGTTTAAAAAGTGGAGGTCAATGGCCCTTCGCGTGCCCCCTCTCCCCTGTATCCAGCACCTATATCCCCACAACATTTGGTGTTAAGCCCCATCCCCACCATGATATGGCATTTTAAAAGTGCTCCACTTGGTGCCCCCCTCACTTCAGACACCAGAAGGAGTAGCAGCTGAAGCCTCCTCTTCTCCCACCCCATGGAGGCCAGACGAATGCCTGAGAGAGGGGTCACTGCTGGAACAGCAGCTGCCGCAGGTGCTGAATCCAGGCTGTCACTCAACGCTTGCCACAGCACTGATTGGCTGACCTTTTCCAGGAGGTGGGGAAAAAAGGGATGGCTAGCCAATCAGGCAGGGATTTCTCCACAGGCTAATGGATCGCCCCCAGACTTGGCAGGGCTGGGTCAGGCATCTGGGAAAGGCTCCAGAGGGGCCAGCTCAGGAATGCCTGGAATGTGGGAGCCTCCTACCCCAAGTGATGCCAGGGATGTAGGCTGGAGGAGCCTTGGCTTGTTGACTTGGAGTCCTCCTGCTGGCTGTGGGGCTGGGGGCCCATGGAGAAGGGCTAGCACCAAACAGCAAAACACCAGGTTCTGCTAGTGTCACACATCATGGAGGGACAGCTGCATCTCCTGGTGCAGATAGCACAGCTTCTGGATCCCAGAAACCCTAGCCATCCCCTGGGAGAAATTCTGCTTCCCTCTACCTGCATGGCTGGGGGACGAGGGCTGGGCTGTTGGTGGCTGGGGTTACCCTGGTTGGGCTGTTGTCCCCAAGTCCTGCTGCTGCTGTAATGCCAGCTGCAGATGCTGTATCTCGGAAGTTTCAGTGGTGGCTCTAGGTCAGACCTAGACTGGAGACTGCAATTTTCATAGCTGCTGATGAGCTAATTTAATTATTTGTGGGTACTTTTGAAAATGCCCCCAAGGGTTCCACTGCACCAGCCCTTTCTGAAGTTCTGCTGCAAATGTCCTTTGCATGTGCAGCTGCCCTGGCTTGAATCTTTCCGGAAGATGAGCACATTACTCTGTTAAGTTAACCGCTGTGAGTAGAGCCCAGAACTGGGATGAAGGGTTTTCTTTTTATTTTAAATTTTATTGTTTCTTCTTTCTGAGCATGGCAACTCTCCTGGTGTCCCAGGGACAGGACCATCAGTAAAAGGACCTTACTTTGCAATGAAATAGCTGCTGCAAGCACAGGGACTGGGGGCCTGATCTTGCAGTGTGCTGAGAGTCCTTAACTAACTCCCCCTGGGAGCGGAGGATGTTCAGCAGCACCTTGCAAGATCAGGCTGTAAAGTAGGAAATTTCAGTCTGTAATTTCCCTCTAGCTGATTCCGCTGAAAACTGCATCTCTTGACGGATTAACCCAAGGGAATGATCACCCAGCGGAGCAGACCCGGCACAGCCATTGTCAGTGAGTGCTTTTTGCTTGGGACAGGCCAGTGAATCCCAGACTAAAGTTTCTTGCCTTAACAGATTCCTGTTATATCAGAAGTGTACATTTTAATTTAAAAATGTAATATTAAATACATCTCAGCTATGTGTCTGGTCACAGCAATATTCAGATTTGTGTGCTCAGCCAATGGGTGCAGCTTTCTATTAAGAGGTACAGTGCAAAGAGGCACTGAGAATTATATGGCCATGTCTCCATCATTCACACTTGGTTCCCCACAGAAATTCTTGGCTCACTGAACAATGCTTGATGCAGGCCTCTTTTATTGTGGTTTTGGCTAGTTGGGATCAGGCTACCTGCTACTGCATTATTTTTCTCATTGTTTATGTAGTGTTTCACGGTCATGTGGGAAGGCAGGTCCTTGTCCCTAGGATGTGACAGCCTAGAGGTCTGGTCCCATAAATGCTTACTACAGGGCATAGTACCACTAACATGAGTGGCTCCATAGGCATTTGGAGGTCACTGAGAAACATAACAGTGATGCTCTCATTGGGCCAATCATGTCCTTCCATTCCTTCCCTCAAAATAATTAAATTTTCATAACCAATTGTTCTGTCTTAACTAGAGATGGATCCAAACATCTATGGGGAAGTTCAAGACAGGGTCAGAATTCAGGGGTCTCACATTCTCCAGTGTCATGTGAAGAAATTATATATCATCCCTTGATCCAACCCAGTAACATTCTGGAGTTGTCTGTATACAGAAAGCACAGGCCACAACCTTGCAGTGGTGTCCACTAGGGAGCTGTGCTCACCCAGTTTCTTCAGCATCATAAAAAAATGGTTTCCCGTTCATTTGATTTCCTCCTGTCACCCACCTGATTCCATTGTGGATAATCCTATAAGCAGGTGGGTTGGAGGGATGCAAGTTCTGCAGGAGATCTCTATCCTTTCTCTGGTCAGGAATGGTAGACACTTGAATTACATGCAGAGGAGCTTTTTGCTGTCCATTACTAAGTATTGGCCTCAGAAACTAGTGTGATCTTCACTCAGGTTCCAGAACACCTACTTCTAAATTATTGAAATATGATGCTTCTCTTCTTCCTTCAGCTGCAGCAGGAGGTAGAGTTGTTTGATACAATACAAGATCATCTCCTTTTATATATTTGCTTTAGCTATATTTTATACAACCCTGTTCATGTAATAGATCCCACAGCAGAAGTGAACGGGAGAAACGGCAGAAAACACAAACACGCTATGCCGGTCACTTGCTCTTCAAAAATGGAGATAATAACTGTGTTTCTTGAGCAACACAATTCAAGGGCACCACAGCTAAAGGCTCCAGTTCAAAAGCTGCATCCCCAGTTACTGGGAGTTTCTTAAAGCAAAGCATTCCCTGACAGTGAATTACACAACTATGGGTTTTATTGCTGCTTGGGTAGCCTGACTATACTGACTAAAGTCCCATCCCAGCATTCACTGCACTAGTGAAAAAACCTGGCTCCTGTTTGGTTACTCTAAAGTCCTGATTAATAACTGGGAGTTGATGTATCCAGAGCATTACATCTAGAAGTCACCAAATGGGCTAGATAATTTCAGAGCTTTAAACAAGACTATAAAGGAGCCTGGAGATCAGTGGGAAACACAAAACTAATGCCTTGATCAAGAGCTATAATAAATTAGTTCCAGTTATCACTCTAAAGTCTTCCTTGTACAGGGGATTCAGTTTCCCTTGAAAACAAAGAACAAGTCCCTATGTGAGGTATTAGTGAATCTTGTTTTCACCGCCCAGTATGAACATGTAGACACACAATTTTTTTTTCTTTTCACATTTTTGTCTGATGACTTGCATGACAAGCCTAATAGAAGCTTAAACAAATAACCCAAAACACACAAAATGTAAGACTGTTTTACATTAACTCCTAGAGCACTTTGCTGTCTGTAGGAAGAAATTATAATAAAATGTTAGAACAAAAATAAGCCATGTATGGAAAGAAAAAAAAACCACCCTCTTAAAAATGGCTCAGTACTATCGAGCCCCCAAATACTGTATCATTGAGCATGGAGCTTTCATGCTCCCGGATTTGGGCAATGAGGCTTTTGATTTGTGTGCCTATTTTACACAGTTGCACACGTCACTGACTTGATGTGCAAAAGTTACTGACTTGCAAAAAACCCTCACCCTTTAAGAGAATTTTTCTGGCATGTGGAAGCCCATATTTGGACACAGCCCATATTTATGCTCTTGGGAAGCTTTTACCCTGGTCATATAATATTGGAACCAAAATCAGCTCTTGGGATCAGGATAAAAGGTTTTGCTATGAAAGACTCAGCAAGTCTGACTCTAGTGCCTGCTGACATTCCATCCTTGAGTTGGAGCTAATCACTTGAGAGGTGCTTAGAGGTTATTTTGGAGCCTATATGAAGGACAGAAAGCCCTGTAGGTTTTGCCATGCTGAATCCTTCTTGCTTATCCTCAGAGATTAAGCATTTTTTATTCTTATACATGTTACGGTATTAGAAATGCATGTGATAGAGTGCAGAGAAAGGGCTGGGTTTTTTATAGCTCTGTGAATTTCATCTGGGGGAAAGTGGACTGACTGTCCTGGACAGTAGCAATAAATGCTGCTGAATGACTTTGTGCTTAAGGCTCTAGACTGGAATTCAGGATATCTCAGTTCTGCTTTTGCCTCCTCCAAGGTAGACTTGCTATTTGACTTTGGGCAGGTCAGTCTTGACGTGCCTCAGTTCCTCATCTGTAGAATGGACTTAATAGTACTGCCTACCTCACAGGGGTGTTTGTGAGATGCTCAGAACTAATGGCAATGGAGGCCATTTGGGTACTCTAGACAGCATTACAACAATGAAAGGTAAGGAGATTTGACTTGCCCCACACCACATCAGGCCCCTCCTCGCCTGGCAGGACCATCTTTAGTTGAGGCTCATAAATTTTAAATGTTTTTATTACAGTAGCAGCCAAAGGCCACATTCAGTATCAGAGGTACACATGCAGAGACAATCCCTGTCCTCGATACCTTACAATCTAAGAGTCCATAAATAATACCCCTTAGTCAGTGTGATACTCCCGAATTAGCTAGGCTGGAACAATCCTCTTTAAAAACAATTTGGGAAAGAGGAAGGGAAGAAAGAGAGAGAGAGAACGAACACACACCACCAGGACTCAAAGCCCAAGAGAGGATTTTCTGGAGAAAGATTTTTCTTGGCAAGATCTGATCAATATTTTACTTCCTGGCTCATCTAGGGAAAGCCTCCCCTGAGGGACACTTCAGGCTTCCAGGATTGTGCATCCTATTTCATTTCCTGCCTTCAAGCTTTGCAGGACTCCAGTCTTGTCAGCACAGCACAGAGTTTATCCACAGAGACACACTTTAAAAAACTATATTGTAACAAGGAAAGCAAATAATTTGAACTGTTTTAAATCAGGATTTTCCCTCCTGCTGTGTTAATTATAACCTTCCTGAGTGGGGGGGTCATGGGCTCTTGGTTGACTCGCAGCTCCAATGGAGTCTGGAAATAAGTGATGAAAATTAAACAACACAATCTCTATTACAGGACTATATAGACGGCTCCTTAACAGGGAAAAGTTCTGTGAGACACAGAGTGTATTGCAAATATAACCTTTACAATTCTGATTGTGCACAGCAGCTGCCAGAAAGAAATACCAGCAGGAATGGAAAAATGTTTCCATTTATTTTACTAGGCCTTGTGCCACTAAACCTGGAATTGGGATGGTGGGAGTCCATCGTGGAAATAATAGGTGTTTTGACAATTCACTTGATCAACAAACTCATTTTGTAGCTGCTTTTATAAGACACTATAAATGCCATTTGTACCCAAACCAGTAAAGCGCTGGGCAACCCAACGGGTTAGTTCAAATCAGTTTAAAGCGTGGAAATTGGCCCCCACTCTGCAATGCAGAAACGAAAAACTGAACTTTAGACCACTTCCTCTACCTAGAAACAAGGCATGGAGGAATTTCCACAAATCCCAAGGCTGTCATGACTTCCACTTCTAGACTTGGAAAAAGAAATACCAGGACATTCCTTTGTTGTTCCAGCTCACTCACTGTTTGATCTGTTTTTCTTCAGCTGAGCCAATTAAAGGATCCTGTTTTGCCCAGGAAAAAGCCTAAATCAGTAACAAACAGCAAGCTTTCTTCTGCGATTTTAATGAATTGTTCTTTGAGCTGAATCCAAACCTGATGCTTTGCTTTGGTCCGCGTGGTTTAATGCTTAAACCAGTGGGTCTCAAACTTTTTTTTACTGGCGACCCCTTTTTACACAGCAAGCCTCTGATTGCGACCCCTCTAATAAATTAAAAACACTTTTTAATATATTTAACACCATTGTAAATGCTGGAGGCAAGCAGGGTTTGACAGCTCATGACCCCCGAGGGGTCCCGACCCCCAGTTTAAGAACCTCTGGCTTAAACCATACTGTGGCCAGAAAAAGAAAGGGTTACAGGCATTTCTACTACTTGCTCACTCTATCAAAAGAAACATTATATTGCTGTATTTATTAAATTGTGTCTCTTTTAGATTACGTCTCCTCCTGCTTTTGTTCATGTAACAATGGGACTACAGCAACTGCTAACATGGAGAAGCAATATTAGGAAAGTATTTACGGGTCCTTAACTGTCTTCACTGTGGTAAGTGTTTTGTCCATTTTGAAAGTATCAGTCTCTCCTTCCCATCTGTTGTTTCCCTCTCTTCTCTGCAAATGCTACTTTGTTGTCTGGTCCTTCTCTCCCACTGCATCTCTCTTCCTGATGTTTGGTTCCCTCTTCCCTTTGCATCTCTGGGCATATTGCCTGGATCCTTTACTTGTTCCTCCCCTATATATTCCTCTCCCATTGGCAGCTAACAGCTCCACTCCCACCAGTGGCTGTGGTCAGGGCCGGCTCCAGGCATCAGCCTTCCAAGCAGATGCTTGGGGCGGCGGGGGCAGTCCGTGCGCCGTTAGGGCGGCACGCGCGTTTCCGCGGTGGCGGCAATTCGGCGGCAGCTTCTGTGTTCAGCTGCCCGCGGCGGCAATTCGGCGCGCTGCTTGGGGCGGCAAAAACAGTAGAGCCGTCCCTGGCTGTGGTCCCAGAGTACAGTTCCCATTTCCTCCCATGTTGCAGTGACCCCTAAGCTCCTCCTCCTCCTCTCCAGCTACTTGTACAGGCTTCCGGGCTATTCTTTGCAATTAAGAACCTGGAGGAGGCCTGAAGAAGCAGATGGAAACAAGGAGGAGAGCCAGCATCATGTGACCAGCCAGCAGACCACCTGCAACTTCTCTGCAGACTAGTTTTGAAACCGCTAGTCTAGTGTATAGAATCTGCTAATCAAGGCCTGTTAATTCTGCCAGGGTCAAGCATGCTAGCAGTCCTTGATCAGCCAGCTAAGTATATCAGATCTCTAGCACAGTGTATCCATGCAATGCTAGTTTCCATGAGGGTCCATCTTTTCCATTTCTTCCCTTAATTCTGATTGAACTCTGGAAGGAAAAAGTCCCATTCCTTGGACTTACAAAAAATCCCATTGCTGTTAAATTACAAGATTTAAATAAATAATATTCACTTGTAAAGTCTCAAATAGCCACCAATGTGTTGCAGTATTTTTATATCCAACAAGGAAACCCCAGTACAGAGAGATTAAGTGACTGCCCCAGGTTGCACAGCCAGTGAGTTAGAAGTAATTAGAAATCATAATAAACAAAAATCATTCATTCAGAAGCATAATCACAAACAATACAATAGGGAATAAATGACTTCAACTCTAAGGAAACATCCATACTTCAGGCAGGCAGGAGAAAGACATGAACCTTGAAGTTGATGGAGGACTGTGTTCTTGTTGTTCAACTGAAGTAATTACCGTAATTTCCTACATATAGGGGGAAATCAAAAGGTGAAGTGGGTGTTGTTTGTGTCATCAGCACTGACTCAGTGCCCCATTTGACATTAGCGGGGGCTGTTCTGTGGAAGCTGCCACCTTTTAGAGGAGATATATCCAAATTATATATTATTAAAATACTACATGAGAAATCCTAACCACTTTTGGTTATTAAAGATCTTACTGACTGCACTACTCATAAGCATAGCTGTGTTAACTTCAGTGTCCTTACCAGAATTCCAGTTCATATTTGCCTACCTAATATCCTATTACGTTTGAAGTCACATAAGTGTCTAAACTGTTGTGTGGTCTTGCTGTGCGCTGTCAAACAGCTGCTGTGTGCCACTGTAGAGGTAATTTCATTTCAGCAGTTGAAGTGATCCGACTATAACCCATACTGACGTAATAAGGATGTTATGAGCCTTAATTAGCTCATGTTTATAGAGTGCTTTTAGATTCCTGGAAGATAGATACTACAGACAGGGGAAAGTATAATCATTATTATTAATAAACATCCTCCAGCTCGTGCAAGTTGAAACCTGACTGCTGCATCCATTTAATTCCAGCTGTGCTTTAAAAATCTGCTGGTCCTGAGTAGGGTTCAACCCTGGGAACTGACACCAAGAGCTTCTGTGATGGGTCTCACTCACCACTAGGGCAGCTCCTCCTGACTGCTCTGGAGATTAGCTCCTTCCAGGTCTACCATCCCCTTCTGTCAGTCATTCGTGTGCCGGGCCATCCTTCTCTCTCTGTGATTCAGGATACTCTCTTCATGGCTTGGACCTCCAGTCAGGTCACTGTGTGTTTTCCCCTTCCCGGGGTTTATCAAAGTCTCTCCATCCAAAATGGCAGTCTTCTCCCTCACTGCCCTGACTGTGCCACTTCCCCAGTGGCTGGTAGAAGAACCCGGGCTGCCCTCTCCTCTGGGTTCCAGCTCAGGGGCCCTCTAATTAGCAACCATGGTCTGCAGTGTCCTACTTTGTTGCCATTTCACTGAGCCTTTGCCATCTCTCCCTCTCTCAGGCTTTCACTCCACCACTGTTCTGGATAAATCCTTCCTTCAGGGCCTGGATCCCAGAGTTTCTACTCTGCCCCTCGGTTTCCTTCCTCTCCTCTCTGACATCCAGAGAGTGGCTGCAGGCTCCCTCACCACTGCCCACGTCCTGGCTCTTTAATAGCTCTGCCTGTTCCTTCTCAGCTTGGCTTCATCATCATTCCGGGGGTTACTTAGGTCACAGCTGAGGGGAATTAGGTGGCCTATCTGGTTAATCAGCCCCTTCTCAGCCTCACCAACATCGTCAAGGCTAGTGTAAGGTGAACATCCCATCACAGCCTTTTAGATTATTTTAATGGCATCTATGGGGTGGCAGGGAGGAGGCTGATCTCCTGGACCTCTGGGTCCTGGACTACCCAGGTCCCTAAGGCTCATCACCATGGCTTGAACCCAGAAGCAAACAGGAAGCCAGGAGTGCAGGTGTAATGTGTTTACAGGTGCTTGTCCCATTCAGTTGTTGGGCAACTGTCCTCAACTAGCTGGAGTCTCCAGGTAGGCAACAATATGACGGGATCCCTGGGGTGCAGCCTGAGACTGCTGTGCCCCTTTAACTCTCCAGCCTGGGCTGTCTCGCACAATGCTTTGCTAGTGACAACCAGCAAACCCCTCCAGGCACTGTGATCACTCAACACAACAGCATGTGGCACTCCCCACCCAGATCGATTGCATGAATGCTCCCAGAGCCACTCATGAATCACACAGAAAAAGGCACCAGCCAAATCCCCCCAGCTCCCAGTAGGGTGACCAGATGTCCCGATTTTATAGGGACAGTCCCGATATTTGGGGCTTTTTCTTATATAGGTGCCAATTACCCCGTACCCCCATCCCGATTTTTCACACTTGCTATCTGGTCACCCTAGCTCCCAGCCTTGTACCTCAGGAATATACGAGCAGTGCAAATTTATTAATTGGTTCGCCACTTCATCAATGGAAAGTGGATATACACCAGACTTTGTAAACCTGAGCAAACTCCCTTTCCAAACACTTCAGGCAAACTCACTGGTAAAGATAAACAGTTAAACACATTTATGGACTACAAAAGATAGATTTTAAGTGATTATAAGTGATAAGCAAAAAGTCGGAGTGGTTACCAAAATAAAATAAAATATAAGCAGGCAGTCTAAACTCTCAACCCTATTAGACTGGGTAACATCTAAATTAAGCAGTTTTTCTCACCCCACTGGACATTGCATTTCATAGTACACAGGTTTCACTCTTGAAACTTGGGCCAGTCCCCTCTGTTGGAGTCTTCAATCTTTGAGTGTCCTTGTTGCTTGCAGCGTAGGTGGGGGAAAGGAGAAAAGCAAAGCATGCGGCCCCTGTGTTCTGTTTTATACCCTTAGTCCATGTGCTTGGAGAACACAAGTCCAGGCAGTTCTGGGGGGCATTGCTGAGTCCCCAGGCAGGGTTGAGCAATTCCCCTGGTGTGGCCTTCTGTAGGTGAGTCATTGAATTGTAACTCCCTTGCTGGACAATGGCTGTTGATGGGTTGTTCGACACCCACCCAGGCGTTGGTTACTTTCCTTGCTGTTGTCTCTGGGGAGCTAATATCTGGCTGATTCTCTAACTTACAGCATGTTTTACTGACAACCATACAACAGAATCTCGTAACTTCATATGCACTCATGATATACATATTTAGACAGAACACAGAACAGTGACTTTCACCAGATCATAACCTTTCCCCTGATACCATACCTGGCATGCTTTATAGGCAAGATCACAATTATATAAAATTGAGAAATATGGGGATTACAGGGCACTCCCCCAAGGTATAGAATGTCACAAAGAAGGAGCACATTACAGTGCACTAGCCTGCAGGGGACAAAGAACAGTTATAAGACCCAGATCAGAGAGGAATGGCTGCAACCTTCTGGCTAGTTGTGGAGCGTGAAAGCTAATACATGCCACTGCTGCTACCTGACATCCCAGGAGCAGCAATGAAACCAACTGAACGGGATAATAGGGCCGTGAACCATTTTGGAGAAAGGCAGGTGTACACTCTCCACAGTTGAGGCAGAAAAACTCTACCCACTTCTATGTCTCCCTCTCCAACAGTTTTCTTTTCCACCTTACCCTGGTTGATCTGCAGCCAGCTATTTTTCATCCCGATCCTCATCTCAGTCATGAGTAGGAGAGTAACGAAAGACAGTGGAATGGGAGTCCAAAGAAAAGGAGATACAGAGTTGAATACCATTACCCTACAGATAACACTACAGCCCAAGCAGCTCACAATCTCTCTTATTGGCTTCACATACATATTGAACCAGAGGAGTCACAAGATGGAACTACACCTCTACCCCGATATTACGCGACCCGATATAACATGAATTCGGATAGAATGCGGTAAAGCAGCACTCCGGGGGGCGGGGGGGCTGTGCGCTCCGGCAGATCAAAGCAAGTTCAATATAATGCGGTTTCACCTATAACGCGGTAAGATTTTTTGCCTCCCGAGGACAGCGTTATATCGGGGTAAAGGTGTCTATGGAATCCTGCATGTGAAGACCCTCAGAGATGAAACATTTCACAGTACAGCTCTCTGACAGAAAGGAGTGTAGCCAATAGAGTGACTTCCATTCAACAACGCCAGACCCTGCAGATAGGTCAACAATAACCCACATCCCAGGCTATAAATGGCTGCAGATAAGAAGAAAATGTCCATGCTGATTTTATTTATCACTAGAAGGAAATCATCAACCATTGATATCAATACAATCTCCATCTTCTACCAGAACAACTAGGATTGAAGAAATCTATGGAATCCAAGTCTCAGAGGATTTTGTTAATGGATTTTTCTTCATGATTTAGTTGAAGCAATTCCTATCTGGAAAAAATAAAGATTAATTTGACTCCTTGTAAATTTTTTCAGAACCCTACTGTTGTATTAGAGCTGTCTTTTTGGTAACATCTTATCATACAGGGACTCATTAACCAGAGATTCCATGTGCTGTTTATTTTCCATTTGTCCATATGTTCCCCACAAATCCAGCCTCGCCTCCGTTTTAAGTTTATACTTAGAAACTGTAATTGCAGCAGATGAATAAAGGCATGACAGAAGACGGAAGCAACACAAGTGAAAACAAACATACCATATGTTTCAGATTCCTTCATTCCCCAAGAAGTGAGATTCTGTGAAATGCTCTAATGTTTTGATCATGTTATCCTGAGAGACATAAAAACTGTTCCAGGAAAATGCCTCCTAAGTCACTAAAGTGTGATTGGAAAACTAGTATCAAAGCAAGGGGTAGCTGGCTCCTCTTTTGACTGTCATTCAGAAATTTCAGGTCACAAAGTAGGACTGGAGTTTCTTTCAACACTGAGACCACAGTTCAATCAGAACAACACTGAGCACTTACATAACACTGGATGTGCCTAATTCAACCCTGGTGCATTCAACAGAGTTAAATCAGGGATACATTTTGCTTAACATGTTCAAACCACTGCACAAACATTAACTACTTAATTCTCACAACCCCCATGGGAGGTAGCTAAGAAAGTATTATCTGCTTTATATAAAAATGGGGGAAGTAATGTTGAGAGGATGCACGTATCCAATGCCACACAGTGTGTCAGTAGCAGAGCCAGGGTTAGAACACAGGACCTGATGCCACCCATCAGACTGTGCATCTGTCATCTCCAAAGGCATTCAAGGCCAACATTTTCAAAAGTAGCCTCTGAATTTGGGTGTCACAGTATCTAGGTGCCCAACGGGGCACATTGTGCCTGCTTTTCAGAGCTGTTCACGACCCACAGCTCCTGGTGGAAGTCAGTGGCGGCTGTGGCTCCTCACCATCTCTGAAAATCAGGCACAAGGTACACATGATCCTCAGCTATGCTGAGGTCACACACACTGCAATTGACAAGAGTCAGGCAAAGATGGCTGTGACACAACTTTCATCATTCCTAAGACTGACCAGAGGCTAAATCAACCCTCTGTGTAAGTCAGAGTTCCCTGGGGACTGTTCCACCAGAATTTAATGAGCTCTGGCCCCACCCCCTGAATATCCTAGGGACCAGTCCATCAGCTGAAGATGGTCAGAATGAATGAACTCTGACCTCACCCCTTTGGTCTCTTAGGGATTGTTCCACCAGCTCAAGATGCCCAGCATGTAGTGTGCCCTGGCCTGGCCCCCTCCCAGCCTCAGCTACACCAGTTGTACACCCCTAGAGGATTCACCTAGTAGGAGAATCCTCTGCTTCCACCTTTTCAGCTGTGTCATGCTGTGTGAGCAGCATAAAGCAGCCAGGAGGGCCCAGGATCTGACCTGACATCTTAATTCGGGCACCCAAAAACCAGAGGCCTACAAAAGTGGTAAACTCTTCTGAAAGCGTGGCTGCATATCTGTGGTTCTTCCAGTGAACACTGAAGAATCTGTGGAAATAATCCTATTTTTATAGCCAAAAAAAGAAAAAAAATTATTTCTAATTTCATATCACCACTAACGAGTATAAATGCACCGGAACAGCTGCATGCGGTATATGTTGCCAACTGCTTAATGGTTACCATATTTGCTTATGTGTGGTCATGTTCTCTATGGATATCCATTTTTGACATATACATTCCTAATGTTCTTGGAAATGCTATGCATCAAATGCACTGCCATCATACTGCATTATCCTGATTTATCTAGCACTTTTAATACCCAAGTGCTGGCATATGCGACACTGATGTTGCTGAGGGCAAGTCTACGCTGCAAAATTTTGTCAGCATAACTACCGTATATACTCGTTCATTAGCCCATTTGTTTATAAGTCGACCCCCCCAAGATGGATAGGTAAAAATAGCAAAAACTGTATGACCCTCTCATAAGCCGACCCTATATTTCAGGGTTTGGGAAACTTTGGCTCCTGGCCCGTTAGGGCAAGCCGCTAGCGGGCCTGGACGTTTTGTTTACCTGGAGCGTCTGCAGGCATAGAGCCCCTCAGCTCCTGTTGGCCGTTCCCAGCCGAAGGGAGCTGCGGGAAGTGGCGCCACTTCCTGCAGTTCCCATTGGCTGGGAACGGCCAACAGGAGCTGAGGGGCTCTATGCCTGCAGACGCTCCAGGTAAACAAAATAACAATGTATTATTCAATTCAATGATTCCATAGAGCAGTGGTTCTCAAAGGCGGTCCACCGCTTGTTCAGGGAAAGCCCCTGGCGGGCCGGGCTGGTTTGTTTACCTGCCGTGTCCACAGGTTCGGCCGATCGCGGCTCCCACTGGCCGTGGTTCGCTGCTCCAGGCCAATGCGGGTGCTGGCCGCCCTTCCCGCAGCCCCCATTGGCTTGAAGCGGCGAACCGCGGCCAGTGGGAGCCGCGATAGGCCGAATCTGCGAACACGGCAGGTAAACAAACCGGCCCGGCCCGCCAGGGGCTTTCCCTGAACAAGCAGCGGACCAGCTTTGAGAACCACTGCCATAGAGTTTAAAATCATCAAATTTTGGTGTAGACCCATTTATAAGCTGACCCCCGCTCTATGATGCGTCACTTTTTTACCAAAAATATTCGGCTTATGAACGAGTATATACGGTATGTTCATCAGGATTGAGAAAAAAAAACAACCTCACACACACCCTAGCTGCCATAGCTATTGTCAGCAAAACCCTCAGTGTAGATGCAACTGTGCAAACAAAAGAGTGCTTCTGTTGCTGTAGCTAGTGTCATTTGGGGAGGTGGTGTCACTATATGGCCAGCAAAACTCCTTCTTTCAACATATGCTGTGTCCTAACTCTGCTACTTGGAAAGAAGGGGGCAATGAGAGAGAACAGGACGGCATATCACTCCCTTTGCTGGAGCTGTATCTCGTCCTGGTGAGACAGCCTGGCTCCATCAATCTCGGTTAAGGAATGGGAGTCACTCTTGATCCTGTACCTCCCGTGTGGGACTACTCAACATGCACCCACAAGCTTTCAAACTGGCCCAGATTCCTATGCCCAGTGGTGGTATCTAGGAAGAGTACAGTGTTTGCAGAGAGTTCAGTTTAGTATTCTACAGATCAGAGAATTCCTATTCGTGGCAGCCATTTGACATCTAAGGAGGAGCTTCTCCAAAGCTGTGCTGATGAGTGCGAGATCCCAAGGCCAGTCATGAATAGCTCCCTGCTGCAGGTGACTGGCAGTGTAAATTGCTCCCATTTTGCCTTTCTGATGAGCCTTTTAGTCATGAGCAAAGATTGATACAATATCATTTCCCCCTGAGTCACGAAGAGGGAGCCCACTCAGTGATCCCTCATTCTCATTCCTTTTAGCTGAAGACTTTCTAGGACTCATCTTAAAGCCCATCAATGCTACTCCTTAGCCAGTTGGATGCCATTAAGCAACAGTTCATTCCCACAGGTTCAAAGGTGCTGCCTCTGCCACACTCCGAGCCCCTCCTGACCTGCAGAACCAGAGACCTGGAATCAAACCAGCGTCTTAGAACTTTTGAACCTTTTGAACAGGAAAAAAACAAGGTATAACCACACTAAGGAAGCATGCGTGCTTAGCCTTCTGTGACGGGGTCACTCACCGCTGGTGGCGCCTCCTCCTGGCCGTCCTGGGGATTTACTCTGGCCAGGTATTGCACCCTCCTCTGGTGGTGTCTCTCCTATCATTCTCTCACCGTCTGCCATTGAGGGCCTGCCTTCTACTCCGAGTTCCAGCTCAGGGGCCCTCCAGTCAGTAGCCAAGGCCTGTACTGTCCTACCTTGACGCTTTCCCCCTGAGCCATTTCCTACCTTCCTGGCTTCCCCCCCCCTCTGGGTTTGCCAACCTCCCAACTCCTTCTTCTCCGGGAGTAACTATGGACTACCTCTGTAGTCCGGCGCACACCTCTGTTCTCCCAGGGAGTGACTGCAGCCTACTTCTCTTCTGCCCCATTCTACTGCCAGCTACCTGGCTTTATACAGGCCACGCCCCTTTCTGCCCAGCTGAGCCTCTTCTAATTAGCTCCTTGTCTCCTTCTCCAGATGCAGCCAGGGCAGTTATTGGCCCACTTAGCCACCTTAACCCCTCCAGACATTGTGTGGGGTGGACATGCTATCACACCTTCCTATTGCCCAGGACTGTGCCCTGCAGACAGGGCTCATCTGACACTTACACAAGGAAATGCGGTCTCATTCTGATTTCAGACAGGCCTGCAGGTCATGTTGCCAACTCCAATCCATTTTTTATTCTAGGGCTTGCATATAGAGAGAGAGTGGCACTGGGTTTAACTAAAGGTGTGAATTTAAACCAGTTTAGTTAAATGGGTGAAAACCCATGTGGATGCTCTTATTTCAGTTTGAGGGTGGGCTTATTTCATTTTAGTGTAAGTCGATGTGGAATGGGTTTAAACTAAAACCAACATAAATAAGTGTTACTTTGAAACAGTGCTTTCCACCAGTTAAATGAAACCAGTGCAAGCTTGTGTGTAGACAAGACCTAACTTTCATCTTTCCAGCAACATGAATAGTACAAAACACCCTATACTCGAGAGGCCAGCGATGGGACACTATATGGAAAAAAATTCAAATGCTAACAATGATGCATGGCTCAAGTGGCAGAGGCGCTTCTGTTGGTATAGAGAAGATGGCATTTACATTATAGTTAGCATTTTTCTCTACGGTTCAGTTTGTAACAGAGGAGATCGACCATAAGATTAATGAGAGGAAAAACTGCAGCCACGGCAAATAAGAGTGACTCATGTCTAACTGATGTTCTTAATTTCTAATCTGGAGTAGTAATTTTCTACTGGACCAGATTGTAAGTATTTGTTCATACTGTTCAGACCATAGTTCATACACCAGCCCACAGTCAGGGCACTAGAGACCATCTATGTTTGATAGCTGAATGTGCCCAGTTTATCCAAATTCTGCCTCAGCAGTACATCAGAAAACAAGCTGGAGGGAGGAAAAACCCCTGCTGGGAAATTACAAAAGCAACGGTATCATCCAAACCACCCAACAGATGCATGCTTCTAGAAACCAACTGAATGTATGAAATTAATTAAAGGGAAAAGACTAAAAGCAGACTAAATACTGGAAATCAGGAACTGGAGCCCAATTCACATCATGATCGGAAAGGGAACTTCCCAATTTGATTGCAGAAAGCAATTTACTTCAATTAGCACGGATATAAACAGAGTGATTGCTTAATAGAAGTACTGCATCTCCAAAAAAACCCAAGCTGCCTTAATTGCATCTCTTCACTTGGTGTTTGCAGAACTTCAAAATGTACACTGGTGAGAGACAGGTTGGATTAACACTCTGTCACTCAGCGAGCATTGTGGCACAAATGTGCCTATTGCAGCTTGATACCAACACAGCCATTTGGGATGTGCATCCTGTTTTCAAAATGAGGCAGGCACGTGTCAGTCAGAAACACGGAGTTGACGAGGGATATAGCAGGAAGAGTTTTTCCTCCCCTTAAATTGCATAACACAATCAGTCAGATGTTTTTGTCTCTACGTGGTCATTGTTTAAAATATGCATGAGGTAATTTATAGTAAATTCAAGAAGCTTGGGCCTAGAGTATGCTCCTTCCTCTAGATTGCCAGCTGGAGGGGTTTGGGTAACGAATCATACTCAGCTGATAAAAGCCATTCTGCAAAACAGGCAGTGATGTCATAGCTAAAAGAAAGTAGGTTTATGGTGTCTGATACAGCCTTACACCCGTTATGCTTTCCTTAGCCAAATTCCATCTAAGAGTTTATACCACAGATTTTTTTGGAACTCTCTAACTTCTCAGATCTACAGACTCCAAAAGCAACGAAATTCCTCCCAATGATTTAGGAGCTTCATCCCAAGAAAATTGTAATGAGGAAAGGAAAATGACAGTGAAATAAACGCAAGTGCAAGAAATCAGGCATGAAATTGAAGAAAACACAAACAACTTATAAAAAATGGGGTACAAGAGATCGTGGGGTCAAAGCCAAGGGCAATGCCATTCCCTGGGAATTATTTTAAGTAAAATTGCAATCCTGTCCTGAAAAGTGGCTCTTTAAAAATGGTACCACTGGATCCCAAGTTTGTGTGTCTCAGTGGCTCCATGTCCAGTGTGCTCAGCCTACTACTAACTACTGACCCTGCAAACCCATTCCGGCATCTCAGAGTCAAGCTGGCATCTTTGTTACTTGTCACCAGTAACAAGGAAACGAAGGTTCTGCAGACCAAATTATGGTCTCAGTGATGTCTGCAAATGAGGCCTTCACTTACCCTATGTAACCATACCGTGGGCTCATGCAGTTGCACAGGTGTCAGTGGGGGCTTCATTTGGAGATGCTGGATCTTCACCAGTGGGTATAATTTGGCTTGCATAAGAGAAGAGTCCAGCCTGAATCCCAGATCCTTGGGTAAGTTTGCCAGGTCGGCAGATCAATGGGACTAGTGCCCTGCTTGTGCCAGGGCTACATTCCTCAAACTAAATTCATCCCTGCAGTAAGCCCCCAGAGTTACACTAGGGATTAACTTGACCCATTTATCATTGTACTCTCTCCTTTCCCCCTCTCTATGCTTTCAAGCCCCCACACCCACACACATACCCTCTGCTCCAAAGGCTCAAGCTCCTCACACAATTCCATGAACAACAGGCAGCATCAACCCCTCCGCCCCCCTGGGTATCAGTTATGAACAGCTGCATTGGTTGTGTCACTGCTGATCCAGCTGCAGAACATCTTGCATGCCAGATACTTCCGTGAGATCGAGCTGGGTTCTCTTGGCCTCCTCTGCTGGTTTTTCAATTAGATTTTCTCCTTAATACTCTGACAATGGGATAAGTCACTGAACCTCTCTGCCTCAGTTTTCCCATGTGAAAAAAATATATAGTCGGTGACACATAACTCAGAGGAATGTGGCAAGGGTTAATTTGCTAATGGTTGGAAAGTGCTCTAGAGATAACACATGCTAAATATTATTATCAAGAAAGATACACGTTGCACAAAGGTTAGGATCCTGGGTGTTTATTTTTTATTTTGAAAAGATGCCTATTTAGATGCAGCCCTCAGAGTCCTAGTAAGTGGCCAATGTGGCCTTTAGTGTTGCAAAGTACAGGCACCGTACCCTATTGAAAGCGTGGCTATAAACCGCTGACTTGAAGGAAATCCACCAGCTGGTACCATTATAAACTCTTGGATGCTATTATACATAACAGTTGCAAAGAGCTCTGTCCACGTGCTCATAAAAGCTGCCATAATTCCAGCCTACCACTATTAAGCAACAATAAAAAGATAATTTACTTGTTCCATTCACAACTTTTCCCCTAGTGTTGTTCTCAGGTATCTGAGAGTTCAAATGGCTGGGTCCCAAGTGGTAACTCCATGTACCATGGTAGGGACCTTTCTAGCGTACAGTACCAGTGAGGTGCTATAAAGACGATATGGCAAAGAAATTGAGAGCATGAGATCACTCATTATAATCCTTAGCTTCCATCTCAAACCACTCGCAGCCCTCATCCAAACCACAGACCAGCTTGGCAGTACCACTATCCTCTTACTGTTACATAAGTTTTTCAATGAAATAAATACAAAGTCATCTTGGAAGAATTTTAAAGGCCAATAAAAAAAATAAGCGATGTTACCACCAGTCCACTTATTTAGTGTTGAGTACTGTAGAGTTGAGTGTTGATGCAGTTTTATAGTGGAAGATACTAGAGGTTTTGAGGGCTGCTCTATAAAGAAGAGTGGCGATAGTCACATGAGCTGCAACTTGTGGACTTCCCAGGTCCACTGATATACAGCATGCAGGCTCCAGAACTCAGTGCGTAAAGAGCTTCATCACAAATCCTACCTTTTGGTTTCCAGAGCACTGTGCAGAGACATCCCTCCCAACCACATGTAGGGAAGTGGGGGAGTCAAGCAGGTGGAATGACTCACAAGAACACAGTTGCAGTCAGCAAGGTCTTCTCCTCAAGGGATAGTGTTTCTAACAAGAAAGCAAGATGAGCCAACAGGAGCAAGAAAGGGGTTATGTTCGTGGCATACAAACAGAGAAGTTTAATAAAAACATAAACAACTCATTTTGGAAGGTTGCAATATAACAACTTTATTTCTGAAAATCCAGAACTTTAACACACAAAAACCAAAATCAGAGAGAGACAAAGCAGGCTGCTTCTGAAGGCAAAGAGGCACCACTCATCCCACGTGGCTGTAGGCTGGCTCTTTGCAGATGCCCAGCTCACACGCTTCCCTACAGAGCCCCCTAGCCTGCAAGCAAGACCATTATCAACTTAAACCGGTAGCTTGTAATTTTAACACAGTTTTCCATACACCCTAAAAGGAAACAAGAAGACACTAAAACATGGGGTTCGATCCAGTTCTGTGACACTTCGTGACATGTAGCAGCGTGGTCGTCAACACCCTCTCTCTCGAAGCATATGTCACACTGCCGTTGGGAGGTGTGCACGTGGCACATAGCTGAGCTAGCTTTGATCTAGCAGTGAAACCGCAGCAGCACAAGCGATACAAACCTGCCTGGGACCCTGGGTTTGGGGGCATAATCAAATGTGGTTTGACAGCCATTTCCAAGCTTTCATGGACTTGATTCAAATTCTCGATTTCTGTGACCATGACAAAATCATTGCCTCACATGCTGCCCTCACACATCCCAATTGCAGTGTCGTCATACCTAAAGGCTGATCCCACGGAGCACAGCATCATGGCTGCTGTCTGCAGAGAAACCCTTTTCTCAATACTTCTTGCAGCATCCTAACACTCTGTAGATACCTGCCTACTTGTTTCCCATAAAACGTTGGTTCCACCTGCCCTTCAGAGACTGCAGGAACTACAGGGCCAAACTAGCATTACAGCAAGTCAGGGTAGCTTATGCTCTGTCCCCTTGTAGCATTAATGCTAAGTGCATAACTCAGCTAGGAGTGGGATGTGTACATTTGTCATGGACTCCACACTGCATCCAAGCAACGGCAGAATGGCAGGTGTCGATTAGAGCAGTTTTACCAGCTGCAAACACAGAAGAGTTACACTGAAACACTCGCTGACAATCAGTAGCATTTATTTATATCAGGGTGGAATCATTACACTCTACATCAGCTGGGGGAACTAAGCCCCTGAAATGAGATGTGGGTTTTAAACGTTTGTTAGTTTTTTTAGCACTTAAAAAGTTGCCTTAATTGGCAACATGTTCCCATGAAGGCCGGGTGTTGCCTGTTCTGCTGGTTGACGTAAATAACTACAAAGGATCATGATTTTAAATCTTCAGAAAACTACTAAGTACAATTACAGAGCAACTTTATTTGCCATAACATCTTCAATGCAAACTGTCCAGAAGCACTTTGCAGAGTTTAATATACTAGAGTTGCTGACTTAAAAGACCCTAATGTTTAAAACAGGTAAGAAAAGAGATGTTTTCGGCTGAGCTTTTTAAATATGAGAGAGTCACTGAAGTGCAGCTATCCAGAGAGGACGTCCTAGATGACAGGAGCTGCAGAGAAGAAGGCTCTTGCACCAACACTAGCTACATTTTTTAGATTGACAGAGGAGAAGCCAGTGGTAGACAAAGCAGGTTTGTAGAGAAAAAGTAAGGGCCCCACTTCTGGGCTTCATTACAGACCCTCTTTGCAGCTTCTGAGTTATAAAAATTAAAGCAGATGTACCTCCTTCCCTAGGAATTCCCCTAGCAGCCCTTCCTGGGTGGCACAGGGCTGCCAGTACCGTCATAAACCAGCCCCAATGTAGAGGGAAGGTTGCATATTGGAGGGGTGTTGGGACACAATGGGGCATAGCCAAAGTGTTCTGGACTGGTGGTGGGCCCCTGCAGGACCGCTGCAGCTTGGATGTATGTTAGCATGCCCCTGGAGCTGCTCTCACCTGCGCTGGGGGGCCCAAGCCAGCCACCAGCTTATCCCCATATAGTTCCCATCACTCCTAGGCTGCACCTCTTGCTATAGGTGTAGTAAAGCAAGTTATATGATTGCAAATGACTATTATTACCCATTGATAGTGATTATAGTACATTGCTGGGTCTTTTATTTCAAGGAACAATGCTCATACGGCTGTGTGAACCAGGCCAGCTATTTCTAATGGGCACAATTCAGCTCTCACTCTCACCCATGCAAAGGCTGATGACAGTGGAGTCTGCACAGATGTAACAGGGCAGGTCCGGCCCACCCTATGCATAAAAGACTCAGATCCTGCTGAGCTTTCTCTCACTGCAATGATGTATTTTCCCAGTCTAACAACTGTGATTCTGGGGATGCTACCAAGGTGGGTTAGGGTATAGTTGTTGGAACTAGGGGTGCTGCCGCATGAAGTAGTTACCATCATACACAGGATTTACAGTTTGATTCAATGGCTCTCAGCACCCCCACTATACAAATTGTTCCAGCATCCCTGGGTTAGGGCATTAGTGATTTCTGGTAATGCCCACGACATACCAGGCACTTTCCATACACAAAAGAAGTCCCAGGCTCTGCCCCAAAGATGTCTAAGGGTTATCTCTACAGTTCAATGAAACTCCCGTGGCTGGCCCAGGTCAGCTGACTCAGACTTGCAGGGCTCAGGTTGTGGGGCTATAAAATTGCAGCATAGACATTTGGGCTCAGGCTGGAGCCCAGGCTCTGAGACCCCAGGATAGAGAGGGTACCAAAGCCCAGGCTCCAGCCCAAGCCTCTACCCTGCAGTGTTATAGCCCCGAGCCAAAGACCCATACACCCAAGTCCGCTGACCTGTGCCAGCCTCAGGCGTTTTATTGTAGTGTAGACATACCCTGAAAGGGAGGTCAGCTGCCAGAACCCAAGTGGTGAATAACAGCAGTACCCGTGGAGGTCTGCTCTACGTTGAGTTTTCAGTCCGGCCCTTTGCTTGATGATCAATGAGCCAGTGGAGGGAACCTTTTCAGATATGATGGTAGATACATACAAACAAACTGGCATTTGGTCAGCCAAGAGATCCAGGGGATGGAGGGGTTTTGGCTTTGTCTTGATACAGGCCCAGCCCCATATCTCAGGGGTCTCTCAACAGAAGGAGGGCTCAAAATGGAGGGCAGTTTCACCGTCTTGTGGAAGGACCTGTGTGTTGATACAGCAGGCCTCACAGGACCTTGAAAAGGAGGGCCTCAGAAGTTCATGTCTAAACAGGCTCAGAACCAACTCGTCAGTATATGTGGAAGAAGAACCCCTCACCATTTCTAAATCTCTCTCTCTTTTTCTGTTTGTTTTTCTCTCTGATGATTCCTCTCCCATAAAGGACAATTGAGCTGGATGAGTTCAGTGTTTGCAGATATCCTGCTGTTGCCCTGCAATAAAGCACTTTTCAGAAGATGGAGTTCTGTGCACAGAACTCCATCTTTCAGAGCACAGTTCTAACCACTGAAACAGGTAATAAACATTCAGATAATGTTAGTTTCCTTGCAATTTTCCTAAAGCAGCATTTCTTTATTCGCTTACCCACAAGCACATGAAAGAATCAAAACAGGCTTTTTCTGCAAGCAACTCAAACTATTATCAGTGAATGTTCCTTACTTTGGAAAATAGCTGTTCACAAGTGAATGCTCATGTCAGCAGAATGGATTTTATTTGCACCCATAAAGGGTTTGAAACCGAAAATGACCCTCTCCCGCCTTAAACAATATGGGAAAAAATTTCATCTGGCATCAGCCCAGCTACTCAATTTTGCACCCATAGAGCAGGTAGTTGGTGAAGGGTGGGAGTTATCTACCCTGTCCGCATGTGCAAATGGGATAATTACACACCTGGATGGGTTCATGTGGAAAATTAGAGGCCATATTAAGAAGATGCAGAATGCGCTCCCTTCTTCAAGTCATGGTCCTGCCTTCTCCCTGCCTCTTTTGGGGTGGTCACTACCACAGTCCACACACAGTCCTTGTGCTCAGGGCAATACAAGGAGCATGACTGCACTTTGCTTCAGCACGGGCAGCAAAGCGGAGAGCAGCTCCTTGCGGGCCTGCACAGCAGCACATCACACCCAGCCCCTTAATGCCAAGAGTCACCATGACACACTCCCAAAGCTAGAGATGAACCCATCACAGGAAACAAGAAGAACCAAGCAAGGACAAGACAGTACAACATGGCAAGGTGTGGATTTTGTCAGGGAGTGTCGGGGCAAAACTCACTGACTTCAACAGGAGCGAGATTTGGAGCAAGATCTATCATTAGAGGAGCTAGTTCTTTATAACTCATTGCCTCAGACTGGCCATGGGCAGCTGGTGCCACTACGGAGTTTGTTTCCACAGACTGCACAGGCTCAGCTGAGCCACTGAGCTGGTAAAGTAACTAGGCAGGCTGTGAGTTGCTGCTGGGATTTGTGTGGGATACAGGAAGGCCTGGGGGACTGGCTACTTGCTGTTTGTTATGGGGTGAAGAGGAAGCTCTAAGTGGTCTTCTGTCCTCTATTAACAGCAGGATGGAGTCAGGACGGAGCCAGCAGGCTGCAAAGTCAGCCTTGTTTTTAAACACACATGGCAGGGCCAAGCCTTTTAACCCTCCAGCACCCCATGGTTCCTGGAATAAGAAAACAGTAGCCTTTGGTCTAGAAGCGCAACAGCTGCGCCTAGCTCAGGGCATTTCTCTGCTAGCTCAGAAACAAACAAAAGATAAGATTATATTGTGATAAAAGGAGCAACCCTTTTATAGGGGGTTATTAAAACCAGGCAGTCTGGACTGTATATCATGCTTTGTACTCAAGGGCTATCCTCTTACTGGATCCATGGCACAAGTGAACCATCTCAGAAACAGGACCACCCAAGGCAGTCATCTAGTGACTGTCCTGAGAATGGTTTATTTTGTATATACCATTTCTCAGGCCTCCTGATCATTAACGCCCTGGAAGAGCCGTAAGAGCACGTTGTGCCTCTGTTCCCTTTGTTGTCCCACTTGCAAGAATAAAGTGATAGCGGAGCATTAATAGCTCGTCTATCCAGTCAGTTACACTAATGGAGAAAGGAGCTCGGTTTTGAGTCTTGTAAACTGTTGGGTTCATGGGAGGCATCCTGGCCCTAGTCGTTAGAGCACAGGACTGCAGGTCAGGAGACAGGGCTATGTCCCCAAATCTATCCCTGACTCAATGTGAATTTAACTGCTTTGTCTCTCAGTTTCTCCAGTGATAAAATGGGGATAATACAATTTACCCACATATGAAAAGGGCTTTGTGGGTCCCTGGTAAAAAGTGCTGTAGTATTAGATAGACAAATGCATTCTGACTAATTTTGAATGTTTGATCATGCACAGCTCCTAGAACTTGCACCTAATGAACCCATCTGAGGTGCTCAAGTACCACAATGATGGGTGCAGGAGAAGAACATGGATAGAAACAGACAAATACCAACACTTAGGGTATGTCTACACTACAAAATTAGGTCGAATTTATAGAAGCCGGTTTTATAGAAATCGGTTGTATACAGCCGATTGTGTGTGTCCCCACATAAAATGCTCTCAGTGCATTAAGTCGGCGGACCGCGTCCACAGTACCGAGGCTAGCGTCGACTTCTGGAGCGTTGCACTATGGGTAGCTATCCCACAGTTCCCGCAGTCTCCACCGCCCATTGGAATTCTGGGTTGAGATCCCAATGCCTGAATGATGCAAAACAGTGTCGCGGGGGGTTCTGGGTACATGTCGTCAGGCACCTCCCCCTCCGTCAGAGCAACGGCAGACAATCGATTCGCGCCTTTTTACCTGGGTTACCTGTGCAGACAACATACCACGCCAAGCATGGAGCCCGCTCAGCTCAGCTCACCGTCACCATATGTCCTCTGGGTGCCGGCAGACGTGGTACTGCATTGCTACACAGCAGCAGCTAATTGCCTTTTGGCAGTAGACGGTGAAGTATGACTGGTAGCCTTCATCGGCGATCTGGGTGCTGGCAGACGTGGGGCTGCATTGCACACAGCAGCAGCCCCTTGCCTTTTGGTAGAAGATGGTATATTACGACTGGTATCCGTCGTCATCGTACTGCAGTGGCTGTCAATCATGGGCACCTGGGCAGACATGCTCAGTCCTATCGAACTGTCTTGATGATGATGGCTATCAGTCGTAGTATGCTATTTTTTGCCAAGCGCCCAGTATTTTCTGCCAAGCACCCAGAAGATGCCGAGGGCTATCAGTCATGCTGCACCGTCGTCTGCCAGCTTAAGATGTAAAAAATAGATTTGTTCTGTATTCATTTGCTTCCCCCTCCCTCCGTGAAATCAACGGCCTGCTAAACCCAGGGTTTTGAGTTCAATCTTTGGGGGGGGCCATTCTGTGTGACAGTTGTTTGTGTTTCTCCCTGATGCACAGCCACCTTTGTTGATTTTAATTCCCTGTACCTGTACGCCATGTCGTCACTCGCCCCTCCCTCCCTCCCTCCCTCCCTCCGTCAGATACTAGTTTCGTGCCTTTTTTCAGACCAGATGCCATAGCACTGGGATCATGGAGCCTGCTCAGATCACCGCGGCAATTATGAGCACTATGAACACCACGCGCATTGTCCTGGAGTATATGCAGAGCCAGGACATGCCAAAGCAAAACCAGGACCAGCCGAGGAGGCGATTGCAGCGCGGCGACGAGAGTGATGAGGAAATTGACATGGACATAGACCTCTCACAAGGCACAGGCCCCAGCAATGTGCAAATCATGGTGTTACTGGGGCAGGTTCATGCCGTGGAACGCCGATTCTGGGCCCGGGAAACAAGCACAGACTGGTGGGACCGAATCGTGCTGCAGGTGTGGGACGATTCCCAGTGGCTGCGAAACTTTCGCATGCGTAAGGGCACTTTCATGGAACTTTGTGACTTGCTTTCCCCTGCCCTGAAGCGCCAGAATACCAGGATGAGAGCAGCCCTCACAGTTGAGAAGCGAGTGGCGATAGCCCTGTGGAAGCTTGCAACGCCAGACAGCTACCGGTCAGTTGGGAATCAATTTGGAGTGGGCAAATCTACTGTGGGGGCTGCTGTGATCCAAGTTGCCAGGGCAATCAAAGACCTGGTGATATCAAGGGTAGTGACTCTGGGAAACGTGCAGGCCATAGTGGATGGCTTTGCTGCAATGGGATTCCCAAACTATGGTGGGGCCATAGATGGAACCCATATCCCTATCTTGGCACCGGAGCACCAATCCACCGAGTACATAAACCGCAAGGGGTACTTTTCAATGCTGCTGCAAGCCCTGGGGGATCACAAGGGATGTTTCACCAACATCAACGTGGGATGGCCGGGAAAGGTACATGATGCTCGCGTCTTCAGGCACTCTGGTCTATTTCGAAAGCTGGAGGAAGGGACTTTCTTCCCGGACCAGAAAATAACCGTTGGGGATGTTGAAATGCCTATCGTGATCCTTGGGGACCCAGCCTACCCCTTAATGCCATGGCTCATGAAGCCGTACACAGGCAGCCTGGACAGTAGTCAGGACCTGTTCAACTACAGGCTGAGCAAGTGCCGAATGGTGGTGGAATGTGCATTTGGACGTTTAAAAGCGCGCTGGTGCCGCTTACTGACTCGCTCAGACCTCAGCGAAAAGAATATCCCCATTGTTATTGCTGCTTGCTGTGCGCTCCACAATATCTGTGAGAGTAAGGGGGAGACATTTATGGCGGGGTGGGAGGTTGAGGCAAATCGCCTGGCCGCTGATTACGTGCAGCCAGACACCAGGGCGGTTAGAAGAGCACAGCAGGGCGCGGTGCGCATCAGAGAAGCTTTGAAAACGAGTTTTGTGACTGGCCAGGCTACGGTGTGAAACTTCTGTTTGTTTCTCCTTGATGAACCCTCTGCCCCCCCCCCCACCCGGTTCACTCTACTTCCCTGTAAACCAACCATCCCACCCTCCCCTCCCCCCTTCGAGCACCACTTGCAGAGGCAATAAAGTCACTGTTACTTCACATTCATGCATTCTTTATTAATTCATCACACAACTAGGGGGATAATTGCCAAGGTAGCCCGGGATGGGTGGGGGAGGAGGGAAGGAAAAGGACACACTGCAGTTTAAAACTTTAACTCTTATTGAAGGCCAGCCTTCTGATGCTCGGGCAATCATCTGGGGTGGAGTGACTGGGTGGCCGGAGGCCCCCCCACCGTGTTCTTGGGCGTCTGGGTGAGGAGGCTATGGAACTTGGGGAGGAGGGCTGTTGGTTACTTGGTTGCTACAGGGGCTGTAGCGGCGGTCTCTGCTCCTGCTGCCTTTCCTGCAGCTCAACCATACGCTGGAGCATATCAGTTTGATGCTCCAGCAGCCGGAGCATATCAGTTTGATGCTCCAGCAGCCGGAGCATATCAGTTTGATGCTCCAGCAGCCGGAGCATCGACTCTTGCCTTCTGTCTGCAAGCTGACGCCACCTATCATCTTCAGCCCGCCACTTGCTCTGTTCATCCCGCGATTCAGCCCGCCACCTCTCCTCTTGTTCATACTGTGCTTTTCTGTAGTCTGACATTGACTGCCTCCACGCATTCTGCTGTGCTCTTTCAGCGTGGGAGGACATCTGGAGCTCCGTGAACATATCATCCCGAGTCCGCCGTTTTCTCCTTCTAATCTTCACTAGCCTCTGTGAAGGAGAAACATTTGCAGCTGGTGGAGGAGAAGGGAGAGGTGGTTAAAAAAAGACACATTTTAGAGAACAATGGGTACACTCTTTCACGTTAAATTTTGCTGTTCACATTACACAGCACATGTGCTTTCGTTACAAGGTCGCATTTTTCCTCTTATATTGAGGGCCTGCCGGTTTGGTGTGAGAGATCACTCACGCAGTGCCAGGCAACAGATTTCGGCTTGCAGGCAGCCCATGGTAAGCCACAGTCTTTTGGCTTTTTTAACCTTCTTAACACCTTCTTCCTATGAAGGAAGGCTGAAAGAATTGGGTTTGTTTAGTTTGAAAAAGAGAAGACTGAGAGGGGACATGATAGCAGTTTTCAGGTATCTAAAAGGGTGTCATAAGGAGGAGGGAGAAAACTTGTTCACCTTAGCCTCTGAGGATAGAACAAGAAGCAATGGGCTAAAACTGCAGCAAGGGAGGTCTAGGTTGGACATTAGGAAAAAGTTCCTAACTGTCAGGGTGGTTAAACACTGGAATAAATTGCCTAGGGAGGTTGTGGAATCTCCATCTCTGGAGATATTTAAGAGTAGGTTAGATAAATGTCTATCAGGGATGGTCTAGACAGTATTTGGTCCTGCCATGCGGGCAGGGGACTGGACTCGATGACCTCTTGAGGTCCCTTCCAGTCCTAGAATCTATGAATCTATGAATCTATGTGGGAATGGTTTCAAACAGTAGCGCCCTCATTTCCCATACCAAGCACCCGTTGGGTTGGCCATTTAAAATGGGTTTGCAATGTAAAAGGAGGGGCTGCGGTTTCCGGGTTAACATGCAGCACAAACCCAACTAACTCCCCTCCCCCCACACACCCAATTATCGGGGATGATTACTTCACCCCTCCCCCCCCACCGCGTGGCTAACAGCGGGGAACATTTCTGTTCAGCAGAGCAGGAAGGGGCACCTCTGAATGTCCCCTTAATAAAATCGCCCCATTTCAACCAGGTGACCGTGAATGATATCACTCTCCTGAGGATAACAAAGAGCGATAAGGAATGGATGTTGTCTGCATGCCAGCAAACACCGGGACCATACGCTGCCATGCTTTGTTATGCAATGATTCCAGACTACGTGCTACTGGCCTGGCGTGGTAAAGTGTCCTACCATGGCGGACGGGATAAGGCAGCCCTCCCCAGAAACCTTTTGCAAAGGCTTTGGGAGTACATGAAGGAGAGCTTTCTGGAGTTGTCCCTGGAGGATTTCCGCTCCATCCCCATACATGTTAACAGACTTTTCCAGTAGGTGTACTGGCCGCGATTGCCAGGGCAAATTAATCATTAAACACGCTTGCTTTTAAACCATGTGTAATATTTACAAAGGTACACTCACCAGAGGTCCCCTGTGTGCCCTCAGGGTCTGAGAGCACGCCTTGGGTGAGTTCGGGGGTTACTGGTTCCAGGTCCAGGGTGATAAACATATCCTGGCTGTTGGGGAAACCGGTTTCTCCGCTTCCTTGCTGCTGTGAGCTATCTACATTATCTTCATCCTCATCTTCCTCGTACCCCGAACCCGCTTCCCTGTGTGTTTCTCCAGTGAGGGAGTTATAAGCACACGGTTGGGGTAGTGGTGGCTGCACCCCCTAGCATGGCATGCAGCTCCGCGTAGAAGCGGCATGTTTGCGGCTCTGCCCCGGACCTTCCGTTTGCCTCTCTGGCTTTGTGGTAGGCTTGCCTTAGCTCCTTAATTTTCACGCGGCACTGCTGTGCGTCCGTTATGGCCTCTGTCCTTCATGGCCTTGGAGACCTTTTCTAATATTTTGCCATTTCGTTTACTGCTACGGAGTTCAGCTAGCACTGATTCATCTCCCCATATGGCGAGCAGATCCCGTACCTCCCGTTCGGTCCATGATGGAGCTCTTTTGCGATCCTGGGACTCCATCACGGTTACCTGTGCTGATGAGCTCTGCGTGGTCACCTGTGCTCTCCACGCTGAGCAAACAGGAAATGAAATTCAAACGTTCGCGGGGCTTTTCCTGTCTACCTGGTCAGTGCATCTGAGTTGAGAGTGCTGTCCAGAGTGGTCCCAATGAAGCACTGTGGGATAGCTCCCGGAGGCCAATAACGTTGAATTCCGTCCACACTACCCCAATTCCGACCTGCTAAGGCCGATTTTATCGCTAATCCCCTCGTCGGAGGTGGAGTAAAGAAACCGGTTTAAAGGGCCCTTTAAATCGAAAGAAAGGGCTTCGTCGTGTGAACGTGTCCAGGCTTAATTCGATTTAACGCTGCTAAAGTCGACCTAAACTCGTAGTGTAGACCAGGCCTTACACACAAGCCTGCATTTGATTATTTAAAGGGTGCAAGCAAGTGTTAGACTTTTTAACTGGTATTTGCTACTGAGAAGTCCTGTGACCTATACTCTATCTGTACCAGGGCAGGAAGCAGCAACCCCAAACAGTAGCACATCCTGGAATGACAGCCAATCAGAATGCAACATTGCACTCTAGCATTACAAGGAGTCATTCACGTCATTAGAAGAGCAGATAATATACTGAGTGAAGATATCAAACCATGTTGGTGTGGGGAGTGGGCTGAGAAAATGGGGCAGGGTGCTTCTCTCATGGACAGGTGTGGAAGAGGGAGCAGAGAATGCCCAATATAAGGGTAGTGGCAGAATGCTGGATGGAAGAGGGGAGCCCTAAGGAGGCATTTGAAGGAGTAGGTGGTCATTTAGCAGCATAAGAGGATGGGGGCTCTTACAAATCTGAGGCAGCATGAGAAAGACGAGCAGGCAAGATCCATCCCCAAAATGGTAGAAACTAAACAATGTCCAGGTTATAATAGGGGAGGAGATCTGTGTCTGTCTGTTGGATCCTTCCTAAGTCTCTTTAAGGCAAATCTTGTGTTCCTTAAACATTTTGGCACAAACTTTCCTCTGACACAAGGCTGTGAAAATACGCCGAGATCGTTACCTATGAACACAGGAAATACATCCTCTTCTCTATCTCATCTTTTCACCTTAACTCCAGCTGGCAGCTGTAGCTGTGCGTGTCTTCATTGCCTCCAGAATATGGTTTGCTGGCTCATGATTCAGGGTTCTCTCAATCCTCTGCATTCACTTTCCAGCGTGGGATTGAGTTTGCATTTCTCAACATTGAAAAGTTCAGCCAGTACCTAACCCTTCCTGGCTCAGAACAGGATCCTGATGTGTCATCTTCCTTCGGCAGAGATCATTCTCTTGAGAAGGCCCTTTCTTATCAACGGGTGTGTCAACAGCAACTCACATGCACTGAGCCTGACATAAGCATGGGATTATCTTCAATGAAGAGACACCAGGGCTGTATTTGGTCTATTCTATTTTGTACAGTACTGTGCACAGTCTGCACACAACGAATAGCTCTCTAATCTGCTGTCCACTGGCTTGCTGGCTCATGAGGGGAAGGGAGAAAACCAGTTCTGCTCTACTATTGGGCCCCCTTAAAGCTTTTTCTAGAATGGAGATAACAGGGATGGACAAAGGTCAGTGGCACAGTGTGGACTTCTGGCAGTTCAATGAGATTATAGGTTCACCTTAGAACCCCTCATTTCTGTTTCTGCCATCATTTATTAGTCTTAAACTGCTGGGGCAGCGAAGAGCCTTGGATAAACACCCGGAAGCAAACTGCCTCAGAAGGTGAAGAACTCATCAAGAGGCAAGTTAACAAAACACTTTACTGCATACCTGGGAAGCAGCTGTACAAACAGCTGATCCCTTTGGACCATATCTGGGGTCTGGCTGGCCTTAGTGATCGTAGAGTTCTCCTTTCCCTCTAGGGATTTTAGGTCTAAATTCTATGGGCACAGTGTACAGACTGCTAGTCAGGCTGTGCTGTGCGCTGCAGCCCCGGATATACTTACATAGGTAGAGTCAGAGGAGAAAAATCCCCTGCATTGAATTGGGAATCCATTTTAGCCGATAACACTGGTCTACAATTTTTGAGAAGTCGTCTGCTTCAGAGACAAAATGTGCTATTTATTATGTATTTTGATGTGCTGAATTCAAATATGACAATTAAAACAACGGATTGGCTACTGTTTCTAAGATATTTAAGTTTTTACATTTTATGTCTATGTATATTGTGTAGATAGTAGAGTTTCAATCATAAATTGTAAACCTAGGTCTTTTCATGTGTTTATGGTTGCTTTACATGATAATATTTCACCTGTCCTGTTTATGTAACACTTTAAAAATCAGCAAAAGGGTTATATAAATAAAATTTATTATGAAACAAAAGGCAAAAATCTTTTATGTATATAGTTTAGTCCTATTCAGTGTCTACTCGGCGCTTCTTGGCTTGTCTCTTGTATTCATTAAATGGAGCATCTCTTGTCACTGTCCAGCAATAGTCTGCAAGCATTGATGGGCTCCATTTGCCCTGATAGCGTTTCTCCATTGTTGCAATGTCCTGGTGAAATCGCTCGCCATGCTCGTCGCTCACTGCTCCGCAGTTCGGTGGAAAAAAATCTAGATGAGAGTGCAAAAAAAAGTATATTTAGTGACATGTTGCAACCAAGGCTTTTGTATGCCTTGAGGAGGTTTTCCACCAACAACCTGTAGTTGTCTGCCTTGTTGTTTCCGAGCAAATTTATTGCCACTAACTGGAAGGCTTTCCATGCCGTCTTTTCCTTGCCACGCAGTGCATGGTCAAATGCATCATCTCGAAGAAGTTCACGAATCTGAGGACCAACAAAGACACCTTCCTTTATCTTAGCTTCACTTAACCTTGGAAATTTTCCACAGAGGTACTTGAAAGCTGCTTGTGTTTTGTCAATGGCCTTGACAAAGTTCTTCATCAGACCCAGCTTGATGTGTAAGGGTGGTAACAAAATCTTCCTTGATTCAACAAGTGGTGGATGCTGAACACTTTTCCTCCCAGGCTCCAATGACTGTCGGAGTGGCCAATCTTTCTTGATGTAGTGGGAATCTCTTGCACGACTATCCCATTCGCAGAGAAAACAGCAGTACTTTGTGTATCCAGTCTGCAGACCAAGCAAGAGAGCAACAACTTTCAAATCGCCACAAAGCTGCCACTGATGTTGGTCATAGTTTATGCACCTCAAAAGTTGTTTCATGTTGTCATAGGTTTCCTTCATATGGACTGCATGACCAACTGGAATTGATGGCAAAACATTGCCATTATGCAGTAAAACAGCTTTAAGACTTGTCTTCGATGAATCAATGAACAGTCTCCACTCATCTGGATCGTGAACGATGTTGAGGGCTGCCATCACACCATCGATGTTGTTGCAGGCTACAAGATCACCTTCCATGAAGAAGAATGGGACAAGATCCTTTTGACGGTCACGGAACATGGAAACCCTAACATCACCTGCCAGGAGATTCCACTGCTGTAGTCTGGAGCCCAACAGCTCTGCCTTACTCTTGGGTAGTTCCAAATCCCTGACAAGGTCATTCAGTTCACCTTGTGTTATGAGGTGTGGTTCAGAGGAGGAGGATGGGAGAAAATGTGGGTCCTGTGACATTGATGGTTCAGGACCAGAAGTTTCATCCTCTTCCTCGTCTGACTCAAGTGAGAATGATTCTGGTGCATCAGGAACCGGCAGTCCTTCTCCGTGGGGTACTGGGCGTATAGCTGATGGAATGTTTGGATAATGCACAGTCCACTTTTTCTTCTTTGACACACCTTTCCCAACTGGAGGCACCATGCAGAAGTAACAATTGCTGGTATGATCTGTTGGCTCTCTCCAAATCATTGGCACTGCAAAAGGCATAGATTTCCTTTTCCTGTTCAACCACTGGCGAAGATTTGTTGCACAAGTGTTGCAGCATATGTGTGGGGCCCACCTCTTGTCCTGATCTCCAATTTTGCAGCCAAAATAAAGGTGATAGGCTTTCTTAACCATAGTGGTTATACTGCGCTTTTGTGATGCAAAAGTCACTTCACCACAAACATAGCAGAAGTTATCTGCACTGTTCACACAAGTACAAGGCATCTCTGCTCACTTTGGCTAAACAGAAATGTGTCCCTTTGCAAAATCAAACACTGACAAATAAGAGAGCATGACACTGTATGATTTCTAGAGCTGATATAGGGCAATTTGTTCAGCAGAGTGATGTAAGCTTCGTTATGATTGCATCACCCATGACTTCTAGGAATAACATGATGCAATTCATATCATGTATGACGCAATACCAGCTTCAGATTGCATCATTCATTGTTTTGCCTGAAAAGCAAGTACTGTCCAAACCCAGTCATAGATTTATTCATAGATCCAGTCAAAGATGTATTTTAGTCATTTCTGGTTTAAATTGAGATCCCTTCTCTTTATAACTCACTTATCCTCCGCCATTCCCAAGTCAAGGGTCGTATATACTGACCCAATAGCATATCTTGAAAACTAGAGCCAGGATCTAGCCAGGACTCTCCTACCATTGAGGAATGTGGGAAGGACAAGTTGATCGCAATATATAGGAGGCCAGACCGGATGAATTGGTGGGCCCTTCTGGCCTTCAACTCTTTGACCTCCTTACACTTGCTTGTGACTCCCAGGTTGAGGATTCCTACTCTAGATGTACCCTGAGCAGGGTTAGACGATCTGATGGTTATAAAGCCAGCACTCAGACAACATGTTCCCTCCATTGTAATTTGATGGAAAAAGCTCTGGTGTAGATACAGTATTTATCCGCTTCCTATGTTTGCTTAATTATTAATAGCCCTGTATGTAAGCAGGAGGTTGGAGCTAAAGTTTTTGTGCTTTGTTCTTTTATTCTGCACTATAACTTCACAATTGTTCAACTTCAGGACCTTGTGTTTCGATTTATGTAAGACACTATATTATGTAAAAGTCACAAATGGAAAATCCAGATATCTACCGATTTCAAATAGCCACAATGCAATGGATTTTTCACGCATTAAAAAGTACGACTGAAAACTAACTCCAGCCAGTGACATCGATTCACACAGGCAATATACATAGAAAAGGCAAGTCCAGTGGCTTAGGCCTTGTCTGCACAACAACTTTTGGCTGAGTTTGTGTATAGACAAGGCCACAGGGAGAGGAATACGCTTGGAGGTCAGTGGAAATTTCCATTTCCCCCCACACTATTAATTTACACTTCCTGTACCACGGAACTGAAACATAAAACCTTCCCCATCTCTGCATAGCTCACCCCTCACACCCCAGGAGAGCCTGGAAATCAGACACTATTATACTTTCTCTGCCATATGTTGTCCCCTGCATTATTCATTTGCCTTTGAAATCATCTCCCATTTGTTGCCAGCAATGAGATTCTCGGTAGCACTCCAATCAAGTCCGATTGCTGGAGTGGCCATTGCTCTGCCCTGGGATTCACTTTCTAACATGTTCAAACATATGTTTTTAAGTAATGCTGTTTGTGGTCGCTTTATTTTCTTATCACGCCTGTGACCTTTGCTTGTTATAGATTAGTGGCTGGAGCCAGTTGGATTTGTTTGATTTTTATTCATGGTTATTAGGAAGAGGAAGTGCCAGAAGGGATTTTGACCTTGAGTTTAAATCTATTCCCATTACAGCCACTGGGTCTTTAATTATAGATCTCTAGCTGCTCTGGTTAAAAAAAAAGAGGTCAAAGATGCACTTTCTTTTTATCGTTCTCCAAATCTTCAGGAGGCACCGGATTCTTTTGTCAATGCATCATGTTATTGTAAACTCGGGATGCTCAGTGAATATAGCCCTTGCTTGCTAAATACAGGATAGGTTACAAGGATTCGAGCTGTGTGGATTGAAAGCAAACATTTACAAACAAATTCAACCATACATGTATGGGCTAGATCTCCGGCTCCATTCAAGCTGTGATCAGCCCAAGACTGGGTTAAGGCAGCCAAAGCTGGCTTTAAGCTGTTGCACTCCTTAGTCCTGAGGCCAGCTATCTATGGTCCCAAAGGGTTGCTACTGTGGGTGCATTTCAGGGATGCCCCTATCACGCCCCTGCACCAGGGGCTGGGAGAGGCGATAGCATAGGAATCACTGCTCTGTGCCACCCAGAGAAACACCACAGGGCATCCCGAATTGCTGGCTTTATGGCTGCTTTGCAGTAGGACTTGGGATCTGCCCCCATATTATATATATGTGTGTGTGTGTGTGTGTGTGTGTGTGTGTGCGTGCGTGTGTGTGTATATATATATACATATACACACACATATACACACACACACACACACACACACGCACGCATGAGAGATGGGGCTGAGTCACAAAGTTTAGATCTGAGCTTCCCCAAAGTTAAGCATTTTTGGATCTGAGGTTGTGTGTTAGGCCCATCTCCAATATATTTTAATGGCGTCTAGATAATCTGTTTTTATCAAGGTTTTACCCTCACCATAGGGCATGGGGTTGCAGTGTTACTTTTTCCACAGAGGCCCAACCCTCATACACAGCTTCTTCTCCTGTTTCCTGCCTGCTTTTTTCCAGTTCCATCTGAAATCATCAGATTCCAGGCCAGACCCAGACTTGCTTGCCTGAACAGATGGAAAAGCAGGTCCTTGCAGCAAGGTGCTATTCACCATGTGAATGCTTTATCCAGCTCAAGCCCTCAGTCACAGAACAAATTACCTCACGTTTGTATTATGTCAGCAGCTCTCTGCCAGCTGAAGGTAACAAAACTGACACATCTGAAGTAATTCCTACCAGCTCTTCCCACCACATGGAAAGCCAGTTAGATTAATGGTAGCGCTACAACATGGGGGATTACAAAGAGCACAGCTCCCATAGCTCAATTGTGGAGCGGAGTTGCAGTTTCCAAAACATATCCTCATTAGTTCACTTCCTGACTGTCGAGCAACGCAAAAAAACACGTGCAGACTGCGGGCATGCACATCTGGAGAATGGAGGGTCTTTTTCTCTTCCCCAACCCCACCCAATCTAGGCAGTAAAAGTGGAGGTGCTGCACCCACCCCACCCTTAAACTGTAGCTATGCCCAAGCACAAGAGAAACCATTCCTTAAATATGGGACCTGTTCCAGCTTGTTGATGTCAATGGGAATCTTTCCACTGACCTCAGTGGGATTTGTATCATGCCCATAGAGCATATAAAGCCAGGGTATAAAATCACATCTTGGCCATTAGGCCAAGTTGAAGTGCAGCATAATTTAAGTATCTAATCAGTAGCCTATTAGGGAACTATGTCCTGCTCCCACTATAACAGAGCTAACACCGCAGATCCTTTGCTATTATGGACTCAAATTCCTAAGCAATAATGAAGGAGGAGATAGCAGTAAGTGATAGAATGTAAGAGGTCCCTGCTCTAGGACCCTACAGTAATTTTCATACAATATAAAGCCGACACCACACAGATGGCGCAGAAGAATTTGCAACGTCTGCTCATACCATGTAACACAGCTCATGCCTTACTCTGAGTCACTGTCAATGCCCTTCACCCTTATTCACCACTGTATTGTTCCTTTACTCTCTTATTGATACATCATTCCAAACTGTTTCCCAATGCCGGTAACCCAGAAAGGAACACTACAGCTAAATTATATTATATGGTGATTTAACAGGGCAAAACAGTTAGCTAATGTAGGAGGCTTGAACATGTGATGAGTTTTTCCGATGTATTAGCGATATGGAAAAAACTGATAATATGCTTAAACAGGCTTATTGAAAGGCAAATACATGGCTACATATGTGACATAGGTTTGTTTTCCAATACTAGTAAGTACCTCCATAGATAGTGCCTCCCTGCCTTTATCATTTCTCTCTCGGTAAGACAAGCAATGTCTTTCACTCTGAAGCAGTAACATTGGCCTACCCCAATTCTACAATCCTAGCTCATAAGAGTAGACCCACTGGATGTTAAAGAGAGCTATGTACGTCACAGATAGCACTCAGCAACTTGTTGGAGCAATGCAGCCGTTCACATGAATCAGGATTACATGTGGTAGTAAAAGCTGCAGGATCTAAGCTCTATTTGAGCAGCACAAAGCAAATGATGCAATAAAGGTTGCAGGGAGTCATTGGTTCAAAGAGCCAATGGAACAATAACCCGAGTATCAAAAACATTAGATTTTTTGATGATCAGATCCTTGCCTGCAGGCATGCTTAAATATGGGACAGTCTCACCACATATGATTAAAATTACTATGGCTCCTCTTCTGTCTTCAGAGCTGCTGTGTCAATAATCAGCACTAGTTGTCATTATGAAATGGTTAGATAGATGCTCACAGAGCCCAACTACCGTAACAATTCACGTAAAGTAAAATAAACCTCCACAGTCAACACTAACATCTCATTGACTTCTCTCTTTTGGCACCTACCTACCACAGTATTTAGTGATCTCGGAGTATCTCAGAAAGAAAAAAGAAGTGGAGGCAACCTTCATGGGAGCAGTGTCAGGTGAAGAACATTTTTAAAGTGCCAGTTTCCTACCCTGTGTAACTAATACCATCGGATCATTGAAACAAAAACTTCACAAATCTAAAATGACTTTTCAGAGTTAGCATCTTTTTGTTCATTTTTTGCACTTCACTCAGCTTGCACCATGAAAAAAGATTAGTCAGTCTTACTCGTCAGCTACTTACAAGCCCATTTCGCTTCCTGGGTCTCATGCCCTAACACAGCGTTGCAATGGATGAGTTAGACACACTGCAGGGGAGCTCTTGGCTCTTGTTTTTAAATTCCATAAACCATGTCTATTGACATGAGGCTTGTTTAAAACATTTTTTTAATTTAACAGAATATAAATTTGAGGCCTGCGTCTGTTTAAACGTTGTGGTTTAAATTTAAATTAGTTTTACTGGTTTGACCTAAAAAAAAAAAAGTAACCCTTTTAGCTAAAATCTTTTCCTTCCTCCATCTGCCTGCCTCCATTTTTATTCAGTCAGAATAAAGAGAAAAGAATAGCATTTCAATTCGATGCAACCCTGCTAGTGGATGTCCTGTCTTACTGTACTATCCCTTAGCACAAAGAGTTCTGTCATTATTTGTGACAAAACAACATTCTGGTTAGATTTCTCCCCTTCCCACCCCCCCACCCCCCCACTCTGTTTTGTAGTCACAGATGTACTGGACAATGCGTGTGTTTACCAAGTGCAGTATACAGGTTAGATCCTTGTTTCACCTTTTTTATTCTTTTCCCAGGGAGTGAAATGAACAGTTTCTAGAGTAACAGTACCACGTCCCACATGTGCAGCACACCATTAGCTGATTTTATCCAACCACCACCTGCTGCTGAGCTGAGCCACTTAGCAGAACATTCCTGTAGTTAGGAAGGAAAAAAAAATCTATGGGTCAGATTCTGCATCTTTAATCAAATAAAACTCCCACTTATTTCAGCTTTGCTTTATGTGGGCTCCATCCTGCACCCTTTGAAGTCAATGAGAATCTGGCCATTGACTTCAATGGAGACAGGATCAGACCATAAAGGATCACAGACTTTGGCACTGTATCTGTTCTCAGAATGAGGACTCTCATATGCAGCAGGAGGACACCACATGAATTTGGGCTCTGAGATTTTCAGCTGCGTGCCAGGGTCTGGAAAAAGCTTGGAGAAGGAAGGGCACAGGCCAGTCTTGAGAAAAGGAGCGTCTCTTATCACTAGCCAACATATTAATGGCTGATGCATGGCACTGCGTAGTTTACTCCTGGGGGAATTCTGCACCACTGCACAATGCAGAATTCTGCAGAATTTAACATGCGCACAGAATTTCCTTTCCCACACAGAAATGGGCTGCAGTGCTGCCAGCTGCCACTAGGGGCTGCTGGACTTGGCAGAGCCCAGCCCACACATAGAAGACACTGCTGTGGGGATGGAGAGGGAACTAGTGGGTTCCTGGCAGCTGCATTTCCCAGCTAGCCCTGAGGGAAGGAGAGGGCAACGCGCAGGAAACTCTGTGCAGGCCTGGGACCGAGCATCAGGCTGTTTCTCTCTCTGGATCCCTAGGCTCTGGGGCGGGGGGTGGGGGCGTGTATCTGGGCTGGGGGGCCCCACGGCTGAGCTCTGGGGGTGTGCGGGTATCTGGGCTGGGGGGCCCCACGTCTGGGCTCTGGGGGGAAAGGGGTTCGGATGTATTGGCTGGGGGGGGACCCCCACAGCTGGGTTTGTAGGGGGAGGAAGGTGGCAGAGAAACTGGAACTGCATTGTCATAAGGGTTTCTTTAACTCTGCTCCTGGGGGAATTTTTATGTGTGTCTGTATTGTTACAGACATACTTGCTGACTTGAAATAAATTACCAAAATAATTGAAACTGGCATGCTTATGTAGTGTTATTTTGAGAAATACAATTTGCAGAATTTTTTGGCACAGAATGCCCCCAGGAGTATAGTAGTTAGACACAGGTAAGAACATCAAGCCCCCCTTGGCCAGAGCCACCCTGAGTTGGAGTCTTTAAGGGTGGCATAATGTCCTGGGACATTCCTTCCACATTCCTCCTCAGGGCTTTGAAGCCACTAAAGAGGAGAGAGCCCAGACAATCCATCCCAAGTTTTACACCAGGCTGGATAAAAATCAATTATTAATATTTTTTTATTTTTTTATTTTAAATCAGATTTTTTTGATAAAATGCTTTTTGAGGAAAAAAACTATCTAAAGTTAGTTTTAATTAAGATACATTATAGCTCGAAGAGATCTCATCATGGAATAGGGATTATAAATTCTGATTCTATAGTATGAGACAATATATTCATGTAATGTTTAAGAAAAGTTTTGTAAATGAGTTTCAATAGTTTATGGATTAGGGACTCAATCTTATGGAGTTCCAGGGGCTTCTGTATAGATTATTTAGGGTAATCTTTCTATCTACCCAATAGGACTCAGTGCTCAGTCTAGAAGATACCATATGAGATGCTTAGTTTTGCAGTTCTCAAACTGTGGATTTGTGTCTCCAGAGATATCATGCTTGTTAACAGCAAAAAATGTTTTTAAAATAAATAAATAATATATAAAGATGAGAAATAACAGACCTCAACCCTATTGTCCCTCTGCAAATTTGTGTACACAGAGTCAATCCCTTACCTCTCTCTAAAAGTGCAAAGTTTCAAAAAGTTCAATGAATAGAAGATTGTTGGGGGTGGAATAGTTCTGCACAAGGAGAAGAAGTCTGGAGATAAATGTGAGAAGGGAGGGACAGGCAGTAGAAACAAAAGTGAAACTGTTTGAGGAGCATATTCCAGAAGTCTTGTGGTCTTTCTCAGTGTAGCCTTCATTGATTTGAGATCTACCATACCATTCTCTCACTAGAAGGGAAAACCTATAATGGCAGCAGGCCATAAAAGAGACCCAGTTTGGGAATAAGAATCATTCAAGAAATATACGTTTGCTGATGATGTTTTAAAGAAAGTCACACTAGTGAACTGGAGGAAATCACTTAAGCACTTGGATTCAGAGACTGCTGAAGTGATAATCTCACTTTTAACAGCAGTAGCTTCTTCTGCCGGTATAGATAGAATATTTTCTTCCTTTGGACTAATTAATTAGGGTTACCATATCTAACAAATAAAAAAAGAGGACCCTCCACGGGGCCCTGGCCCCGCCCATTTCCCACCCCCAGCCCCGCCCCAACCCCGCCCAGTCCCCGCCCCAACCCCACCCAGTCCCCGCCCCAACCCCGCCCCCTCCAACCTCCCACTCCCAGCCACGCGAAAAGGGCTGCCCGAGCGCTATCGGCTTCACGGTTTGCCGGGCAGCCCCCAGACCCTGCGCCCCCGGCCGGCGCTTCCCCAGCGCAGCGGAGCCCGGGAGGGGAAGCGCCCAGCCGGGAGCGCAGGGTCTGGAGGCTGCCCGGCAAACCGTGAAGCCGGTAGCGCTCGGGCTTCGGGCAGCCCCCATGCCTCCGGACCCTGCGCCCCCGGCCGGGCACTTCCCCTCCCGGGCTCCGGCGGCGCAGGGTCCGGAGGCATGGGGGCTGCCCGAAGCCCGTAGTGCTCGGCTCTTAAACAGAGCCGAAGAGTCAGGGGAGGAGCAGAGCCGCCGCGGCCGGAGGCTCTGCTCCTCCCCTGACTCTTCGGCTCTGTTTACGAGCCGAGCTGCCCGAGCGCTACGGGCTTCGGGCAGCCCCCATGCCTCCAGACCCTGCGCCGCCGGAGCCCGGGAGGGGAAGTGCCCGGCCGGCGGCTGGGGTCCGGAGGGTGGGGGCTGCCTGAAGCCCATAGCGCTCGGGCGGCTCAGCTCTTAAACAGAGCCGAAGAGTCTGGGGAGGAGCTGAGCAGCTGCGGGAGGGGAAGTGCCCGGCCAGCATTTTTCCCGGACATGTGCGGCTTTTTGGCAATTCCCCCCGGACGGGGGTTTGATTGCCGAAAAGCCGGACATGTCCGGGAAAAACCGGACGTATGGTAACCCTAAATTAATTCCAAATTGAGAAATCGTTTGGGACCTAAAAAAGTAGGAAAGCTTGTTTTTCTTTTCCAGATTATGGACAAACAGGAAAATGAAGGTGAAGACAACTGAGTTAGCTGCAGAAGCCAATATTTCAAGTTTTTCATGTTGACCTGGCTGACATAGTTGATTTAATTTTTGTTTTTTTAAAACAAATATTCCATTTCACTGTTTTAGTTAAAAACAATTTTAACAAAAACAAACCTGATTTTAAAAAACCTGAATGTTTAACTAAATTTGAAAATTCATATGCTTGTTTTGTTAAAATATTGTATGTTTGCTGTTGAAGAAAAAAATCCAGAATACATAACGTTGTTGTTTTAGTTAAATAAAACAGTTTAAATGTCTGTCTGGTGATGTTCTCCTCCTAATACAGCATGGCAAGAAAATCCTCCAAATATTAATGATTAACCTATTGAATTGGAGATAGTTCACCTCCCAATGACTTCATAAATATCTGTTTCAATTACCTTTGGTAAATGAAATAACCAATCATTCATTTTCTGATATAGTTGTAAAACTAATCTGAAAAGTTTTCAAAATAAATCAGTTTAAAAATGTATAATGTGTATCTTCTAAAAATGAAACCTACATCTATCCCTGAGTTGTGAAGAATATGTATTAAGGTTATAACAACCAACAAGAATGCACTTTTATGTAGAAATCCATGATTAAATCGAGTCTTCCTGACTAGTGATTTAAATCATGATTTAAATTAATTTGATTTAAATTAAATCCACCCTGTTTTATACCGAGGCTAATGCAACATGGGACAGGACTTTGCGAGTTTAGCTGGTGCTATGTGAATACTCATGCAGTGCAGACACGATCAATCAAGCTCACGGCTTTTCTACCATATGCACGTCCCAGTGCTTTAAGGATCTCCCTAGTAATCCGGGATGTTACAGGTGTGGGGAAGAATACCAGACTATACTACCAGGCAGAGAAATTCTGTCTCACTTCATGAGACTACTAACTACACCAGAGTCCAACACAGCTGAGAGCCAAGGCTAAGTAGCTTGGTGTTACAGCCAGTCCTGCTCTAGTGAATGCAAGTAGTTAATGTTCATCACAGGTGCAGTCCAAGGCAGAGTCGCCTTGGTTTCTTTTTACACCTACCTAAATAAACCATCCAAGCTAATTAGTCCTGGGCTACTATAAGCATGTTCTTAAGAATACCACACCTGTATAATTAAATAAAACATCCTGTTCCCAGCATTGCCTGGCAGACATTTGCTCTAGAAGGAACACTGAAGCCGCACCACTGTGACATCTGAAATTTCAAACTTCACACTGATGTAGGTAGGTAAACGCATGTGACTGATGAATATGTGCGAATAAACATGGTCCCAGATAAGGCACTGATACCGTGTGCTTGTGCTTCTGCCAGTACTATTTAAACACCGATAGACTCTGACAAACAAAAGCCCTTTTGTGCATTGTGCATCTGTGGTTACCATCCCCTGGTTTTCCATATGGTCTAGGTTTGTGCTCAGATTATTCCTCGTGGTTCATTATTCCAGCTTGTGCTTGCACCAGCACAGCTCACCACAGTTCTAAGGCTGAATGAAGGAGCTTTCACCCTAGCAGCAGATGTCCTACTTACTTTGTCGCAAAATCTGCCTCTTCTGGTTCTGCTGCACAGGGGACAGTTTTGTGTGGCCCACCCCGAGGTCCGCGCTCCTTCTGCACCATAGGAGACAACACTATGAGGCTTCCCTGCATGCCAGGGATTGGGTAGGTTTGTGGATGGGGTGATAGAGCCACAACTAGGCAGAACCTCTGGACATTCTCCTTTCATGGAGGGAGGGACACAGTGACAGAGAGGCTGAATGCCAAACAGAGCTACATCATCAAATCCTCCTACAGACTAGTGCATTTTACTAGAAATTAATCCAGTTCTAAGCCTCAGTAAAGTTAGATGAGTATTTTGATTACCTGGCTTAACTTTGTCCCGTTTCTTCCAGTGGGTGCATGGAATGACATCTGCTTATGGGAAAGCCTCCTTATATTTATATCCCGAATCCATTTTTTCTTTTCCATTATACTTTCCCAAATACTATAAATTTTATTTGGAGACTGGGGGCATTTGGTTGTTTCCAGCTGGCTGTAATTTTACATTAGACAGCAAAGAACAGAAGCAGATATAAAGGTATATTTTCTTTTCTTTTTTTAATTGTAGGACCCATCAAGACAACTACAGTTCTATCCTACATCATCTTAGAACTGTTTACTGATGACGTGCCCTATCCTGCAAGTTGCTGAGTACCCTCAACTCCCATCCACTACACTGAGCATTGTGGGAGCTCAATACACCTCAGGAGGCACTCAGAACCTCACATGACTCGAGCCTACTGTCTTTTTATAGTGGTAAATATGTTATTAGATATAGAGAAAGAAGCCTATTTAATTACATTGAATTCCAATTTGTCTCTACTGAGCACAACTTGTCTCCCATAAAGATTCCCTTGCTCTTTTATACATTTATGAGACTCACAAGGGCAAGGTAGCACTGGTGCATTTTTTAAAATGTATTTTCTTTTATCACAGAGCTTATAGATGACGAGACAGCTCTACTCCATATATGCATACACAGAGCATCTATAAAAGTATCCTATTCTTGACTTGGACTAGTTATTTAACTGCTCCTGCCTGAAATATACACAAATATTATAATTCATACAACTGTGTTTCTTGTTCTGTAAAAATGTTTTTTTGTTTTTGTTTTTTAAAAACACAGTGGGTAGTATTAGTTGCCACATTATAAAAAAGAGGCAAATCTGAACAAAAAGAAAAACCACCATTTTCCTGCTACCCAAGTTTGCTGGAGACATTTATTGTGCTTTGTAAGTGATTTTTAATGCATATTAAGTCCCTGAAAGTTATTTTTTTAAGTTAAAACACTAATGCAGTTTTTAAAAGATTAGGTGTTCAAATTCACTTGTAGCTGCCCATGTAACGTTCACATGGGGAGATTGTGCGCCCAAATGGCTGAAGCATTTGCATGCAGTTTTCCAATTTATGCACATAAACCTGCCAACTGCATGTTCAAATTAAACATGCAGGGTTTTTTAAATGAATGAATGAAAAATATTGATCAGACAGTAATCCTTCAGTCTTCACTTCCTCCTGTCTATGAAGAGTGCTGTAAAAACCCCAAACATACACAACATTTTCAAAAATAACAGGAGTACTTGTGGCACCTTAGAGACTAACAAATTTATTAGAGCATAAGCTTTCGTGGGCTACAACCCACTTCTTCGGATGCATATAGAGTGAACTATATGCATCCGAAGAAGTGGGTTGTAGCCCACGAAAGCTTATGCTCTAATAAATTTGTTAGTCTCTAAGGTGCCACAAGTACTCCTGTTATTTTTGCGGATACAGACTAACACGGCTGCTACTCTGAAACAACATTTTCACACAGCTAAACACAAAAGCTAAGAAATGTTTGATTTGCACATGAAAAATCATGGTTTAGACCTACTGTGTGACAGACAATAAATGGAAATTATCTGGTAAAAACTGCAAAAACAACAAGCTCTGCTCCAGGCTAAAAAACCTAGGTACCGCCTACGGCCCAAAGAAATAGCAACCCTGAGAAGTTCCTCTTAAACCCATTACTCTAAGGATAGCATGCTTGACTCGGTCATTTCAAAGCAACGGCACCGCTTTAACATGAGGATTAGGTAAGAAAGTTGTAAGAAACAATTATAGCCTGCACCTACTTTTGTGTTAGATAATAGACAAGAGTTGATGTTTGTTGCTGGTTTCAATAAATTGAGCCCCAAATCATTGATTTGCTGATATTTATGAACAGCTGCAATAGTTACGAGAATCTCTTTAACCAAACCTGTCAACAAAGGAGATGAAAAATATGAAAAACGTTCAAAAATTAGTGGGAAAAGGGAGAGCGTGGGCAACTTTAACCAATGAACCAATTTTCCCATGAGCTCATTCTTTTTTTAAGCAAATGTGAAAAAGTTATGCATCTTCTAATAAAGGGAACTAACTATCCAAAGATTATTTGCAGGAGGAAATCATGTGCTGTTGCTCACATTATTGGAACACCAAACATAATGCAATTTCTAATACACTAAGGCCTGTGATATTAGTTGTATCTGTTATAACTCTTAACAAAGGATACTGGGCATATAGACCCAAGGGGGAACACTTTTGCCTTGGTTAATTAACTTCTTAGAAGCAAACATTGCAGGGAGGTGCCGGCCTGAGTTCACTTCTTGAGCAGCGGCTGTACTCAAAACAGTATTTTATAAAGGGACTAGCTTGAATGAACTTAATAACCTTTTCCTGTTCCTAACATTAGTAAATGTTTTTATATGATGAGTAATAAGTGTCTTTAATAAACCCAGCCTTGTAAATGCTCCATATTCAAGGAGTTTTTAAAAGCCTCTTTAATCCAACTGCTACTAGATTTGGCTTATTGTACATATTTTCCGCAACACATTTGTTTATCTTTCCCTCTAATTAAAGTATACTCTGCTCTCAATATGAAGAAATAAAAGCAACAGTATGTGCTATGAAAACTTATTTCATGATGTAATGAGATGGCAGCAAATCCCGCATACTCTCTAGATATGATCTGAAAATACAGAAAAGCTACACACCATTAAGCTACTGTAGGTCAATTTGCTTTTTCCCTAAATTATGGGCCCAATCCTACAAAGTACTAAGCACCTCCTATATGATACTGAGTGCCTTCAACTTCCACTGACTTCAAGGGCACTCAGCACTTCGCAGCACCAGTTCCAAGAATAACTTAAAAGATCAGGCTACACCACACTATAAAATGGGCCAAGATAATTCAAGTAATGAGTCATTTATATAAAGGAAGCCACCAAAAACAAATTCAAATCATTGGCTTTGTGATGGCCAAAGTGCTGCACAGTGAATGCACTTCAAACACATTTTTCTTGTAGCCTTTGGCATAAAGCAAAGTCTATGGAAGTTTTTAGGTTTAAAAAAATATCTAATAGTATTCATCAACCACTTCTTGGAAACATAATCGTGTTAAAAAAAACAAAATCAGCTGGAATGAAAAGAGGAAAATTTCCTCAATCTTTTTAAGCAGTGGGGAGGTCTCCCACTAACTTGTTTCATTGCTCAGCCTTAATCCTCACTATTTTCACACGAAGGCCATGGACAATTAGCACCAAACCTTTTCCTCTGAAGCTGAACTCCCATTAGGCTAGAATAAAAGAACAAAAGGACACGTTTCATAATTCCCCCCCTGCATCCCACCTGACAGTCCTCCATTCTTTGCAGACAGATTGAATATCCTCCGACACATGGTGTTCTTCTCTCATCATCATCTCATCCTGTCTCCATCCACTTGCTTTTTCTTCCTTCAGCGGATCCAAAAGGGACTTTTAAATGGTTGCAAAGAAAAATGGTGAATCACACAAATGTTTCTAATATTTATATCAGATTGAAGAGTGGCTCCTCTCTAGCACAGCCAGTGCTTCCTGCATAGAGGCTAATGATGATGTACATGGTTAAACCTATTACTTTATTAGACTTACAATGAAATAATCTTTTGGTCACAGCAGAGGGCTGGGAGCCAGGAAATCGTGAATTCGAATCCCATCTCTGCCAAAGACTCACTGTGTAAACTTGAGCAGGTCAATCTCTCTGTTTCTTGATCTGTAATATGGCATGGATAACGTTTGGCTACGTTAGGGAAAGCACTTGAAGACCTGGAACGAAAGATGTTAGGGTAAATGCGAAGGACCATCAACCACCAGGAAAGGTTAAATAAAAATCCAACAGTTTTACCTCCGAGCAGAAAAGTTTGGTTCCTAAATGGAACAGACAGAACACTGGGCCAAGGAAACCAGTCAGCCTTCTTGAAAGACTAAACAGTAAAGATTGGCCCAAACACCAACAGCCCCAGGCTCTAGGGAAGTCTTGTGTCTCAAACCCATCTGCACTAAATAACACACATTGGGTTTTATTTTGTTAAAAATTTCCCAATTAAAATTTCATGGAAAAACAAACAAAAGCATTTTAATCATCACACACTAAGCTAAAGCAGTTCTTAGTGAGGCAAAGAGATAATGTACCTTTCTTTCTTTACAAGCAGTTTTGGGTAGTCCCAGTTTAAAAAAAGTCTACAGTTTAACTCCTTAAGGTTGCATTAAAGTGGATTAAGGGAGATGTCAGCTCCAGGAAACTGATGCCACATACATACCATTTCTGCATGGAAACCCAGACATTTGCTTTGCGCACTTTGATAGGGTTTTAAAAATGTTGGATGCTGTTTACAACTTTAATGGCAGGCCTGCTTAAAGAAACAGATCCAACTCTTGGAATCATTGAATTAAAAAAACAAACACCCAGTATTACCACAACTCCAAATGTCATTTCTAAAGTGTGGCAAAGCCTCTCTACAAGCTAGTGGGTAAAATAGGATTAAAGATGTTACGGATGGACAAGACAAAGTAGATCATCAGGTCAGTCTCCTGGAAAAATCAGAATACTGTCATCTCAATGGAAGATGTATCAGATATTAAAATAATACACAACACTGATACTGATGATATATCGTCTTTTAAATTGCATGTGTGACTTCGAAGCTGACCTTTTAAGAATGGTACCAGCCAAGGCCGGCTCCAGCGTTTTGGCCACCCCAAGCGGCGAAACAAATAAATAAAAAATTGCGATCGGCAGCACTTCGGTGGCAGCTCTACTGCCGCCGCTTCATTCTTCGGCGGCAATTCGGTGGCAGGTCCTTCCCTTCGAGAGGGCCTGAGGGACCCACTGCCGAATGGCCGCCGAAGAGCCGGACGTGCCGCCCCTTTCGGTTGGCCGTCCCAAGCACCTACTTGCTGCGCTGGTGCCTGGAGCCAGCCCTGGTACCAGCTCTACAAATGAAAAGAACTGAATTTCAACAGGAGGATCAAATACAACTCATTGTCAGAACCTGACTGCTATGGCCCCTTAAAACACACCCAGGGCCGGATTAACCTTTGGTAGGCCCAGCACCAGACATATTTGTGGAACCCCATGGGGGCAATGGGACATGGCATGGAGGACGGGGTCCCCAGAGCAAGGGGCCAGCCGGGGGCAATGGCATGGCGAGAGTGGCCCTGCTCCGCCCAGCCCAATGCGAGGGCACTGTTAACAAACCGGCAGCCACCAGACACACACTGGCCCAGCGCCCAGCCCTGTGCTGCCAGTGTGCCCCTTCCCCTCAGGGGCAGGCCCACACCATGCCATACTGCCCCCCTGCCAATCGCCCCCTTACTCCCTATGCCCAGCACCCCCCCGCCCAGACTCCTATGCTTAGCACCCCCCACCCAGAGATCCACCCCCCAGACCTCTATGCTTAGTGCCCCCCCAGACTCACTATGCCCAGTACCCCACCGCCCAGAGACCCCCACCACAATGGCACAGCGCCCGGCACACACACACTCCCGCCCAGCACTTCCCCACCCACAGACTCCCCACTGCCCTGCACACCACCATCTCCGCCCAGTACTTCCCCACCCACAGACCCCCCACTGCCCACCACAGCTCCACCACCACAACCGCACAACACCCCAACACACAGACCTCCCCCACCTCCCATTTCCCAGCGCACCCCCCCCCCAGACTGCCCAGTGCGCAACACCCCAAAACATACAAACCTTCCCCACTGCCCAGCAGACCCCTCCCCCAGAGACCCACTCCCCATGCCCTGCCCCCCAGACACATTCACCGGCCCCGCTAGGAGGTGATCGTGTCTGCCAGGCTGAGCCAGCAGTGCAACCTGGGCCAATTGTTCCGGCCCCTCAGGAATGGCGCATCAGCCAGGCTGGAGCAGGAGCGGGACCTGCCCGGGCCAGGCTCCCTCAGGACCCACTTGCCTGGTTGGGCCCGGCCGAGCCCCCCATGCTACCCTCTCCCCCACTACCCGAGACCAGTCCAGTCTCTGCACTAGTCCCAGGCAGCTAAGCCCCAGGGAGGTAGGTGGGGCCCCGCAGGTGGCGGGCACCAGAGAGTGTTCGGAGCTGGAGTCATGCTGGGGAGCAGGGCAGACCCCTGGGATGCGATCCCCGAGAGCCTACCCAGCTTGCCGCACCCATCTGCCTCAGGGCCAGCACCCCTGCTGAGCCCGTATGGCGGAGCCTGGCTAGTTCCCGACAGGTGAGCGGGACCTGCTGGCTGGGAGCCACTCACACAGGAAGGCCTAGATGCTGGACTGCACCAAGTGAGGGGCCAGACCCAGCCGTGTGGATGGGCTAGAGGGGTCCATACTGGGCCCCTTCCCAGTGTGGGCATGGCCCCACGGTGCCATTGTAAACCTGGTACTGAACACACCCCAGGAACTGAGTCAGAGGGTATGTAACACCTCTCTGGAAAAAACTGTGCAAGGCAGGGACGGCTCCAGCGTTTTTGCCGGCCCAAGCGGGAAAGAAAAAAAAAAAAAAAAGCCGCGATTGGCGACACTTTGGCAGCAGCTCCACCGACACTGCTTCGTTCTTCGGTGGCAATTCGGTGGCAGGTCCTTCCCTCCGAGAGGGACTGAGGGACCCGCTGCCGAATTGCTGCCGAAGAGCCAGACGTGCCGCCCCAGGCACCTGCTTGCTGCGCTGATGCCTGGAGCCGGCCCTGGTGCACGGGAACAATTGTCACCACTGCTAAACACAACATCCTCAATTTTATAGATTCATAGATTATAAGACCAGAAGGGACCATTGTGATCCTCTACTCTGACCTCCTGTATAGCCCTGGCCATAAAACTTCCCCAAAGTAATTCCTAAACCACCTCTTTTAGAAAAACATCCAATCTTGATTTAAAAACTATCAGCAATGGAGAATCCATCATGATCCCTGCTAAATTGTTCCAATGGTTAATTACTCACAACATAAACAAATTACACCTTATTTCCAGTCTGAATTTATCTAGCTTCAACTTCCAGCCATTGGATCGTGTTATTCCTTGGCTAGATTGAAGAGCCCCTTATTAAGTATTTGTCCCCATGTAGGTACATATAGACTGTAAGCAATTTACCCTTAACCGTTAAATTAAATAAATTAAATTTGTTAAATAAATGGAGATATCCTATCTCCTAGAACTGGAAGGGACCTTGAAAAGTCATTAAGTCCAGCCCCCTTCCTTCAGTAGCAGGACCAAGTACTAATTTTGCCTCAGATCCCTAAGTGGCCCCCTCAAGGACTGAACTCACAACCCTGGGTTTAGGAGACCAATGCTCAAACCACTAAGCTATCCCTCTGCCCAACTGTTTCCTTGTTAAGCTAAGTAGATTGAGCTCTTTGAGTCTCACTATAAGGCATGTTTTCTCATCCTTTAATCATTCTTGTGGCTCTCCTCTGAACCCACTCCAATTTATCAACATCCTTCTTACATTGTGGGCACCAGAACTGGATATGTTATTCCAGCAGCGGTCACACCAGTGCCAAATACAGAGGTAAAGTAACCTCTCTACTTCTACTCAATTGTCCTTTGTGTTTATGCATCCCAGGATTGCATTAGCTCTTTTGGCCACAGCATCACACTGGGAGCTCATGTTCAGCTGATTATCCACCATGACTCCCAAATCTTTTTCAGAGTCACTGCTTCCCCATTGTGTAATTATAGCCTACATGTTCCTAGACATACACATTTAGCCATATTGAAGCATATATTGTTTGCTTATGCCCAGTTCACCAAGCAATCTAGCTTGCTGTGAATCAGTGATCTATCCTCTTCATTATTTACCACTTCACCAATTTTTGTGTCATCTGCAAACTTTATCAGTGATGATTTTATGCTTCCTTCCTGGTCACTGATAAAAATGTTAGATAACATAGGGCCAAGAACCAGCCCCAGTGGGACCCCACTAGAAACCGAACCCGTTCAACGACTATTCCATTTACAGTTACATTTTGAGATCTATTAGTTTTTAATCCATTGAATGTGTTGCAAGATAATTTTATATCACTCTAATTTTTAAATCAAAATGTTGTATAATATTAAATCAAAACACCTTACAGAAGTCTGTTATGTCAACACTATTACCTTTATCAACCAAACTTGCAATCCCATTAAAAAAACAGATATCACCTTAGTTTGACAGGATCTATTTCCCATAAACCTATGTTGATTTGCATTAATTACATTACCCTCCTTTAGTTCTTTATCAAGTCCCATATTAGCCACTCCATTATTTTGCCTGGGATTGATGTCAGGCTGACAGGCCTATAATTATCTGGGTCATCCTGTCTACCCGTTTAAAAATATTGACACATTAGCTGGCTTCCAGTCTTCTGGAACTTCCCGAGTGCTCCAAGACTTATTGAAAATCAACATTAACAGTCCAGCAAACTCATAAGCCAGCTCTTTTTAAAAATCTTGGATACATGTTTATCTGGACCTGATTTAAAAATGGCTAACGTTAGTAGTTTCTGTTTAACATCCTTCAGAGATACTAGTGGAATGGAAAGAGTGTTATCACCATATGATGAGATATCATCTGTTCTTTCCTCAAATACAGAACAGAAATATTTAGTGAACACGTCTGCCTTTTCTGCATTATTACTGATAATTCTAACATCTCCCTATAGTAATTGACCAATACCATTATCAGAATTCTTTTTGCTCCTAATGTTTAAAACACTTATTGTCCTTACCCGTGCTGATCATAGATTTCCCTTTGTAGCTCTTGGCTTTCCTTATCAATTTTCTACAATTTCTAACTTTTGATTTATATTCATTACCAGTTTCCCTTTTGTGTGTATGCGTGCGCGCATATTATATATATATATATATATATATATATATATATATATATATATATATATATATTTACAGCTGCTTTCATGTCCCTTCTAGTAAGGTGTTCTTAAAATGATTCCCAATTATCATTTTCAATGCCTCTTTGTAATAAGAGGCAAAATAAACTCTCTTGTTTCTGAGCAGGGCCTGGTCAACTCAATTTTTGTTCTGGTATAACTATTTTAATGGAATCAGATATATAGGGCTTGAAGAGACCTCAAGAGGTTATCTAGTCTACCCATCTCCCCACTTACCTCTGCCTGTGTTGAGGGAGGATCAAGTATATCTAGAGTCTAGAGACAATCTCCCTTGGAAGCCTATTCCCGTGCTTAACTATCTCTACAGTTAGAAAGATTTTCCTAATATTAACCTTAAAGTCCCTTGGTGCAGATTAAGCCAATTACTTCTTGTCCTACCTTCACAGGACATAAAGAACAATTGATCACTGTCCTCTTTATACAGTCCTTAAGATCTTTGAAGATCTATCAGGTCTTCCCTTAGTCTTCTTTTCTCAAGATTAAATATACCTAGTTTTTTTTAACCTTTCCTCATAGGTCAGGTTTCCTAAACCTCTTATTTTTTTTGTTCTCCTCTGGATTGTCTCCAATTTGTCCACATCTTTCTTAAAGCATGGTGCCCAGAACTGAGCTGAGGCCTCACCAGTGCAAGGTACAGCAGAATAATTACCTCCCATGTCTTACATGCCACACTCCTGTTAATAAACCCCAGATTATTAGCCTTTTTTGCAACTGCATCACATAGTGGATCACAAATTGAGTCTGAATCCCCAGATACTTTCCTGCAGTACTATCCCCAAATTTGTACTTGTGCATTTCATTTTTCATTTCTAAGTGTAGTACTTGGCACTTGTCTTTACTAACTTTCATCTGGTTGTTTTCAGACCAATTCTCCAATTTGTCATTTTGAATTCTAATCCTGTCCCCCAAAGTGCTTACAGCCCCTCCCAGCTTGTGTCAACTACATTTTTATAAGCATATTCTCCATTCCATTAGCCAAGTCATTAATGAAAATATTGAATGATACTGGACTCAGGACAGATCCCTGCAGGGCCTCACTTGATACATCCTCCCAGTTTATCAATGGTTCATTGTCAAATACTCTAAGTATGGTTTTTCAACCAGTTGTGCACCCACCTTACAGTAATTTCATCTAGACCACATTTTCCTAGTTTGCTTATGAGTATGTCATGTAAGACTGTTTCAAAAGCCATAAATCAAGATAGATCAGGTCTATTACATCCCCCTATCCACAAGGGCAGTAACCCTGTCAAAGAAGGAAATTAGGTTGGTTTAGCATTATTTGTTCTTGACAAATCCAAGTTGGCAATGTATCACCCTATTATCCTCTAGGTGCTTACAACTGATCTTTTAATAATTTTGGTTAGAGGTGTGATTTATTTATTTTTTAACTGAAATAGCTATGCTGTAACAACCTCTAGTGTGGACAGTTATGCTGATATAAAGGTTACTCATAGAAATATAGCTTATTCCTCTTCCCATACAGGAATAGTTACACCAGTATAAAGCACCTTGGTATCACTATAACTGCATCCACATTAGGGGGTTGTACTTCTTTATACCAGTATAGTTAAAGTGCTATAATTTGGTGTATGCAGACAAGCCCAGAGTCTCCTAGATCTCTTATTCCACACACAGCTAGCTAAAGGGTCCAAAGCAGCTTGACATTTCTTATATGGAAATTGAGAGAATTTTAAACCCGAAGTAATTCACTATAGGGTCAATCTCTTTCTTCATCTGTGCTTAAGCCCTCTAGATTCCCAGAAGTAAATTCTCCTGTTACCCCATCTTTTAAATTATCAAAGTGAACCCTTACTGGGTCATTCTAATGGAGAAGTATAGACCTCTGCAGCATTTTCTCTACTTCACATGCCACCCCTTCCCCCCACCACACACTTAGAACCTGTTCCTCTTGCATTTCTGTGCATGTTACTTCCATTTATGTTGTATGTATAGGGTTAGCAAGATTAACCTAAGCCCTTGATCAGAATACAATTTTATCTAAATAAAAAGAGAGAGGAAAACACAGCGGTGTGGCATAAAGCTCTTATAGGCATAAGTTTGGGATGGCTGCATTACTGAGTGAGCTATACATGTCATCCCAAATATGTGCCAATAAAGCCTCACCATCATGTATTCTGCATATGCCATGGCATGAGATAGAGGACATTACAACTGTCACTGGGGCAGAAGTGAATACTCAATTTAGGCTTCAAGCCACTATTTTTTTTGGGGGGGGGGGGGAGGAAGGAAGATATATTTTTCCTTGAATGTAGACTATTTTTATGCAAGGTTGATATAAAAAAAAAAAAAACATGCCTGCTATTTAAACTTGCTCAAGAATTTAGAATATTGGGAGTCCTAGGGTGATGAACTAATGGGCAAGGGAAGAGGCCAAAGGTGTGCGATAAATTAAATTTATCACACAACTGTCAGCACCACCTGTGTGGTATAAAATGGTTTAACTGCCATAAGATTTGCTTCTTAACCTCAAAATAATTATTTGAACTTGGAATTTAGAGAAGCCAGTGTGGAACTCCATTTAACAACAGATTCTTCAAGCCCAACCATTCACCCATTTTTACAGAATATTCCCCCCACATCCTTATACACCCCTCCCCCCCAAAAAAACCTAATGATTCCTTAAACTAGAACTGATATCTTAAACGAGTAATTGAACACCATGGGCAAGTCTTTGGCCACCAAATGAACGGAAACAGGAATGCAAAATATTCCAGTTCTCTGAATATACAAGACCAAATAAGGCCCAAATGCCAAGAGAATAAACACGAGGCTAATCTACCAAGTTTGGGCAAATGTGAATTAGAGTTCTCTAATGCTGCAGATATTACTTTGCAGGGTAAACTTAATTCTTCCTGCTGCAAATGTGTATACTTATTCCTATTTAAAAAGGAAGCCTCTGTGTAACCTGCACAGATCTTTGTAAGTTCAACTGCTCATTTGTCACAACTGTATAATCATGAAGACTATGAATAAATCATTTGACAAACAGATAGAGTTATACATTCTAGACTAACAAAAACAATTTAAAATTGTTCATATAACCACTCGTTTCGAAACTGCCAGAAGGATAGCTAGTATTTGGACATTGCCTGAAGGACTTGACAAACTGTTTATATAAAGGGAGAAAGACCTTGAATTTCAGGAAATAGATGTGTAGAAAACTTTCTTCTAGCAGAAAATAAAGTTCCATTTGTACCACACTGGTTTGCAAGACATTAAATAGATGGTATTGGCAGCTGATATCCAGATCCCAATAAAGTTCATTTTCTAAATTAAACACTTGTCTACAGCAAAAATTGCTACATAAGTGACATTTATTAATGTTCTGCTATATTTACAGTTTTAACATAGTAAAACTCCAAAGTGAATTACCACTTGGCAGAAAGCACGAAAGTGCACATTAAATCTACACTTATAATGCATCATAGTTTTTGCTAACACAAATTATAAAAGCAAGAATTACAGGTATGTTAGGGATCATCTCAAAAGTCCCAAAGACAACAACAACAACAACAAAATGATGACCTCTCTTTTGCAAGGTCAAATTTTTTTATACAAAGTTGCGTTATGATCTTCGAGCTTTACACTACCAGTATATATTGCGGAAATCCCTATATAGTCCAAAAAGTATGCAGTATGAAAGTAAAATATACTGCAAGATTTAGAAGAGACTATAAAAAAACCCAATACTGGTGCCATCTTCAAAATAATACTTTCCCCCCAATTATGCCATAAAGAATCTATTGTGCACACTGATTTTACTTTCAGGTATAGAGACAGCACAGTTTTAGATTTAACAGCAGATAGATATGTGCAAAAATGTAGTCATAACAAAACAGTCTTCTAAACTTTTGAGAACACCCCTTCAAAATAGCCAGCATTATACATATTTTACACTAAAATATTGGATTCCAGAATCATTTTTAAGATGGAGAATGAAATAAAGCAAGACTGCCCCCTACTGGCTACAGGGGCATAGCTCATGCTATACTACAAATACTATATAAGGCATTATAAGTACATCACAGACTTGACTGCAATAGCTTTTTCAAACATTAGCCCACTAATGATTCAATAATTACAGAATTCTGCATTAACTATTAAAATTTTACACCTAGAAACAAATAGAAAGAAATGCTTCTCTTTTTCAACAGTACTTTTATTTATTTATTTTAAAGCAGGTGATTATTTTTTCTTCTGTGTTCAGAGTCTTGATTCACTTCCTGCAGGTGTCCTGTTACTTCTTGAGGGAGAATTCATTAACGCAGGAAGACATTTGCCAGAAAACATCTGTCAGAGAAGGATATTGAATATTGAAACTATAGTTAGATGGTTATTTTGGTTAAGAGAAGGATGTAGTTCACAAAGAGTGCAGGATGTTGGAAGACATATGACATGCATCTGAGCACAGTTACAAGTTTATAGCGATGGCACAATTACACAGTAGTTTTCTGCCTATTTGACAATTTTAGAGTTCAAACCCCTTTAGAACATAAAGCAACAGAAAAAGGAAGACAACGGGCCAGATTCTGCTCTTGGTTATGCTGGTGTAAATCCATAACAACATCACTCAAGGCATTGGAGTTAACCTGTATTTGAATAATGGCAGAGCAAACTTTGACCCCATGTTTGGTTTGATTTGTCTGCGCCCCTAATATGGCTACATGCTAGCAAACATGTGGGATATTGGAGAAGCCAAACCTCCTAAACTCTCTATCCTGATTACTCTGGCTGGGATGTTTTTGCACCAAGGATAAAGTATGAAACTAGTACACCTACAGTGTAGTTTGTATCTTCTGCTTGGATCCTGATTTGCCCTGCCAACTGCATGCAGTCATATACCAGGAAGATTTCCAGCAGTGATAGATAACATGACCCATTAGAACACAGTATTTAGATAGCATATGCCAAGCTTTCAGCCAGGTTCATTTTACTGTTAACTACTTTTGGCTTGCATAAAGCACCCTCCCCAATCCCTCAGAAAACTAAAACCAACAATCACCGTCCTAACAGTGATAGGTTCCAGAGTGTTCTGTGCACTTCTGTCACTCACTAACAGCGGATGGGATTTTAACCAAGAAAAGCTCTGTTCATTTATTTATTTATTTTTAAAAAAAAGTGATACACACTGGCTTGTAATTCAAGTTAACTAAAAGCAGTATCCTCAGAAAATCCCCACTCCAAGTTCACAAGCCACTTGCAAGCTATGATCCTTGGGCCTCTTCTGGAAGCCTGAGCCATGCTTTGGAATCTTTTACCCTCTCCTCATTCCGTGTCCTCACAAGGTCAATCAGTACAGGCATATTTGGAGAAGGTTCTGACATGCTGGATTCCATCACCAAATTTAAATGATCTAATTCTAAAAGGATCTGTTTAAGGAAAAGTAAACAGAGAAAATGTAACACTAACTTCTTCACAAGGTTCCCAATACATAGGTAGTGATTCTTTCCACCACCTACCTTCAATATTACTACAAATTGTGTATTTATAATATCCCCTCTTTATTAAGCTCAGCATGTCTGGCTCTCATCAATGGTGTTATGATGTGGGTGGAGTGCACTAGCAAGCAAATGCTAATTAGAAGTAATATTTTCGTTTCTTCAGTGGTCAGCATTTTTCACAGCTATTTATTCTCGGAGACTTTAAGGGCATTTTAAAAACAAAACAAGTGAAAAGTCTTATTTTAATTATGTCTACTTCAGCTCTCTCAGAAGGAGAAGGAAGTGACACAAGGGCAACTGGAAGAGCTGGTGTTTTGTTCCTACAAAGCACCTACACAGACCATAGAGGCACAGCAGATGTAGAAACCCCAGTGAGATATGTGCAGCTATAGCAGCTGCATGGGGACTGATCAAATATGTGCTATAATGTTTTTTAGACATATGCAATGCAGTCCAAATAGTTGACTTACACAAGTCAGTCTTTGGTATTATTGCTATGGACAAATTAGCCTCTATTTCATCCTTAAATCAGCATGTTTAGAGAAGGATGGGGGTATATTCCTGGGGCTATGGGGAGAGTGAAGAGGGTAGAAAGAACTTTTTTGTTGCTTTGATTTACTCGCTGGCGGTTTGTGTATATCCAGATAGCATTTCTGTTGTTGCTGGATGACCATTATTATGCTGTTATAAGGCTTTCAGGGCACCTACAGCTCTTTGTATAGTTTGTTTTAAATCTAAGTAAATAAAACATATGTGGTTTAACACAGGCCTGAAAATCCAACATTTTAGGGTCACAAAATCCTTTAATAAAACTTTTTGTCTTCTCTGTAGTCAAATGTACACCTCACATATAATTATATTCAATTTGAACAAGACAAAGAATCTGAAAGGACTGTCAAAGAGAACTCATATTTCAGTATATATAGCATATACATGCTTGTCAGAACTGAATAGTCTGTGTTGATTACACAACAGTCGTCCGCTCTGGCACAGCTAGTATAATTAGATAATATTTATGGGTAACTTTATAAATTTGACTCTTCTCCACAGCATGCACAAGCTTTGCCATACATGAGATGTCTCAGTCAAAGAGGAGTAAAAGGTCATAACCAGGGGTTCTCAAACTGGGGGTCCGGACCCCTCAGGGGGTCATGAGCTGTCAGCCTCCACCTCAACCCCGCTTTGCTTCCAGCATTTATAATGGTGTTAAATATAATAAAAAGTGTTTTTAATTTATAAGGGGGGGTCACACTCAGAGGCTTCCTATGTGAAAGGGGTCACCAGTACAAAAGTTTGAGAATCACTGGTCATAACCATTCTGATAAGGACTCTAGGCCCCTTCATATAGTTTTTTTTTTTAAATTAGGTTTTCTATGCTATGAAGACAAATAAGCCAAACACAAACAGTGAAAACAAGCTACTGTACATAGGAACAGTTCCAACAGACAACACTCACACATGAATCAAATTCCCACCCTCCTTGTAAAGAGCAGGCAATACTCAGATCTGGTTCTGCCAATTAAAATTTTAACTTACATTCCTAATCTTCACTGTTAATTATGGTCTTGTTCTCAGCCTCCATAACATCTATCCCAAAGAATCTCCTTTTAGTATATATCAGAGGGGTAGCCGTGTTAGTCTGGATCTGTAAAAAGCAACAGAGAGTCCTGTGGCACCTTTAAGACTAACAGATGTATTAGTGTACATCTGTTAGTCTTAAAGGTGCCACAGGACTCTCTGTTGCTTTTAGTATATATGTATCTCAATTCCTTTCTTAGCAAAACAAACCAGACTTTTGGTGACTAGCTACAATTAATATATGGCAATATAGATGTTCTTACAATATACGCCTTCTTTCTAGATACAAATATGGAATGAAGTTAAGACTAAGCCTTCTCAAAACTTCTGCATTAAAGAATCAGGAGAATGAGAACATCACCATGTAGTGCTTGTTCTAGATACTAGAACCAAATGTATGAATTTAATGTTAACCTCTAATATCCTCTAACTTTCATAATAAATAATTTTTAGATATATAATCAAGTTTTTTAAATTGTGAGAAGGTAGGTAGTGAAATAGCAGCTTCCCTTCACTGGCACCAGAAAAAGTAAAAGAGGAATCTGATTTGAGGAAGGATGCTATAGTGATACCAGAAGTGTTTTGAGATGCTTCTCTTCAATATTTCATATTATAGGTTTATCTGAAGAGTCCAACAGAGTGAAGTTTAGGGCATGTGGAAACATCAAGGCCTAAATTTTCATAGTGCCTAGTGTTTCTGGATGCCCAACTTGAGACACCTTAAAGATGCCTGATTCAGAAAGTGCTGAGGACCCACACTTTGAAAGACAAGCCCCTTTAATGTGTCTCAGGTTGGGCACCCAAAAACGTAGGCACAAAATCACTACTTGCATTTCAAAACATAGGCTTCAAGGTCTATGCTACCAGGAACCAAGCAACTCCTATAAAAAATGAAGAGTCAAGTCACTTGAAGAGCAAGAAGACCAGAATACCAGTTGCTGGGACCAGAAATAGCTTTAGTATTCAAGTATTAAATACATGGCTGTACAACCAGTAACAATGTGAATTTAAGAGGGGTTCAGAGGTTACCACAAACCCTAAGAAGGGAAAACCCAAACAACCAACCCATCACATCGCAATTTCTTTTTATAGCATTTTCAGGTTCAGTTTAATAAAGCAGAACCATTTGCAATGTGTGTGGTTCCTGCCTTGTGAAGAGACAGGAACAGGAAAACAAAGCCTTGGTTTTGAGAGCCAAACAATTTAATGACACCTGATTTAAAGTTTTGTGTTTCTACTATTGCCCTGGTTACAACTGCTTCAGCTCTGTCCTGGGGGAAACTAGCTTCATGGAGCATCGTGTTGCACTCATCATCTGGGAAGCAACTTCTTTCTTACAGGGATTTTTTTCTGCCTCAAGAGAAAGAAAGTTAATGCTAGCCATTATCTATTGTATGAAGGAAATGCGCTAAACAAGCTGAACTACTTTAGCTTCCATCAAGGTCCCACCAAGATTTCAGCAAAGGACAAGAACAAGACATGTTAATGTGCAGCCCAAAAGTGGGTGAATTTTAGATGTTTAAAAAAACAAAACAAAAAAACAAAAACAAAAAAACCTTAAAATTATTCAGGTACTACAATTAGTTAAAGGCATGTTGGAGTGGCTTTCAGAGTTTCTCCCAGAACTTGGCAGAGAATGAGTAATACAGAAAACTCAGATGAAGTGCTGGTTCTGGGCCATAAGCCAAAGACATTGCTATATGCCTCTGCTCAGGCTTGGTATGTGACCTTAACTCATGCTGAAGGTATGCCACATGTTTCAAGCGCATTACTAGTTCTTAAAATCACATCCTTCAGGGTGCACAAGTGTACCAAGCAATAGGGATCTGTTCTGGTATTTCAAATCTTGGAATCTAAGGCATCTAAAATTCCCTTCATCAAATTCTGGAACAGATACTTGATAATTAAACTCCTGCTGTGTTGTCATAGGAAAGCTGGACTAAGAAGTAAGTACAGTAGCTGGCAGCCCAGGAAATAAAATATCAGCCACTGGCTTTGGCCTGTGAAATTATAGCAGAGCAGACCCAGCCTAAAGAAATTGCCCAGTAAAGTAAAACAAAAACAAAAAACAGCAAAAAAATCCCTCAAAAGTGTATAAGATTTACCTTTAGTAAATAAAGAGAACTCTGGTCCTGGGGAGAGTGGAAAATGTATCAGGCATCTTCCGAACCTTTGCATAATTGATAAATCCTCTGAGAAACAGCAGAAAGCCTAAGGGGGAAAAAAACCACATTTGTTCACTTAAGAAACAAAATCTATATAATTTCCAATGTTTTCTTCTCTACTTAGGAAAGGACAGTAAGACATCTCAGAATGTCTTACAGAGAAGGCCTCTGATTCTTAGCACTTGTGGCATTTAACTGAATATAGACTTGTTTCTGGACTACGATATTAAAGCTTTGGATTTCCATATTAATGAACAACAAGAAAGTTTATTTTAAGGGTAAACCTAATTACCAAGAAGTTAGTTCTACAAATCTGGAAGTCAGCTAAAGAAATCTAAATTGCTGATCAGGATGAATGCTTTAGTGATCAAGCCAATCTAGAAAAGGCAGTAACTCAAATAAATGAGGAATAGTTTTATGAAATTTAGTCATGTTTCTTGGAAATTTATGATTATGTCACTAAAGATCCGGTATCATTTTCTATGACATATTCAGTACAATTCTGCTGCAATCTTTTTACAGTTGATTTTTGCTGGTTCTGGAGTGTTTCCTATGACACATTTTACCTAATTTAAGAATCTTGGTATGTTCTGAGTTGCTTGTACTAGGTTAGCAATTCTCAAACTGTGAGTCGGGACCCCAAAGTGGGTCACGACCCCCTTTAAATGGGGTCACCAGGGCTGACTTAAACTTGCTGGGGCCAGGAGCTGAAGCTCAAGCCCCACTGCCCAGGGCCGAAGCCAAAGCCTGAGGGCTTCAGCCCTGGACAGCACGGCTCAGGCTGCAGGCCCCCTGACTAGGGGCTGAAGCCCTTGAGCTTCAGCTTTGGCCCCTCCACCCGGAGCAGTGCGGCTCAGGCTATGTCTTGTCTGTGTGTCCCCGCCCTCCAGGCAGTGGGGCTTGGGCGGGCTCAGTCTTCAGTCCCCTCTCCTGGGGTCATGAAGTAATTTTTGTTGTCAGAAGGGGGTCACGGTGCAATGAAGTTTGAGAACCCCTGTACTAAGTAAGGGAATTCTGCCGTCTAGTGGTGACTTAATTTGTTGCACATAAAGGAGGTAGAGTATTATTTAGTACTTAGGTTGCACTTTCCATCTGATGCTCTCAAACACTGTGTAAGTATTGATGAACTAAGCCTCCTGCAGTGAAAGTAGAAAAAATAATTGTAGTAACATCAGAAGTGTGTAGTGTGGAACCAGAAACCTTAGTGTCTGTCATGTTGCTGCTTATTTTGTGTGTTTATATGTAGATTATATATCTCTTATACATATGATTTGAGATTTCTAGATTAAGAGTGTTATTGAAAAGAGATGATTATTACTAATATATATTTGGTTGTGATACTTTTTTCTATACTTAACCTTATAGAAAATAAAGGCATTTTATTAAAATATTACAAATTAGAAATTAGAAGCCCCAGTCCCCAAATACACCACTTTTGATGGGTTCCCTCACTTGAGTAGGGAGTTTGCAGGATCAAGCTCCAGAACAAAGTCTTTGAAATGGAAAGTTGAAAACTGTGATACAAGAGATTTATCTTATTTACCTTATGCACCATTGAAAGAACAGACCCAGTAAGTTTCTGAATTGAATTACTTTTGAGGTAGATTTCAGTAGAAGATTAAAGGGGAAAAATATATATTAAAAATATTACTCATTTTCCCAACATGACAAACAACACTAAGGTTTCTGGTTCCACACTACACACTTCTGATGTTATTACAATTATTTTTTCTCCTTTCACTGCAGGAGGTTTAGTTCATCAATACTTCTTCCAGTTTTTGAGAGCATCAGATGGAAAATGCTAAGTACTAAATAATATTCTTTTACCTCCTTTGTGTGCAACAAATTAAATCGCCGCTTGATGGCAGAATTCCTTTACCTAGTACAAGCAACTCAAAACATGCCAAGATTCTTCAATTAGGTAAAAATGTGTCGTAGGCAACACTCTAGGAACCAACAAAAATCAACTGCAAAAAGATGCAGCAGAATTGTACTGAGTATGTCTGGGGAGACTTTGGAGTGGTCTTTTCAGGCTTAGAAAGGTGGTCTTTTGTACCAGTTTCACTGTACTATCACTTTTATTCTTCCACATAGGTAGATTTACAGCTAAATATTAGCCACAGAGTCAAAGAACAGAATCAGCTGGCTACAACTCCAGGAGGCATATTTGGAACAGTGACATGCATTACAGATTGATACTACAAACTTAAGTATCACTTGGTACCCATGTAACTGGTGTTTTGGTGCAGCAAAGTTGATCCACATATTTTTAGATAATTAATTTCTCAAAGGGCCTACCAGTCCTCATGATGGTCCCAAGAGTGTCTGAGACTCAGTATAGGATTTAGAACAAATCAGTCTACTTGCATTTTAATCACTTGAATGCCATAGTCCAGTGATTCAACTCCTAGCAGCTACTGTCAGTGTGAGGAAGTGCTGCTCTCTGATTTTCTTACTCTTTTTTGGTGAGAGGATGTGTATACTTTTGCTCCTTAATTTTTTGATGACAGTAGAGGAATTTAAATAAACACACACACATCTAGAAGACATTCACTACCAGAATAAAATCATTTTAAAAAGATAATATTTTGGTCATACACCTTTAAACATCTGGTAACAAATACAACAACACTTGTCTCTAAAAGTCACTTTTTGCATAACTTCAAATGTTATAAGGACTTACCTAATACAAGGAAAACCCACCAGAGCCAGTACTGACCATCAAAGTAACCAGGGAAATAGGTTGAGAACTAAAAAAGAGACAGAAATAATAACACTTGATACTTTCTGGGCCCAATCCTGCTCCCACTGATGTCAGTGGTAGCCAGACTGTGCCCTCTATGGCCTTGTCTACACTGGAGGCAGCATGTCGAATGTGTGTATCCACAAGCCACAGTGAAAAGCAGGCTGCATCCACACTGTAGTGTGTAGTCACACTGGACAGTGAAAGGCTCTGGCAGTGGGATACTACACTGCTTAAAATAGCAGTGTAGACGAGGAGGCATTTCTTGGGAGCGTAGAGGGCCATACAAGGTATATACCTTAAGGTTCTGGTGCATCTTTACTCTTCTTGCCTAAGCAGTGCCTCACCATCTACACTCTAACTTTATACCTGTGCTAGGGAGGCATGCGGTATATGTACTCGACACACCGCCATAAGCGTAGACATAGCCTTACTGTAAGAGAAGCACAAGTTACAAATCCCAATTATTAAAAACTGCTCCACTTTGACCAAGAAGATGTATACAAGACAGTTCAACACTCACTAATACCTCTCCTGAGATCAGCTAGTAGGGAGACACTGCTGAATGACAGCTCTTCCCATTCTCCCTCACCCACCGGCTGCCTAACAGCCTCTGCCAATTTTGGAAGCGAAAGGCCAGGCTTGCAGTAGTAACCCCTGCTAACTACACTTCAAGGTTGGATGATGTAACAAAACAGCAGTGATGCTGAAGTTAAGATTCATAGATTCTAGGACTGGAAGGGACCTCGAGAGGTCATCGAGCCCAGTCCCCTGCCCGCATGGCAGGACCAAATACTGTCTAGACCATCCCTGATAGACATTTATCTAACCTACTCTTAAATATCTCCAGAGATGGAGATTCCACAACCTCCCTAGGCAATTTAAGCTCTTGTAGGTATGAGGAATCCTCAAACTTGAAAATCTGTTACTGGGAAAACTGCTTCCTATTAAATGAAAAGTGCCCTTGGTGCTGATATAATTATAGAATCCAATTTCATTATGTTGTCAGTGGTAGATTATTAACTTGATTTTTCATTTTTTTTTAAAGTTTAAATCAGAAGAAGGATAAGTTAGAAAAACTAGATACTAAGGTTGAAATCAAATTCACAGTTAAGGCTGCCACTCTCTCTCACTTCATTTTCTTATTATCTCAGGAAATGGCACTTAGGTCTTCTGTATGAGACACCTGTAGTACCTAAGCACTGTACAATGGAGACAGTTATCTCACTAGATGTCATATTTGCAGGATCTGAGTCCTGGCACAAAATGATTAAGGATAAAGACCTTAACTCTGAATCTCTTTGCTTTTGGTCTTCAGAGCCATTTTTTAAATTTTTTTATTGGTTTCCCTTGCACATCTGCCTGCAATTTTTCTAGTCACAGGCTGCACACATGACATGTTTGCTTGGACAGAAATTGCTTTGACGTTTTCACAAAGATAGAGCTTTATAATTTTTCATTCCTTTCCCCATTAAAAGCCTTTGCTTTCTTGACCTGCTTTATTTTCACGTAGAGGATTTTTTTTTACTTCAAGAATAAAACATCTGGGGTAGGTGGTATCTCTTTTAAACAAATATTGCTTAACATACAGCTACATATTACACAAGCTGCTTTACTTAATAAGAAAGAGACACTTATAAAAATGCAGCACTCCTCTGGCACATTATTCTTATTTATTACAATAACAAGGACCATCCTACCATCCCAGAGCAGTGTCACGTTACCAGCTCTCTTCAACCTCTAGATAGTCTATCACAGCCCCCACTCCCAAAGCACACTGCTAGATGTGCCACAGCAGGCAAGTTTACTGTTTCAGATGAGAATAAAGCAAGCAGAAAGGGTTATTTAAAAATCACACCTGAATCAAAACAGTCCCCAAGGAACTTTTGTGATGGTCAAGGAAACAAACAGGCTAGTCTTCAAAAAGGAACTTCTGAAGGATTTAGGGCAAATTTCACTCTTGGCATGAAGAGTCAGCCCAAAGCCCTCTATGCCTCACATTAGCCATGGGCACCCGCATGGCCCCACAATATGCCAACATTTTTATGGCTGACCTGGAACAACGCTTCCTCAGCTCTCGTCCACTCACGCCCCTTCTCTACCTATGCTACATTGATGACATCTTCATCATCTGGACCCATGGGAAGGAGACTCTGGAAGAATTCCACCACGATTTCAACAGCTTCCACCCCACCATCAACCTCAGCCTGGACCAATCTACACGGGAGGTCCACTTCCTAGACACCACAGTACAAGTAAGTGATGGTCACGTTACCACCACCCTATACCGAAAACCCACTGACCGCTATGCCTACCTTCATGCCTCCAGCTTCCACCCCGGACACACCACACGATCCATCATCTACAGCCAAGCACTGAGGTACAACCGTATCTGCTCCAACCCCTCAGACAGAGGCCAACACCTACAAGATCTTCACCAAGCATTCTCAAAACTACGATACCCACACAAGGAAATAAGGAAACAAATCAACAGAGCCAGACGTGTACCCAGAAGCCTCCTGCTACAAGACAAGCCCAAGAAAGAAACCAACAGAACTCCACTGGCCATCACCTACAGTCCTCAGCTTAAACCTCTCCAACGCATCATCAGTGATCTACAACCCATCCTGGACAACGATCCCTCGCTTTCACAGACCTTGGGAGGCAGGCCAGTCCTCGCCCACAGACAACCTGCCAACCTTAAGCATATTCTCACCAGCAACCACACACCACACCATAACAACTCCAACTCAGGAACCAATCCATGCAACAAACCTCGATGCCAACTCTGCCCACATATCTACACCAGCAACACCATCACAGGACCTAACCAGATCAGCTACAACATCACCGGTTCTTTCACCTGCACGTCCACCAGTGTTATATATGCCATCATGTGCCAGCAATGCCCCTCTGCTATGTACATTGGCCAAACTGGAGAATCACTACGTAAGAGGATAAATGGACACAAGTCAGATATCAGGAATGGCAATATACAAAAACCTGTAGGAGAACACTTCAACCTCCCTGGCCACACAATAGCAGATGTAAAGGTAGCCATCTTACAGCAAAAAAACTTCAGGACCAGACTCCAAAGAGAAACTGCTGAGCTTCAGTTCATTTGCAAATTTGACACCATCAGATCAGGATTAAACAAAGACTGTGAATGGCTAGCCAACTACAAAAGCAGTTTCTCCTCCCTTGGTGTTCACACCTCAACTGCTAGCAGAGGACCTCACCCTCCCTGATTGAACTAACCTCATTATCTCCAGACTGATTCTTGCCAGCATATTTATACCTGCCTCTGAAAATTTCCATTACATGCATCCGAAGAAGTGGGCATTCACCCACGAAAGCTTATGCTCCAATACATCTGTTAGTCTTAAAGGTGCCACAGGACTCTCTGTTGCTTTTTACATTAGCCCTACTGTGAGTTGCCTGAGGGGAGCAGCCATGCAGAGAGGCCTTATATCCCCTGTATGCTGTGGGGGTCCACTCCACACCGCCCTGAACAAGTCAGAGAGCAGAGGTCTTTGTGGAAGCTGAAATGTCAGACTGAGTGGTGCCACTAGTGGGTGTGGAGTGGCAGCAGCTACTCATGTGGGTTGGGGCACTAGCCACAGATGCACTGTACCCCTGCCCATGGGGTGGGAAAGGACAGGATTCTTCCCCTTCCAAAAAACCCTGCTTAGTGGACAGTACAAAGCCCAATAACCCAGGCTTTTGCAGGTGCAAGTTTTGCCAGGCAAAAAAGCTATTTAATTGTGAACTGAGATGAGCCACTTATTAAGCAATGTAGCAAATACACAGAGGCCTTATGTTTGTCTGGGCTGCCTTTTTGTTTTTGTTTTTTTGCACTAACTTACCCTGACAATCAGGATCCACTTAATGAGAGACAGACCAAACCCCGAAATGGCCCCATATCGTCCTGCAGCTGAAGTGGTCAGACAGAAGGACAAGAAAAATCCAATCCAGTTGAAGAGGAAAGCCACTGAGAAAGCAAAGGGAAAGCAATAGGTCAAAATGGCTGGAAGCTGAAGCTAGACAAATTCAGACTAGAAATAAGGCGTAAAAATTTAACACAGAGATTAAGTAATTATTGGAACAATTTACAATTGGATTCTCAATCACTGAATTTTAAAATCAATATTGGATGTTTTTCTAAAAGATCTGTTCTAGGAATTATTTTGGAGAAGTTGTATGGCATGTGCTATAGAGGAGACTAGCTGCTCACAGTGGTCCGCTCTGGCCTTGGAATCTATGCATCTATTAAGAGCCTCTTCATATTTTTAGGCTGTCTTCTTCTCGTGTCTGTCCACCACACATCACAGTTTTTTCCAGTGTTGGGCACATGTGTAGCCCTGCCGAGATCTTCCACAGTACACGGTTCCTCGAGGAGCCAGCAGACGAACAGATGTTCCATTGTTTGTGTTTCACCGCAGTCACATGTATGTGGGTCACTGGAACAGCCCCACTTCCACATACTGACTTTTGACCTGCCCACTCTTGTTCGGAGGCAATTTAAACTTCACACAAGTTGTTGCAAGTGAAATGAGTGTTGGCTTCAACCAGGGTTTGCCCACTAATCTTTATGAACAGCAGACAAACTTAGATTTAATATCTGACCCTCTGTGCATTCTGAGCTGCGAAACCCTACATCCCCCCTTTTAACTCCGACTAAGAGAAAATGCCTCATGACAATTTAGCTACACTATATTTCCAGTGCTTTCATGCTCTTCACATACAAACGCGGAGACAACTGCTACTAGCCCTTTCCTAAAATACTGAGAGCCACTTCACTTTTAATATTAATCCATTACCAACTAAACTCAATTTTTAAGAGTTCAAACAGAGTATGGGTTTGCCCCCCCAAAATAAAAAATATATATAGTTCCAGAAGTTTGACTGAACCAAATAAATAACTAGTTTTCATAAAGAGCAGAGATGTTTTAGGATTTCTCAATGGCATGGTCAGCAGCATACTATGTGAATGAACAGCCTTGGAACTCCTGATCATCCGTTCAGTTTATGCAGCCTCTTTTTTGAAGGGGGGGGGTAGGACGAGACAGCATTCACCATACTTGAGCACGCTCTAGTGGTACATTATGGAGTGGCAGGAGTCTCTACTGCTATTACCCTACAGCTAGAAATTTTGGTTTGCATTATGGGAGATATATAAGGCAAGAGTTGGTTTAGTAGTGAATGAAGAGGTGCATCTCCACATTCTTGTCACTTCCTTGTGGAGGTGAACAGCTCTTCACAACATGTTATTAATGAGGTTTATAGGGAGCAACAGAAACAGATATTGGGGGATGCGCTTTAATGAAAAAAAGAAGAAAAAGAAGGGGATGGGGTTTGTTTGTAATGAAACCCTAGACTAACTTGGAGAGTTTGACACCTGCCTGAATGGTAGATAATTTCTAGAGGAGGAAGGGAAATTTTTTCCTTCCCAGAATTTCATACTGGCATATCTAGTTTTTCCAGCTCTACGTCACGTACATGAAAAGGTTAACTTCTTCTTGTCTTGACTGAGGAAAAGTTCAAGGTTCTATTGGGTACTTACTGAAGAATGTTAGCATGAAGATGCCATCATTTCCTATCCTCAGCTGGTCAGTATCATCAAAATCATCCCGTGCCACAAAGTCATCCTCCTAAAAGTGAAGAGAGAAAAGGGAATGGAGGGAGGTCAGGTTTAATGCAATCAAAGTCATACAGCAAGCCTGAGGTTATGAGCTTACACAAGATTTTATGGGAAAGGACTATCAACTTGCAGAGATCACAAAGCTCACATTGCAAGGGTACAGAATATCTTTTCATTCAAGAAAAAACTCCTTAAGGACAACAACAACATTTCTGCATCTAAGACTTCTCCCCTTTGTACCTGAACAATTGCTAAAGATAATATAAGACATGAAATACTGACTTGTCAGGTGAGATTCCCTCTTTTAGGTAGCCCCCCCGAAAACAAATAAGGATACTCCCAATACCAACCACACAATTTATCTCCCTGTCTTTCTCTAACATTTTCCCTCACTGGGACAACATCATATGTGGTCTCAGTGGGACTCAGGCTCTTATGGGAGAAGAGCTACTAGCATTAGACAGCAGATGCTGGTAGCACTACTACCAAATGCTAGCTGCGATCAAGGAGCATGAGGGAGGAGGGCAGACAGCAATGGAGGAAGAGAAAAGGAAAATCTCTCGTCAGAGACAATGGATTTTATTATTCACAGACCAGAAAAGCCAGTAGGAGTGACGAGGAAAGCCAAGTTATCTAACAAGGTAGGAAAGAAATCAAAATATGACCGCCTACTTTTCAAGTTTTGTTCTTCTTTGATGAGTGGGTAGGATATGGTCTACCAGACAAAGGTATGAAGTGAGCCTTGACCTCTGAAGCTTTGCCAACTCCCGTTTCATAACAATGAATTTGAACTACAGGAACTCACTCAAAAATTGGGTGCTGACAGATCTTCTGATGGGAGGTACTTTGGAAGTACAAATTAGTAAGTCGTAAGATAAACAGCGAAGCTACACATGTAGCCTATATCAGCTTGCCAAATTAATCAGTACTGCGTGCACTAGTGCAGGGGTAGGCAACCTATGGCACGTGTGCCGAAGGCGGCACACAAGCTGATTTTCAGTGGCACTCACGCTGCCTGGGTCCTGGCCGCCAGTCCGGGGAGCTCTGCATTTTAATTTAATTTTAAATGAAGCCTCTTAAACATTTTTAAAACCTTATTTACTTTACATACATATTATAGACTTATAGAAAGAGACCTTCTAAAAACGTTACAATGTATTACCGGCACGCAAAACCTTAAATTAGAGTGAATAAATGAAGACTCAGCACATCACTTTTGAAAGGTTGCCGACCCCTGCACTAGTATTATTGACATGTCTTACATCATGCCAGTGGACCAGACAAAATGTTTTTCAAAAAAATATTGTAGAACACTGAAAAAAAAAAAAAACAATGAGAAAAAATAAATCAAGATTTTGATTAACAAAGTATTTAGGTTAATTCAGTTATATAAATTCTACAAATGGACCTTTAGGGACATTCAGCACACAAAGTGAACTTACTCTTCCAGGAACCAAGGGAATGGTAGCTTCAGCCTTACTTCGCTCCGCTTCATCGTAACTAGGCAATGTTGTGGCCACATTGTAAGAAGGGGGCTTGGGAAACCCTGATTCATCTTTGTAGTCAAAATATTCTGCAAAGAGAGAGTTTACATGAATTGTAGGATGTAATATGCCTCTGACGCCTGATATAAGCAGCTCTATAACCAGCAAAGAAAACAAAGTATGAAGAAGATCATGATTTTAAAATTACCATGTATTCTTTGGTGAAAGACTGTAATTTAAACTCACATGTATTGAACTATAATGCCATAATAAAGAAAATATTAAAGCAAATTTGAGACCTACAGTAGGATACTAACAGACTTTCAGAAGGGGAAGGGAATTCACCCTAAATAAATTAGTATGACAGTCATCTTGACCTAGACAAGGAAAGGCAAGAAAAGTTGAAACCTTGTTAGAAACATATGCACACTATGATACCACATACAGAGGTTCTTGAGCTTTTTAAGGACTGAAACATAAGAGCTCCACAGCAGATACAGAGTATGAACAAGACCACTTTATCGAGGGTGCACAAAGGCACCTCCCAATCTAGAGCAACAGAGACAGGAACACATGCTGTGCCTCCTCTGATTTCAGTAAGAGACAGAGAAAGATATATTTTCAAATTTCAAATGGTTTTGATGAGTAAAAGAAGAATCCCCATAAGGTATTCAGCCAAAGGTGGCCAGTTTGTCTGAAAAAGACCCCAGTTTCCTTTCGAATGTCTATTTACTCCTTTGAGCAGTATAAATTGGGACAGGGAGGGGAGGTTACCACAATGATGGGGATATCTTTAATCTTCTCCTTTTTCCCCCCTCCCACCTTGGTTTCCATATGCTACCTTTATGCATCTGAGGTGCCTGATTCTCAAATGTGATTCTGACTTTTTATTAAGAAAATGTGGGTGGGGGGGAAAATCAGGATCTAGATTATGACCAGCATGAATGTGATAGCTCCTCTGAAAAGTATTATTGGCTTTTAACTCAGGTATGATCATGCAGAAAAGGTAGCTTCCTCATGGGCACTCTCCTTAGAAGGTTTAACCAGTCTCCATTCCCCTTTTTACCAAGAGATTATCATGTCCATGATCATAATTATCTCTATAATGAAAATGATATAATGAATGCCACTCCAAACCTTCACATAGTGCAGAATATGTAGTTTTGGTGCATGCATATTACATCTGTGTTGCATACACATCTATTTACAGGTGCCAATTCAAGGTGCTGATTACAATCTAGAAAGTTAGAAATCATAGGACTGAAAGGGACCTTGAGAGGTCATCTAATCCAGTCTCCTGCACTCATGGCAGGACTAAGTATTATCTACACCATCCCTGACTGGTGTTTGTTTAATCTGTTCTTTAAAATCTCCAATGGTGGAGATTTCACAACCTCCCTAGTCAATTTATTTCAGGGTGCTTAACTACCCTGAAAGTTAAGAAACTTTTCCTAATGTCCAACCTAAACCGCCCTGGCTGCAATTTAAGCCCATTGCTTCTTGTCCTATCCTCAGCGGTTAAGGAGAACAATTTTTCTCCCTCCTCCTTATAACAACCTTTTATGTACTTGAAAACTTATGTCCACTCTCGGTCTTCTTGGTTTGGGACTTGGCTACCTTAAATACTGCCTTTACACCTATACCCAGGTGTGACAGCAGACATCAACTGGCTTTTACCAAGTCCTTAGATGTGAACTCAAGGACTGGAGGAAGGGTGTTCTCAGGCCTGGTCTACACTGTGGAGCAGCGGAGGGGGAAAATCGATCTAAGTTACGCAACTTCAGCTATGTGAATAACGAAGCTGAAGTCGACGTACTTAGACCTACTCATCGCGGTGTCTTCACTGCGGTGAGTCGACTGCTGCCGCTCCCCCGTCGACTCTGCCTGCGCCTCTCGTGTCGGTGGAGTACAGGAGTCGACGGGAGAGCGCCTTGGGATCGATTTATCGTGTCTAGACTAGACGCGATAAATCGACCCCCGCTGGATCGATCGCTGCCCACCGATCCGGTGGGTAGTGTAGACATACCCTCAGAGGCAAATCTCTGTCTGTGGAAACTACTCCCTGGAGTAGGCACCAAAAGATTGAATTTGTTAGAACAAAAGTGCAAGGTTCATGTTTTGGGGCAACATTTTATCAAATGGGTCTGAACAAAGGCATTTTTTCTAACTTTTCTGATATCTTCATTTTAAACTGATGTTTGCTTTATCAGCTATGTGTTCTGATGCCACAGAACACATACTGGCTAAGTTACTGAAAAAAATATAAGCATAGCCTCTTAACGGGTCTATTTCTACTGGATTTCTGCTCTAATTAGCAGAGAGTAAGAAGACTGCCATGTTATATCTGAGTTGAGCTCTCTTCCAAGCTTTCAGCTCCAGCCACATTTTTTTTTCTATAGTTGCAGATGACGGGTATTTAAAACATTGTAATGCATTCAAGCATTGTTAATCTACAGTATCATAAAAGCATTTGTATATACTTCACAAGACAAAAATTCAGCATAATGACCAAGAAAGAAGCCCTGAAAAAGGACAGTAAAGTAAAAGACACCAGTAAAGATACCGTTAAAGATCACTGGAAGAAGCAAGATATTACTCAAATACCAGATCATTACAGACCACAAATCCTCACTGCACTACCATTTTCACCTTCTTCTGTATGCTAAGAGCGCTGTAGAAAGTAACTTGAGCACCATTTTATGGAGATGACATCAGTTGATTGCCACCAAGGCATGTTTTCTTTCAAACCACAAATAACCACAATCTCTTTGGATCAGGTCCCATCCTTCCCAGTCTTAATAGATGCTGCAATGTCAAACAGCAGTGAGCATATTATAGAAAAAGAAACAACTAAAGGGATGGGAAAGAAAACCAAGAAAAAAACAACATTTATTTCCCTGCTGTTCAGTTTACCTGCATTCTCCCCAGAAATGCTGCTGTAAGGTGGAGGGGCATCGTTCACAGTATGTTCAGTCTCTCCAGGCTCTTCCTCATTCTGCAACTGAACAGAATCATTTACATTTTAATAGGGCTGAAGAAAAAGGACAAATAAATCGGACTCCCCCATAACACAGAAAATTACACAATCATGGTGTCCTGGTCAAAATCCAATTGGGTTAGTTACATTCTGCCTACCTAAATTACCCCTGCACTTTCAGGTGCATATGGCAATCTCTTCTTGTCTTAAACTGTTGTAAAGAAATGCAGTGCACTGTTAAACACTTGACACATTTCACCTCAGAGGTAGCCAAAGTAATCCCATTGGTAGATTTTAATCAACGTGCCAGTTATGATAAGTTTGTATGCTAAGTCATATTTCTACATTTCAGGTTCCAGACTGCTACAGCGCATCCATATGTATTTACTGTTGTACCTTTCCACTTCCTCAGCACTAATTTAAAAGCTATCAGGTCATGCTAATTGTGACAAGACCAAATTGCATTTGTTTTCATAAAAAGAGGAAATGGTAGGAGACATTCAGTCAAAATCTCCATTACCATCTGTGGCTTTGCTAAGAAAACTGGTGCTCAGCTGAGTTATGCAAAATAAACTGTTTATCAGTCAGTCATGCTGTGGATAAGAGGGAATCCAGTGGTGAGATTTGTAACTGTACACTCTGTTTTGGATTAATACACACACACACACAGTATAAATAGGCATACAGCTTTTCATATATACAGTATGTGACTTGTATTATGTAGAGTTTGCAAACATTCTTTGATAATAAAAGCTGGCAATACTGGGTTAGGCATGTCCAAAGAAGAGTGTATTAGCTATCATCTAGCTACTTCACTCTTTCTATTGCACATCACTGAAACAACAACAACACCACACACACACACACACACACACACACACTTGCATAACAAATAGACTCTCAGATTTAGAAAGATTTCTTGGGACTGAACCACTTTCCTACATTTGGAGAGAGAGAGAGATTTTTTTTAAAATCATAATTAAATGACAGTAACACTGCAAATGGCAATTCTTTTCTTAATATCTTCCTTGACTACCCTTCATGCATAATAATGCTAATATCCTTGAAGCCATCTGAGACATTTTTCTTCCTTTTCTCTACGGAGACACTTATGACCTCTTTTCACTATAGTATCTAACTGCCTCCCAAGTACTTAAAAACAAAATTTTCCTCTCTCTTCCTCTTCAGCCTGCAGAACTAACAGATCTATTACTTTTAGGGTTGGGTTTCTGTTTTAGTTGCACATATGTGAAGACCTTGAAGGTCTTGTTTTACATGAGCTTGGTCTATATCTTGTGTTCAGTATGTATTTTTTGCTGTTCATACAGTCAACAGCGAAGGCTCAAACTGCATCCATACTGCTTCTGAAAGTCAACCTCAAAAACTTTAAGGACCACATATTCAAGTAATGTATGTGTGCAGTTAATGCATGTGTGCATTGCAAACATGTGTGTGTCTAGGTTACTTGAAAATCAGGCCCTAGAAGTTTGCTAGAAAATATTTGGGGGTCAGATTAAAAAAAAAAAAAAGTTAAATGGACAATCGCATGCCTAATTCAGTTGTAAAATTATCATGATTGCATACACAACAGGTAATTGTGCATGCAAATGGCTAATTAGGTACAATATAAAGACTCCCTAAATTCCTCAAATCTTCATTCTGGAGATGAATTACTAACTCCACAAGCCTCCAAAATTGCCATTATTCTGACACAGTGGCTTTCAACCTTTCCATAACAAGTCTCCCTTTTCCAGGATCCCCTCCACTTCCACGGAGGTCACCCTCCCCTTCTAGCTAGGATACCACTCATTTACCAATATGGGCACACTGGTAGCAATTTAGGCCATGTCTACATTTACTAGATGAGCTGCAATCAATGCAGCGGTGTCAATTTAGCAGGTCTAGTGAAGACCCATTAAGTCAATGGGAGAGCGCTCCCCAAGTAAGGTAAGTCGGCAGGAAAGCATCTCCCGTCGACACAGCGTGGTGTAGACACTGTGGTAAGTCAATCTGACAGTGCCTTACTTGGTGACTTTGGGCAAGTTCCTTTTCTCTGTTTGTTTGTTTTCCCATCAGGCCACTAAAAAATTGCTCACAACAGGAGAATTCTGATGTAAGCACAACTTGAGTTAAGTCAGAACAGTCTCCTGCTCTAACTACTACACCATACTCCCCCCCCAATCTAATCTTAAATATATAATCTAAAAAAAGCTTTTAGATAAAAAGTAGTATCAGATTAATTTCCTGGGCATGCCCAGTTCATTAAATACTATTTTATTAGTCCAAATGCCAATAGGTAGGACAAAATGAAGTAATCTGGGGACAAGAATGATGCATGTAGTTTGGTCATTAGGGAAAAATATTCTCAATTTGAAGAGTAATTGTATTCTGAAAGGAGGCAGCTGAGTTATCACTGCAGAGATTGAAGAACAGGTTGGAGAAAACACAGCAGGTAATCTAGGGAACAATCCCGTAAAATGCAGAGATTCAGACCCGATGACTCTTCTGTCTTCCCCTTCTATGAAGTGTAGGCCCCATTTCAATTCCTGAAAGTTACACTTGAAAATGAAAGCCTAAAATACTACCCAAGAAAACTGCAGCTATGTAATCTGCTGAGAAATAAATTTGCATAAAAATTCATTACATTAACAGTGAATGAGGTAAGGGTCTGGCAAACTAGATGTCCTGTTATTACTCTCTGAGTAGCATCACCTGCTATCTTAACAGTGGAAGGAAGTGTCCCACTGCCTCTCTAATGTTTACAAGTAAAAAAAAAGGGGGGGGGGAGGAATTAGAGACTTGAGAGATGTAATCCCAAAGGGAGAGAAAGTGAAAGTGCTGGCTAAATGACATAATATTACAAGATATAATAAAGAAGAAAATGCACATGTGATGGAAGAGGGCAGAACAAAAAATATTCTTGCAATTAAGAAGAGTTTAGAAGATTCCAAGGCCCACAACATTCTAAATAGTTATATGAAAAAGATTTCCCTTCTAATGCACATGGTACGCAGACATGCCTTGCAGCCTTTTTAATGTTTCCAGGCATCTAAAATTCAACTAAGTGCTCATTAACAAAACAATAAGGGTTCATGTGGCAGGAAGAATGAATCATCAGGCCTCAAGTGGCCCAACACTGCCATGACAGCACTAGTCTTGCATTTTCCATGCAAGATGGTGCAGGCACCTGGCATACACAATTAAAAATGCTTTATTATCTGCTCTTGCAAGAGATTTTTCCCCCTTCAGGCTACTAAAAAATTGCTCACAACAGGAGAATTCTGATGTAAGCACAACTTGAGTTAAGTCAGAAGGGAGCTTTTTCATTCACTGATCTAGGCCAAGAGTTACTTTCCTTTTGATTCACTGAAGTATTTTACTTTAAGAACATTCTTTTTTGTTGGGTTTTAAAGAAAAAAACGTTGGATTAAAATGTTAGTAGATATTTAGAGTGTTAATTTAAAAAAAATTCAGCTAAGTATTTCCCCCTCAATTACTTAGATATTGGAGCAGTAACGTGCTGTGGTTACAGTATGTGATGAGATCCTGGAATATTCCATTCCTAATGAAGCCATGAGGTCACTGTAGGCTATGGTGAAGGCACTCACCCTCTGTGTCTCAGTTTCTCCTTGTGTAAGAGGTGTATAACAATATTTACATATTTCACAGTGCTGGTGTGAACTTTAACCTTTGTAAAATGCTTTGAGAACGTTGGCTGAATATTTTTCTACTGAAATGCAAAGTCTTCATTTAATAACTAAAATATTTTTATTTTAGCAATCTTTCAAAACATACTGTTACATGGGCTTCAGATATAGTATCATTTCTGAAATAGCTTTTGGTTAAACTCCATGTCTAAGGCCTGGTCTACACTAACCCCCAAATTTGAACTAAGGTACGCAACTTCAGCTACGTGAATAACGTAGCTGAAGTCGACATACCTTAGTTTGAACTTACCGCGGTTCAGACGCGGTCCACACGCGGCAGGCAGGCTCCCCGTCGACTCCGCGGTACTCCTCTCGCCGAGCTGGAGTACCGCAGTCGACGGCGAGCGCTTCCGGGATCGATTTATCGCGTCCAGACCAGACGCGATAAATCGAACCCGGAAGTTCGATTGCCAGCCGTCGAACTACCGCGGTAGTGTAGACCTGGCCTAAGTTATCCACAGATCTCACACACCAATTCCAAACAAGTGTTTAAAAATCCATACCCTGGGTACTGAATAGCACATTTAGATAATGTGTTTTATAGATAATCAGGAGTAAAATCTGCAGTTGACATACTACTCAACAGCACTGCAAGATTACTTTTGAACAAATTACAAAAGCTATCAGATTTCCTAGCAAGTTCTAACTCTTAAAAAGCCATAGTCAGAAAACAAGATGCTTTAGAAGAATATCAGCATGTGGTAACTCCGGCATTCAAAACTGAATCTAATTTAAATTAAATTAGAAGATTATTGCAAATGGAATGGAAAGAGACAAAATGAAATCCATTCTCCATGCTTTTCTGAACTATTCCAAGTGCAATCCTACAGAACGGAACAGGTGCCGAAGTGTCTGAGTAGAAACCTGCCTTTTAGATGTCCACAGTCACAAAGCAAATTGTAATCAAACAGAATAGCCTCCAAGAAAGCTTTTGAATTTTTTCTTGTAAAAATCACTCTACAAAAACGTGATTTATTACCCGCAGAAATAAATGAATGCAGATGGGTCTCTGATATTACTGCCATGACAATATGGCAGTGTGCAACAAAACAAGCTCTAAATAGAACTCCATCCCCAAGTGTTCCTGAAAAAAAATCAAACTAATGGTCTCAAGATTGAAAGTCAAAGTTTTGGCCTGACCAATCTAGCACTCAAAATCATCCCTATAAGAAGATTTGGGGGTGGGAGAGAAAAAATAAGGAAACAGTTTCTAGCTTCCAAGAGGTATTTCTAAACAAAAGAGAAGTTCTAAAATATGCCTTGATTGTGTCTATTTTAACAAGTTCACAATCAAATTAGTTCATCCACCATTTTTGAATGAGTGAATTTTAAATTACATTTGATTTTAATTTGACATCTTGTAGATATAAGCCAAGATCTGTTTCAGTACTGCTAAACATTAATTAGACCTCAGTGCCTGGAAAGAACAGATGAGCGCTGCAGTCTTGGGCCACAATCCTACAATCCTTATGCACATGCTTAACTTTACTACTGTGACAGGGACTGACTACTCATGGTAGTGAAGTTAAGTGTGCGCATAAGTGTTTGTAGGATTGAGGCCTTAGCAAAAAGATGACAATGAAGTTTAATTATTTTTTCGAGCTCAAACATTCTTGTTTTTAAAAAGTTCCTTAATATAAAGTTTCCAACTTAAAAAAAAAATCCAATATCATTTAAAACATGCAACAAAGATGACTACTTTACCATTTATCCAATACTTTAGTTGTTATCAGTGGTCTTCTATGATTCTGTTTGTTCCATTAAAATTTAATCAATCAGTTTTTGGAGGGTTAAATCACTAAGAAATCTTTTAATAAAAAGGATTCACAGACTGGAAAAATTACCATTGCCACTAGTTCACAACTGTATATTCTCATTCAAAGGAAACTCTGGTAAGTACTCAGTAACACCCGTGTTACTGGGCAGAATCTACACTGAATATGTATTTCAGTTACTGAAATACATGCTCACAACTTCTGGTGTGCTCAAGCAGAATTGCTGAACAGTCCCATAGTGATAACCTACAAGAAGCTCTAACTGCAGATAACTTTCATCTGATCTCACATCTCATGCTGTTTCTATGGTAGTGTAACGAGTTGTATGAGATTTCTAAAAGGAAAACACTGCAGTCACAGACTGCATAAGAATCAATACCAAAAGTTACAGCCTTTCACCACAGTGAAAATCACAGAAGCTGTGAAAGCCAAGTATAAACAAAACACACTTTCAATGTATATATTGCTAATAAATTAGAGACTAGTACAGAGAGCCAATAGTCTCCCTATACAAAGGTTACAAGTAATTTCCATTATAAAGCCCTATTTTTGTCCCCCTATAACTTTGACTTGAAATAGGATATGACCTAAAACTGCCATATTTACTTTAAAGGCAAAGGAAACTATTTTTGCAATCTATGAAGGAGAAAAAAGGAACATTTCTAAATTTGAGTTAGTTATTTAACATTTGAAATGTTGACTTGTGTGTGATGTTGCTTTGGGTCCTTCCAGCTCAAAATCTCCAAACTTTCTATTATTGCTAAAACTCCCTGAAAATTCATGCAAAGAGAAAAAGTTGTAATTAAGCAAAGTGATTAACTGTTTTTTATTGTGGATAATTTTGTGTCCATTGATTTTAATGAGAGTTGTGGGCCCAAAGCTACTCACATTAATGTAACTGGAAGTTTTTTACCATTCACTTAAATGAGAACAGGATCAAGCACCACAGCCCTGATCCTGCAATTTGGTACACGAAGGTGAACCTCTGTACAGCTCCACCCACACGGATACCATAGAATCATCTGTGGCCTTGTCTCAAAGGACAAAATGGGTGTTTTCTTCAACACTGTTAGCTCAAATGAGTTAATTTAATGCAACTGAAAAGCCATCTTCACACTCATTAAGTCACAGGCAAAGGGTTTGTCTACACATGGAGCTGTTCTTAACTCCGTAAGTGGACACACTTATTCCAGAATAAGAGTGCCTTGTTCCTGTTTTGCTATATTCCAGAATGAGTGCCTTGTTCATAGGTTAAGCAAAACAGGAACAAGGCACTCTTATTCTGGAATAAAGTGTGTCCACACATGGAGCTGTTCAGGAATAGCTACTGCACTTGAAATTCACACCCTACCTTAATCCGAAACAACTTTCAAATGTAGAAAAGCCCTCTTACCTTAGGGTATGTTTACACAGAAAAAGCTGTGCACAGGTCAGTCACCTGAGCAAGCCTGAATCCAGCAAGCACAGGTAACAATAACTATGAAGACAGTGCAGCGCAAGCTTCAGCATGGGCTAGCGAGCCAAGTACGTACCGAGGGACCATGCTGGGCTTCTACTCCCCATGCTGAAGCCAATATTGTTACTCATGCTAGCTGGATCATTCAAGGAGTCACTCTGCACGGTAAAGCACATGACGCCTCTTCACTCCCCTTTAGCTAACTCAACTGAGCTAACAAGACTGAGGAAGAAACAAAAAGCACCAATACCCCTTGGAAATTTCATGCCATCCAAACTTCACCTAAATGACAACAGTACATTTACCAATCACATCCACTACTAACTGCAAGAGTTAAATAACAAGGAAATGAATAGTTGTGGACATCATAAATCGAACTGTGCCCACACAATAAAGCATAAAATAAACATGCCCTTTGCATTTGTTTTCATGCCTTAGGGATTAAAACCTCACTTCAACTGGAAAACTGAATATAACCTTAACTACAGAGTTGCTACTGATGTCTCCATAACCTTTATATTTAGTTACAACTTCTAAAGACTGCTGGATCTTCCCAGACTCTTACATACACCTACACTGCAATATACACCTACACTGCGGCATGACCCTGGCTGGCCCAGGTCAGCTGTCTATGGCTCACAGGGCTTAGGCTGCAGAGCTAAAAATTGCAGCACAGTCATTCAGGCTTGGGCTGGAGTCCAGGCTCTGAAACCATAGGGGAGGTGGGCCTCAGAGCCCAGCCTCCAGCTTGAGCGTCTACACTGCCATTTTTAGCCCTGCAGCCCAAACCTGAGTCAATTGACCAGGGCTCTGAGATTGGGTGCCACAGGGTTTTTGCAGCATAGACATAACCTCATCCTGATCCTGAGCCACTCCAGAGGCTGAAGAGGCCCTCAGCATAACTCAGACAGCCCTAGAAGCCAAATTATGGCAGCTTCATGGGGCTCCCCTATGGGACACAGTGCTGCCCAAAATTTCCACAGCACTGTGTGCTATGGCCCTATTCCCAACACATCCCTCCCACTTCAGCCTTCCTCTGGCATACCCCCCTACGCCCCATCTTATGAGGGGGTCCCTGAAAGACAGCCTGAAACTATCTTCCGCAGTTACCCTGGCCAGCTCCTGTAAGCTACTCCAGCCCCTTTTCTCTAACGTAGAGGAGATGGAGTGGGGTTGAGGATCTCACCACAAATGACTTAAATCTATCAAAGAAATACAGCAGACTCTGAGCACAGTGAAAAAACAATAACCATAGAAAGCAGAATATACATTATTAGATTAATTGTTGCATCACTTTGAGAGCACAAGCATATGCTATTTTTGATCAGTATCATCTCGTATTTGAGCCAATCACAATGGTTAAAAATGCCGAAAGATTACCTTTAAAAAAAATCAAAATCAAACACCATTTTTATGTTTCTCTTATTGGTGAAGTGACTTAGCCTCCGATCGTGCACCAAGACAAGGCTCATGGCGGATATAGGGGCCTGCACACAGTTCTCAGTGGAGGACTGGTACTGGGAAAGAAGACTTTTTTTTTTTTCTTACACTGAATTTTACCATTCATTCCTGTTGTCTTTAGGATATCTAGACAAACTCATTTTTTCTGAAACAATAACTTCCAGTTTTTGGAAGAAACACACTCATAAAAACATTTTACAAATGCTAGTCATCCCATGGACTCAATGGGAATGTTTATGCGCATAAAGTTCAGCACATGCATAAGTGTTCGCAGGAGTGGGGCTTAAATTACCATACTGTCATAATACATCTAAAACCCTTAGATTTAGCTTGCCATGGACCAGCCAGTAATTCACCACTGCTATTATACAATCTGAAACCCACTGACAAATTAAAAGTAAGAAAAACGTTAAAATCAGGATTTCCACCCTCCTTTACCCTTTCATAATCCTGTAACATAAAAATTAAGTGTGTGATTTCGATGTATGAGCCTGTTCTATGGGTTGCTTTCTGGGAGCACAGTTTGTCAGTTTACCAGTTCCTGAAATTAAATATATCCGCTGTGGTTATTAACTCAGGGCTATACTTCATGTCATAGTCACAAGTGACTTATTCACTTATTCATTACAATACATAGCAACATGGGATAAAATTGATTTAAATTTGACATCTTCAGTGTTAGAAAATGATTCTCCTCATCCTTTCTACAGCTAAATGTCAGCTATGCATCTTTATTTTCATAGCATACACTTTTGGAGCAAGATAGACCACAGCATACCAATCAATCCAATAACAACATATTTTTTAAGAGAAGAAAAGAAGAATCGAGAAACTAAGATTTTCCCCCCCTTTCCTGCATGTCCCTTAGGGTCCCGCACTCCTATTACATTTACTCTCAAAGATTCTGTATTGTGACAGCCTTTTCATGGTACCTTCCATTTTCTGATGCTCCTTTTGGAGCAGGGACAATCTTTCTAATCTGTAAAGTACCAGGAAAATTACAGCACTATTATAACAACAACCACCCTGTTATGTGCATGGTTAAGAGATTAATAGGACCTGGCAAAATGACAGCTTTGATTTCCTTACAGAGAACTGTGTAATGTCATTCTTATCAGTCAGAGGGGAACTAAAGAGTAATACAATATTCTCCTTCTAGGGAGCAGCATGCTTCCTCCACATATACCCCCTATGGGCTCAGGACCATAAGACCAGAACTTGAATCCTTCTGTAACATAGGCTATGACTTCACTAGAAACACTGCACCAGCACAGAGGCAGAACTACATACTGTGCCACTACAGCACTTCCGTGTAGACACCCACTACAGCGATGTCAGGGGTTCTCCAATTGCTGTAGTTAAGCCACTTCCCTGAGAGACAATAGCTAAGTTGATGGAAGAATTCTTCTGTTGACCTAGAGCTATCTAAACCAGGGGCAAGGTTGGCTTAACTATGTCACTCAGGGGTGTGGATTTTTCACACCTCTGAGCGACGTAGCTAGGTCGTCCTAACTTTTTAGTGTAGAACTGGCCACACTCTGGCTATGTCTACACTACGGGTGCTACAACGGCACAGCTTTGTAGACGCTTCCTACAGTGACAGAAGGGGTTTTTCAATTGCTGTGTGTAATTCACCTCCCTGATTCTTCCATCAACCTAGAAGTGTCTACACTATGGTGCTTCTTCAAATCCCTGAGCCTCGTACCTATGTTGATCTGAATTTTAAGTGTAGACCAGGCTTCTGACTCTCAGAGGCGTCGTACAGATTAATGTTTAAATACTTTGAGATCCTGAGATAGACGGTACTACAGAAGTGCGAATATTAGCGTAAGAAGTTTGGGGTGGGAGGAGTAAGACCAAAAAAATATGACTGAAAACTTTCTTAATGGTGAAAACATGTAAAATCTATATATATCTCAGATATTTAAAAAAGCTTTACTCCTCCCACCCCAAACTTCTTACGCTAATATATATATTAAAAGACTAAATAGAGCTTTATCTAGCTTTTAGACATACATAAAAAACCCTAACCTCTGAGTTGAGAATAATCATGAAAAATTTAATCCTAATGGGAAATCATTTTGAAAGGTTAAAGCACTCTGAAAAGAGAAAGTGCCGTTATGGTTTACTATCTACAACTTATTATAGTGTCACTACCAGGACACTGTAATAAGTAGTAGATAGTAAATATTTCATACAAATTCATTCTTCCCTCAAAAATCTAATATGTTTTTCACTGCCCATACTGTTAGTTTACTTTCTGCACTTCACTCAGCTAGAACAATTAAGACCAGTCAGTTTACCTTTCTAGTTCTGATGCACTAGCACAATGCTGAAATATTTGAATTACAAATGCAGGAGAATGTTTAAATTCAAAATAAAGCATTATTTTAATTAGAAATATTTTAATGACATCGAAACTATTAATTTAATTTGGGGGTTGGTAATTTTCAATACCTGCCCACATGGGAAACCTATATTTTGGAGACTCTCTCACATAGGCCCTTTAAACAACAAAACAAAATTTAAAAAATTATCAAAAGGAAACCTTCCAACAAGCTCAGGCAGACCCCTGAGTCTGCACTGCATACAAGAACAGGAAGAGAAGATAAATACTGTGTGAAACCTAAACTGAAACTAGGAACGGAAACTATATACAGAATCAAAAGATTTTTGTAATGCTTTTATACGGATCATAATTATTCTCCTTTGTTTTAATTAAGGCCCCAACTCTACATGTTGGAATGTGTGGGTACAAGGGTCCACTCGTACTGTCAGTTGCAGGACTGAGGCCTTTGTCTGTCTAGTTTAGAGTTATGTTTCTCAAATATTTTGCTAGACACATGTTCCAAGCAATATACATTTCCTTCCCACAGAAAGCCTGAATCACGTGGAGCGAGGGGATGGAATTCAGCTCCCCAATATGTGGGCAGAATGTGGGGCTCCACTTCATCTTCTTTATTGTTAATAATAATTATTTGTGTATCACAAACAATATGCTCAGATAAGGACAGTTTCTGCCCAAACGAGTTTTTAATCTAAGCGAGTCACATAGAGAAGACCAGATGTAAAAGGAAATCTAGAAGAGGGGAAAACAGTAATTTAAAAAACAATATCTCTGCTTATGGACACTGCAGAAGAAAGTAGTTTTTAGGAAATATCGGCATAAGATAGGGGCCCTGACAACTGGGATTGGGAGATCATTAAATGCAGTAGCTTCAACATGGAACTACACACAGACAACTAAGAAAGAAAGAAAATGAGCTGAACATCAAGACTAGCGATATCAAGTGCAGATATTTAAGTGCAGATCCATCCTCATTGTTGCGCCCTCCCCCCAACCCCAACAGTCTGCAGCCAATGGCCAATTTAATGCCAGTCTACAGAGAACTTCCATTCAATCCATCACAGGATAGGCACCAACCACTATGTGGCTGCTCGACTCATGCCCATCTTCCCATGCAGACCTCAAGTGGCATGCAAAACCTTATTCTGACCCTCTGTGCTTGGATGAGTTTAATGTCACATACATTAAATTATCTCACCTAAATTCCCACAATTAGGGATTTTAGTTTAGAACTCTTCTATCCAAAGACTTATTATGGAGAAGGTGCTTTAACCTGTCAGTGACAGTGAAAAGTCCAAAACACCCAAATAAATGTTACATCCTTGGGTTAGTTTACTCCTGACTGAAGATCACTTAACTATTAATCAGCACCAAGTAAATTCATCCCATTAAATCATCCTAATGCTAACACAGGATTCGGCTATACTAAGACACATCGGACCCCCCCAAATTCCACTGGTACACTCCACCAAGCAATACTGTATGTGCATTCAATGCCACCCGGCACAGGGAAGCCCCATCTGTGTATGTTGTGATCACACTGATGAGCATGGCCTAGATGATTTTGTGCAGATTTTCACGCCCGCTTGGCCAGGCTGCATTACGGCCAGGACCTCTGTTCCCGGAGGCTGATGTCTAGTTCTTCCCCCAACCTGTAATTTTGAGGTGTGTCACGGGCTCTCAGCCAAGGAACAGGCACTGACTTTTGGAATGGGGGGTTACAATCCATACAGGAGTTTTCCTTGGATGGTCGCACACTCCCAGGCCCCTCCACACACCAGCGGCCAAGGCTGCACGGGGCAGGGGTTGTTTCAGTCGGATGGGAGGAGCGGCCCGGGGAGCAGTGGGGCGCCCTGGGGGCTCGCGCAGCCCCACGCCCATGCAGGGGCGGCAGGTTCCCGCTGCCCCTAGGCCCATGGCTCGGGGTGCCCGGCAGAGCCCGGGGGCTGGCGGGCTGTGGGGTCACCCTCCCCCCCGGAGGAGGGGCTCTGCTCCCCGCCCCACACCGGGTCCCACGTCGCGACCGCGACCGCTCCCTCTCTCGGCCGGGTCGGGGGAATCGGCTCTCCCCGGAGCCCCATAATCCCAGCCGTGCGGCCTAGAAAGCCGCGGCGCTCGCGTACCCGCCCTGCCGGGCCCCGCTCGCGCCTCACCTGCTGGTATCGGCCGCTGCTGGGCTCGGCGGCCGCCGCCGCCATGGCGCTGGAGAGGGAGTGTCGGGCGGAGGCCCCGCGGGGCTGGCTGGGGTCGGAGGGCCCAGAGACGAGTCGGGGCGGCTCTGGAAGTGGCGCGGCTCCGCTCAGACACCCCTGCCTGCCTCCCACACTCAATAGGCGCTGCCTGCCCCTGCTGCTGCTGCTGGAGGCGGAGGTTCGCAAGTGCAGCGCTGCCGGGTCACTGGCTGCTGCCTGCTCAGCTCCAACCACTTCCCTTCCCCCCGCTGCTGCCGCCCTCCCTCAGCTGTCACATGCCTGCCTCTCCTTCGCTGTCGCACTCCCTCCCTCCTCCCTCGCTGGCACATCCCTGCCGCCTCCCCTGGCTCACTCCTGAGCCCCGGGGCATCCCTCACACCTGCCCCCAGCCACTATTCAGCTCGATACTGATTGGGTTTAATAGGTACAAATGGTAACGATGGGGCATTCCCAGTTTCCCACCTTCTGCAGGAACCAAGCACTTTCCTAAGAGCCGGAAGTATGGACCCTGCCCTCCTCTTCTGAAATTGGTGCCTTGCACTATCTGACACCCTGGTGTCATGTCCTACTATATCCATCCTAGGGCCGGATCCTACAAACCCATTCCAAGCCTTAGCATTTCCCATTTTTTTAACAACTGACTGACCACCACTTTAGGAATTGGGACTAGCTAAATTCATCCCTATTAAATCTTTAGGCTGATGCTGTCCTGATTAACCAGCACTCATTACCATTCACTACAGCTGCTTGGAGAAAAGGATCATATCTTTTCATATCTTTGTACAGAAATTATCACAATGGGAACTCAATTCCAATAGGGGCAGCTATGTGGGACAATAATAGTATCAATAGTCTGAATCTGTAAAAAGCAACAGAGGGTCCTGTGGCACCTTTAAGACTAACAGAAGTATTGGGAGCATAAGCTTTCGTGGGTAAGAACCTCACTTGCATCTGAAGAAGTGAGGTTCTTACCCACGAAAGCTTATGCTCCCAATACTTCTGTTAGTATCAATAGTTTAATTATTAATATTGGCAAAATATTTGTTTAGGAGCGGTCCTTGTCACAGCCTGGTCCAGTCCTACCCTCCAAACAGACATCATTTGTTGTTAGATACAACTGCTGAATCCCACACACTGCTAAGCTCCCTGGGTCTGGGTAGCGATGGATCACTGTTCCTAGCTCTTGGTTCCCTTGATACAGTCCCCAGATGCAGACCCCATGTCTGCCACCCTTTTTGGTCAGTAGGACCATACAGTCCAGTCCCCTAGACCTGGAACCACTGCCTCAGCCCTCCCAATACCCCAACAGATTCCCTGCAGAATCTACCTGGCCATGTGAGTTCTGGTTTTCCTAGTTTCACCTTTCAGGAACAGTGTGGCAGTAAAGCAAGGAACACCGGTTTAGGAAAAAAATGTACATCTATACTATAGAGACTATACTGACATAGACCTGTAGTGTAGATACAATCTACACTGACTGAAGGAGTCTTTCTGTCAGTGAAGGACTACCACCTCCCATAACAAAGTTAGCTATGTTGATAACTGAAGACAGCTTCTGACATAACTATGTCTAATTTGGGTATTATGTTGGCATAGCCACATAGATCAGGGTTGTGACTTTTTTCCACACATGACACAGCTATGCCAATATAACTTTTCAATGTAGACCAAGCCACGCACTTTATTCTTAAAAAGTACAGGAGAGTTACCAATCCATGGAAACCAACAAACTCCACAATGTACCCCCGCCTCCCAGTCTGAGCTCATCCCTTTTGTAAGGGGTATGGAGCAAGTCATTTAGGGGTGGCAAAGTCCCTCCTGCCTCCACTCAATCCAGCTGAGTCTTCAGTTTCTGGGGACTAGTCTACACTAGAAGTGCTACATCGGTGCAGCTGCGCCACTGTAACGTGTCTAGTGAAGACGCTTTATGCCGATGGAAGAGAGTTCTCCCGTCAGCATCATAATAAATCCACCTCCACGAGAGGTGGTAGCTATGTCGGTGGGAGAAGAGGAGGAGAGAAAGAGAGGAGCGAGCAGCGGGTGGGGGCACCTCGGGGGTGGGGGCAGAGAGCTGTTGGTGGCAGGACCTCAGGGGAGGGATGGGAAGAGGCTGAACGAGTGCAGGGCCTTGAGGGGAAGAGGCTCAGTGGGGGCGGGGCCACGGTCCAGGAGCCAACACCCCCATTCCCACAGCTAGGGAGCTTCCGGTGCTCATGTGTGAGCCTCCCCAAACAGAAGATGCACACACTGCCTATGTTTCTACCTCATCATGCTTTGTGCACATTTCCCACAAGATAGTGCACTGGACAATGGCGAGTTGCACACTGGAATACCTACCTATGGTGCACCACACTGTGCATTGACACAAGCACTCTTGGTGAGTACACACAGCGCCGGAGCAAGAAGTCAAGTATGCATGCACATGGGTGATATACTAACTGCAGCGGCTTTATGCCAACATACCTTGTGACAACAAAAATCTGTAGTGTAATCATGGTCTATGTGCCTGACTTCACATCATCCCTTTAAATGCATTACATCATTGCTCCTGAGAACCCATTTCACCCCACTCGCCTGAAGTCCTATCACAGCCCTTTGAAAAAGAGGCCACTTTGCACCTCACTGAACCTTGGCATGCAGCAGGCTCCTCAAAATGGACCTGCATGAGCATTTTTTGATGTGTGTGTGTGTTGGTAGTCTATCGCTGACTATGATGATATTATCGCCGTTCTTATCTATGGCTACGCATATGACTCCGAAGTCTAAACCCCGATGCACCGAGTTGGCCGCACTGAGGGCATGGGACGTCTGTATTTATGTTTGATGATACAGTTCTGTGGTGCCTTTCACGTGCAGCCTGGAGATGAATTTGTCGATCTTGCGCAAACCTGTTACATGCTGATCTTGTCAGAGACCACTAGTGAGTCCTGTTCTAATCCATTTGCTCAAGTTCTTTGGAATTGATGCCAGTCACCGGACTCTGCTCTTCAGATTATCTTTGAAGCGCTTATATGGATGATCCTTCTTTCTTTTGCCCTGACTAAGCTCCCCATACACGATCTGTTTTGGGAGATGGTGGTCTTCCATTCCGATGACATGTCTGGTCCCCCTAAGTTGTGCTCTCAGTAACATTTCCTCAATACTGGTTGTGTTTGCTCCTTCAAGGACCTTATTATTGGTCACTCTGTCCCACCAGCGAATGCTCATTATTGAGTGGAGGGAGCACATGTGAAATTGCTCAAGCTGTTTAATGTGACGTCTATAAAGAATCCACATCTCAGATCCATACAGAAGAGATGTTAGAACCACTGCACTGTAGATCTTCAATTGGGTGAAGAGACGAATGTTGTTTTGGTTAAGGACTTTTGTTCGGAGTCAGCCAAGGGTCTGGCTGACTTTACTAATTCTGTGGGAAATTTCCTTATCAAGGGAACCGTCACTTGAGATGGTGCTGCCCAAATACAGTACTTGAACTGATCCACATTTTCCAGCTGTGTGCCTTGGATGAAGATGTCTGGCACTGGGTCATTGGAATGAGGTGCTGGTTGGAACAAGACCTCTGTCTTCCCGAGACTGATGGTGAGGCCAACGATCTGGGATGCTTCAGAAAATCTACCAATGATGACCTGAAGGTCATCGTTTTTATGGGTCGTCAAGGCGCAGTCATCTGCAAAAAGTGCCTGGACGAGAAGTCTCTCCAGCATCTTGGTCTTAGCACTGAGTCTTTGAAGATCAAAGAGGGAGACATTGAGTCAGTAGTGGATGTATATCCCCTGATCTAAGTCCTTTGTGGCATGGCTGAGGACACAAGCAAAGAACAAGTTAAACAGCGTGTCGGCTTGCGGGGGCGACGAGCCCCAGCCATGGAGGAGCCGGCATGGTGCAGGGGGGCAGCAGCCCTGCAAAGGCGGCGGCGCTGCTAGCGGGGAGCAGCCACAACCCCCACCCCTCCTGCCCAGGCTGCAGCCCGGCGCCCCCCCCCGGGGGCACCTGCAGGCTGCAGCAGATGCATGCGGGCACCGGCCCCCGTGTACCCCCCGGCTCCCCCATCATCGCGCTCGGGCTCTGTAGCTCCCGAGCATGTGAGCAACCGCCGCCGCCGGGGCACGGGGCCCTGAGCCTGCTCCGGGAGGGGCAGCGGCGGCTCACACTCCTGGGAACTGCAGAGCCTGAGCACGGCGAGCAGGGCCGGCTCTAGGATTTTTGCCGCCCAAAGCAAAAACAATTTTGGCCGCCCCCCCACCCCCCGTTTTTTTCTTACCCCACCCCCGGCCCCGCCTCAACTCCGCCCCTTCCCCAAATCCCCAGCCCTGTCTCCTCCCCCCAGGCTCTCAAGCCTAGGAGGGAGGGAGGGGGAGAAGCGGCATGCGCGCCGCGGCGGCTCGGAGTCTCCCCCTCCCTCCCAGGCTCTCAAGCCTGGGAGGGAGGGGGAGCAGCGGCGTGTGAATCAGCTGTTTCGCGCGCCGCAGCCGCTCGGGATCTCCCCCTCCCTCCCAGGTTTGAGAGCCTGGAAGGGAGGGCAAGCAGCGGCGTGCGAATCAGCTGTTTTGCGCGCCGTGGCGCGCGAGCGGCAGCAGCGGAGGTGAGCTAGGGCGGCCGGGGCACATTTTTAGGGGCGGCAGGGGCGGCATTCTGGCGCCGGCCATGCCGCCCCTAAAAATGTGCCGCCCCAAGCACCAGCTTGTTTTGCTGGTGCCTAGAGCCGGCCCTGACGGCAAGGGAGGAAACGGGGGGCGCACGCGGGCCGCCGCCCACATGCATCCACTGCAGGAGCCCCCCGGGGGGGGCGCTGGGCCACAGCCCAGGCAGGCGCGCCCCCCGGCTCCTCCCCTCACCGCGCTCGGGTTCTGTGGCTCCTGGGCATATGAGCTGCCGCTGCCCCTCCCGGAGCAGGCTCAGGGCCTCACGCCGCGGCGGCAGCTCACATGCCCAGGAGCCGCAGAGCCTGAGTGCGGCAAGGGAGGAGCCGGGGGGTGCACGAGGGCCGGTGCATAAATGCATATTTAGAGTTTTTCAATAACATAATATCCCATCACATTGCATTTTTGGCCTTTTGTGTTTTGTGTTTGAAAAGCAGATTCTGTGTCCACCATTGAAAATCTTGGTGACATTCCAGAACAATGGTACAGAATTCAGAAGTAGCCCTAGATTATAGCTTATCATGCAAGATGGGAATATTCTTCAGATTTCAGATAAAAAAAGACCAATTACATGGTTGAGAAGTAAATATAAAGTATTTTAATGTGTTTATACAAAGTGAGTTTGTTTATACTTGGACCATCACATCTTAAAAAAAGTCTTGTTTTACTAACTTTAATATTGTTAAAAATTCACAAAGAAAGAAAATGACTTTGAAAGTTGAGTATGGAAAAACAACCTTTTTTTTTTTTGCCCTTTTCTGCCTTTTGAGGTACTGTTACTCAAATATTTGCACAGCATATTTTGAAAGTCAAATGAAAAACAATGAACTCATATCAACTAAGCCACCAAGTAGTTCAGTTTCCAGAGGATGGGGAGAGAGAAATATATTTTTTATCTAAGAGATAAAGAGCCTAGATTTTCATGAAAGTTGCTGAAAGTTAGTTGAGCAAATAACTGAGTGGGATTTGTCAACTGCAAAGTTGATTCTTGGTAGGCTATGCCAAGTGACTTTATTTATTAATTTGGATTTCATTCTAAAAGAAACATCCCACAGCCATACGCACCACTGACAACCTGCCCAGTTCTTTGTCTATGCACCTGTTATATCATGTCTTTAGACTGTAAACACCTGGGGACTATCATTTACTGTGTATCAATTTAGTTCCTAGCACAATGGGGCCCCAACTTGGTTGACGCCTCTGGCAATATAAATCTTTAATATTAATATTTTTAAAACACAGTGCCATAGGAATTGTAATACATAACTCCATCCAGAGTAGCAGCATTTCTCCAGCCCCCATGCTACATGCACTGAAGCATGTGAGTAACTTTAAACATAGCAGGACTACTCACATGGTTGAAGTTATGCCAGTGCTTCAGTGCTGTATTGCTCTTTAACCATAAACTGACAGATTAGTGTTGTCCTGCACCAGGGCCGGCTTTAAGCCGATTCGGCCGATTCCCCAGAATGGGGCCCCGCGCCTAAGAGGGCCCCGCAACGTCCGGGGCTGCCGGCGGAGCAGGAAAAAAAAAAAAAGCCGCGTCCTGCTTCTCCCCCCTCCATCCAGCGCTTGCGCCACCATACAGCTGATCAGCACAAGCCTGGGAGGGAGGGGTGAGGAGGAGGAATGCGGCATGCTTGGGGAAGACGCGGGGCCAGGGCGGGGATTTGGGGAGGGATCCAATGGGGCAGTGAGGGGGCGGGGCCAGGGCAGGGATTTGGGGAGGGATCCAATGGGGCAGGGAGGGGGCGGAGTCGGGGCAGAGCCGGGGCGGAGTTGGGGTGGGGGGGCGCGAGACAATTCGCGTCCCGGCGTGGGGCCCCGCATCTGCTAAAGCCAGCCCTGTCCTGCACCCTAGGACACATAGTCCATGGTTGCAAGTAGTCCTGCTTAAGGGACTCGCTCTGGGTACCCTTGGTGAACAAATTCCCTCAAAAGGTGCTGGGCTGCAGACTTGGTCATGTTCCCCTTACACCTTTCTCCACATTGGTTGCAAATATGGTAGCATGTCCTCTAGGGATGGTGTACCATGCACACTCCCTATCCCTGCTCTCTGGAGTTCTTGGTAGGCAATGTGCCTATTCAATTGAAAATGAGGCATCTGGGTGTCATGTTGGCCCAAGGATATGTCTATGTAAGAGCCAGCTCTTCTAGATGTTCCTCTGAGTTGCCTTGCAAGGGAGAAGAATCTGTGTGTTGCAGGAATTCTGAGGAAAAGCTGGGAATAGAACATGGATCTTCTCACTTCCAGGCATGTGACTCACACACAAGACCTTCCATCTTAGCAGCATGTATGATTTATATTATAAGAGAAAAAGATTTACAACCTGTGACAGACCCAGACCAGTGGGGTACAGGAGTCTGGTAGAGGGCAAATATACTGGTCACTGGATGAGTAGTTTTCTGTTCCCTGAGTGACCAGAGAAGGGGCTGCACTAGAGTAATCAGGAACCTGCTAGAACCAGTTAAGGCAGGCAGGCTAATTAGGACACCTGGAGCCAATTAAGAAGAAGCTGCTAGAATCAATTAAGGCAGGCTAATCAAGGCACCTGGGTTTTAAAAGGAGCTCACTTCAGTTTGTGGTGCGAGTGTGAGGAGCTGGGAGCAAGAGGTGCAAGGAGCTGAGAGTGAGAGGGTGTGCTGCTGGAGGACTGAGGAGCACAAGCGTTATCAGACACCAGGAGGAAGGTCCTGTGGTGAGAATAAGGAAGGTGTTTGGAGGAGGCCATGGGGAAGTAGCCCAGGGAGTTGTAGCTGTCATGCAGCTGTTACAGGAGGCACTATAGACAGCTGCAGTCCACAGGGCCCTGGGCTGGAACCCGGAGTAGAGGGCGGGCCCGGGTTCCCCCCAAACCTCCCAATTGACCTGGACTGGGGGTTCTTCCAGAGGGGAAGGTCTCTGGGCTGTTCCCCAACCCACATGGTGAATCTCTGCGGCAAGAAAATCCGCCAATAAGCGCAGGACCCAGCAAGATAGAGGAGGAACTTTGTCACAAACCCAATAATAAAATATCCCCTCTGCCCTTGTATTGTATGATTGTATTCATTACTGATCATTAAGAAATATCTTTTTTAAAAATCAAGAGGTAACAGGTACAGTTAGAGCTATAAAGGCTCGTTGGGATTTGCCCCTCAATGAACCGATGTGCAAGGGGCGGGGGAGCGCAAGGTGGAAGTTTCACCTAGGGCGCAAAATATCCTTGCACCGGCCCTGACTATATCCACTGGATGACCCTTGTTCACATGTTTGTTGACCCCCCCCTCAAAGAATTCTAATAGATTTGGGAGGCATGATTTCCCTTTACAAAAACCATGTTGACTCTTCCCAATAAATCATGTTCATCTATGTGTCTGATAATTCTGTTCTTTACTACAGTTTCAACCAATTTACCTGGTACTGAAGTTAGGTTTACCGGCCTGTAATTTCCAGGATCGCCTCTGGAGCCTTTTTTAAAAATTTGTGTCACATTAGCTATAACTCCAGTTATCTGGTACAGATGCTGATTTAAATGATAGGTTACATACCACAGTTAATAGTTCTGCAATTTCATATTTGAGTTCCTTCAGAACTCTTGGGTGAATACCGTCTGGTCCTGGTGACTTATTAAAGTTTAATTTATCAATGTTCCAAAACCTCCTCTAACTCTAATGACACCTCAATCTGGGACAGTTCCTCAGATTTGTCACCTAAAAAGAATGACTCATGTGTGGGAATCTCCCTCACATCCTCTGCAGTGAAGACTGATACAAAGAATTCATTTAGTTTCTCCGCAATGGCCTTATCTTCCTCGAGTGCTCCTTTAGCACTTCAATCATCCAGTGGCCCCACTGATTGTTTAACAGGCTTCCTGCTTCTGATGTACTTAAATTTTTTTTTTGCTGTTAGTTTTAAGTTGCTCTTCAAATTCTTTTTTGGCCTGCCTAATTATACTTTTACACTTGACTTGCCAGAGTTCATGCTCCTGTCTATTTTCCTCAATAGGATTTAACTTCCAATTTTTAAAAGATGCCTTTTTACCTCTAGCCACTTCTTTTACTTTGTTATTAAGCCGTGATGGCACTTTTTTTGGTCCTTTTACTATGTTTTTTTAATTTGGGATATACATTTAATTTGAACCTCTATTATGGTGTTTTTTAAAACTTTCCATGCCGCTTGCAGGCATTTCACTTTTGGGACTGTATCTTTTAATTTGTTTAACTAGCTTCCTCATTATTGTGTAGTTCTCCTTTCTGAAATTAAATGTTACTGTGGTGGGCTTCTTTGGTGTTATCCCCCACACAGGGATATTACATTTAATTAGAATATGGTTGCTATTACCAAGCAGTTCAGCTATATTCACCTCTTGGACCAGATCCTGTACTCCACTTAGGACTAAATCAAGAATTGCCTCTCCTCTTGTGGGTTCCAGGACAAGCTGCTCCAAGAAACAGTCATTTATGGTGTCAAGAAATATTATCTCTGCATCCCGTCCTGAGGTGACATTTACCCTTTTAATATGGGGATAGTTGAAATCCCCCATTATTATTAAGTTTTTTATTTTTATAGCCTCTCTAATTTCCTTGAGCATTTCACAGTCATCATCACCATCCTGGTCAGGTGGTCAGAAGTATATCCCTACTGCCATATTCTTATTATTCAAGCATGGAATTTCTATCCATAGGGATCCCATGGTACAGTTTGGTTCATTTAAGATTTTTACTACATTTGACTCTATGCTTTCTTTCATGTATAGTGCCACTCCCCCACCAGCATGACCTATTCTGTCATTGCTATATATCTTGTATCCTGGTATTAGCATGTCCCACTGATTATCATCATTCCACCAAGTTTCTATAATGCCTGTTATATCAATATCCTCATTTAATACCAGGCACTCAAGTTCACCCATCTTAGTGCAGTATTTAGACTTCTAGCATTTGTATTAAGAACCTATAAAATTTGTCACTTTTTAGCTGTCTGCCTTCATGTGATGTAATTGAACGGGACACCTTTAAATTTGACTGTTTCTCATCAGATCCTACCTGTACTTTATCATCTTCCATCCTCTCTTCCTTAATAGGATACAAAGAATCCCCATTAATAGATCCTCAGCTGAGGGATGTCTCTGTCCAAACCACATGCTCTTCCACACCTGTTGGCTTTCCCCTAGCCCTTAATTTAAAAACTCCTCGATGACCTTTTTAATTTTACATTCCAGCAATCTGGTTCCATTTTGGTTCAGGTGGAACCCATCCTTCCTGTATAGGCTCTTCCTTTCCCAAAGGTTCCCCAGTTCCTAATAAATCTAAACCCCTCATCCCTACACCATTGTCTCATCCACACATTGAGACCCTGCAATTCTGCCTGTCTAACTGGTCCTGTGTGTAAAATTGGAAGCACTTCAGAGAATGCTACCATGGAGGTCCTGGACTTCAGTCTCTTACCTACCAGCCTAAATTTGGCCTCCAGGATCTCTCTCCTATCTTTCCCTATGTCATTGGTATCTACATGTACCACAACCACCGGCTCCTCCCCAGGACTACACATAAGCATGTCTAGGTGTCTTGAGAGATCTGCAACCTTCGCATCCGGTGGGCAATTCACCATGCATTTCCCCCAGCTATCTATATTTCTAATGATCAAATCCCCCACTACTATTACCTGTCTCTTCCGAATAACTGGAGTTCCCTACCCCAGAGAGGTATCCTCAGTGCTAGTGGATACCATGACATCATCTGGAGAGAGTGTCCCAACTATGGGATCATTTCCCTCTGCTCCACTTTGATGTTCTCCTTCCCTGAGACTTTCATCCTCCTCAACAGCACTAGGCTGTTCTATTCTGCATGTAGTTGCAATTTTAATTGGTTGTAAGTTGTAATGATAAAAAGTGCTCTGTCATTTCTGGAGTGCCCAGTTTGCTGTAAAGAGGAATACTCCCACAGCACACATCTCATACCCTCCTCCTACCCAGACTGGATTACTCACAGCTATGCGTTGTTAACCCAGGCACATAGCTAAGGCTCTACAAGTCATGGAATATTGTGGGGGAGGGGAAATAAGTATACCAGTGGTGCCAAGATGGCATGGAGGGCGGTATTATGAGCACACTCCTACTCCCATTGAAGTCAGTTGTAGAACTAACTCTCAATTACTTCAAAAGGAGCAGGATTGGCCCTGTGCTTTTACAAGGCCTAATGGCTGTAATGATTCTCCAGGGTGTTGTGGGAGGATGCTAAGCAGCAGCTTTTGGTATCCCTTAGTAAAGGTGTAGGTTATGCTCCCTCCAGTGCAGTTTATTGGCATTTGTTGAGCACAATCATTACCACCCCCTGCTCCACCAAGACAATCCCCCTTCCAGGGCCGGTCCTACCATTTAGGCAAACTAGGCGGTTGCCTAGGGCGCCAAGATTCGGGGGCGCCAAAAAGCGGTGCCCCCCCCCTTTTTTTTTTTACAGCGTTCCTACGCTCTCTCCCCGAGCGCGCGGTCGCCGCTCCACTTCTCCCACCTCCCAGGCTTGCAGCTCCAATCAGCTGTTTGGTGCCGCAAGCCTGGGAGGGGAGGAGAATTAGAGCGGGGGCGGCGTGCTCGGGGAGGAGGCGGAGCAGAGGTGAGCTAGGGTGGGGAGCTGCCGCACGGCTCCCCAGGGGGGGAGCTGCTGCGGGAGGGGGGAGCTGCTGCGGGAGGGGGGCGCCTCAGAGCTGGGGGGGGGAGCTCCCACGGGGGGGGTGCCTCAGGGTGGGGGGGGGCGGGGAGCTGCCGCAGGGCTGGGGGGGGCGCAAGGTGGAAGTTTCGCCTAGGACGCGAAACTTCCTTGCACCGGCCCTGTCATAATTATAAAGGGAAGGGTAACAGCTCTCCTGTGTACAGTACTAAAATCCCTCCTAGCCAGAGACTCCAAATCCTTTTACCTGTAAAGGGTTAAGAAGCTCGGGTAACCTGGCTGACACCTGACCCCAAGGACCAATAAGGGGACAAGATACTTTCAAATCTTGGGGGGGGAAAGGCTTTTGTGTGTGTCCTTTGTTTAAGGGGTTGTTCGCTCTTGGGACTGAGAGGGACCAGACATCAATCCAGGTTCTCCCCATCTTTCTAAACAAGTCTCTCTTATTTTCAAAATTGTAAGTAAAAGCCAGGCAAGGCGTCTTAGATTTACTTTGTTTTCTCAACTTGTAAATGTACCTTTTACTAGAGTGCTTATCTTTGTTTGCTATACTTTGAACCTAAGACAGAGGGGGTTCCTCTGAGCTCTTTAAGTTTGATTACCCTGTAAAGTTATTTTCCATACTGATTTTACAGAGATGATTTTTACCTTTTTCTTTAATTAAAAGCCTTCTTTTTAAGAACCTGATTGATTTCTCCTTGTTTTAAGATCCAAAAGGGGTTTGGATCTGTATTCACCAGGAGTTGGTGAAAGGAAGGAGGGGGGAAGGGTCAATTTCTCCTTATTTAAGATCCAAGGAGTTTGGATCTGTATTCACCAGGGAATTGGTGAAAGGTTTCTCAAGGCTTCCCAGGGAGGGAATTCTTGAGATGGTGGCAGCGGACCAGAGCTAAGCTGGTAGATAAGCTTAGAAGTCTTCATGCAGGCCCCTACATTTGTACCCTAAAGTTCAAAGTAGGGATACAGCCTTGACATGGTGGCACAGCGGTGGGATCGTTTTAAACCCAAAAGCCAGTAAGAGATTTTTTTTTTCCTTCTAGCTGCTTGGAGAGCAGAGCTGAAGGTAGATGCATATCTTATCTCTCCTTGCCTGAAGGCAGAGGTGTTAAGTTTTTTTTAACAAGGGGCTTTGTTAAGAGAAGGGTTCAATCAGTGAGCAAACTTTGATCTGGTAAAGGTAATTTACAAGCTGAATTGTTTTTTTTTCTTTTTACATCCTCGGAAGTAGCTAGTTAGAAAGTCTCTGTTAACTCAGCAGCACTCAGCAGGAGCCTAAGCTAAATACATCCCAGTTTCAGTCAACTGCAGAGGGTGTGACCCAGCACAAGAAAACAGGAAAATGACTACCAAAGAAGCAGCTAACAAAATAGAACTGGCCAGACTAGAAGCAGAAGAAAATGAAAGAAAACATCAGAGACTGCTTCAAATTAAAAAACTTGAAACGGAGGCCCATGAAAGAGAAGAAAAAGCCAAAGAGGAGGCCCACAAGAGAGAGATGGAGCTGGAAAAAGCCAAAGAGGAGGCCCATGAAAGAGAAGAGAAAGCCAAAGAGGAGGCCCATAAAAGAGAAGAGAAAGCCAAAGAGGAGGCCCACAAGAGAGAGATGGAGCTGGAAAAAGCCAAAAAGGAGGCGAGAGAAAAAGAAAGGAAGCAGCAAGTGCTAGGCAGGATGCATCAAACCATCCTAGCAACTCCTCTCCAGGTACCACTTCCCATCCCAGGAAATTCCCCACCTACAAGGCAGGCGATGATACTGAGGCCTTCTTAGAAAATTTTGAAAGGGCCTGCCTTGAATACAGCATCGCTGCAGACCAGTACATGGTAGAGCTGAGGCCGCAGCTCAGTGGACCCTTAGCAGAGGTGGCGGCTGAAATGCCTAAGGAACACATAAACAGTTATGAACTTTTTAAAAACAAGGCCAGACTCAGAATGGGGCTAACATCCGAGCATGCCCGTCGGCGGTTCAGAGCCCTAAGGTGGAAACCAGATGTGTCATTTACCCGACATGCCTACCACATTGACAAAAATTGTGATGCCTGGGTATCAGGAGCAAATGTTAAATCTCTGGAAGATCTGCTTTCCCTAGTAAAAATGGAGCAGTTTTTAGAGGGTGTTCCTGAGGAAATAGAAAGGTACATCCTAGATAGAAAGCCCAAAACTGTAACCGAGGCGGGGGAGATTGGAGCCAAATGGGTGGAGGTGACAGAAAAGAAAAAAGCTAGTAGCAGTTGGAGCGAATATCAGAAGGGGCAAGCCGAAACAAAACCTTATCACCGGGGACAACCCAAGGCCCCACCCACATCCCAAGGGAAACCCCAGACGCCTTCTCACCCCACCACACCAGTCTCCACCAACCAACATCGCCCCGGTGATACCTTAGCAGGGCGATGTTTTAAATGTAATGAACTGGGGCATATAAAGGCTCACTGCCCCAAGAACCCCAACCGATTACAGTTCATTACACCCCAATCACACCGAAGATCCCCAGACCCAGATGCCTCTCTCATACCCTCGGAGCGAAGGGAAACCTTGAGAGTGGGCGGAAAGAAGGTTATCGCTTGGAGGGACACTGGGGCACAAGTGTCAACTATCCACCAATCCCTAGTGGACCCCAAACTCATCAACCCGGAGGCTACAGTGACAATTCAACCCTTCGTCTCACAGTCTGTAACCTTGCCTACAGCCAAGTTGCATGTCCAGTACAAGGGCTGGTCAGGAATGTGGACTTTTGCAGTCTATGACAATTATCCCATTCCCATGCTACTGGGGGAAGACTTGGCCAACCATGTGAAGCTAGCCAAGAGGGTGGGAATAGTCACCCGCAGCCAGGCTAAGCAAGCTTCCACCCCCATCCCTGTTCCTGAGCCGTCCACCAGGACCCCGTCTGTGTTACCAGAGACCCAAACAAAGGTGGTGGAACCGGATCCCCTGCCAACGACTGCAACAGCCGTAGTGGATCCAATCCCAGAGACCCAGCCAAAGCCAGTCCCAGAACCGGAACTGGCAATGCAACCAGCACCAGAACCATTGTCAGCACTGAGTCCAGCGCTTGCAAGCCCGTCTACAACTCCAATGCCAGAGGACACCAGCGAACCTGAACTGGCGGAAGCAGCAGATAACCTTACCCAAGAGGCTCAGCCAGAGCCTGAGATACCACATAGTGCACCAGCGAACAGCGGTTCACAGTCAATGGAAACAGCCCCAGCACCTGCATCGCTTCCAGAGGGACCAAGCCCCAGTCCACAGTCCAAGGAGGAACTGATGTCTCCAGCATCAAGGGAACAGTTCCAGGCCGAGCAGGAAGCAGATGACAGCCTTCAGAAAGCTTGGGCGGCGGCGCGGAGCACCCCACCGCCTCTCAGCTCTTCTAACCGATCCCGGTTTGTTGTAGAAAAAGGACTTTTATACAAGGAGACTCTTTCTGGTGGGCACCAGGAAGACTGGCATCCTCAAAGACAGCTGGTAGTTCCCACTAAGTATCGGGTAAAGCTCTTGAGCTTAGCCCATGATCATCCCAATGGCCATTCTGGGGTGAACAGAACCAAAGACCGGTTGGGGAAGTCCTTCCACTGGGAGGGAATGGGCAAGGACGTTGCTAATTATGTCCGGTCTTGTGAGGTGTGCCAACGAGTGGGAAAGCCCCAAGACCAGGTTAAAGCCCCTCTCCAGCCACTACCCATAATTGAGGTCCCATTTCAGCGAGTAGCTGTGGATATTCTGGGTCCTTTCCCAAAGAAGACACCCAGAGGAAAGCAGTACGTACTGACTTTCATGGATTTTGCTACCCGATGGCCGGAAGCTGTACCCTTAAGCAACACCAAGGCTAAAAGTGTGTGCCAGGCATTAGCAGACATTTTTGCCAGGGTAGGTTGGCCCTCCGACATCCTTACAGATTCGGGAACTAATTTTCCTGGCAGGGAACATGAAAAACCTGTGGGAAGCTCATGGGGTGAATCACTTGGTTGCCACCCCTCATCACCATCAAACCAATGGTCTGGTGGAGAGGTTTAATGGAACTTTGGGGGCCATGATACGTAAATTCGTAAATGAACACTCCAATGATTGGGACCTAGTGTTGCAGCAGTTGCTTTTTGCCTACAGGGCTGTACCACATCCCAGTTTAGGGTTTTCACCATTTGAACTTGTGTATGGCCGCGAGGTTAAGGGGCCATTACAGTTGGTGAAGCAGCAATGGGAGGGGTTTACGCCTTCTCCAGGAACTAACATTCTAGACTTTGTAAGCAACCTACAAAACACCCTCCGACACTCTTTAGCCCTTGCTAAAGAAAACCTAAAGGATGCTCAGGAAGAGCAAAAGGCCTGGTATGATAAACATTCCAGAGAACGGTCCTTCAAAGTAGGAGACCAAGTCATGGTCTTAAAGGCGCTCCAGGCCCATAAAATGGAAGCGTCGTGGGAAGGACCATTCACGGTCCAGGAGCGACTAGGAGCTGTTAACTATCTCATAGCCTCCCCCACCTCCAACATAAAGCCTAAGGTATACCATGTTAATTCTCTTAAGCCCTTTTATTCTAGAGAATTAAACGTTTGCCAGTTTACAGCCCAGGAAACAGATGACGCGGAGTGGCCTGCAGGTGTCTACTACGAAGGAAAAAGGAATGGTGGCGTGGAAGAGGTGAACCTCTCCACGACCCTTGGACGTCTGCAGCGACAGCAGATCAAGGAGCTGTGCACAAGCTTTGCACCGATTTTCTCAGCCACTCCAGGACGGACCGAACGGGCCTATCACTCCATTGACACAGGTAATGCTCACCCAATTAGAACCCCACCCTACCGGGAGTCACCTCAGGCCCAAACTGCTATACAAAGGGAGATCCAGGACATGCTACAGATGGGTATAATCCGCCCCTCTACCAGTGCATGGGCATCTCCAGTGGTTCTAGTTCCCAAACCAGATGGGGAAATACGCTTTTGCGTGGACTACCGTAAGCTAAATGCTGTAACTCGTCCTGACAACTATCCAATGCCACACACAGATGAGCTATTGGAGAAATTGGGACATGCCCAATTCATCTCTACTTTAGACTTAACCAAGGGGTACTGGCAAGTACCACTAGATGAACCCGCTAAGGAAAGGTCCGCCTTCGTCACCCAGGCAGGGGTGTATGAATTCAATGTACTCCCTTTCGGGTTGCGAAATGCACCCGCCACCTTCCAAAGACTTGTAGATGGTCTCTTAGCGGGATTGGGAAAATCTGCAGTTGCCTATCTCGATGATGTGGCCATTTTTTCTGATTCATGGACAGAACACCTGGAGCACCTGAAAAAAGTCTTCGAGCGCATCCGGCAGGCAGGACTAACTGTTAAGGCTAAAAAGTGTCAAATAGGCCAAAACAGAGTGACATACCTGGGGCACCAGGTGGGTCAAGGAACTATAAATCCCCTACAGGCCAAAGTGGATGCTATCCAAAAGTGGCCGGTTCCAAAGTCAAAGAAACAGGTCCAATCCTTCTTAGGCTTGGCCGGATATTATAGGCGATTTGTACCACACTACAGCCAAATCGCTGCCCCGCTGACAGACCTAACCAGAAAGAAACAGCCAAATGCAGTTCAGTGGACTGATAAGTGTCAAAAGGCCTTTAACCAGCTTAAGGCAACACTCATGTCTGACCCTGTGCTAAGGGCCCCAGACTTTGACAAACCGTTCCTAGTAACCACAGATGCTTCCGAGCGAGGCGTGGGAGCAGTTTTAATGCAGGAAGGACCGGATCAAGAATTCCATCCTGTCGTGTTTCTCAGCAAGAAACTGTCTGAGAGGGAAAGCCACTGGTCAATCAGCGAAAAGGAATGCTACGCCATTGTGTACGCGCTGGAAAAGTTACGCCCATATGTTTGGGGACGGCGTTTCCAACTACAAACAGACCATGCTGCGCTACAGTGGCTTCATACCGCCAAGGGAAATAACAAAAAACTTCTTCGGTGGAGTTTAGCTCTCCAAGATTTTGATTTTGAAATACAACACATTTCGGGAGCTTCTAACAAAGTGGCTGATGCACTCTCCCGGGAAAGTTTCCCAGAGTTAACTGGTTAACAATTGTTCTTGGAATGAAACATATTGTTAGTTTTTATATAATCAGTAGTATGTCTAAAGGTACATGTGTCTTATTAACTCTGTTTTCTCCTAGAGCTCCAGGAAAGAAATCACAGCCAGTGTGGAACCAAACGTCCAACACTATCTGTGATTTGGGGGGCGTGTCATAACTATAAAGGGAAGGGTAACAGCTCTCCTGTGTACAGTACTAAAATCCCTCCTGGCCAGAGACTCCAAATCCTTTTACCTGTAAAGGGTTAAGAAGCTCGGGTAACCTGGCTGACACCTGACCCCAAGGACCAATAAGGGGACAAGATACTTTCAAATCTTGGGGGGGGAAAGGCTTTTGTGTGTGTCCTTTGTTTAAGGGGTTGTTCGCTCTTGGGACTGAGAGGGACCAGACATCAATCCAGGTTCTCCCCATCTTTCTAAACAAGTCTCTCTTATTTTCAAAATTGTAAGTAAAAGCCAGGCAAGGCGTCTTAGATTTACTTTGTTTTCTCAACTTGTAAATGTACCTTTTACTAGAGTGCTTATCTTTGTTTGCTATACTTTGAACCTAAGACAGAGGGGGTTCCTCTGAGCTCTTTAAGTTTGATTACCCTGTAAAGTTATTTTCCATACTGATTTTACAGAGATGATTTTTACCTTTTTCTTTAATTAAAAGCCTTCTTTTTAAGAACCTGATTGATTTCTCCTTGTTTTAAGATCCAAAAGGGGTTTGGATCTGTATTCACCAGGAGTTGGTGAAAGGAAGGAGGGGGGAAGGGTCAATTTCTCCTTATTTAAGATCCAAGGAGTTTGGATCTGTATTCACCAGGGAATTGGTGAAAGGTTTCTCAAGGCTTCCCAGGGAGGGAATTCTTGAGATGGTGGCAGCGGACCAGAGCTAAGCTGGTAGATAAGCTTAGAAGTCTTCATGCAGGCCCCTACATTTGTACCCTAAAGTTCAAAGTAGGGATACAGCCTTGACAGGCCCTTCCCCCTTCAAGGGGTGGCCCGCACTGCTGGTAACATCAGCCAACTTCCTCCTTTTGCTGTCAAGCTGCCTATTGAATGGATGAGTAAGAGCATCCATGAAGGTTCAGCTACTATTTGGTTTGATGAGCACAAGGCACCAGAGGTGAAAGTAAGCCGGTACGCCCCGGTACGACGTACCGGCAAGAGCCGGTGCGCCGTACCAGGGCGGCCCGGCTTCCCCAGGTGGCAATTTAAAGGGCCTGGGGCTCCCAGCAATGGCTGGAGCCCTTTAAATTGCCGCCAGAGCCCCGCTGCTGGAGCCCTGGGGTAGTGGCAGCGGGTTCAGGGGGTTATTTAATGGGCTGGGGCTCCCGCTGCCTCTACTGCCCTGAGCCCTTTAAATAGCTGCCGGAGCCCTGCCGCCGCTACCCCAGGGCTCCGGGGGCTATTTAAAGGGTCCAGGGCGGTAGAGGCAGGGGAGTCCTGGGCCCTTTAAATAGCCCCCAGAGCCCCGCTGCCGGAGCCCTGGGGTAGCAGCAGCAGCCGGGGGCTCCGGCAGCGGTTTAAAGGGCCCAGGGCAGTAGCGGCGGCCGAGCCCTGGGCCCTTTAAACTGCTGCCGGAGCCCCCGGCTGCCGCTGCTAACCCAGCGGAGAAGGGGAGGGCACTTACCGGTATAGGGCAGGCCGGGGCTGGCTCTGCCCCCCCCATCCCTGCCCCTTCCGCCTGAGGCCCCGCCCCTTCCGGGGGCCAGAGCCAGCCCCAACCCAGCCCCGTACCGGTAAGTCCCTGTTTCTACTTTCACCCCTACAAGGCACTCAGTTTGGTACCGCTATAACTTTTTCAGTTAGAGTTGTGATTTTTTTTACTAATATAGGCCAGGTTGACACTATCAAGTTTGGTCAGGTATGAAAACACCACACACCCTAACTGACATAGCTTTGCTGGCAAAACCCCCTGTAGACACAGCTATGCTGACAGAGTGCTTCTGTTGGCATAGATAACATTGTGCAGGGAGGTGGTGATAGCATGCCAACAGAAAAACTCCTTCTATTGGCATTTGCTGTGTCTACACTAGGAGGTTCTGCCAATATAGCTATACTGGCAAAGCATTTGTAGAGTAGACAAGGCCACAGTTACAGCACTACAACTCTAGTCTGGATGCAATTATGCTAGTATAAAGGTGCCTTATACCAGAATCGTTTATTTCCCTTCCCATATGGGACTAACTATAGTGGTATAAAGCAACTATATCAGTACAGTTAAAGCATCACAACTTTTGTGTGTAGACAAGCCCTCAGAAAGTGCAGCAAAGATCTTGGTATAAATGCTTAGCTGCATTGGATCAGACTAGATAAAGTGAGTTTAAATCATCAGGAAGGTTAATTGTGTGATAAGGCACTGTACTGAGACAATGGGGATCTGGGTTGTATACCTGAGTTTGCCACAGACTCCCTGGGTGACCTGAGGCAAGTCACCTAATTTCTCTGTGCCTCGGCTCCCCATTATTGAGGATAAATTCATTGTGAGGCACTGAGATACTATGGTGATGGGGGCTGTATAAGCATACAGTGACAGTACTGGCAAGCTCTGGGCCTCCTAATGCAGCTGGGGTTTGATGGTGACTTGTGTCACTAAGTCCTTACTTCTGACAAACTCATGATCCAAGACTGGCATCCAGGTTCTGCTGGCAGGAGCCAGACAGTGAACCAGGCTCCTAGGGTGCAGTAGTTTCACGTTTTTCCTTCTTATTCATCTGTTTTTTTTGTTTGTTTGTTTGTTTTTTTACACCGGGATGAGAGGAGAGGTGGAACATGCCCAAGCAGTGAGGGATGTCAGATGGTAAAGCTGAAAGAAGCCAGGTCAACTGAGGGATCTAAAAGAGGGTCCCTGGTAGAGGGGGTGTTTTACAGACATTAAAACAGGAATTTTCATCCCCCCCCCCCTCCAAAAAAATTAAAAGCTTCTCAAGCAGCTCCCAAAGGGGAAAATCCTGGTCTCTAAACTCTGCTGGGTTCTGCTGAAGGCAACACAGAGAGTAAGAAAAATATTCTGCTTATTAGTCACCTATTTAAAATTTACCTGCTCTGAGGAGCAGAATTGTTTGCTCCCCACAATCTGCTAGTTGTGAGGAAAGGAAAATGAGCCTGTACAGGTACCATGGAGCTGTTTAACATTTAAATCACTGACAACAGCCGACTATAAATAGGAAAACATTGAAATGTGTAAATAAACTTAACTGCACATGGACTGCATGTTATATTCACACAGCTGCTCATTACACAGACCTGCATAATATGCAGACACACATAGTACACAGAGCATGGCCGCTCTCATAACTGATGCATACACCTGGGTATCTCTTGGATTTTTTCCCCTCCTGCTTTGGGGTTTTATTTCTGCTTTGCTTTTGTCGGGAGCTGCCCATGGCCACTGTGCCTTTGTGCAGTGTGACGAGCAAAGTATCTTTTGAACAGAATGTAAAACAAGGGCCTGACCATTTGTGACCATTAAAATTTCATGGCATTTTTATGAGATGTGGGGAGTTAATCCAAGTGTCCTGGGCAAAGTCTAGTTCATGTACTATGAACTAAGTCCATTCAGCCTATTCTTGATGATTGGTTGGATATTGAGGGATCAATCCTCAGATGCAGCAGTGTTCCACTTAGTGCATCTGAGGGGCCAAAGGGCCATTGAAGAATATGCTGCAGACAGTGACAGGTCTGGGAGGGCAAGTGCCATGTAGAAGCCTTTGAACCTGATAGTGTTCTAATCACAGCAGATTGGGTGACCTAGCTGCTTCCACCCAAAGTGCCATTGCTGGGAGAGGCTAGTGCTGTCGCTCTCATAATCAATTCTTATGCAGTCTGTGTCTTCAGTATTTGCTTTTTAGAAAACTCAGAGACCTGACCACGTTACCATAGTAACAGCATGAGATGTGAGCTCTGATGAGGGTTATCTGCAGTCTAGAGGTTCTTGTGTATTGTCGCAGGGGGACTATTCAGCATTCTGTCTTTGCACACCAGAAGTTGCATATGTGTTTCAATAATTGAAATGTTTATTTAATACCGATTTCAACAAGTGACACTGGTATTGATAGGGAGGTTTACCAGATTTTCCTGCAGATGACAATATGAGAAAAGAAGAACCAGGGATCAGGGCTCTTTTTTTCTGACCCTATGGACCAGAATTGGTCAGAACTTAAAACTATCACTGGTCCCTCTGATGAGCAATGTTTGCTGGCATTGATCTAGAACTGAACATTTCAAGTTACAGCTCTGAGATCAGTGTTTCATTCCCCAGGGATTGACAGAAGTCATAATTCATAGCCTATGAATTCTCTTGAGATCAACAGGTATATTTAAACAATTTAACTCACACGGCAAAAGATAACAAGCCCCATCACACTGGGCCATTGATACAGGAAGCAAACTGCCTCTGGGCCCCGTAGTCCTGTGTTCCATTTCTCTGTGTCTCAGTTTCTCCATCTCTGAAAGAGAGAAGATGGATTGGATAGCATGATTGGCTGTACCTCTGTATTAAAGACTGGGGGGGGGGGGGGAAATTGATCCATTTCATATAAATTAGGAGGGCTCTAGGAAGTTGCTAGTACAGCCCTGAGATGAGCAAAGTTTGAGCATTTCTGATGTACACTGTGGCGAGGCTCTTGGAAATGCAGGCAAGGCAGATATGCTTATGCATCTAAAAATGTATCAGCTTGTTTGGGGTAATGTTTTAACTGGCTTTCTGTTCTTTTATGAACCACATGAAAGTGCTAAAATAACTTAATAGGGTAAAGGGTGGGGGACAAAAGAACAGTCACACATTAAAACTACAGAGGAAATTTAGTTCTGCAAGGTCTAACTGTCTGTTTCTGAAATCTGGCATCTGCCTAATGAAAGCATTACATCCAACATAAAGAACCAACTCTCTGCAGCCACAGGATGCATTACTTCATCACAAGGAGAGGGGAAGCAGAGAACTGAGGCTGGGATGAGGTGGCCCATTGGCACAACATCCATTTCTGCTAATACTGTACGTTACCTCAGGAATGGGAGGTAGGGAGTTTTGTTGTGTGTGAAGAAGCTGAATCAGCCCAGAGCCTGCTTCCTTTTCCACCCTTGGCTATCTACCTACCTACAGCATTTATACCACTCACCTCACCATGGTATCTGATCATCCATCAATAATAAAATCCCTAGCATTTATAGTATGTTTGTCCAATAGATTCCAAAGCACCTTACTAAGGTGACTAACAGTTATTGTCCCCATTCCATAGATGAGGCAAGGAGGCCAAGAGAGACAGAGTGATTTGCCAAGGTCAGGCAGCAAGGTGTGCTGTTTGGATGTTCAGTGATCTAATTTCCCCTTTTCTGCCCCAACTAGAAATCATCTTCTTCCTCTCCCTCCCCTGTCCCGGAGGTAAAGTGAAGCTGGAAAAGTGAGTTTTAGGTTTGGTTTGGAAAGAGGCAAGACTTGTGGACTGTCTGGCCCAGATTCTCAAAGATATTTAGATGCTTAACTCCCACTGACTACAATGGGGCTTAGGTGCCTAGAAACCTTTTATATAAGAGTTTATAATGATTAGGGAGCAGGATCAGACCCCGAAGAAAGCTAATCTGAAGTAAATAACTGCAAAATGCTTTTAGGAGAAGGAGTTAGAGAATGTACACTTGAGAGAGTGAGAGAAGGTGGTTTGTTTCTACCCCAACTGAGACACTGCTCCTGGCTTTGCTTCACAAAGACCTGGTTGCTGAGATACCATGTACAAAAGCTGAACAGCTGGGCCAAACAGACCATTACAGTGAAATGCACCCTTCTAAGAGAAGGGGAAAAAAGAGAGGAAAATGTAGGGTTTGTTGGCCTTTTAATGGCAAGGGAAAATGTGCCATTAGTTCCAAAAGATACTTATTTCTTTATATTTCGAAAAACAGTTTAAATGATTTTCTGAAGAAGAATACACTCAAACAAAACATTTTCTTTAGAGATTATTTATCTGAATACACTTTTAACAGCCCAGGTACTTTAATTATAGGAAGTATTTAAACTCAAACCACTACTATTTTAAGTCCCGATCCTGCAAAAACTTCCATAGGATAACTCGTGTGAGTAGAGTTAAGTACGTGCATAGATATTTGCAGAAGTGGGGCCTTATTATTAATTATTATTATTATTTAATTTGTACATCCAATTCTTCTTCACAAGGAGCTGCCTCAGAAAAGAGGATAGGTATTTTTAAATGAATTTTACAAATACTTTTATAATAATTTGCAATGGATTTAGCCCTACATAATTCCCTCTCTTCCTCATTTTTCAAATCAAAGATCCTGCAATGTACAAGATTTTATGAGCAGCATTAAAAAATACACCAGACATTTTTACACTGATAAGGTAGATAAGGAATTACAGAAATGTAAAGTTAACTGCACGAAGGATTTCATTTTCACCACTGTGGTTTAGATTGTGACAGCTCTTTTGCAATAAATGTAGCTTTACATGGGTTGGTTATTCACCCCTGAAAATTTTACTCCAAGCTTAAACTTGTCACAATACATCTTACCACAAAAATTAAATTTGTGAAGGACCATAGGTGAGAATTCAGTGATGATCCGGACTTGCCATCAATTCTAACCAGTTCAAAACGCTACTATTTGCATTTCAGTAGAAGGAAGCTGCTACTAAATCCTAAGATGGAAGTGGAAGAAACATTGTAATTCTCCAAATGCCATTATTGTAAAATTTACAAGCCAGAGGGTTACGGGTGAGTATTTTTGAAATCTCAAGCCTCCAGGGGGGTGTGGTGAAATCTATTGTCAAGAAAGATTTTCAAGGGACAAAAATAGGTCTCTTAAGAACTCATTGAATAAATGACTCTTGTGTGGATATTTAAACAAATGAAAATGTAACTATAGAAAGATACTAAGTAGTAACACAATTTCATGTCAGTCTAAAGTAAAAGCGACCTTTTTTTCCTTTTGGGGAGAAAATGGTTTATTATTATTATGAAAACCAATTTGACTTCAACAGGGAATTTGTATTACAAATAAAGTATTACTCCACACTTCCATATCAACTCCTATCCAAGGCTTTCAAAGCATATTACAAACATCTAATTAAGTATAACAGCATCCCACATTGAGAACTTAAGGAATAAAATGGAGTCACACTTTATCCACCAGTGAAAGGCAATCATTTCCAGGGAAGAACACAGTAGTTGCTGAACAATATACATACAAGGCAGCAAAATATGAAAGAAAGAATATTCATTTGAAACTGCAGGGTGAATTTAGATGGAGAAGGTACTCACTTAGTAGAAGTCTTCTAGGATACCGAGGTTAATACCCCTACTCTTACAGAAATTTCGCAGGAGCTTCAATGACCAGAAATTATCAGGACCCTAGTTTTATACCTTATCTGAAAGATGGCAGCTCCGGTAGCACAATGCCTCCTAGTAACATGCTAGAACCAGTGCTGACTCAGAGGGAAGAGAATAACCTATGGAATAACTAAGGTCCTGTTTACACTATAGACACTACAGCAGCACAGCTACGGTGCTATACCTGCTACAGTGACAGAAGGTTTTTTTTACAATCACTGTAATAAAACCACTCCCTCAAGAGAATTCTTCCATTGATTTAGTGGTGTCTATAGTGAGGCATAGGTCAACTTAATTGCGTCTCTCAAGGGTGTGAATTTTTCACACACCTGAACAACATAGCTAAATTGACCTAAATTTTAGGTGTAGACCAGGCCTAAGGCCCTAATCCTGCAAAAACTTAAATACTTTGTGCACTGTGAATGGTCCCACTGACTGGCAATATCTGAGCCAATCGCTGCTTCCTGCAGCACCTGTGGGTATCCCATCTAAGCACTGACTATTGTCCCATCATGTCTAAAGTTAGGTCCAGCTCTGCACCAAACCCCAGATAGGTGCCTTAGACTGAGAGCTCTTTGGGACAGAGAACGTCATGTCTTTTAATTCAATCTATAAAGCACTGAGCACATTTTTGGCATCATATAAATAATACGTAATAATAGTGACCCAACCTGCTTCGCTTGAGAGGGCTAACAGTATCATAGCATCATAGCACAAGGCAGCATAGCTTTGGCATACCGATTGCAACTATTCTTACAATGTGTCATGTCAACCTTGGCATAGTCATTTATATCACTGGTATAATCTTCTCCTGAATACAAAATAGAGAAGACTATTAAACATGAAACAGAGATCAGAATTAAGGTGCTTTTTCACACATAGTCAAGACAACAAACCTTCTTACCCAGCAGCTCACTGTCTCACATATACACCTACAAACTAATTGAACTATTTATCATACAAACCAGGAAGGAAGAACTAAAAGGAAAAAGTTACTGTTATATCTATTTTTAAATACATAGGAGGTATTCAGATACTACCCTGGCCCCTGCAGTCCACCTTGCAAGATTGGGGTCCAAACTAGGGTGACCAGACGTCCCGATATCTGCCGGCAGCACTGTGGGTTTTTTTTGTTTTGTTTTGTTTTTGCTCTTCCCCTTATTTGGTCACCCTAGTCCATACACATACCTACTTAGATTAGCTATTTTATAAAATAGTGTCATTGTGGTTTTAGTTTACCCAGTATTCTCAACCCTAACCCATTCAAATCATGAGTCAGGACCCCCAAAATCATGAGACTGGCTTTAAAAAATAATGTGGTTAAAAATAAAAATAAAGGTTGGGTTATATTTATTTGTTGTCTAGTTTCTGAGCTTTAGAATGCACTTGGGTCACATTTTCAAGCTTTTATCTGCAACCATGAGGGCTAGAACATTATTATTTTTTAAACAAAAGGTGTGGTTTACACAAATCATATGAATCTAGGAGCTGGGGCTTTAAGAAATAGCCAAATATGGCAGGATTTAAGATATAATCCAGATTATTGACAATGTTTTACTTTATCAGCTTTTTTCCAAGAGATCCTTACATTTCTGACAACATAGGAACAGCCATATTGGGTCAGACCAATGGTCCATCTAGGCCAATATCCTGTCTTCAATGCCAGATGCTTCAAAGGGAAAGAACAGAATAGGGCAATCATCAAGTGATCCATCCCCTGACATCAAGTCCCAGCATCTGGCAGTCAGGGATTTAGGGACACCCAGAGCACGGGGCTGCAACCCTGACCATCTTGGCTAATAGCCATTGATGGACCTATCCTCCATGAATGTATCTAATTCTTTTTTGAATCCAGTTATATTTTTTGTCTTCACATTTCCTGGCAAAGAGATCCACAGGTTGACTGTGCGTTGTGTGAAGAAGTACTTCCTTTTGTTTGCTTTAAACCTGCACCCTATTAATTTCATTGGGTAACTCCTAGTTCTTGTGTTATGTGAAGGAGTAAATAACACTTCCTTATTCACTATCTCCACACCATTCGTGATTTTATAGACCTCTATCATAACTCCCCTTAGTTGTCTCTTTTCCAAGATGAATAATCCCAGTCTTTTTAATCTCTCTTCATATAGAAGCCGTTCCATACCCTTAATCATTTTTGTTGCCCTTCTCTGTACCTTTTCCGTTTCTAACATATATTTTTTGAGATGATGTGACCAGAACTGCACACCGTATTCAAGGTGTGAGTGTACCATGGATTTATATAGTGACATTTACTGTCCGTGACAATCTGTATCCCTATCCTCACCCTTTTTACAAGACTATGATAAATTTTGTACAAAGTATGCCTTGTAAGGTATTATTTGAAAACTCACAATTTACTGATCATTCTTGTTCTGATAAAATATGTGTGGCAACATTGTATGTAAAGTTATAAAATTCTACTGTATAAGACATGTTCTAAGTCTAGGGAAACAGCTTCAAACCAGTTCCCCAGAGACAAAAGGCTAGCCAACACCTCATCCCAGTGTCAACATAATCAAATGCACTATCACCTGGTTAAGTGGCCATTCTTTGGCAGGAAGAAGGGTGTAAGTGAGAAATTTACATATTGGCAATGGAACAGCTGGAAGTTCCTGACCAAACAAACTTTCCGTCTCCTGAATCTCAGCTGATGATTTTCATAGAGGAAAATAAGAAGTGAGAACAGAGGACACACATTATCTCTCCCTTCATATGTAGTCACGCACAGCACTGACAATACTTGAAAGACAAAGCAAGCATCAGTCAACTGGGGAGGGATCCTGGCTGAAAGATCCAGTCAATAAGACTGCTAGAACATGTGGTGAGAAAGATCCTTTTGCTTTAAGTTCACTTAGCTTGTTAAATTAGGTATTAGTTTGCATTTCACCTTTTATTTCTTTGTAACCAATTCTGACTTTTATGCCTTATTCCTTGTAATCACTTAAAATCTATTTTTCTGTAGTTAATAAACTTGTTTTATTGTTTTATCTAAATCTGTGAGTGTTTGGAGTGACGTGTTTGGGAACTTCGATTGGGATAACAAGATTTGTGCATATCATTTTCTATTAATGGATTTTATATGAACTTGAATTGTCCAGGAAGGTGCTGGGCAGTAGAAGATGCACATTACTGGGGGAAAATTTGGGACTGGGAGTTTGCTGTTGTTGTCCTGCTGGTGTAATTCATGGGTGGATAGCTAAGCACTCATACAGTATAGCTGGGAGTGATTTATATGCTGGAGGCTGTGGGTAGGCAGACCAGGCATAGTTGCTCTCACAGCAAAGCAGTGAAAAAGACACCTCAGGGTGGAAAATTGAGGGGACATAGCTATCCATCAGTCCAGACTGTACCCTGGGAAATATCACACTGTCTTATTATCTATCATTGTCCTAATGGTTCCTAACCTTGTTAGCTTTTTTGATTGCTGCTGCACATTGAGCAGATGTTTTCAGAGAACTATCCACAGTGACCCCAAGATCTCTTTCTTGAATGGTAACAGCTAATTTAGACCCCATTATTTTGTATGTATCATTAAGATTGTTTTCCAAAATGCATTACTTTGCATTTCTTCAACATTGAATTTCATCTGCCATTTTGTTGCCCAGTATAGGAGCAGCGGAAGTGCCCTTAAAGTGGGGGGACCACAGGTGCCGGAATCATGCCTCCCCGCCCCTTCTCCCCAAGCCCCAGCACTGCCCATTCCTCCAAGGCCCCGCCCTCGCACTGCTCCTCCCCCCGAAGTCCCCACCCTCGCACCACACCTTGCCCAAGACCCCACTCCTGCACTGCCTCTTCCTCCCCCCAAGACCCATCCTCGCTCCATTTCTTCCCCTGAGATCCCACTCCCGTGCCACCTCAAACCCCAAGAGTCTGCCCCCGCTTGTTCCTCTCTGCCCCCTCCCCTGCTCACCCTTAAGGCCAGTAAAAAGAGGGAGGGGCCATGGTCCCCTGGTCCCCCATTCCGGAGCCCTTGGCCCAGTCACCCAGTTTTGTGAATTCCTTTGTAACTTCACAGTCTGCTTTGTACTTAAATATTTTAAGTAATTTTGTATCATCTGCAAACTTTGCCACCTCACTGTTTATCCCTTTCCCCAGCTTATTTATGAGTATGTTGGACAGCACTGGTCCCAGTACAGCTCGCTGGGGGACATGCCTATTTACCTCTCTCCATTCTGAAACTTATTCTTTCCTACCCTGGGTTCCCTATTTTTTAAGCAGTTACTGATCCATGAGAGGACCTTCCCCTCTTGTCTCATCCCATGACAGCTTGCTTTGCATAAGAGCCTTTGGTCAGGGAACACTATAGCCCCTGGATCACGCTGGTCCACATGTTGGTTGACCCCCCCTCAAAGAATTCTAATAAATTCTGTCCAGAGATTGTTGTTTTGGCTACTTTAAAAATGAAGCGTTAAGAACACAGCTGCTGGTTGGTTAATAAATACGGTATTTCAGGAGCTGCATGGAAGCAAACCAGGATTGTGTTGCCCAAGCACAAAGCTCACAATGGAGCCCAAACCGGGGTAGGAGCGTTCAGGGAGAACCGGCTTCGGAAGCGAAGCGTGAGCAGCGCTCAGGCGGTTGCAGGAGCCCTCCAACGCCTGCACGTATCTGGCCGGCCGGAGCAGGGGAAGTGCTCGGCTGGGGGAGGATGCCTGGAGTCCGCGTTGCTGAGTCAGCTCCTCCAACATGACCCGCCCCCAGTCATATGACGAGGGGCCGCGGCTTGGGGCGAAGCTGAGCGGGGGGCGGGCGCAGCAGGGCGCGGCGCGCCTGGACAGGTAAGTGAGCCGCAGCGGCGCGGCTCCGGCCGTGCGCTCCTTGCGGAGGGGCTGCGCCGGGGAGGCGGCGGCAGGAGGCGCTAGAGCGCGCGGTTCGGGTGCGGCTGCTGCGGGGGGCTGCGCCGGGGCCCCGCGGGGAGAGCAGGGGCAAGAGTTCGAGTCCCAGCCTCTCCCTCGGGGTTAAAATGGCGCCTGCGGGACGCGGCTGGCTTCCCTTTGTTAGAAGGGCTTTAAATTCCCGCTCCCGCCTGCCGTGCGAGCCCCTCTGCCCGCGACCTGTAACGGCACCTGGGTAGGGGCGCTTTGCCTGCCGTACAGCGCCGGGAGCTGCTCAGCAGCTGGCCGGGGGCTCCGGAGTGCTGGGTCCACGATCAGCCGCAGCCCCCGGAGTGACCGTGGGCAGGTGCTCGCTGAGCCGCCGGCCCGGGGGCGGTAACTGCCTCCCTGGTGGCACATGTGCCCCAGCGCCTGAGGCGGGCAGGGGCGGGGGTGAGGGCGAGGTACCTGGCCAGACTGGGTTATTGGTAGCCCCTGATGAGGGGGGATGGCCCAGCCTGTGTCTGCTTTGAAAGGCCCATTGCCGCCTTCCACTCCCTCTCTGCCCCCCTGAAGGAGGCTAATGTCTCTTCCTGTTGTTTCCCAGCAGAGCGGTCACCTAGCCCCCCCTGCATAGGGGGTGACGCTGTAAGGGCCCCACACTCTCAGGGCCTAGGCTGTGTGAGGTGGGCCTGTGCTCCCAGAGGGAATGTAGGACCAAGCTGACCCCTTCCCAGAATAACTCTCTGGAGTGACAGCTCTTTCTTAGGCTTTGTTCTTTACCTGGGGTTAACTAATGCCCGTGATCGATCCTCAGCTAAAACCACGGGGAAACACCCACCCTGTCTTTAGTTTTACTGTCAGGTAAATTAGGCCAGGTCACCTGCAGGCAGTGGGTTGCTTTCTGCTTAGCTCTCACTTTCTTGGGAAGAGGCAAGAGGGATTACCTTACAAACAGCTCCCCAAGTCTTCAGACTGGGGTTGGGTTCAAAGGGAAGCTGCATTCCCTTTATCACATGCTAGCTTCCTTTTAACTTGGGATCGAATCCTCTCCTGCTGGCATGTGGAGAGGGAATTAGGATCTAGTGGAGCCAGGCCTGAAAAGAAGCCAGGGAGTGCTGCCTCCATGGCATTGTTTGACTTCCTTCCCATCCCCGTTGGCTGATCTATGTTCATAGGATTTGGGGCAGGGGGTGGGGAAGAGACAGGGTCCTGTGGAGGAAGCTGTATACCCCTCAAAACCCAAACTACTAGGGTAGGGTAAGCTAATGCTGATCTGGTCAATGTTAACTTGCCCCTTTCTTTCCCTTTGTAAGTGGTAACCCTATTTGGGCAGGTTCTGGGGCACTGGCTTGCAGAGAACCCCTTATAGTATGGCTTCTGCCAAGCTATACCGCCAAGAGTCAGAGACAGCTGGGAAGGAGAGTCAGCGTGAAGGCATGGGGTCTGTCAGATTACCCTGTGCCTCCTCTGATTTGAGGAGGGGTATCCTTAGGAATCTACATCCAGTTTCTTCCAGATCCAAAATGCCACACCATTTCAAGAAACTGGATGCTCAGTAAACCCAGCGACCTCATAAAAACCATCCGGCACAACACGGACGCGAGACGCTGCAGCGCTCCCCCACAGGTAACCTCATGCCGCCCTGCCGTAGGAGCAACTAGCATCGTCCCCCAGGCTGCACGGTGAGATCCAGCCAACGGAGGAGCCTCCCGTAGCCCCCAGATCCCACAGCCAGACCCCGCCCCCGGGAGACCCAACACCTCCTCCAAGGTTACCCAAAGAGCCTCTGACCGCCAAAAACCCCATGCCCCACCGAGGACCCACCAGCCGGATGCTGCCCGCAGAAGAACCAGAACCATCCCCAGCGCTTCCAAACACGACCGCGCCCCGACAAAGCCCAGCACCGGTGCTTCCAGAACCCCACTCCCTCCCGGAAGATCCAGTGCTGCCTCGGAGACACCGAGAGCTGCCCTCACCGCCACACCAGGACCCCCGCCTCAAGACCCACCTGAACACCGCTCCACAGTCCGAGGGACAAGGCCGCAAACCGTCCCCGCAGCACCTGAACCTGCAGAGACAACGCAGCAGGAGGAGCGACGGCCACGAGCGAGGGTCGCCACGCCGTGGCAATCCGCCTGGATGGAGGAGCTGGCAAAGGCTGAGGACTTTGAGAACTTCGACACCCTGATGGACAGACTGACTGAAGAACTGTCTGCGGAAATTACGGCCAGAAGGAGGGAACCCCAGGAAGCCGCACGGGCCACTCGCAGATTCCCTGCGCTGAGCCGTAACAACACCGCCAGAGAAGGCAGGAGAGGGGACGTCGGCCGCCGCTACAATCCAGCGGCTGCATCCCGTATTCAGAAACTATACAGGATGAACCGGACGAAAGCCATGAGGGAGATCCTCGACGGGACCTCCTCCTACTGTGCCATCCAGCCCGAGAGGCTCTACTCCTACTTCAAGGATGTGTTCGATCACAAGGCCCAGACCAACTTGCGACACCCAGAGTGCCTTTCCCCGCTACCCCGGATCGACCTCACGGCTTGGAGCGAGATTTTTCCCCGCAGGAGGTGCAGGCGAGGCTGTCGAGGACCAAAAACACCGCCCCTGGAAAAGATGGCATCCGCTACCCCCCGCTGAAGAAGCGAGACCCCGGCTGCTTGGTGCTCGCTGCCATCTTCAACAAATGCAAGCAGTTCCATCGCGTTCCCCGCTCCTGGAAAAAGTCCATGACCGTGCTCATCCACAAAAAAGGCGACCGAGACGACCCCGGCAACTGGAGGCCCATCTCCCTCTGCTCCACCATCTACAAGCTGTATGCCAGCTGCCTCGCGGCAAGGATCACAGACTGATCAGTGTGCGGGGGCGCCGTCAGCTCAGTGCATAAGGGTTTCATGTCCTGCGAGGGATGCTACGAGCACAACTTCCTCCTTCAGACGGCCATCCAGGAGGTCCAAGAGGCAGTGCGCAGTAGCATGGCTTGACCTGACCAACGCCTTTGGGTCCATACCCCACCATCACATCTTTGCCACCCTGGGAGTGTTCGGGATGCCAGAAACCTTCATCCAGATCCTCCGGGACCTCTACAAGGACTGCACCACCACCATCCGTGCCACGGACGGAGAGACGGACGCCATCCCCATCCGCCGTGGCGTGAACAAGGATGCCCCCTTAGCCCCATCATCTTCAACCTGGCCATGGAACCGCTCATCCGAGCCATCTCCAGCGGCCCGACCGGCTTCGACCTGCACGGCAAGAAACTCAGCATTCTGGCCTACGCGGATGATCTGGTCCTGACCGCGGACGACCCAGAGAGCCTCCAAGGTATGCTAGATGCCATCAGCCGAGCTACTGACTGGATGGGGCTCCGCTTCAATGCGAAGAAGTGCGCAACTCTGCACATTGATGGCAGCAAAAGGGACTCGGTGCAGACAACGGGGTTCCAGATCCAGGGTGAGCCCGTCATCCCCCTGGCAGGGGGCAGGCATACCAGCACCTGGGCACGCCAACAGGGTTCCGTGTCCGGAAGACACCCGAGGACACCATCCAGGAGATCTTGCAGGACGCTGCCAAGATTGATGCCTCCCTGCTGGCACCGTGGCAGAAGATAAACGCCCTGAACACCTTCCTGATCCCATGCATCTCGTTCACCCTAAGGGGATCCGCCATGGCGAAGGTGCCCCTCAACAAGGCAGACAAGATCATCCGGAAGCTGGTGAAGAAGTGGCTGTTCCTTCCCCAGAGAGCCAGCAACGAGCTGGTCTACAACGCCCACAGGCACGGCGGCGCCAACGTCCCCCGCATGGGTGACCTGTGTGACGTCGCGGTGATCACCCATGCCTTCCGCCTGCTGACGTGTCCCGACGCCACGGTGAGGAACATTGCGGCGAACGCCCTGCGTGATGCAACAGAGAAGCGGATCGGCAGAGCCCCCTCGAACCAAGACATCGCCACCTTCCTGAGCGGCTCCCTGGATGGGGAATTCGGACGGGACGGGCGCGACATCGCTTCACTGTGGTCCCGCACTTGCAACGCCACGCGTCACCTGGGGAAGCGTATCGGCTGCCGCTGGCAGTGGTGCGAGGAGCGCCAGGAGCTGGGAGTCCGGGTGCCGCAGATCAGGTCGGACGACAACACCATCGTCACCCCGACGGCCAGGGGCTTGCTGGAGAGGACTCTGAAGGCCGCCATCTGCTCGCTGTACGTGGAAACCCTGAAGCGTAAACCGGACCAGGGTAAAGCCTTTGAGTTGACCAGCAAGTGGGATGCCAGCAACCACTTCCTCGCCGGGGGCGGCTTCACCCGTTTCGCCGACTGGCGGTTCATCCACCGTGCCCGGCTCAACTGCGTCCCGCTCAACGGAGCCGTCCGCCACGGGAACCGAGATAAGCGTTGCAGGAAGTGCGGCTACCCCAACGAGACCCTGCCCCACATCCTGTGCAGCTGCAAACCCCACTCCAGAGCCTGGCAGCTGCGCCACAACGCCATCCAGAACCGCCTGGTGAAAGCCATCGCGTCACGCCTGGGGGAGATCTCCGTGAACTGCACCATTGCCGGTACCGACAGCCAGCTACGACCTGACGTGGTCGTCACTGACGAGGCCCAGAAAAAGATCATTCTCGTTGACGTCACGGTCTCCTTTGAGAACAGGACCCCGGCATTTCGCGAAGCCCGAGCTCGTAAGCTGGAAAAGCACGCCCCCCTGGCTGACACCCTGAGAGCGAAGGGCTATGAGGTGCAGATGGACGCCCTGATTGTCGGAGCCCTGGGCGCCTGGGACCCCTGCAACGAGCGTGTGCTGCGGACCTGCGGGATCGGTCGACGCTACGCACGTCTCATGCGGCGCCTCATGGTCTCAGACGCCATCCGATGGTCCAGGGACATCTACATCGAGCACATCACCGGCCACCGACAGTACCAGGAGGCGTGAGCCAGAGTGACATCGTTCTCCCACTACGAGAAAGAGACCAAGTGACCTTCTCCGTTGGATCATATGAACTGGAACCATAAACTCCCTGAACATTAAATCTCACCAAATGAGGGTCAATCCATCCTCATCATCATATCCACTCATTATTATCCACACCCGAACATAGCCACTTTATGAACTTCATACCCTCATATCTCAATGTCTGTACTTTGACCCATCAACCTTTTACCCCCAATCGGGGATATTGCAGATTATGTATTCTTCATGCCACCTTATCTTAAACCAAACTTTGCACCCTCGATAATCTGTATGTTATTCCCTGATAACCAGAAACGTCTATGCTCAAACTCTGTTCACTATTTTTTTTTTAACATCATCTTAAGAAAATTTTTAAATCTGCTATTGGCTAACAGTGTTCCTTTCACAGGGCCAAAGTAACTTGGTTATTGCTTCATGAATGCACTCAGATATTGTATGTACCTCTTGCAGTGAGAGGTGGAGGGAGAATGTAACTGTACAGAAAAATTGGTAGCGATATGAGTTCCCAATATTTATTTCAATGTAGAAAGTGAACTCCTTTGTTTAAGCTTCTTTATTTTAAATGTGCAGGAGACGATGAAACTCATCATTCTTGAGAACTATGCGCAAGCCAGTGAGTGGGCTGCAAAATACATTAGGAATCGAATTATCCAGTTTAACCCTGGCCCAGACAAATACTTCACTCTTGGACTTCCCACAGGTAGGTTTTGAAAGAGGATTCATTAAGATGCTGATGGTACCTTCTGTTTAAGCAACTGTAAAGCATCCTGACTATTTCACCAGTTGGAGCATTTAAGTGGCAGAATATTCCCCTAATGTGAAGGGAGTGTCTCCTTATGCAACATATAGATGGACGGTTCTGTTATTTGGGGAGCAACAGTCTATATAATTTACTTAGCTTAAGAAACCTTTCTCTGTTTTTAAAGTAAATAAATTATATAGAGTGATGCCTCCCAAATAACAATAATATAGAAGCTGATGCATTGCATGATGAAATACCCCTTCACATAAGTGGAATAGTCAGTGATGCTTTGGAGAACTGTGCGCTTCCCCAATGTGTAAAATAGAGACAGCATTCCTCTACTTACAAGATTAGTCCCTTATTACTTGAATTAAAAGAGAATCTCCAATATTAGCTATACAGGGCTGACACACAGTTGAGCAGTTCTGATTCTGTCCAGTTGAGGGTAGCGTAGCACACACTCAGCTGGATTATTACAACTGGGCAGAATTGGAACTGCTCAACTGTGTGTCATAGCCCCTTTATGGCTAATCATGGAGATTCTCCTTTAGTTCAAGTAGTAAGGGTCTGTAATCTTGGAGCAACAGGTGCTGGACTCTATACTATTGAAGCTGAAAGTTGATGCAGATTTGTTTCCATATTATTTTTTTTAATATTAGGGTTGTGATCCAACCACATTCTTGTTTTTGGGGAGGCAGCATCAGAAGTGCAACCCACTGGGCTGCCCCTCCCACCACACCATGTAGGAGCTAGTTTGGTCTCACCCAGGCTACTTATGTGATGTTTTGGTAAAACCATTGTTTGGTACGCATGGCTGCTTTTATTTTTGTTTTATAATATTTAGTGCTAAACATCTTCAAAGCAGCTGTGTTCAGACATTGCCTGTCTCACAACCCCCTGCTTTGTAAGGTAGATGAATGCTGTCTCTATTTTACACATAGGGAAGCTGAGGCCCAAAGAGACAATGTGATAGTGGTTGTGTTATTTGCTATACTTAGTCATTTTCAATGTCTCCCAGTCATTAGTGAGGTTCTGCTCTGAGTAGGATTTTGAGCTGGCACCAGAACTGAATTTGCTGAGATGGCTTTCTATATATGTGTGCCAATATTTTGTAATTAAATAGTTAGGTCTTTCAGTAACATAAACCACTTTGAATAATTGAATTAATGATGTATAGCTCTTACGCAGCTCAGTGTTTCACAGTGCTGTGCATACACTAATTCCACTAACTATTTTTAAATTTTTCCCTGTATCTCTCTTAGGAAGCACTCCTTTAGGATGTTACAAAAAGTTGATTGAGTATTACAAGAATGGAGACTTGTCCTTCAAATATGTGAAAACCTTTAATATGGATGAATATGTAGGTGAGTCATCTTATTTCATGAAATGTTGTGGTAAGGACACAATCAAGCTTTTTTTCTTTTTTGGCCCCAAACTTTATTTATTCTGGTGAGTAAAATCAAATGAAATCAGACATTTATGTTAATTCACAATCACTTTGCATAGAACCCAATGTAAAATGATCCCAAAACCAGATGGGGAGGAGAAAGAGAGGAGTTTGGAATGCTGTGTAATACAAATTAACAAGCTGCAACTTTTCCCTCCAATTAGAGAGATCACATTAGCTATAACTCTCTTAAAAGCTGAGTGATATACTACCTGAGTATATAATTAAAGAAGTCCCACTGAAGATGCTGTTAGTAGATTGTATGTAACATCTTTGAAGTTCCCATTTTAGACCAGCTTTCTTCTAATCAGGGAAACTGCTACTTAGCTGGTTTGGACGGAATGCTGCAGCCCTGTCTGTAATTAATAACCGAGACAGGCAGTGTTCCAGCAAGACTGCACTTTAGACTTACTGATATGTGGTCCTATTATGTTAGATTAGGACTGCCTTGTTTGTAAAGTTGTGATGTAATATTCCCTTCTCGGAGCTGGTTCAGAGAGAAAAGTGAACAAATCCTCTGGTTATCAAGGTACCAAACATACATGCTTAATATGTGTGTAAGTTTGCTCTTTGGCCCTAATGCTATTGCATTCTCTTCCTGATTTGAGTGGACAGATTTTTTCTGTGAATAATCATAGTCTGAGAGCTTCGGGTTAGGGTTAGACAGTTCTATAAAGGATGACTCTATAACAATCAGGGAGTTCTTGGAAGAATTCCCTGATTGAATCAGACTAAAATTGCTTCTCTGGTTTTGGCATAGTGTTAACAAGCTTGGACTAACAATAACTCTGCAGAATGTTGTAAAGACCAGAAAAAATAGACCTGCTGTGTATCTGCTCTTTTGGAGAACCTGCTCCATAATATTAATGCACCTTATCCATATAACTAGGATGATCTGCCTCTCCGTAACACTGTGATCTTACTGGAGCTATTGTGACTATTTTTTAAACTCATGGAAGTTAAGGAAGCCCAGCTTGAAGGGCAGATGGGGATACTGGCATTGATTTGTAATCAAAACCCCTGATGTCTATGCAAATATATGTAAAAGTTTTTATATAGGGTATTGTATCCCTCTCTTTCCCCCACTTGTCATTTGAGGCCTCAGTCCTGAAAGCTGTAGCAATCAGAGTGTGAAAGTCAATGGGGCCTTGGATTGTAAGCATTTGAAGCAGGGATTGTGTTTGTACAATGTCCAGCACAGTGGGTCCTGTGTCCTGAAGGGGTCTGCAGGTGTGACTGTAATATAAACATGAAATAATAAATGTTCCTGGTCAACAGGTCTCCCAAGGGATCACCTGGAAAGTTATCACTCCTTCATGTGGAATAACTTTTTCAAGCACATTGACATCTCTCCAGAAAACACCCATATTCTGGATGGAAATGCAGCTGACCTACAGGCGGAGTGTGATGCTTTTGAGGGGAAAATCAAAGCAGCTGGTGGAATCGAACTCTTTGTTGGAGGTGAAAATCTGAAGGAATAACAGACTCGGAGAGAACACAGCCTTGTTTTTTGCCATAATTCTAGCTAACTTTGGGGAATTCCTTTTTTGTTTTGTTTTGTTTTTGAGCCACTTATTAGATTTGCAGTCAGTAAAGCCACATGTGCATCCCATTTCCAATTAGTGTATGCGCACCTGTCTGTTAAGTGTCGCCTCTGTCCATTCCCTTCTATGGCATTGATGGGGACAAATGCTATGCATAGGTGACTCACTTGTGGTGTATGTGTGTTTGGGGTTTTTTTTCTGTCTCAATGAGATGTTCAGGTTGTCCTAGTAGCTATTCCGTCCCTGGTCAAGCCTTACGGCCATACTAGGTCAGTGGAATGTGCCTCCTGCTCAAGTAGATAGGTCTCAAAATGTGAAGCATAGACTGGCTCCAAAGTCTCAGGCTGCAGGGGTAGGGGATGATGGCAGAGTGGTTTTGATCCACTTGGCAGTGGATGACATCCTTAGTGAGTGCTCTTTACATGCTTAATTTTAAAGTTCAGCCATTTTTGCGGTATATTTGGCCAGAAGGGGGAAGGAGTGTAACATTTTTTCACGGAAGTCAAATAGCTAAAGATGTTGTTCAAATTTATTGATTTGTTTTAAATTGCCATTTCATCTAAGATCTAGATTTGAAAATTTCAGTCCAATAGGTGAATTCTTTAGAAAAGTAGTAAAAATTGGGGGGGGGGGGGGGGAAGGTGTGCTAACCAAAACTGTGTTGCAACCTTTACAATAGCAAGTTCTACCAGGTAACTGCTGTAATCAGCTATAACCCCTCTGAGACAGTGGTATCTTCTAACCTGATGCTTTTGGGTGCTAACATCCAAGTTACTTTAGTTATTACGTCCCAAAATGCAAAGGAACAGTGTCTCTGCTCTTATTTACTTCAGTGGGAAATTTGCCATTCACTTCAAGGGAAGCAGGATCTTGGAGCTTGAGCAAAGCTGCAAGTTCTTGTATGAAAGTAATGTGCTTCACCTGTTCTGTAGCTATTCTTAGGAGCCTATAGCATCCTTACAGTAAGAATGATGTTGGCTTTGCTTCCTATGATGTGTTAAGGTAGTGACATAGTTCTTAAACTGTCTCCAACACAGGTATTGGCCCAGATGGTCATATTGCCTTCAACGAGCCCGGCTCAAGTCTGGTGTCCAGAACTAGAGTGAAGACATTGGCTATGGACACCATATTGGCTAATGCTAGATTCTTTGATGGCGACCTCTCCAAAGTCCCCACAATGGCTCTCACAGTTGGAGTAGGCACAGTCATGGATGCTAGAGAGGTTAGAATTAAAATACAGTGACTTAATATCGTGCTCCATGGAGCATCAAACAGTTGTCTAGTCTTCAAGCAGTGGTACTTTCTGCAGCCCAGCCCCAGGCATTGTAACTGGGCTTCCAGAAGCGTAGTTTGCTCAACTAAACAGACAACCCAGCTACCTTCTTGAACCCTGCACAACTACCTCATAGCTTTTTTTTCCCTGGGGCTTTGATTGCAAAGATCAAATTAGCCATGATCAAATTAGACACAAATTGAAGGGCTTATAAATACAGCATGAGGGCTGAGATTTGGTCCTAATAAAAGTAAAGCCATACCTGCAGGGAGAAGAAAAGAAGGGTTGGCTTACCAAACAGTCATATTCATTACATCAAAATGAGCTTATTCATGTGGCTTCCATTATGCTACTTTAACATTTTTCATGTAACTATGCAATACAGTTGTATTTAGCCTGGGGGGCTGGGTAAGGGAGGTTTCCAGGGGACAATCTCACAAGGTAAATGTGAGAACCACTGACTTACTCAGAGGTATACCAGCAAATTGTGAGAGTCACAAGGTGGTGTGTGGTTGAATTTATTTTTACACCTGTAGTTCATAACCGTTAATCACCTCCTCTAGCTGTCTAAAGTGCTCTAGTCTACTTTTGCATAAACACTAAAGGGAGAGCTCACAGTAACAGGTGGATAAACTTTAAAATGGCCAGACAAGCCATAATTTTACTAGCTAAAACAATACAGCCAAAGTGAACTATACCCAGTCAATGAAGTGAAACACGGCTGGGGAGGACTAAAATAGTTTTCTTCTTCGGATGACTTACTCATCTACTGCTTCAAATCACACTTGGGTGTGTTCCCTTTAAACGTACATTACAAAACCTAACAATGTTATTCCTGTGTTTTTTGTTTTGTTTTTTAATTCAGGTTATGATTCTAATCACAGGAGCCCATAAAGCGTTTGCTTTGTACAAAGCCATTGAGGAAGGGGTGAACCACATGTGGACAGTGTCTGCCTTTCAGCAGCATCCCAGCACTGTCTTTGTGTGTGATGAGGATGCCACCCTAGAACTCAAAGTTAAAACAGTGAAATACTTTAAAGGTAAGTATTTGGCCAGATCAGGCCACTTTTCCAGTTAGCTGGGGGGGATAGCTCAGTGGTTTGAGCATTGGCCTGCTAAACCCAGGGTTGCGAGTTCAATCCTTGAGGGGGCCACTTAAGGATCTGGGGCAAAATCAGTACTTGGTCCTGCTAGTGAAGGCAGGGGGCTGGACTCTATGACCTTTCAGGGTCCCTTCCAGTTTTATGAGATAAAGTATAGAAAAAAAAATGGAGATATACCTAAGGCAGGGGTGGGTAAACTTTTTGGCCTGAGGGCCACATTGGGGTTGCAAAACTGTATGGAGGACTGGGTAGGGGAAGGCTGTGCCTCCCCAAATAGCCTGGCCCCCTCCCACTTCTCGCCCCGACTACCCACCTCAGAACTCCCGACCCATCCTGCTCCCTGTCCCGACTGCCCCCCCCCAGAACCTCCACCCCATCCAACAGCCCCCCTGTGACCCCCTGCCCCTTATCCAACCCCCTCCCTCCTCCCCTACCCCCTTACCATGCTGCTCAGAGCCGCAGAAGCTCGCAGCCCTGCCGCCCGTCTGGAGCCAGCCGCGCTGCCCGCGTGGCGGCGTTGCGACGGGACAGCAGGGGGCTAGCCTCTCTGGACGGGAGCTCAGGGGCCGGGCCAGATGTGGCCCGCAGGCTGTAGTTTGCCCACCTCTGCTTTAAGGGCTACCATTTAATTTAGCAAATCTTTCCTGTCAGAAAAATTGTGTTTGAAGGAAGTGCTGTCAAATAACTCTCAACCCTAAAGGTTTAAAAAAAAAAAAAAAAAAAAACAAGAATACAAAATCTCCACTGACTAGAAATCTATTCAGGGTAACATTTAAATGTTCCACTATAGTGTTACTAACCCTATGTTGAGTTAGTAACTTAAAACTAGAAACGGCTATTGCTTAGAAGCCATAAATGAAGAGTGAGGCTAGCTTAATTCTCCAAGCTGAGTGAAGTATGTCCCTCTTTCTGTACATAATGGAATGTAAAGTAGATTTAAAAAATTGTTAGTCTGTAGTGGTGGTAAATGACTAAGGAGTTTTTAAAATTAATTATGCTGACACTCCCTCTAATATCAAGCTTACAGCAATGGGGTGAAAAATACTTTAAGAGGGTTGTGTGGGAAGGTGGAAACGTAAGGATATTACTAGTGGCCATAACTAAAAGCAAAAGTCCTCCATTTATTGCACTTACTACCTATACTTAACCTTTCCTTTTCCCCCTGCACCAGGTTTAATGCTTGTTCATAACAAGCTTGTGGAACCCTTATACAGTATGAAGGAAACAGGAGCAGAAAGAAGACAGTCTAAGAAGCCGTACAGTGACTAGTTTCTTGGGGGCTGGTATGATGCGAAGCAGGCTCTTCTCTTGGAAATCAGCACTGGAGAGGAGGAATCCCTACACATTCTTCTTGTTCAAAAATCAGCAGAGATGTGCTCATTTATTGTCTCCATCTTTTAAAAGAGATGAATGTTGAGTACAGTGGGTTTAATAAATTAGATGAGGATGAGACCTTATGTACTATGTTCTAGCAACCTCGAAACTACTCACTCGCTAGTGGTGAAGCCAATTGAAACGAGGTGTGTAATCTATAAAGCAAGTAAATGAGAACAGGAAATAGATATCCCTCAACTCAAAGGTGAGGAATATGAAAGGAAGTAAAATCAAATGGGTAATTGTAGAATGTATTACCCACACACATTTAGGTTTCTCTCTCTTCTCCCCCCCCTTCCCCCCATGCACTTATTAATCTCAGCTGCACTAGCATCATGAAATTGAAGTACTAGCACTAACTAGAGTTAGCCATTAAATAAACTTCCTCAAAGCTCCCCTGCATTAATTTGTACTATTTTAGTTTTGGGGCTTTCTTGAGGAGATGCTACTAACTTCAGTGTTCATTGATGTATATATGCTATGCACCCTCCACTTCCGCAAAATCAAATGCTGCACCTACCCTGGCTCCTCAGTGTTCTCAGCTTAATGAAAGAGCTGCCACCAAATGGTTAAACAGCAATTGTTCCTTCTCCATCTGTGTAACTCTGGCTACTATTTCACGTCATAGTCAGAATTCTAAAAATTCAAACATTATGTGAATGCCCCTGTATGTCAAGACTAAGGTACTGTCATTACAATCAAGTCTAAATATGTGTGTGGATTTAGTCCCCCCCCCCTCCCCAATGCCGTTAAGTGTTCTGTTAGTTGTAGCACTGTAGGGCCGACTGCCCTCCCCCAAATCTTCTAGCCTGTTCCCTTCTTGCCTTTCCTCATAAATCATGGTGGTACATGCAGGGAGACCTGTCATGATTCAGCTGTCCATGACCTTAACCCATATATTTAACCACCTAAATCCACTTTGTGATGAATGAAATCCTCTACTGCTATAGACCATGCTACTTCCAAAACTATTGGCTTTACCTTTATTACTACCAAAAGGGCTTACATCAAACTACTGAAGTGTAAGTCACTGGTGCTGTTTTTTAAGTGGGGGAATATGTATTTGTTTACATGGAAATCCTACAAACTATTCATAATGTAACTTTCTACATTAAATGCAATATTTTTTAATCCAAATAAACAGTCATGTTGACTGTCTTTACCCATTAACTCTCAAAGTTTTATTAGGAATTAAAACATCCTGCAAGGCCAGACAGAAATAATTGTAGGGGAAAGAGATGCTGGTGTATCAGAAAGATCGTTAGCAGGTAAAGCTTGATGGTAAGGATTGTCACTGCCCACTGAAAAGGGCTCCTGTGGAAAGAGGAAGAGATGGAAGTAGAACTGGAGGTAAACATTTCAAGAGTAGCGAAGTTACTTAGGACTCACTGGATGTCCATAGGACTTCAATGCTCTTGAAAAATTTTATGCTAAATGCTTCGTTTAAAAAAAAAGTTAACCGAGACAAAACAACCAGAATACATTGCTCACGATATGGCGGAACCTAAAAAGTGATGCAAATTTTGGCTTTCTATACATTTTGTCTATTACCACCTCTGGATTTAAAAAGCAACTTGTAAAAATAGGCAGGAAAACATGTTTACTCAATTCCAGAGCCACCTCCTTCAAGCTAGCTTCCATTGTTGCAAGAATTCTGTGTTCATCCTACATTTGTGTGAAATTGCACCAGAAAAACTGGAGGCCCATTTTTAAAGCAGGCCATACACAGTAAATAGATATGCTCCTGCTAGAAAAGTTTACAGAGCTGCTGCAGAAAAATTAAGTATTTTGCTTGAACCCTCTAACAGCTATGAGTAAGATACTGTTAAGTAGCTAGAACTATTCCAGCTTCCATAACTTGTCAATCTTTACAGGCATACCTAAGGCCAAAACTTGGCTTTTAGCTATCTGATTGTCAGACTGTACCATATACTACAGTATTGAGCATCACAAATTGTCCACAGAAGGAAATGGAAAGTTAATGTCAAGGATGTGAAATCAGCAGCAAAAGCACTGAGCCTAGATGCATGTTCTACAGTTAAAAAGAGCAAATAATCGACATTTTTAAATAACATTTATTCATCTCCATCTTACATTCATCGTGGTAATATAGATTTACATCCTTTTTACAAAACTGAGGGAACAAGGCTCGTTTGAACCATTAAAACATTATTTTAAAGGATGTAAACTTACCAGCCTCTTTACTGCATAACATCTCATGGCTATTTCTGCAAATAATGCTTTGCAAACTAACACAGTTAGATTGAGAGAGATTAGGAGGCAGACACTTTATCCAGTCTATATGCATAATCCTTCCCTGCAAATACTTGATATGCCACAGGATGAGTTTTTAAAAAAACATTTTGAATTGTAAACAAGCACATTCCAGAAACAGTGCTTAAATAGGAAACCTCCACCTGAATTAACTTTAGGGTTTGAATTCTTGATCATTGTATTTAAACAGTTAGAGCAAAAGAATACAGAGCTAGCAAACACTTTGCATGGTATGCACCAGGGCTAGGCACTACCATTAATATACATGATTACTACAAACAGCTAAGCTAATTTACCAGCTGAAGTGATCATCACAGTTGCTGCCCAGAAGCAGAATAATAATATATTCCATAGAGCGACTTTCTATGTGCTGATATAGATCCCATAATGGACACAACTGTGAAGACAATTGAGTTTACTTTAAAAAGGTGAAGTTAGTGCATGTGAAAGGTGCTGGAATGCAAATTAAACAATCCACACACAGGAGTAGTCAAGCTTCCCCTACCCGCCTCCACCAAGATTAAGGTGGACCAATTCCAGGCAAGGGGAATCTGTCTCCATGCATATTCTATCTTTGATCTCTCTCAGGCTACCATGCATGATAGTGAGTTGTGTAACAGGAATCTTTGACCCTTCCAGAAATGGCCTAAAACTATTTACTCAATTCAGCTAAACAGACATCTGAGTAAAGATTTATTTACTAACAACCAAAGCTGCATATGAAGAGTTGACCTTGACGCTCTGTATCATTACCTAGCTCCTGAGCCATTCAGGCCCTGCTGTCTTATTTTGAACAAGGTATATTTCTCATTAAAAAGTCAAAGCAGCTGTTTTCTAGCCCATCTTATAGATGAAAAGTATTTCTAAAAATGTAATCCAAGCACTGTTCTCATATTTGAGACTGTTTGTAAAACTACAGGGAGGGAGATTTGTTTTTCCAATAACTTATTTTGAAGTATGACGACAGCGTGAATGAGTGAGCTAGTTCAGATGGAAGGCCGCATATTAGTCCCGGCCATTTATCTAGAGGTCTTTGGCCAAAGGACTTAATTTCACAAAAAATTTTAATAACTAGAAATTGGGAAGGAAAAATATGCAGTTAGGGGATTCAAGTCACAATTGACTGTGTACCTGTAAAATTTCAGTTCGGTGTCTGAGGTCGCTTTTTTTTTTTAAATTTAAGCACCTCATTAATATCTGAGTCAAGAAACACTGCACAGAATTTCACAGATTGGGCACACAGACTGTTTTAATATCCATCATTATGAAAATAATCACCAGACCATATAAATTCCTTCCCTGTTAAGATATGATAGCAACATGGAAATTAATTACTGAAACTGAATCAAAAAAAGTGAGAGTTATGAAAACAGGAAATGTTTGTCAGTAATTGTCTACACAGGACCCAGGCATTAGATCTACTCTGTGGTGGTGGAAGGACAGGAGAAGGAATGGGGGGCAAAAATTCGGCAATTTATAAACCTCTACCACCCCAGTGAAGTGTGTCAGGGTTAGAGCAGTGAGCCACCACAGAAAAATCAGTTTGGATCCAGGTCAGGAAATGCTATGAAAGCAACTGGCTCAGTCTCTGAGAGAGGGGAGAAATTCTTATGCTATGTTTAATGAGTCTTCCTGCAATGGACACAAGAAGCTTCACCAAAGGGCTCCAGGGAGAGCACATCTAGCCCACCTCAGCGATAGGAAAGATTACTGCAAAGTATGCAGGATGGAATCCAGAGATCCTTGCAAGGCCAAACTTCCTGGAGAAATTCCCAAACAGAAATTTCTAGGACGTGTTTCAGAAAAAGGGGCACATTATGGTATTTAGAGTTTTCTCAACTATTTTTTAAGCCTTCGGATGACAGTTTGTTCCCTCTATTTAGCACTGGACATGTACATGAGGGACCTAAACCACTAGAAGAGGAGGGAAATTGTCTCTTCTGTTTGTGGCAATACCATCCAAATGGTTGTGTGAGCACCCTGCAGTGTGAAGTGTTACCACTCATCATATGAAAGCAAACAAACTTGACATAAGCAGAAAAGATTCATTTCTGGTTTCTTCAGCTTTAGGTGATACAGAACATAACTAGTCTTCATCTTCAGCATCCCAGAAGTCACCATCAACATTCATAGCTTGAAACAACCTATGAGACAGGCAAGAATCTGTATTAGGAATCACTGAACAGCAACTTGAATTTGAAACTATGATTTGAACTTTGTAGCTTCTTTATTTTTGTCATTTCATTGAAATGCATGCATTGCAACAGCCCAAAGTTGACTCAAACAACAGTGCCTAGCACAATGGTGTCCTGGTCCATGACTAGGGCTCCTAGGCACTATAGTAATAAAAATAAATTATACTGATAATTAAGCCTCTAAAGATCCCAGAGTATTATTATTAATCATTTTTATTATGGTAGTGCCTAAGACCAAACTGGAAGAGAGCCCCATTGTGCTAGGCACTGTCCAAACACAGTAGTAGAGAGTACCTTGTCCTGAAGAGTTTACAATCTAAGTAGACAAGGATCGGAGAATGGGGTGTAACACACAAGCAGAGTGAAAAATGTGATGCAGCAAACACATCAAATTAGTTCAATGATTAATCTATTTTTTGGGGTGTGGGTTTAAATTAGGAGGGAATAAGCTAAATGGAAAGAAAAGAGAAGGGAGACGGAACTTTGAAGGGAAGGTGGGTAAGAGGAGTGGGGCAGGGAAGGAGAGAAGGGTAGTTGTGGAGTGAAACTGAAGAAAGGAGAGGAGAAGAGAGTGTGGGGGAGGAAGAGGGAGGGTTGGAGCAAACAGCCAATCAGCATAGGCCAGAAAGTCCAGTCATGAACAATTCTCTGAACATAGATCCTTTCCCCATTTTACAAGCAGGCAAATTGAGGCACAGAAAGTAGCTGACTTTTGCTACTGACTTTCATTTATTCGAGGACAAGGAATAGAACTCAGAAGTCCTGACTCCTATTCCCTCCCATGGAAGCATCAATACAATGTCTAATATAAGAGACTCAACGTCCTAGTGCTAATCTTTAAAGCCCTCAATGGTTGGAAGCCTGGCTACGATAAGACATTGGTTTCCTTTGCTAAAACCTGCTATGATCAAAGGTTTTGTTGAGGCTGATGAAGCCCAGAGCTACAGCCAACGCCCTGTTGCTGGGAAGTTCCTACCACCAGAGGTTAGGAAGAGTCCATGTCTTGTTGCCTTTACAGCATAATGCATGACACTCCTCTTTGCACAGCATTTACTTCAAAAATGGCTGCACAATGACCAGCAACATTTCCTCTGGAGATAAATATTACTGAACACATCCACTTAAGAAAGCAGAATAAGCAATGGAGGGATGAAAAATGTGGTCTTAGTATTCATTTGATATGACACCTACATACTACAGTGAGGGGTACATTATACATGCACAGAAAGATCTAGGAATGGAATATAATTGTAAAGAATTCTTCGATCCTGCTTGATTAGCAAAACATTCCAAGACACACAATGCAAGTCAGTGAACCAAGCTTTCATGCTATTATACCTCTCATCCACTTCCCCTACCATCTACCCAAGTAGCAATGATCTCCTCTATTCTTCCTCACAATCCCAATGCTGATGGCGTTAGCCTCCAGTTCTGCAATTCCTTTAGAGCTGCCTTCCTACATATTTATACCAGACTCACCACTGTGATATCTGAGCACCTATACATGAAAATGAACTGTTCCAACAACAGGGGGAAAAAATCCCTCAAAGGCATACCATATTTCAATCATATCTGAAAACATTTTATTCTTTTGCCTACATCTCAAAATTTCTCTCATTTGTATTTTAACTTTGTAACTCGCTATATAATTAAGTGAAAAAATAATTGGGGGGGGGAGGGGCTTACAAGAAAAATGCTATACATATGGAGCTTGTATTGTGTTTGAGGGCATATATCGTGAATACGTACCGGTTAAAGCATGGGGAGGATGTATCATTGAAGTGCCTATATGGGTTCGCCCTAGACAGAGAACCCATACAAAGCCAGCAGAAGTACTGCCTGCAGCCAGTGCATGTCATCTTGTTACAACCATCTAGTTTCTGGTGGGGGAACAAACAGGGAATAGCAGTAAGAATCAACCATATCTCATGTCACTTCTAAGCCTTCAAACCTGCCTTTGTGCAACATCAGCAATCAGTATGCGACAAACGATAGAAATGTGTATTTTCAGAAATGGAACATCTGTACAGTATTTTACTACATGTCACACCATCTTTGACAGACTACAAAAATGTTAACTATAAAAGATTTTTTATAGGCTGTTTACCCACTGTCTGAATAAACGAACAATTTTATTCAAAAGAAATAACTTTTCATCACCAGTTATTTCATTCAACAATAAGGTCACCAGCTGGGCCTGAGCGCTGGATCTTCAGATCCCCAGCTCAGATCTCTGCCTACTTGAATTATAGGAGTAATTATCCTCCACTTGGACTAGCCACTAAAGGGGGGACCTAAGTTACCTAAGACAATTATGCCAGACAGTTACACGGCTATTTGTTAGACAGCAGTATAATACTACATCAGGATTTCTGGGTTCTATCTCTGACTCTGGAAAGGGACTGGCACGTACTGGTTAGATAGGATAATCAAAATACCTAGTTTTGGCATATTTAGCCTGAAAGGCAGTGTTGCATAGTGGCTAAAACTTGATTCTGCTATATTACAGACCTCTGTTTTCTTCCCAATTCTCCTTGAAGTGACTTTGGATAATCTGTTAATTTATTTGCACAATGGGAGATGAATACTTGACTGCCTTCTAGGGTTGGGATACAAGGCCATGGTCAATAATAGTATTTCCATTCATTTCAGATTTTAACAGCAATCAGTAGAGGTGAGGTTTGAAATTATGGTCTTTTGGCTCCCAGCTCAGTACACTTTTGCCTAGTTTACAGAATATTTGGTAGCAAGAGAATCTCCCTGGTGTCTGCGGAACACTGCCTGCCTTGTGGTACAGGGAGCCTGATTCAACCAAAACAGAAAATGGACCATAAAATCTAGTATCCTTGTGAGGTCTGTTGCATGTCCTCACTTCAATCTGGTTTCAGGAGATGTGTACCCACAGGAGGAGTTTCTTCTTACTGTAATGCCAACTGCTTCTGCTGGCTGCAGAAGTGAGGACAAGCTCTATTACAAGTGTAAGTCTACAAGATTGGTGAATGTCTTTCCCTGTTTGTGAACCAGTAGCTTGTGTCACAGAAGCTTTATTTGGCTGCATTACTAAACACACTGGAAACCTCACTTTTTCCTGAACTGTTTGCTGGCAATTACCCAGCACCTGGGGAACTACTGATGAATACCTTTAAAAACTGAAAATACCTACTTTTTATTAAATGTAACACTCAAAAGTAAGACTAGAGTAGCCAGCAGCAGGGATGAGGCACAAATGGAATCATTTGGACCCTACAAATGAAAGTCCTAATTCCCTGGCACTGGTCCCCATAGTGAATCGCATTAGCAACATAGGACAGTAACAATTAAGAACAAATGTGATTCTCCAAGTTTGGCCCAATACACTCACCTCTATAGGAGTGCCACAACAAGGGCAGGCCTTTGAGTTCTTTTCTAGCCACTCTCTACTTTCCATCTCCTCAAGGGCTTTCTTAATCACTCCTTTGCCATAGCGCTGCTCCAAAAATATTTTAGTGGCCTCATCTGCTTCTTGGTACTCATTACGCAAATCCATTAGCTTTTCTAAGGAGTGAAATAAAGACACAGAAAAACACATTAGCCTTACATACCACACTGCATATGGAAGTCACCCTCATTGTAAACATAATTCAGGAGATTCCAAAGATTGCAAGGGTCAAGAGGATTCCAATAACTCTGATAGGAGAATGAGGCAGCAACAGCCACCCAAAAGTTCTACCCAGCTGCTGATACTAGTATAATCTACCACCTCTCAGCTGTGGAAACTCCAGGACCAACAAAACAGAACACACCAGGGACAAGTACTTTATACTTTTTTAAAAAACATGTTATGTTTGAGATTCTCAAACAAGATGTTCCTTGTACTATTTCATAAATATCTGCTCAATATGCAGCTGCAGTTAAAAAAGCAACAAAATGGTAGGATGCATGAGGAACAGAATGAAAGTTCATATTGAAAATATTGCAATTCCATCATATGAACCACCTTCGCTGGGAATGCTGTGTTCTAGTCACCCTACCTCAAAAAACTTAAAGTGGAAATAAAAGGTTTGTGACCAAAACAATTACAGGCATGGGGGGGGAAAATCATATGACATGAGACTGAAAAGATTAGGATTGTTTAGTTCAGAGGGGAGACAAATAAGAGTGTACACGATAAAGGTATACAGAATGAACAGTAGAAAGAAGGTAGATTAGACACTTGTATTTACCCTCTCTTGTAATAAGGACTGTCAAAATTGAAATAGGTAGCATATTAAAAATTGATGCAAGGAAATATTTTTTGCTAACACCATACATTTAGTGGAACTCTATCACAAGACATCAAGGCCAAATGCTCAACAAGATTAAAAAAAAGGAATGGACATTTATATAGCTAATATCTTGAGTTACATTAGTATGGATTTTAAAATGTCTGGAATATAAACCCTCATGCTTCATGGCATATGGGTAAACTCCTCAAAGGCTGGAAGAAACTTCCTGTGGACATGTTATTCCATAAATGTCCACTTTAGGGTTTCTTGCACCTACCCTCAAGCGTCTGCTACCAGCCACTGTGGGAAACTGGAATGTACCCTGTGTATCATATTTCCCTCTAAGTTATCAATAATCATTTTGTTTTTAAAAACCTCAAGATATACAAATGGGTATAGTGAGCAACTACAATGCCATAACCATTGTCCTTCTTAACTGTGTCATTTGTTCATCTAACTTGTTGCAGCATGTCTAGACATTCAACTGTAAACTCTTCAGGGCAGAGGCCAGCTCTTCAACTACATTTAACCTCTCATCCTCATTACACAGAGAGTCCTACCACACAGACGGAGGTGTCAACTCACTTACCCCTTACTATAGCAGATACAGAAGTAGAAATGTTTCTGAGTATCTACTTAATGTCACTCTATTCTACAATGAAAGCTGCAATTCACTTTGTGTTCCATTTCCAAAACAGTGCAACTCACCTGCAGTGACTTTACATGGAGAGACTCCATGATAAGTCATTTTACAGAGGGTACAGAAGGCATAGTTGCAACTGGAACATATGCCCATGGTGCAACCTGGCTCTTGCATCACTGGAGTCTGACAGCATGGACGAGGACAATATACCACGTCTGCCATCAAGTCCAAGCTGGACTGCAGAAGTAGGCGGTCATAACGTGCAAACAACTCCTCTCCAACCAGTTCCTTAACCTAAACAAAGATCAAACAACATTATATTTGCTGGATTCAGATGTTCAATCTATTAGCTCTGGTAGAAAAAACTTTTTTAGGACACGAGTACCAACAACTAGTTTGAATTTGCTTTAGCACATTTTAAACATGACTCTCATTCTGATCAGGAGATTACTGCAATAATCAGAGAGAAAGTATACAAGCTATTGATGATACTCTAATTAAATCTGCAGCTTCTTTGCATGGTCATCTTAAATATTCTGAAGAACAGATTCACTAGCAATTCAAATCCTTGGCACTGACAGTTTAGAGTCCCATAGTGAAAACAATTAGCACAGTAAGTGGGATCATATTAATTCAAATCGGTGTCCAAGACATCTGAAACTAATAGTGGGCAAAATTTTTTAACTCAGGAGCATGTAAGTGGCCTCTGGGTAGCATGAAAAAACTCTGTGCTTTAATTACTATGGTTTGAGCAAAAATCAATTATATACAATTCAGCTTTATTAGTAAGCTAGAGGTGTGCATGCATTGATTATATACTTCTGCTATTACCTGGCCAGGAGTAGCAACAGAAGAACACTTTGGTTCTGGACAGCTGAGGCAGTGGACCTGACCATCCCTGATCTGAATTTCGAAGTAGTCCTTTAAACAGGATTTGCAGTATATATGCCTGCACTCCATGAAGTACATACATTCACTACCCAGCTTCTCAGAAAAGCAGATGCTGCACAAGAACATCTTACTGTTAAAGCATTTTTTCTGCTGAGCCTGATCAAAATCCAAGATTTCCCTTATCAGACTTGACAGAGACTCCACATCCTGTACAGCTCTTTCATCAAGGATTTCTTCTTGTGCTGTTGCAGCACCTGCTGCGCCACAACCATCCAGCTCAGAGTTCAGAGGAAACAGAGATGTCCTGCTTTGCCCATTTTCTTGATGGCACATTTTTAGTTCATATGGGGAGGTGATGTTCAGGTAAGCTAGTGTTTCTTCCTTAAGAAACTGCATCCAGGCAAACAAGACCACACAGCCTCGGTTCTCTTCCCACAAGTTGTCTAAGTGCTTGCAAAGTGCAGTAAGCTAGAAAAGAAAAGTTTGAGCTTAGAACCCAAAAAGAATAGCTCCATCTTCCAGCAACTCCTGACTCAGCTTAGAACAATTTCCCTCTAATATGGTAGCTTCAGATTTCAAATTTAGGCCATGAACTAATTTAGTTTAACAAGGCCTTTGTTGTTTGTACTCATTGGGAAATAATACGAGAGCATCACTTTACATCCTCACCTGATCACTTGCTAACCTCCAAAGCATAAATCCTCAGTCTACACCTTACGCTATACAGAAAAACTCAACTGCATTACAAAATATTAGAAAGTATTGCAAGTAATTGTTAAGAAATGTAGATTTAGAAATAAAAATCATATGATGTGATAAGTAACTTAGATAACACAGTTCTATATGCTTTACTGTACAGATTAAATAACATTTGCTTCAAGGTGACCTAGCTAAAATATTTTTAAAATATGTCTGGTGCCCGGCCTTTTTATGTTTAAAGAAAGCCTGAATAGTTTGTTTTCAAGTCTCTCTCCTGCTGGATTTTCCCTCAGAAATATCAAAATGTCAGGTCTTGTCTTCCCTATTTTTAATTGAGGACTCAACTATACATTGGGCAGGATTTCTGTTTGTTTTTTAGAGTCCTTAGTTGTCAGGGTGCTCAATCTTAAATATACCTTTCCTTCCAATTGCTCCCTGCATGTCTGAATTAAATACGTACACAGAACAGAAGTTTTAAACAGTCAGTTAAAATCACTCCCCTTCTTAAATCAGTTTTCACTTGCTTGATAATCTGATATCCAAATTTTCCATTGGTCCACAGAATCTTCCAGGAAAGATGGGGTAGGACAAGGCCTCAATTTCAAAAGTAAAACACATACAGGAAAAACTAATTTTTAATAATATCTTGCCTTCTTCATAAATCATAAGGCAGAAAAAATGGACACCTAATTTCCCACCAGCTTTGCAGTCACGTTTAAACTTATAAATTAAAAGCCACCTGTAGCATAATCAGAACTCATTTCCTTTCAAGTGAATAGGTAAGAACACTCTAATTACTGCCAGACCTACATACTGATCTAGATATTTTGGGTTACAGGAGGAAGTTATTTTTAGTGAACAACAAAAACAAAGTAACTATGATGCATATTTACAATCTCAACTTTGAAGTTCTGAGTTTAATGAAAGAAGTCAGCCTCGTTATTCTGACTGGACTAAATGTAGCACATTTGGAGGTCAATTCAAGATTCAGCCAACTACTCACCTCTGGTTTTAAGTATAATGCTTTAAGTGTTTTATCATCTGATGTACTTTAATGGTGTTATTTAAAACATTAAAATCTGTATATACAATAGATATTACATGCCTGCACTAATTCATACAGCATTTGCCTTTTGGGCTTTCATTATCAAACACTGAACACATTCTAATGTTGTGTACTGGAATAGACATCTGCTTTGTACCAGAGACTTCCCCCTCTTCTACTTCTGCCTGACTTGCAGTGAACTTTTAGTATTCCAGTTTTATATAATTACCTTAGTAATTTAAACATAGTTAGGATATGAGTATTCTGCTTATCTTGCAACTAGCTTTATTTGTTGTGAGTGTTAGTTCACTAGCAGCAGTGCACTTTGAAGACAGTCTGAATTCTTGGCCAATTAGCACGTTCCCATTCATAACCTTTAGTTTGTCTCTTCCAAATTATACTAACCAATCACTGCTCATGCATTAAAACAGCTCATGCTATAATTACTGCATATTAATTCAGACAACGATTATTGCTGTTTCAGTAAAAGTCAAGTTAACTCAAATGTGATCACCTCACCTGAGTGCACGTTTCCCAAAGACTAAAAACTGGACATGTTAATTGGATGATGTTTTCTCTGAAAAAGTCTAATCTATGGAAAGAAACTGATTCTCTATCTTCCTCCCTGATCTCTTATACAGCAGGCTATAGAAGGAAAATAAATGTTAACTTTAATAACTCAAAGTATAATTTACAAACAAGGGACACCCCTCCACATACCAAGGTTTGTGTTGCTCTTACTAAATTCTCCACTGCTCAGCAATGAACTCTAGGTGCTCAGTCTATTAGTTGTATGATCAGGCACAATGTTTTGATCACAATATTCAGTGGAATTATTTGTACACTGACTACCACAATGGAGCTGGCCTGTAGATGCTACTGTAATACAATAATAGCATACAAGAAATAAAGGCCTATGCAACTGAAATTTTAGTTCATTTATGGGAAAAAATCTAGATGACATGCTTCTTTCATATAAACTCACTGCTGCACAGCAAAGAATGTAACAGATATAGCTGCATGTTAGACAATTTTTATTCAAGGAATACCAGCTATTTTGCAAATACACAGTAACATTAGAAATAGCTAATGCAATAATAAAGAGTTCAATTGGAAGTATCCAGATGTGTTATACCCACTGCACCCAAACATAATGGATGCATTCTTCCACCTATGAAATGATATGGGTTGTTGTCCTGTATACTCACTACCTAACGCAGGTTTTTGGTTTGTGTAATTTTTTAAAAAAATGTATACATCTCATACACCGTTAGTTCTGATAATGTGTTTTTGAATAAGCAAATTTAAAATGCTTTAAAGTTACATTATTTTTATAATCCAATTACTCTCTTTCTTGCAAGTTTGAAATTGAAGTGTCCTCAGTGAATACTGCGCTCTATCCACACATGCATCCTGGATTGTTATTTTTGGATTGCTCACAAATGCTGGGTTAATAGCATCACATGTTTACTAACATCAGAGAAGGCAGGTTGAATTCTGGGGCTATCAATCCTAACAGCATCTCTTTAATCTAGTATTGCCTTTATCAGCCTTTGGATCTCAAGATCTTTAGCTGCTATTGACAGAGCTATGTCTCTCTCCAGAGATTTTAAAAATACACACACTTATGTGTTCTTTCACTAAAAATTTTTGTTCTTCAAGAAAATATTTTACAGTATCTTACACTTAAATAGTAAAAAAAAAAAAAAGTATTTCAAGAAGAATGATTATACATTAATACCTGCCCTTCTTAAATGGTGGAAGGCACCTGAGTCTCATGACACACAATACAAAAGATTTTCAGATATAGGCTGTATTTGCACAGCACAGTATATACATATTCACATGTACCTACTCTATAATGCACAGGATATAAGCAGAGATGAAACAGGACATCGAATCGCTATGATTGGGATTTTCAAAAGTGCCTAAAGGCCAGATTTCCAAATAGGTGCCAATAGACGCAGATAAGCACCCAGTAAGATTTACAAAAGCGCCTAAAGCAAGTTAGGTGCCTAATACCCATTGAAATCAATGGGAGTTAATCACCTAGGCACTTCTAAAAATACCACTACGCATCTCTCTGCATCTTTAGTACCTTTAAAATTCTGGCCATAAGTGACTTAGGAACAGTCACATTTTCAAAAATGACTTCAGCACTTAAGAGCCTATGTTTCATTGACAGTCAATGGGACTTAGGCTCCTAAGTCACTTAAATGCTTTTTAAAATTTTACCCTAAATTTTACCCAAATAGAATTTAGCAGCCTAAATTCTATTCATTTTCTATGAGACTTGTGCACCTAAGTAATTAAGATACTTTTGAAAATCCCATCCTTTATCCTTAAGAATCTTGCAGCATGAAGAGAAAAAGACTTGGCAAAGGGCGCCAATAAAAACTACTTCTTATACAATTCATTAGAAGTATGTATTACACTTCATGATGCTAATTGTTTCCTCCAACTGAACCTGGATGTTAAAAGCAAAGTTCTATCCAACTATTCCTTCACCTTCTGCATTTACAACTATTAGAGTATTAATTATAAAGAATTTTGTTTATGTTCCTGAAAGGTACAAGTAGTGTCAAAAAGATTTTAAACCAAACCTGGGTCTGGGAGAGCCACTTGCTGCTGAGTGTGAACACAGGCGAAGAGGCTGATGGGTAATCTGGTGGGAGTTCAAAATTCAATACAAGTGGAGGCAGAAAGCAAATTGTGTATTCAAATCCATTGTTCTGGAGACACTCTGTGGGACTTCCTGAACCAAAGACAATTGATTGATACAAGTTGAGAGAAAGATCAATAGAACTATGATTATAGGTGTTGCAGCCTAATGAAGTTTAACTGTAAGATAAAGTTTCCAAGAAACCTCTTTTCATTTGATAAGTCTGAGTAAACCAGTTAAACTAAACATTTAAGTAAACAATGTGCCTTTTTAGTGCTATAACAGTTCATAAACAGTTGTGTGCTGGAGGCTGAATCAGTGAATATTGACTTTGCTAGTACTATGATCTGTCAGATAAATCACAAACCAGATAGTCTGGAAAAGCAAATCCTCAAGAATAAGGGTAAATATACTTTGTTGTTCTAAGAAAGTGTAGATTCAAATGAAGTAAAAATCTTAAGCGAATCCACAGGTTCCATAGAGTCTCTATGGATAGAAATTTCATGCTCTAGTAAAAATATAACATTAGGGATCTATTATCGACCACCTGACCAGGACAGTAATAGTGATGATGAAATGCTAAGGGAAATTAGAGAGGCTATCAAAATTAAGAACCCAATAATAGTGGGGGATTTCAATTATCCCCATATTGACTGGGAACATTTCACTTCAGGACGAAATGCAGAGATAAAATTTCTCGATACTTTAAATGACTGCTTCATGGAGCAGCTAGTACGGGAACCCACAAGGGGAGAGGCGACTCTAGATTTAATCCTGAGTGGAGCGCAGGAGCTGGTCCAAGAGGTAACTATAGCGGGACCGCTTGGAAATAGTGACCATAATACAATAGCATTCAACATCCCTGTGGTGGGAAGAACACCTCAACTGCCCAACACTGTGGCCTTTAATTTCAAAAGGGGGAACTATACAAAAATGAGGGGGTTAGTTAGACAAAAGTTAAAAGGTTCAGTGACTAAAGTGAAATCCCTGCAAGTTGCGTGGGCCCTTTTTAAAGACACCATAATAGAGGCTCAACTTCAATGTATACCCCAAATTAAGAAAAACAGTAAAAGAACTAAAAAAGAGCCACCGTGGCTTAACAACCATGTAAAAGAAGCAGTGAGAGATAAAAAGACTTCCTTTAAAAAGTGGAAGTCAAATCCTAGTGAGGCAAATAGAAAGGAGCACAAACACTGCCAACTTAAGTGCAAGAGTGTAATAAGAAAAGCCAAAGAGGAGTTTGAAGAACGGCTAGCCAAAAACTCCAAAGGTAATAACAAAATGTTTTTTAAGTACATCAGAAGCAGGAAGCCTGCTAAACAACCAGTGGGGCCCCTTGACGATGAAAATACAAAAGGAGCGCTTAAAGATGATAAAGTCATTGCGGAGAAACTAAATGGATTCTTTGCTTCAGTCTTCACGGCTGAGGATGTTAGGGAGATTCCCAAACCTGAGCTGGCTTTTGTAGATGACAAATCTGAGGAACTGTCACAGATTGAAGTATCACTAGAGGAGGTTTTGGAATTAATTGATAAACTCAACATTAACAAGTCACCGGGACCAGATGGCATTCACCCAAGAGTTCTGAAAGAACTCAAATGTGAAGTTGCGGAACTATTAACTAAGGTTTGTAACCTGTCCTTTAAATCGGCTTCGGTACCCAATGACTGGAAGTTAGCTAATGTAACGCCAATATTTAAAAAGGGCTCTAGGGGTGATCCCGGCAATTACAGACCGGTAAGTCTAACGTCGGTACCGGGCAAATTAGTTGAAACAATAGTAAAGAACAAAATTGTCAGACACATAGAAAAACAAACTCTTGAGCAATAGTCAACATGGTTTCTGTAAAGGGAAATCGTGTCTTACTAATCTATTAGAGTTCTTTGAAGGGGTCAACAAACATGTGGACAAGGGGGATCCGGTGGACATAGTGTACTTAGATTTCCAGAAAGCCTTTGACAAGGTCCCTCACCAAAGGCTCTTACGTAAATTAAGCTGTCATGGGATAAAAGGGAAGGTCCTTTCATGGATTGAGAACTGGTTAAAGGACAGGGAACAAAGGGTAGGAATTAATGGTAAATTCTCAGAATGGAGAGGGGTAACTAGTGGTGTTCCCCAAGGGTCAGTCCTAGGACCTATCCTATTCAATTTATTCATAAATGATCTGGAGAAAGGGGTAAACAGTGAGGTGGCAAAGTTTGCAGATGATACTAAACTACTCAAGATAGTTCAGACCAAAGCAGATTGTGAAGAACTTCAAAAAGATCTCACAAAACTAAGTGATTGGGCAACAAAATGGCAAATGAAATTTAATGTGGATAAATGTAAAGTAATGCACATTGGAAAAAATAACCCCAACTATACATACAACATGATGGGGGCTAATTTAGCTACAACGAGTCAGGAAAAAGATCTTGGCGTCATCGTGGATAGTTCTCTAAAGATGTCCACGCAGTGTGCAGAGGCGGTCAAAAAAGCAAACAGGATGTTAGGAATCATTAAAAAGGGGATAGAGAATAAGACTGAGAATATATTATTGCCCTTATATAAATCCATGGTTCGCCCACATCTCGAATACTGTGTACAGATGTGGTCTCCTCACCTCAAAAAAGATATTCTAGCACTAGAAAAGGTTCAGAAAAGAGCAACTAAAATGATTAAGGGTTTAGAGAGGGTCCCATATGAGGAAAGATTAAAGAGGCTAGGACTCTTCAGTTTGGAAAAGAGAAGACTAAGGGGGGACATGATAGAGGTATATAAAATCATGAGTGATGTTGAGAAAGTGGATAAGGAAAAGTTATTTACTTATTCCCATAATACAAGAACTAGGGGTCACCAAAAGAAATTAATAGGCAGCAGGTTTAAAACAAATAAAAGGAAGTTCTTCTTCACGCAGCGCACAGTCAACTTGTGGAACTCCTTACCTGAGGAGGTTGTGAAGGCTAGGACTATAACAATGTTTAAAAGGGGACTGGATAAATTCATGGTGGCTAAGTCCATAAATGGCTATTAGCCAGGATGGGTAAGAATGGTGTCCCTAGCCTCTGTTCGTCAGAGGATGGAGATGGATGGCAGGAGAGAGATCACTTGATCATTGCCTGTTAGGTTCACTCCCTCTGGGGCACCTGGCATTGGCCACTGTCGGTAGACAGATACTGGGCTAGATGGACCTTTGGTCTGACCCAGTACGGCCTTTCTTATGTTCTTATGTTCTTAAGAACAAGAAAAGGAACAAGCCTCTCTAATTCTGATAATTTATCATTGACAGTTTTCCTTAGAGAAAAAGCAAATTCATATTTCAGAGGTCTTTCCAGAGAAGGGAGTGTCTAGTGGACAGAGCACAGCATTGTGGATCTGTCACTGTTTCAATGTGCCATCTTGGGCAAACAACAGTTAATAGGTAAACTGAACCAGAGGCACCTCTGATGGAGTTAATAACCACTTCACAGATTGGGAAGCTTAAAAGGACACAATTAACTTGAAAAATAGTCAAATTAAAAACGGAGTTAAAGGTAATTTCAAGTTCCTCTGCCAAATGTTTAAAAGTGTGGGTTTGTTATTTGTTACCTGTGTTGCTGAGTTTGACCCATACAAATAAGGGAAACTGAATGATTGCATATGGGAACCAAGGAAGCCAGCTACACATGCACAATGGTGTCAAATAAACAAATTAAATCACCTGAACAAATACAAAATAATATTTTCTTGAAACTGACAGTTATAGTAATGCTCGGTGTTACCTGTAACAGTATGTAATTTTTTTTCCCCAAAGAGAAGTATCATTTTTAAATTGACAGTGTTCTTTAACTAATATTTCAAAACACAGTCTCAGATGAAAGGCACTACAGAAATGCAAAAGCACACCAGATGGACATGAAAACAACACTTAAAGACGTAGACTAGTTTGCTCCAAGGGTCCCCGATGGTCTAATGAATGCTCAATTCACACAAAAATATTCCAACTTTAATTTAAAATATTTTAGAAAAAAAAAGTATTTTGAAACACTACAGATTAATTCTCCTTAGCAAGTAATTTGAACAAACCATTAAAAATTCCATTCTAGGAAGCTACTATATTTGAAATTTAAAAGTCCACCCTCTTTAGTTTTGATCTTTAAGAATGATATGCAAATACTTAAAGCAAGAATAACATTGTGAAGTTATAGGTATGAGTGATACCCATCCCAGGTGTAATTTGTGATAAATTGTTCATGACCTCAAAGTTCTAAGAAGAGAAAATGAAGAATGTTTGGGTAACCACCTTTGGAACATGTGTAGGAAAATATAGACTATTTTAATAAAACCTAATTTCAAGATAATGCAAAACATCTGGACTCACCACTCACAAATATTTTGAAGTTTTGGGGCAACTCCAGACAAATTCTTGTTTCTCCTCCTTGGGCAGAGTCTGCCCTCTTAAATTCATCTTCATCATAAATACTAGCTAGAGCCAGCAGCTCATCCTCCTGAGCTTCCTTATCTTCTGAAGACATTTAACTTTTCTGCAGAATTAAGAAAACCAACCAAAAAATCAGTTAGGACTAAACAGAAAAGTCAAACGGTCTGTTAATGTATATATTTAATGTTATTGGAATCAAATTTAGAAGAAACAATAAAACATGAAAACACTACCAAACAATAATTACTCTTTCTTCAGGTTAAAGATCCTGCACATGTTCTATCATTTGTTGGCAATTTTAAAGTTATAAAAAAAATGGCTCTCTTCAAAACTTTGATAATGAGAGACCAACCCTTAGAAAGTCAGAGGCTGAAGAACACTGTAGAATGAAATATGCAATGGAGTGTTAATAGTATCAAGATGGCACTTTGTTAATGCTTGAGATGGAAACCAAAGACCAAAGAAGGGATAAAGACAGGAGTGGGAAAGGAAATAGTAACAGTGTAGCTCTCTTTCAGTACACTGACTATCACCTACCAGGTACATCTAAAAATATATTTTTGATTACAATTATTTCAAATGACAAGCAAGAACACATGGACCTCAAACAGACATGTTGGTGCATTTCTATACCGTTTCAGTAAACAATTTAAAGGAGCTCTTTTTAAAAAATCTTTGCAATTTCATTACCTTTTCAGTTACACTTGCAAAACAGTAGCAACTAGAGTTGCAGGTACTGTTAGTGACCCTGCACAGCCACGTTAGTAAGGCCAGGGCACAGACACTGCTCATTCTTCAGAAGGAACTGGGAGTCACAAGCTTTTTCTGTGGGAAATCAAGAAGACTGTAGGTTCTGTTGCCAGGGCAGGCATGGTGATGAAGCTCAGTATTTGTCTGCTGCCTAAAACAAAAAATTAGAGGGATTAAAATCCTCTCAGCATTTCCATTATGAGCTGCTATCATCAACTGTTTCACTCAAGTGAGCCTTGGCATGCACACTCAATGACCTAGAGGTTTTTTGTTTGTTTGTTTTTAAAGTTTCCATAGTACACATCTCAATGATGTATGTTAGCCCTGATCCTGCAATTGGATCTATTAGTGCAGACCCCTGGGCTGAGCACAGTCCTACTGAAGTCAATGGGGTTCCACGCTAGTGGATCTAATTGCAGGATTGGGAGCTTACCTTATTACAGCTCAGAAAAACTGCTCACTGGTAAATAGTGATGGGTCGGAGGAGATCTGTTTCAAATTATCCATGAGATTCAAATGAGTAAATAATACTTTTGAAAAAAGTCCATACTTATACACTTCTATTTTTGTAAATATAACCAAGAAAGGTGCATTTAAAAAACAAAACAAAAACAAAGGAGAGATACAAGTCCAATTCAAACCCTTACACACTAGGAAACTCAGAGTTTTAATTATGTAAATCTGAAATCACTCCTTTCCTTTAACATACCACTGTGCCTTGCATATAAAGAACTCTGCTAACTCTCACTCGGCTAATGCAACAGAATGACAATTCTCCGAAGGACCTGCATGGTCTCACCATGCTTCCAAACAAAACAAATAACACATAGTTTAAGCTACAACTCTCAAAAGCGATGATTAAAGTACATTTTGTGATACAATGCCCTTGATTTCACGACTTGTTTACTTATTAATTTGCAAAGGGGCTTTCAATCATCAGTACAAATTAGTGAAGTTCAGCTGTAAAAGACTGAGTGTGTCTTTCTGGTCTCATGCTATGCCTACATTGCAACCAGAGGCATAATTTACATCTTGTGTAGACGTATCCAGGCTAGCTTTAATCTAACTATCTTATTTAAGAAAGCAGCAAAGACATAGTGGTCTGGGCTGTTGAAGCCCACTGTGGTCTCCTGGCTATATACTTGCACTACTAGCCCACACTGACATGTCTCTGCTGCTATTTTACACAAGCCGAAAATTACACCTTGGTTGCAGTGTAGATATAATCTCAGGCCTGGTTTACACATAAAAATTAGATCAACCTAGCTACAGTGCTGTGCTGCAAGAAGTTACATGTTCTGAGGACTACGGCTATGTTAACTGAAGAATTCTTCTGTTGACCTAGCTATAACCTCTGAGTGGGAAATTAACTACACCAACAAAAAAATCCCTTCAATTGTAGGAAGCATCTACACTGGAGTGGCGCAGCGGCAGCACTGTAGCTGTGCCGCTGTAAAGCAAACATGGCCTCTAGCTCCTGCAACACTTAGGCCTTGGCTACACTTGCGAGTTACAGCACAATAAAGCAGCCCCAGGCGCCCTAGCTCACTCTCCGTTCACACTGGCAAGGCACATAGAGCGCTCTGACTCCGCAGCTACAGCGCTGCTGGTACTCCACCTCGGCGAGTGGAATAACGTTTGCTGTGCCACCAGAGCGCCGCGGCGCCAGTGTGAACGAGGTGTTGCATTACTGCGCTGTGATCAGCCTCCGGAAACGTCCCATTCTTAAGTCAAGTGGCCACTCTTGTCATTGTTGTGAAATTGGCTGCAAGAATGCAGAAATGCCCTTTCAAAGCTCCTTTTCGGAGAAGCCGGCTGCTTATCAGCTCTGAGAAAAAGCAAACAGTAAATGTTTGTGTGTGTGTGGGGGGGTGCTGAACTTACAAGACAGCATGCTCACACACTCTCAGCACCCCAAAAACCCCACATACACACAACACACTCCCGGTCACACTCCACTCCACCCCACCCCCCACATTTGAAAAGCACGTTGCAGTCACTTGCATGCTGGGATGGCTGCACATAATGCACCGCTCCCAATGTCGCTGCAAGTGCCGCAAATGTGGCCACACCAGTGTGCTTGAAGCTGTCAGTGTGGACAGACTGCAGCGCTTTCCCTACCACGCTCTACCAAGGCAGGTTTAACTCACAGCGCTCTACATCTGCAAGTATAGCCATGCCCTTAGTGCTGGTCTTTGTTGCAGTTGTTATAACTCAAGTGTTGCCCCAACACAACACCTGTCCACGCACAAAGACCTTAACTCAAGTGCAGTGACACTTTTAACTCAAGTTGGCTGGCCCGTCAGGGGATACAGCTCAACTCGAACAACCTCTCAGCTGCTCACACAATCACACTGTACAGCTCAAGTAGTATTTCCAACTCCCAGTGTGGCCGCTCTTGCTGGAGCCGTTAACTCTAGCGTAGACAAGTCGAGTTAACGCCACAGAGCCCACAAACTCCAGAGCAGTGTCAGACATAGAACACGCATCACCCAGGGTAAAGACGACTCTCACATGCACAGGTGAAAGGGTTGTGAGATAACGAGAAGGCACAGAGAGTATTTGAAAGGAGACTTTTGGCCTGGGAAGTGCGCCCCTAGCAGGTAACCCCAATGGGACTTAGGATAGAAGAGTCAAGCCCTTGATTCTTAGTTTCCCAACCCTTTTCCCAGCCAGCCCCTCTCCCCGTTCCCCACCGTCCCCCCAAGCCAGCCCCTCTCCCCGCCCCGTTCCCCACCGTCCCCCCCGGCCAGCCCCTCTCCCCGCCCCGTCCAACCAGCCCCTCTCCCCGTTCCCCACCGTCCCCCCCCGGCCAGCCCCTCTCCGCCATCCCCCGGCGAGCCCCTCTCCCCACCGTCCCCCCCAGCCAGCCCCTCTCCCCGCACCACTCTCCACCATCCCCCCGTCCAGCCCCTCTCCCCGCCCCACACCGGCCAGTCCCTCCACCCTTTCCTTAGCCAGCCCCGCACCACTTCCCACTCTTACCCCAACCCCCCGCTTTCCCCTCACCGTTGCCCCCCAGCCCTTGCTCCAGGCCGCCCCACATCGCCCCCCACCTCCTCAGTCCCGCCCTGCCGTCACAGCGCCCCCATATCCCGGCCTCTCGCTCGCTCCCACCTCTGCGCTCCTCGGCCTGCACGCTCCGCTCCCAGCGCCGGCCCCTGGGCCCCAGCCGAGGCGCAGAAAGCGGCCGGGCCTACTCCGTGGGACTCCCTGTCCCCGGCTCTCAGCTGGGCCGCGGGCGGCCTCCACCCTACCCGCCCCTCACCACGCAGCCGGGCCCTAGAGCGGCGGCCCGGGCTGAGCGCTAAGCAGCGTGGCTCGGAGCCAGCGCCCCCTAGAGGAGGGAGGCGGGCCCTGCGGAGCCGGACGGGGCCGCCGGTGACCCAAGGGCTGGGGGAAGCCGCCGGTGTGACGCCACGAGAGCAGGGGCAGAAAGGCGCTCCAGCGCTGGAGGTTGCTAGGTGATCGGCTAGGCAGCGCGGGCCTTGCCTGCGTGTTGCCCCGGCCTGGCAGCGCCTGGGCCCTGCTGCACACGTACCTACGGAGCACTCGGGATTAAGCGGGCCCGGGGAGCAAGAACGTCTCCGAACAGAAGCAACTCCGCGCAGCAAGAGCCCGTCTGCAGCCGTAGACGTGACTTCAGTCTAAACGGTGTTGCATAGAGCTCAGTCTGTGATTCTCTGAGCGAGCCCCGCAGCCGTGGGACATGCGTTTAAACAGGCTCCCCTCGGAGCGCCTCAGCTGACTCCCTCTGACGCCGTGCAGCCGCCTCCCCTCAGGCCGCTGTTTGGGACCCACTTCTCAAGTGGTGCCCATGGGTGAGGGGTACAGCAGATCCCCCCTCTTAGAGCAGCAGGTCACAGGCCAGCCGCCCTCAGAACAGGCATTTGGGGTCATTGTAAAACTAATCGAAAATGCTAGTGCAACATTAAATTAAAACATAATGAACTGAATTATAAATGCCTCTAATGGTAGGATCTCTTCATTTTGCAGAATTACCAAAGGTAAAAAAGGAATCCCACCAGATATTGTGTAAACTCAAATGCTTGTTTCGCTCACTCAAGGGAGTTGGTAATATCTTTTGTTGGCCCTCACCCAGCTTGTCTCTCTTATAGCTTGAAACAAAAAACTCTGCTTAAATTCTCTCACTGTAAGCAATTGTGTTTTAATGTTAGGTTACTTAAAAAAAAAAAATCAGTAATTTTAACCTATTAACACACAGGCCCAAACTCTCAGAGACCATATTTAGGCCCTTCAGTGCAGAATTTTCAAGGTGAAGGTGATTTAGACATGTAGTCCCACTGACTTCAAAACAAACACTGATAGAATACAAGTTAGTAGTTGAAGCATTTCATTTTTGTGTAAATTTGATATAGCAGAAAGGGATGGTGATTGCAAGTAAAGGCTATTTATCTGCTAACTTTGAATCTACTGCTAATACAGAAACTGCTGTACATCTAGGTTTACTCATAACTTGAGCAGTGCTGTTTTCCTTGTAATCCTGGTTCTCCTAATGCAGTTCCTTATGTAATCTTGCCATTAGACGTAAGCTCTTCAGGGCAAGGACCTGATTTACTTATCTAACACAATAAAGGTGCTAATTGTGGCCTCTGCCTACACTATGAAAATACTTGTTGTATTGGTTAAAATACTAATCTTATGGGTGACATTGCCTGTTGCCTTTGCTAGCTCCACTGATGGGTGGGGGGAAATCAAATGAACATGATTCTGTAGGTTGGTTTTCCTCTTCAGAGTATACAAATGCTTTTCAGAAGTCCCAGATTTCAGCCACAGCTAGCATTTACAATTTACTTCAAATTTTGAGTCAAATTATGCTGCCTTTTCAAAAACTTAGAGCATGTTCCCAAAAATAAGACAACCCTAACCCCACACATCTACAGAAGATGGAAGGAACTCAGAACTCTCTGGAGGAGGCAAGCCAACTATAGCCTGAAAAAGATTACAGAAATAGCCAGCCTTTGCACAAGACATGCCATGTTTCATCATGTCGTGGTTCTGATCCAATTTAACTAATTAGTATAGGCCAGTTCTTTGCTAAAGGACTGCACAATTTCATTGTTATAATACAGCTAAAACCTTATGACTTTACTTCTGAAGTGATTTGCCATTCTGGCTATCATGAACTGGTTCATCATGTATACACAGCTTGAGTCACCTACCTCACAATTTTAGGTACAGCACAAAACTCGTTTTCCTATTACTTTAAAATTAATGTTTTAAAACAGTTTTGTATGTAGAGGGCTGCCAAAATATGATTCATATTTCATGTAAACAAGCTCAGTCTTAGGTCTGTTTGCAGGATCAAATGGTGCAATAAGATTCCCAATAATGAAATTCTTAGTTGTTGGCTGTCTGGCATTCAAAACATGCTCATAAAAGTTAAGCTACATTGGTCTGGGCATCTCATTTGTACAGCAGACTCAAGAATAACCAAGGCCATATTTTATGGTCAGATAAATCAAGGCACCTATTCTCCTGCTGGCCAGCATCAACAATATAAAGACACCCTGAAGTCAAACCTGAATTCAGATGAGGTTGACTCCAGCACCTGGGAAGCAACATCCCATGACAGTGCCAGATAGCAGCATATGTCATGTTGCTGTTAACAACTTTGAAGCAAGGCACAATATGTAATATGAAAAATATGAACAATGCAAAGCAAGGATACAACAGCCTGTGATCTTGTGTCTTACAGATAACTGTTTGCAGTTCTTAAAAAAAATTAAAACTGGTGGAACTGGAGGATGGAAGGAGGAGAGATGTGTGATACTGCTGGTTTCCAGTACTGTCACTGAAAGATGAGTGGAAATATTACAGCAGTGTAGTGGGAGTATTAATGGAACTAGTATTAATGGAGCTAGTACTGAAGTGATTCAAGCTGAACTGATGAGTGCTGATGCAGTTCTAAGGTTTGCTCAAAGACAGTGCATTTGGAGCAGTACTTGTACTGTTTCACAAGCATTCTAATTTTGAGTGTACAGCACGTAAAAAAAGTGTTTCCAGTACTTGAAATGGGTGTTGTAAATACTGTCAACAGGATAAGCCCCAAGGTAATTCTTAATAGCCACTCTACAGGAAATATTGCACATGTGGTAGTATCATTTAACAGCAAGTTCATTAGTCCAATCCTTTACCTTAAGATATTAAGATGGATACTATTTCTGAAGCCCCATAAAATGGATTTAAGTGAGCCAGTGTAGAAGCACGCAATGTTCTAATTGATTTTTTTTATTAAAGGAACACCATTCAATTCTTGCATTTGTCTGAAAAGAGCAAATGGAGCAGATTGTACACACTGCAACTTCTTGTTCCTTCAAAAACATCACTGTGGCAAATAAAATTGAGGCTGCTGTCACTTATCAATTCATCCCCAACCCAAGTTGCAACTGTTGCCTTGACTATAACTGACAATTTAAAAAAGTAATCCAGTACAATCCAGTGCATTTATTTCTTGTAATATGTGTGGAGGTTTCAACTTTTGATTTAAAACACATACAAATTAACGTTTTCAGGTTTATATGACAATTATCAATACTAGAAGCAAAGTCATGGGTAGAGGAGCTCATGAAAAAAGCCAAATTTTTCTCTTGCTGGAAGATAATTAAACCAAGCATTTCAAATGCAGGTCTCATGGAAGCAAGTATCTCTCTTTCAATGGTTAGCAACTAATCAAAATCATCCATCAGTGCAAGCAGCCAGGAGTATAAACCCTCAATCTCTCTACAAGCATCTAATTTAACTAGGGACAAAAGTTTTGTACAATATTTAGATGGCTGGGGGGGGAGGGGAGTTACCATGAACATACACACTTGCATATCTAATAGCAGGTTCAGATAGTCTGAAATATAGATGTATACAATTGTTACGCTGCATATCAGATATATGAATTTGATTTTATACTCCGTATTAATACTCTATCCATAATGGAGAATGGACGCCAACTGAGGAAGAATCTTAGAGCTCAGTTCTTAGGAACATAATACCACAGGTATACAGGTCACCTCACCCATGGCTCCATACCTTTCATAGCTATCAACTGCACAAGTGCAAACATGAAATTAGTGGAATTCACACACACTGGAACATGTCCGTATTGTGTCTGTTAATGAGAAATAAGAACTAGATTCAAATGGTATTTCATTTAGCTTATGTTCCTCTGTGCTCTGGAAAAGAGAGCTAAAAACCTCACTGCCATCTCCATGTAGTCTTTGAAATATTAATGGACACTTACAACATAGTTGCTGAAAACCACAATAGAAACTTAGTGGTAAGTTAGAAGTTTCAAGTTCTGCCATCTTACTTCTTTAAAACAAGACTCTGCATGAACATAATAAAAAAAACAGGATCAGTTGATGGCTGTTTCAGTAAATCTATTAAGAATTACTAGGGACTTCTAAATACACTCATTATGGCAAGAGATACAATATACTTGACTGAGAAGTAGTTAGCTACTTAAGTATTCTGACGCTCAATACATTGACCAATCCTCTCCAAACATTGCTGTGATAAAGTTGTAGTATTCACTTGCTCCAATTTATATTCAGAACATACGAAGTTGACAATTTAAAGCTTTATTGTAGTTGGTAATATAAACAAGTGCTGACATTCAGTCAATGTCCATTTCTGGGAGTTTCTTTTCTGTAGCTGTTGGAGCAGTTGTATTAGTGCCCTGTTCAGCAGGCTGGGACCCTATGTTGGCATCTCCCTGGCCTTCTACTGGTCCATTCTGTTCAGCTGGATTTTGCTCCTCTTTAGGGATTTCTGCCTTGGGTTTTGGTTTTGTGACTATAGGATTGCAGATACCTGTCAATTCCTAAAATAAGAGTTGAGAGAATTTAAGTTAGAGCACACATTAAGGCTTATACCTACAGTCATCGCCTAAAGCAGCTTACGACAACACTAGTTGAGTGTTCCTAGCTGAAGGCAGAAGTGCCACTACATAGTTTTGGGAGGTTTTGTTGAAAATAGTACTATTCTTTTATTTCCCACCTTCTCTCCTCCTCAGAGCCTCTCTGAGCATAAAGAAATACTGGTAACTATAACAATAACTGGTAACAATAACTGATACCACTTATGCAAAATGAAACTGGTTTCATATTTCTCTGCAAAGTCAAACAAGATCTTACTTTAGTTTTAGCTTGGATGTCCTTAGTCTTTATAACGGGGTCCAAAGTAAGACTTCTCTTGTTCTGAAGATTAAGCTTATTGTTCATCCATTCCATAGCTTCACTTACACTCTTCTCCACTTTTACCATATCTGCTGCATCTAAATGGTCATACTGTTCATCCTAAAGTATGAAAAAATTACACAGCACATTTTACATTACATTTCATTTGCACAGTAAGGACACTACTATTTTAAACATCTAGGCAACATATTTGTTTTGCTTCTCCATCAAATCTTATCCTCCAATTTCAGAATGGATTGTCAGCTGGGATTTGCCCAAAGGGAAACTTTATTTTACACTTAGCTGGGCAAACAATTTTGCTGAGCAGCCCATTGTACCATTCTGAGTATGGTCAAATGGAAGAGAGCTGGCAGCCACAGAACTTCATAATGCTCTGTGATTTCCCCCAGTGGAGGGAACTTGTCTGGGAGAAAGCTGGTTTACAAGCATCACTGGCAGTCATCATTCCAATTATATGAACATACAAGAGTCCTAGTTTTATTCGTAAGAAAGAAAGTCAACATTAAGTATTGAGAAGTTAATTCCTGCCACTGCTTCCCAAACCAGGAGACTGCATTATTTGTTGGCCATTCCCACCACATCTTATACTGAAAAAAGGTGGAAAGAAGAAATCCAAGATAGCTTTTCAACACTTCCTTATAATCATCAGCAAAACATTTGAAAAACTGAAGATACCTTTGCTTTGAATGCATTAATAACTTTCATATACTGTTGTATTTGCTTCCCCAGATCCTCAAATGCTTTTGGTCTTTCCTCTGATTCTTGAAACCGTGCCTGAATAGGCTGACCCAGAGACTGAAATAAAGGACAGAACAGTTTACTGAAATTTTAAACACAGCACTGTACTGGACCTACAGTGACTTTTTAATACATGGCAGTGTTTCCCAACTTTTGAAAGCTGAGTCCCCTCCTCCCATTTTAGGAAAATGAAATTAGTCTCACACCCTCCCTCCAACCCTGCCATGTGTCGTTGAAGGCATATCCATATTGTAGCTCTTCATAATATGCTGCTTCCTCCCCTTTCTTACATGCTTTGATGGGAAGTGAAAGTTAACTATTGACATTTAGATTATCACTGGCATTCTAGTTAGCACAAAGTGAAGTGTAAGAGGCAATTCATGTCTCTGAATGATTGTTTCATGCTCTCTGCCAACTCAAGGCTTGTGTACACGAAGCAGCAATGTGCACTAAAGGGGTGTGATTTCTATAGCATACTAACATGTTGCACATTATTTGATCTGTGTAGACCCTGCCAGTGTGCACTAAAAGTTCCCTAGTTCGCTTTAATGTCCACCTCATGGGGCATGTCCCACATTTTGTCAAATACTGGTATTTTGTGTATTTCATCACTATTGTCAAGTGAAAGAATAGGACTCTACTTATTCACATATTACAATATTTTATAAATCAAAACAAAAGCCACACTGGGGAAGCTTTGCCAAGACTAATTACAAGTTTATCTTATTCAAAAACATTAAAATAGTTCATTATACCTTTTCATAATAAATTACAGAATGCTTTCAAATTCACTAGTATTCCAGCTAAAGACACTACAGCATCTTCTCCCCTGCTGCCAATACAGAATATAGCTATCCTTTTACTTCCAATTTACTTTAGATAAACTGCACAGGAGATTAAGCTTGACTAACATTAGGATTAAATCATATGGCAAGGTAGTTTTCTTCTACCCTCCAAAATTAGTCTTCCATAACTTTAAAGCTCATTTGTATAAAAACGTTTTCCGGTTATAGGTCACCTGTGTTGCCTTTTAAGAGCAAGTAGCAATTCTCACATCTACTTTTCCTTCCCTCTCCAAAGAGATTCAGGAGAAAGATAAAAGCCTACACAATGCAGCACTCGCATCACTAGCATTTCCTTTCACTTTAGGCTCAATTAAAAGCTTCTCCTGCCTATGCTCTTAAATTATTTTCTTCATGTTTGCAAGCACGACCACCTCCCAACTCATTTAAATAATTTATTGTTCATTAGGGCCTGATTTATAGCTTAAGTGGACTAAATTCAATTGAGACTTGAAGATGACAGTTACAGTGCTGAAGTGCCACTTACCTTGAGTTCAGTTAGTTTATCAATGTAAACTTGTTTGGGTTGGTCTTCACCATCTTCATACAGCCAATTTTCAGTGTCTTCCAGTTTCAAAGTGAAACTATTTCTATCCTGAGACCAGAAACAACCAATAGGAATTGAATACTGAATTTAGAGATCATCTCCCATAAAACAAAAGTGATAAACATCTGGTGTCATTTGGATACTCTTTCCTGAAACATGACGGACATTTTGTCTGGTCTGTTAGAACTTAAATATTTTCTTTAAAAAAAGCTTGAAGTGTTGGAGTAGAATTTTTTTTTTTTTTTTTTTTTAAACTGAGGCCTTGTCTACCCTAGAAAGGGTTTGCCAGCCCAACTATACTGGCACAAGCCTGTTTTCCGGTATAACTCCCATCCACACTAGAGCTTTTGCTGGTATAGAAATGCAAAAAAAATATCACACCCCTAATGTTATTTTACCAGCAAAAGTTTCTAGTGTACACCTAGCCTTATTATAAGACAGAGATCATAGAGCAAGGGATGTCAATCTATGACAAGGGCTGAATTCTATTCTCATTTGTGGGCTGGAACATAAATTTAAGAACGGATACCTTCAATTGGCTGTGGTCAAAGGAGCCAACAATCCTGGAGAGCATAAATGGGAATTTTGAGTAATAGAGAGGTGATTTAACTGTTCCAACTGCTACTGGAATATTGTTTCCAGTTCTGGTGCCCACAATTCAAGAAGGACGTTAATATATTGGAGAGGATTCAGAGAAAAGCCACAAGAATTATAAAACAATAAAAAACAAGATAGATTCAAAGAACTCAATCTATTTGGTTTAACAAAGAAAAGGTTAAGGGGTGACCAACAGTTAGAGCCCTTCATTTTCAGTTTTTATTTTATTTAATTTTTTCAGGAATTTATTGGTGTTTATTACTACAACAACAAAAACAGTTGAAAATCATGCAAAAAAAATTCTGGGTAAATTTTGGGGGTTATTTTGGTGGACGGAAGGAGGGGGGCAAAGTATTCAGTAGATTAATGCTCTGATGAATAGAATTCAATGTGGTTTGCTGCAGAACTAAAACAAAACTCAAAACACAATGCCACCTCTGAGTTTAAGAAAACAATACATCTCTAATCTCCAAATAAAAACTTTTCATTTGAATAAACCAGGTACTGTTGCAGACTTAGAACTATTAGCCAATAATATTTACATTAAATAATTGGACCACACCATTTGCAGCGCATACTCTCAGCTTCATCCTTTTCTCGTTTTTGAACTTTTGAATACTTCCCTTGTGTTCTGAAACACATTCTGATACAGATTTTCATTTTCTTCCCCTTTTAGTGTGTCAAATCTTTAAACGGTTATCTGCTAATAGCTTGAAATGTGTACGTGAGATTTATCAGTACGTTCAGATGTGCATGCACTTCAGAGCTTATGTGTGTGTGCGCCTTTTTATTGTGTATATGTATATCTTCTAGATCCCCAATACATAGTCTTACTTTAACAGGCAGCTTTGCATATACACACAGACTAATGTATTATCGTAATACATATATCTCATGCAATGTATTGTATTTTCCTAATAAAACAAGTTATTTTTTATATATTTGAATGATACAAAAGTAGAGTGAAATTGGAAAAAAACAAATACTTTTTGGTAAAACCTGGGATTTTTTCAGTAAAAATCAATTTAAACTGAAAACGAAGGGGCTTAATTACAGTCTATTAAATATTTGTTCTCCATGTAGATATTTACAATGGGCTCTTCAATCTATCAGAAAAAGCTATAACATAATCCAATGGCTGGAAGTTGAAGCCAGACAAATTCAGACAGGAAATAAGGTGTACATTTTTAATGGTGAGAGTAATTAACCATTAGAACAGTTTACCAAGGGTTGTGGTGGATTCTCCATCACTGAATTTTTTCTAAAAGATATACTCTAGGAATTATTTTTGGGGAAGTTCTAAATTATCACAATTGTCCTTTCTGGCCTTGGAATCTTTGAATTCACAGCAGAACTTGTGGGAGATTTGCATTGAGATCAAGGGTAAAAAAAAACAGTGGTCCTAAAAATGAGATTATTTTATCCACCAAGTGAGGCTGACCATGACAATAAAGTACTCCCCATTCTCATTCCTTTGAGCTTTGTTTCAACTCCCTTCTCCATTTCACCTGGGAATGATCACTAATTAATGCAAATATTAACTTTTTAAAGTGTTATCATTTGGGTTCTAGAATTAACATTTCCCTGAGATTAATGTAGGGCAGAGGAGTTGACACTTGAGTTCTTATCTCAGGTAGTTTGCAAACTAAGAAAGGCATTATCAGTTTATACTTGGTCTCATGTTTGGAATGTTTATTCTCAACCATGAGGACTAGAAAGTTACTTTTCTTAAAAAATGAAAGTTACATTTCTGAATGTAACATGCAGGCCAAACACATCCAGGGTGTTTGACACCCTTGGTTTAAAGACTGTTAATAGAAGAGACCTGAAATTTTAGACCACAAAGAACAAAAAAGGTATTAGTCAAATTGGCGATACTTACATCTTCACTAACAAATTTCTCATACAAGCCACAGAGCTTGTCTCTCATATCATACACATATTCCTCCACTGCATTCTTGGCATCATTCCGCTCTTTCTCCAGTTTATCCTGCATGATCATTTTACCCTGCAGAAAAGAAATTAGTTCAATCTTACTCAAGAATTAGAACTCAATTAAAATTTTTATAATAGCATTAGAGACAACATACTGAGGAGCAAGTATAAACAAATGCATGGATGCATCTGAGATGAATGAAGCCATCAGGATAGAGACAATTTCAATTGAGTATTTTTGTGAGGAAATGCATTTTTAAGCTCATCTGCCCACACTACAACAGCCATTGAGAAGCAGATTGATGTCAGCCTTTAGGGTATCTGTGCCATCTAAGCTTAAATTTTAATTGATGAATGATTTTATTCTCCTGCTTGTTGGTTCCTTGAGAAGAAACTTGCTTTCCATAAGGATTGCTGTATTTTTAGTTAGAGATGCCTATGTAAAGGTAACCCAGACTTTAGGAACCAAATCCAATTCTGAAGCTGCTAATTAGACTTCTTTGCATTACTTGGGCACTTTCATTCTGCTTTGATATCTCCAAGGGAGAGATGCAGAGAACACAATTCTCCTATGGTTTGGAAAGGAAGTACTTTTTGGTGATCAGAGTGCTATCATCCTGCTCTGTTTCCTCTGCTGAGGGAGGATGAGTACCAAGTGTAAGTAGGACTTGTATCCTGAAAGGGAGAAAGGAAATGTTTCAGGTGGCTGGGACTAACCCCTCCCAGCAGCCAGTAGACTCCAGAAATTCTCCCCCATTCTCCAACCCTTTGCAAGGTCAACACTTCCTGAGCCAGTGAAAAAACTAGCACAGCAGTACGTGCGTCTGCCAACCCAGTGTCCTTAGATTTCAGCAGCAAGCCAACACATTGCTTGTCGCTCATAGAACTCACTTCAAGCACTCAAACTATCAAGCAAGATCACAGGCAAATCAGGAAGAGGATAAAGAGGCAGCTACATAAGAAACATTGCCATATGGACTTGTATTTCAATGAGATACAGTTTTACAACTTTGCTGCAACTGTGAAAGATGGAAGGTGGTGGTGAACAAATTCCATATCAGACATCTCGCTTAAGACGACAATGACACCTACAGGCTAGGCTGTATTATTAGTATTACAGTGGAATGTAGAGTCCCCAGTCAGGATTGAGAACTCATTGTGTTGCTTGCTGTGGTGACAATCCCTGGCTTAAAAAAATTTACAGTCTCAGAAAGCTGAATAACCAATTACTTTTAAACACAGAATTCAATTTAAGCGGCATACTGATCCAACTGAAAATTTGGTACCCTAGTTTTCCAGTTTTAAGACTGACTCTAACATAGCAAGAATTCCCAGGCCAATACAATCTGAATTGCCCAGGTAGTTGGAGGACAAGTGCTCTAGCTATGGCCATCTGAAGAGATACCAATGGTTTAGTAGCAGACATTCAGGGAACCAGATGGATTGACTGATTGGAGCAGGTGACAAGAGCTTCAGAATAAACAATAAGTCTATAAAGCAATCCAGTACTACTGAAATAAAGAACATAATCAATACGAATCAGAAAAATTTAGCTGCTATAAACAGTGTGCACAGGATTTTTTTTATCAAACTGAATTCTTTACACCATTGTAAAGAAAAAGGAGCTACTGGGTTACCTCAGACTGTGGTGTTTTTACCATTTAAGAAGGTCTCAGATGTACTTTGAAGTCTTGTGATTTGAAGTGAGCAGCCTTCATTAACTGACCTATTAACAGCTCCCCAAATACCCTTTCTGGTGGCAAAAAATGCACTGCAAGCTTTTCTTTTGGAGTTTGTATTATATAATTAAATTGTCCCATTCCGGCCAACATTAAATGCATTTTTTATACCTTTAACATTTTTCCACTGAAAACACTAACTTGCAAGACATTAGATAGGTGCTCAGAAACTAACATGGTGAGTGCAGTAATAAATACCTAAGTTATGGGTTCAGAAACTTAGTGTCAGTTCACAAAGCCATTTTTCTAAAATGTAGCCGTATTCCCTATTTGCAATTGTAGAATATCCCTGTAGCAAGTTATAGCAGATGCTCATTAGGATAAGGCGTGTATTTTTAGCTGTCTTTAGTGCAGTTAGTTTTGCCCTTCTTGGAGAAAGTTAGCCATTCTGTCTCCTTTTGCTGTTCATAATGTCTCACCCTCTCCCTTGCCTTTCTCCAGCTGGAAATGAGGAGAGTCAGCACGTCGTGACCAGCAGTCTCTGTGCAGACCATGTTTGTAAGACTATGGCCTAGATAGAGGTAAAAGTACCATTCAGTTATTTTACCTCATTCTCAATGAATAAGTTCAGCATATCCTTCCCTATCTGCCACAGCAACTGATTCTCAATGGGAAGGTCCACTGTACTAGTCTTTACTTTAGCCTTCTTGGCTTGAGGAGGTTGATCCATTTTCTTGTCTTTTGATCCAGCCTGAGATGTCTGCATTAAAAAAAAAAAAACCAACATTCAGAGCACAATAGTCACTAAAGCAGGGGTGGGCAAACTATGGTCCTGGGGGACACATCTGGCCCTTCAGATGTTTTAATCTGGCCCTTGAGCTCCCGCCGGGGAGCGGGGTCAGGAGCTTGTTCAGCTCAGCACGTGCCGTGGCTCCGCACAGCTCCCAGAAGTGGGAGCATGTCCCCCCTCTGTCTCTTACGCGTAGGGGCATCCAGGAGGCTCTGCATGCTGCCCCAAGTGCTGCCTCCGCAGCTCCCATTGGACGGCAACCATAGCCAATGGAAGCTGCAGGGGCGGCGCCTGCGGACAGGGCAGCACACAGAGCCGCCTGGCTGCGCCTCCACGTAGGAGGGACATGCTGCTGCTTCCGGGAGCTGCTTGAGGTAAGTGCCGCCCGGAGCCTGCACCCCTGACCCCCTCCAGCGCCCCAACCCCCTGCCCCAGCCCTGATCCCCTTCCTGCCCTCCGAACCCCTTGGTCCCACCCTCCTGCACCCCAGGGCCCGCTCCACCAGCTGGAGCCCCCCGCCCCACCTGCACAACCCCCTGCTCCAGCCCTCTCATTTCTGGCCCCACCCCAGGGCTGGCACCCCAACCCCCAATTTTGTGAGCATTCATGGCCCCCATACAATTTCCATGCCCACATGTGGCCCTCGGGCAAAAAAGTTCGCCCACCTCCGCACTAAAGGGACACCCAATTCAAGTCACATTTGTCTTAATTTTTTTATTACTATGTTTATTAACATTTTAAGTTACTAGAGCAAATTATCAGTCAGTGCTGCTTCATTTCTTCTGAATGGAATTCTCAGCTGCTTTGAAATTCTGTGACAAAGTCTACAGATTTTGCAGCTTTCTAGTTTGGTAGTAAGGAAACTCTGCAACAGCTTCACTTCTATTAAAAATGAAGACTTGTTTAAATACTGTATTGAACTGAATGCAATCAATACAATAGCCTTGTGCTATTTATTTTAAAATTGAATTTAGTTTTATGCTGCTCCAAATTTTCTGTTTTAAACATGTCACATATTTCTGTATCGAAGGCAAAATTACCTGGTACAAATTGTTCGGGGAAATTTGTGGTTTTGGCAGCTGAGTAGCAGACAGTGGGAGCATTTGGTACTAGGAGTGTAGCTTGAGACTGGGCTAAGCACATTTTTGCTTAAATGATCACCACTTAGAGTTAACATTGACATTTAAATAGTCAGTTTAGTGTTTGGCGTGAACAATCCTTTCAGATGAATGGGGCAGTTCACAAATCCCAGAGTTACTGTTTCAAGTTATCTGCAGTCTCAGGGAGACAGCATTGCATCAATTTATGCTCTGTTCGTATTTTTAAGGCACTAGTCGCAACTAGGAGAACTAGAAATACTTTTAAGTGAAAGCTTAGTTTCCAGAGCCTAGTTCTGTGGCAAGGGGTGGAGAATGGGTCCTGATTATACATTACAGAGCCAACATTCCAGAAGGCAAAATGGTCCAACCAGATGAGCTAATCAGACAATAAGACATCAAATACACTTAGTACCTCCATTTCTTCAGACTCTGCCTTACTGTCAGCTTGCGCTTGCGGCTGCTCTTCATTCTTTTGTTGCTCCTCCTGGTCTACTTGCATCTTCTGAAATTAGAAGAAAACACTTAAATGTAGAGCTAAGTCTCAAATACTTAGTTTTATATGACCCAGTGTATAATCAATTTAAACTTCTGGACTGGTCACTGTGATTGTATAGTTAGTACGCTTCAGGTCCTGCAGTGAAAATCTAAATTTAATTAAAGTGAAGCTAGAAACTATGTAACAGGGTTAATTAAGCCTTTGCATCTAACCTTTATTGATAAATATTTGCCATACTGAGATTTCTAATACATATTAGCACAACTGTTTTGTACTCGTTTTTAAAAACAATGGTTACTTATCCTACAGTAACTGCAATTCTTCAAGATGTGCTGTCCACACAAATGCCACGCTCTGTAGACATCCACATGAGACTGGATTGTTTTGGCCAAGAGTGACCTTGAGGCCAGGTCTGCCCTGGAACCCCCCCACTCAAGGGCTTAAAGGGCAGGGGGCCCAACTGTCTCTTAGTTCCTTCACCAATACCGACTCCCCTAGGAATAGGATTCTGTAGCCAAGGGGAAGGAAGGAAGGTTGGTTGTGGAATCTGTGATAACACATCTCAAGAACTACAGTTACTGTAGGTAAATAACTGTTCTTTCTTCAAGCGACTGTCCACACAGATTCCACTCTTGGTGACTACTAAGCAGTTGTCTAATTGCTTGGAGGTGGGAAACAGGAATTCTACTTAAATAATGACTACCACCAGTTTTAATCGGGCTGTGCTGCATTCAGCCTGGAAGCCTTGACTAAGGAATAGCATTTTAGGTGTGGCTTAGGCTGCACATAGCTGCTCTACAAATTTGCTACAGGAATGTTCCTCAGCCATAGGCTGCCTGAGCTCTAGTGGAATGAGCTCCAATTGGCTAAGTAGATCTATCTTGGCTAACATATCTCCTTTTACTCGGAGACCCACTAGGACAACTGTTCTCAAACTGTGGGTCGGGACCCCATTTTAATGGGGTCACCAGGGCTGGCTTAGACTTGCTGGGACCTGGGACCAACGCCTGAGGGCTTCAGCACTCAGGTTTCAGGCCCCCTGCCTGGGGCTGAAGCCCTTTGGCTTCCCCCCCCCCCCCCCCCACCAGGGGCCCGGGCTGGCTCAGGCTTCAGTTCCTTCTCCTGGGGTCGCATAGTAATTTTTATTGTCCAAAGGGGGTCATGGTGCAATGAAGTTTGAGAACCCCTGCATTAGGATAACCTCCACGAGGACAGAGAACATAGCATAAACTACAAATAGTCAGTATGTTCCTGGATGATTTTTCAGTGCTCTTACTATATTAAGCATGTGAAGTCTACATTCTTCTGGGGGTTGAGAGGTTTAGGAACGAAAAACTAGAAATGCTTTATATGGAACTCAGACAATCTTTAGAGAAAGCTAGGGTGGAGGTCTGAGTAATCCTGTCCTTATGAAATACTGTATATTGAGAATTCAAGTCTCCCCTGCCCTCCTAAACTCATACAATGGCTACCAAAAAGACAGCCTCCATTGAGAGGTGGTATAGGGAACAGATTGCTAAGGGCTCAAAGAAGGCATTCATCAATTCTGCTAAAACTGTATTAAAGTCCAAAGAAGGAATGACTCCCAAACTAGGGGGAAAACAAGCAGGATGCCCTTCAGGAATCTTGCTGCTGTAGGATGGGGAAAATCAAGTGTGGCCCTGGATCAGGGGGCATTGTGCAGATATTGTTGCTAAAAGGACCCTTATGGGAGGGACAGAAAATCCAGATGGTTTGCTAGCCCTGAAACAGTCCAGTATCACTGAGATTTGGACTTCAGCACCACCTTTCTCATTTATTTCCAAATAGAAAACCTCTTTCATTTAGCTTTGTAAGTCAGCCTGGTTATGGATTTCTTGCTTTGGAGCACACCATTGTGAACAGCCTCTTTCAGTGGATGTACCAAGGCTGTCAGGTACAATGATGCTGGGTTCAAGTGCAGGACCTGGCAGTTGTTCTGGGAGACTATCAGTCAAAGCAGCTAAGGTTTTTGTGGAGCTGCATTGAAAGATTCATCAGATCCTAATACCAGAACTGCCTAACTCATGCTGGGTCTTTCAGTCCTGTGCCCTGCATCCTCTGTTTTCTCAAGATCATGGGGATCAGTCGAAAGGTATACATCAACTCCAGTGTTCAAGGGATGAGGAAGGCATCTGTTAGGAATCCTGAGCTTGCACACCCACCGGAATAGAATATCTGACACTTGTTCTTATCTGTTGTAAGTGGATTTACTTTTGGAAATCCCCATTTGCAAAAGATGCTCTATATGCCTGAGTCTTATAGATAACTCATGGTCATAGAAATGCCTACTAAGCTGGTTTGCCAAGGTGTTCTGAAGGCCAGGAAGGTGCAGAGCCACTGCTGTGATTTGGTTCAGAATGCACTGATTCCACAGATGTATGGTTTCCTGACAGAGTACGGATGATCTTGCTCCCCCTTGACTGTTGATGTGCATTGCTGTGATTTTGTCTGTCCCCCACTTGTACCATGAAAAAGAGGCAGGAACGCTTTGCATGACAGACACTGATGGCCCTGAGCTCTAGGATGTTTATGTGGAGAAGAGCTTCCTGAGGGGACCACAGGCCTTGAATCTGAAGGCCATCTAAATGAGTGGATGCATCCATCAGAGCCTTGGTAGGAAAGTGTAGAGGAGGATTTTCTGTTGCATACTTGAAGAGTGTCTTTCCACAGTTTAATTTGGAGAGGATTTCTTGTGGTACCACGACCCTGTTCATCTGGTGTCTCTGGGTAGGATGTACTGATTTCAATCATCCTTTCATGGAGTATAGGTGAAGTCTGGCATGCTGTGTGACATAACTGCATGAGGCCTTAAAACTTTTACAGGTTTTATGCAGGGGGTGAGAACAAAACATTTCTGTTCGTCCTATTAGGCTCTTGACATTTGCATCAAACCTGCTACCTAATGGAAGCCCCAGATTGTAGGGTGGCAGGAGGAAGTGGCAAAGGGTAGTCACTAGGGGAATTTGTTTCTTCCTCACCAGCTATAAGGATCTCTGTAGCTGACTAACACTGGACAGAAGAGCACCGTCTAAAAAGATGATTTATCATGTCTGCTTCCTCCTTGAGGTCAGGAAATAAGAGTCCCAAAGAGCACAGTCATCCTTGAATCTTTTAGGGAGTGGAAGGCTTCCTCTGTCCTGCCACCAGCCTGATGCATCAGTGCCTCCAACACTGATAGTTTGGCAGGCACCTCAGTTTCTTGAGTAGAAGTGACTATGGTACCAGGTCCACCAATAAGTAACTTGACACTATATGAAGTTTCAGTGCAGAGATGGAAGGCAGTCAGCACTGAGGTGGAAAGTACTAGGGCTACTGTGAGTGACACTCAGTGCCCAGGCTTTGAGTACCAAGGCACCAGGTGCTAGGGTCAGTGCCAAGGGATCAGTACCAACGGCAGTGTGGTCTGCTGATTTGGAGGGTATTACGTGTGTTGCCTTGGAAGTCAGAACCACCCTATCGTACTCCCAATACATTGTTTCGCTGTCTGTCCATTTAGACTAAGTACCTCTAGACAAGTTCACTCACTCTTATGTACAAGTGCCAAGCACACTGTTGTATGCAGTGTTGTTGTGGCCATGTCAGTCCAAGGATATTAAGAGAGAAAAGGTGGGTGAGGGAATATCTTTTATTGGACCAACCTCCCCATATGCCAACCTCTTCACAGGCCACCTTGAAGAAGAATTTCTGGACAAATGCATCAAGAATCCAGTGATACACCGGATACATCAATGATATTTTCATAACAGAAGTTGGTCCAACAAAAAATTACCTCACCCACTTTGTCTCTCTAAGCACACTGTTGGCATTTACCAAATACATGTTTACTTTTTGCCCTTCATTCATTTTCAATTATTCTCAGACACAAGTGTTTGAGTGACAAAAACTGCAGGAGAACATTTAAATCAAAACAAAAAAACCTTGGGGAAAAAAAAACAAACAAAAAAAACCTTGGAAGTTTACATTTACAAAACAAGTTTTACCTGTAAGCTACCAAATACCGTTCCTTAAACTAAAGACATTAGTTTTGTCTTTGTTTGTTTGTTCACTAACTCATCTGAAATAGCGTTGTGCAAGGCTGGTATTCCCAAAATACAGAACTATTAAGTATGAAATAAAGGTACAGCCCTGTATTATCTTCCCTATATATTTAGCAACATTCTTAAATCTACAGCTGTGTCACCAACACAGTCCTTTAGTCATGGGCTTTCCCTGGGCAGAGACTGACAAATGAGTGGTGATTTTTGTGATGTACACAAATTGGGAAAGAACTACCCACTTGTGACTTGCCTATAATTTGGCCGTAGTTTCAGGAAAAGTCAGGGCTAATGCATTACATTTGAATACTTGCATCATAATCTAGATTAATTAAGCAACATTCATACACTGTGTTCAAATCCATCTGATGCCTAAGCAGCAATGTGGGTGGAAAGGTTACAATTGTTACTTGATCTGGTTTAGAGGGTTAATGCACTAGTCCTGGCTTTTTTCTGAAACGAGACCAAATTATGAGCAATCAGTTTGTTCTCAGTCCCAAGTTCTTTCCTAGATGACCTTCATATCAACAAAATGCATTACCTCTTCCTCTTTCGCATGCTGGTCTGTTTCCATGGGCTCTTCATTCTCATCAGATTTGTGAACCTCTACTAAAGATGCACTGGAAACACTGAAAATACCATGGATGTTTACTCTGACTTTGACTTTCACTTTTGAACTGGATCCATCTGTTTGTGGCATGACCTTTTGAACCAAAAATTGAGCTAAACATTCCAGAAGAGAAAAAAAGGATATATTTACTTAAGATAAATAATCAAGTGTGAACATTTAGCAGATCCGGACTATTGCTGATAACAGACTGCAATTAAATCCAGTTGTGGAAGTAATTTGCCAAAAATAACTGAACCAAATGATTTATTTTATTCAATTGGTCATAGTAACATTACTCTGCTTTGCAGTTTGTCCCTTATTTCCTGGATACACTTAAAGTTTGGAAATGTGGCATTTGGAAAAATGGCTGTGGGTACTTTTAGGAAACCTTTAGCTTTTCCCAAATATGAAACTATCTTTTTCCATTTGGCATATGTTTCTCCTCCACCAATTAATGTGGCTTGGGAGTTTAGGATTTTCTTCTCCACTCACATGGATTTAAAACCCAATCCGAGTCATACTAAAAATGTATCCAAAAGATACTAATGTGCTAACACACCGTCAGTACCATAATAAGTGGGATGGGAAAGTCCAACCTACAAGATCAGAAAGTTGACAACACGCCACCCCCACCCAATGTTCTTTTCTAACTATATGGAATTAGTTTTTATTTCTTCTTCCCCTTTGTTAAATACCTATAGCAGGATCTGGGTAAGGCAACTCCTTGGGAGAAGTATAGTAGGCCTCAAGAGTGAAAGGCTCCCTTCTGAAGAATGAGAGGACCTTGGAGAATGGAGCTGCATGATTCTTGGGGAAAACTTCACAGTTACTGTGGAAGGGAAAGATGTAAGAAAGTAGGTAGCTGTTATAACATCTAGTGGGAAATATTCAGCAAGACCTAGCAGAAGCACTAAAATGCCTGATAGAGGTGGATACAGAGGTGACAATTTAAGTTTACTGAACAACATATGGCTTTACATTGACCAGCATTTTACCATAGGCTCATTAGCAATGATACAAATTAAAGCATGGGTGTATTTAAAAAGCTGAAGTATTTAACTAGACAAAAGCTAAAAAGATTGCTTTTTACTGTTACCACCACAAGAGTGGCAATTGAAGTTTTGGCATTTAGGCTTTAAAAACTTTCACAATAAGTGAGTCCATCTGGTTTAAGTTTCGGCAGCTTCTGTTTTGAGCCTTTTATAGGCATGCTAAAGTTTTGGTAGTGTTAAATTCTTACCTTAACCCTTCCTCTGCTGGTGAATTCCATCTTAAAGAAATAGGGTATGGTACCAAATCGGTGATAGAAAATTCTCTCACTTTGAAAGCCGGGGACAAAATAGCACACTATAAGAAACAGCAGAACGGTAAGTCCAATTGTGCAGAATGAAAATATAGGTAAGCAGTAATGCCAGACCTTTAGTTTGTTTAATTACTATTACAAATATGTTAACTCCAAGTTAAAGACATCTAAATTTTTAAAATATCCTATTTCTGTTCTGATGGAATCATGTGCTTTTGCTATAGTTTAGCGCACAGTTATCAGACAACTTCAGGGACAGTCATGTTTTGTTTGTATTCATTCTAAGGGAATCAAATTTCTCCTCCAGTTCATTCAAGACCATCTGGTGGCAAGTTTTCTGGTTCTGAATATTTTAATGGCTCCAATAAAATGTTTTTAGTGCTAACAGATGATGTAGGAGTCAAAACCTTAAATTAACAGGGATTTGTAAGGGGCATATCACCATGGTATTCAAGTGCCATACAACAATTAAAGCAAAGGCCCTTTCTTGAGAATAGCTAGAACTAGAAACAGATGTTTTACACTATACTAATGGCTGAAAAGGCAGTTGTCAAAAATGACAATTAGTGAGCACTTGAAACAATACATAGTATTTGCTTCTAGCTCAGGTAATACGCAAGTTATTGGACCTTTAAACTTGTCACTCTACGAATGACTTTAGCACTGCTCCAGGATTGGCTATAGCAAGCGTCACACCAATGTAATTTTTATTTGCAAGAAATTAGGTCAAGCCATGTCATCTTATTCTTTACTTGAACTATGTTTCACTTCTATAAAAATATATGCAATACATTGAACTAAGCAACAATGCAATGTAATCTTGCTTTGCCTAATTTCATGATTACTTTTAATGTCAACCTGTTCTTAGTGTTAGCTAAATTCTTCTGTAGAACTATCTGCCAAGATACCAGTAAAAGTCTTGCAATGGAAAAAATAATTTAATATTTTACATATTTATATAGCATCTATTGTTTCCAGTCATAACTGGAATATATACCCAACTCTAGAGGACCATGCCAAGTTGTTGGTTGTGCTGTCTGCCCCAGCCAGACATCTCAGTTGATCAGCCAACAAACAGTCTATGCAGTGAGCCAATCTCACCTGTCCACTGCCTACTTCTTAATGTTCAATCAAATCACTTCTACAACTCATATGTACTTCAAAAGGTGAAATAAGTTTCACAATACCTGATACTCTAGCAAGACATGCCCTTGGGCTTAAATGCTCATTGACTTCAACAACAAAGACTCAGGAGACCCCTAGCATACAGGCAATTGTTTACCTGCAATGCACAGCCTCGTGCAACGGCCTCATCTGCGTTCAAAGTTGTACTGACTTCTTTACCGAAAAATTTACTGATCCTCTCCTTTACAGCAGGGATTCTTGTAGTACCACCAACTATTTCTACTGCATAAATATCCTCCTTCTTTAACTCTTAAAATAAAAGAGTAGACATACATTAGCAACTTTGTGTTATGAAAATTCCTACACTAAATTAGCAGCAATTAGTTCCTCTTAACAAGGAACAAGATATTGCACTTGATTACAATAAAATCTCTAGAAATTTTATTTAAAGTTATTCTAGCCACCATTAAAAGTTTTGTACTCTCACAGATATCAAAATATCTTATTTTACACAGGGATTATTTTTTAAGGAAATTTTTATGCAACTTGCAATTAAACTGCTACATAACACTAAGTGTGCAAAATTTAATTTAAGATTTGGCAAACGTCTAAGGAAAGCTAAAACCAGGGATATATTTTTCTCCTGTATGTATACCATTAAGCACTGTAGTCAAGAGAATGCATGTACACTTACTAGCTTGTTCCAGAACACTGCGAAGAGGTGGTTCTACTCTAGCTAAGAGACCATCACACATCTCTAAAAATTTGCCCCTGTTGGAAAAAGCCATATGTCAAGTTAGACTCCCATGAACAAAAATTTAAATTGCAAAATACAACTGTATGCAGCTGAAATTGAAAGACACAATTTTAAGTTTGCAAAGTGTAAATTTTCTATTTCTCCATCCAGAATCTTTCAGTATTTTATCAAGTTCTGTGTTTCACTTAAGCGATTTTTTGTATAAGGAAACAAGGCTGAATATTCCACAATAAAAGTGTGTGAGATTTACAACATCCCTACACCCATTCCAAAAAGAAAACCCATCAAGAGTAAGATACTTTGGTATATACTTTTGGAGAGAGTCCCATGTACAAATGATACTTATTCTGCCATGATCCCTCCAACTCCAGCCACCTTTTATAGTCCCTGTCCTGAACAACTTACATTATATCATTTTTATAGCGATTACATGCATTAATTACAACAATCAACAAAAAATAACAATCAAATGCTAAACTGAATATGTCTCTCTTCCCTTGCACTTGAAGGTCCCTAGATTTGGGTTCTGATAGGCCACCAAGGAGCATGAAGTCTGAAGATAAGTGCTCACTACTGCTGATGAACAGGGTTCAAACTTAGGTTCTAACCTAAGTGCTTACAAGCTGTTCTTAACTTCTGTTACAGAATGTAGGGCAAGAGATGGGGAAACTTACTAACTCAAAAGTAGTGACACTCTCTATGAAAGAGTGTATACTAGTCATTTCCCCTCTTCTCCTGCTCATTGTCTAAACTATTGCTATTTATAAGCTATGCTGCTATGTACCAGTTTGTTGTTCCTTAAGTGAGAGCCTCAGTTTCCTATTACCTGTTAAATGCCAACATGAAATCCTTCTTTTAACTAGTTTCAGTGATCTAGAAAGTGCCACATTAACAGTTTAGTAATTCAAATGGTCAAATCCCCTAGTGATCACATGTACAACATACAAAGAGTCAATGTATATTTCTCCCATATTTCCCCAGAAATGTTTGTGAATGTTGCCCTGGAGGTATCACTGTACTAGTTCTAATACTAGAACACAGGTGAACATGACACTTGTAAGGGCAAGAAGTTGGTTCAATCCTCATTCCCATTCACACTGTGACCTATGGTCAGACTGATTAGGACACTAGTAACTCGGACTACCTGCTTTAATTCATGTAGGCTACTAAAGAGTCATTGTTCAGTACTCTGTTGATAATAACTCAAGTTAGAACCAGTGACCTAAATGTACCAAAGATGATCAAAACATTTGTATTTACTTATTTTTGCAGTTTTTAAATCAACTCAGACTTTATGCTAAGCAATCTGAAGATACCTGTTCATAGTTCCAGAAACATCAATATCATTCATGAAGCATTCTATGTTCATTGGGAGATCAGAGGCATTAGCACTCATCAGCTTCTTCAGTTTCTCACACTCCTGAAATAGTCTCAGCAATGGACGAATCTTTGATTTGATGTCCAATTTATATTTTTTCCCAAATTCTTCACAAAAATAGTTAACTAACATTTCATCAAACTTCCTGCCACCAAGTGTGGTGTCAAATGCTGTAGCAAGAACCTAAAAACGAGACAAGGAGTAAAATATTTCAGTAAGAAAATGGTTCTATTTACTGATTACTCACTAAAACTTGATAGTAACTAATACATGTTAAGCAATTTCTTTGTCTGAACACACAGAATAGCTTGTTCCAGTAATTTATATTTGACATCGTAATCCTATCTAGGAGAACAACACCTGGCTGCTCCAATACAGATCTTCTGCTATGGCAGAAAGAATCCGATATATTGCTCAGCTTTATTCCTCTACTGCCACCATGGGTAGGTAGATGCTTTGTGTTGGAGCAGCCTGGTAACCGCTTTCTGCTACTAGTAGAAAAAAAGGAACCAATTATTAACCTTTTATTTCCCTCCTCAGTGCCTCCACTTGGTTCATTCCCTACCAGCAATAAAGTGTCAGTCCCATGCCACTCTGGCACATTTCACTTCACCAGGACTGCTGGCAGAAGTAGTTATTTCACTCTGATGTTCCTACTTGTGCCACTGTAAAAGTGCCTTGTGTATGGGCAGCAAGAGTGCAATCCTGACAGAGCTGATCTTTTCCCTAGGCTAGCATGGTAGAGACAGTTTTAAGATTAGATGATGCTTCTAGTTACCAAGTTCATAGCTTGTCAAGGATAGTATGTCATACACTGTATCTGTCTACACCAGTTACAGGTGACATGGATTACACAATACACCAAAATGGAACAGAGCAAGGAAACTGTCATGTTTTGACTGTCCCAGACTATTTTTCAGCAGCGGTACCAAGAAGAGGTTACTCACTTTGTGCAGTAACTGTGGTTCTTCAAGATGTGTTTCTCTATGGGGCTCCACTCTAAGTGTATTCGTGTCTCTGCACCTCAGATTGGAGATTTTAGGTAGCAGTGTCCGTTCAGTCTGCATGTGTGCTCTCCCCATCTCGTGCTTTGCCTCGCTGCTATATAGTGCTGTGCAGACAAACCACCCTCAGTTCCTTCTCTATCGCACAGCTCATTGATAAGAGCTCCAAAACAGAGGGGAGGAAGGCAGCACCCATAGGGGGATACATCTTGAAGAACCAGTTACTGCACAAGGTGAGCTCTTCTTAAAGTAGCATCCCTATGGGTGCACCACCCTAGGTGACTACAGCAGTGCCCCTAATGGAGTGGTGGGGCTTCGGAGCAGAGTCCAATATTGAAGACAGTACAGCTGAGCCAAATACAGCAGCAAATGCTGAGTCACGGGTGACTGCAAAGTGTTCAGCAAATGTACGAGCAGATTCCCAAGTCACTGCTCTTCTATTTCTGTGATCGGAACGTTATTGAGGAAGGCTGTGGAAGTGCAGACAGATCTTGCAGAGTGAGTTTGCACTCGAGAAGGAGAATAAAGGTCCTGTGTGCGATAGCAGTAGATAATACAGTCTGATATCCCTCTAAAAAGTCTTTGCTTAGAGATTGGGGATCTCTTAGATCTGTTGATTAATAGGATTTCAATCCAAATAAATCCAGTCCTTGTCATATGGTGTCATTTTAGCATGGTGCTGTCTGCCACATTTGTTAACAGCGTTGACAACCAGGGTATTGGGGAGGGGTGAGAAAATAAAATGTTCATGTCTTTAGAGGGCACACAATATTTTTTTGTCCGCCCATTTGCACGTAAGGGGCATTGTGGCTAGTGCCTGCCATATAGTTTTCACCGGATTGAGCAGGGCCTCATTGATGGGGCACGCAATTCTATCTGAGAACGACCTCAATTCTATCAGAGCCGGAGACGGAGAGCGTATGTGCAGGCTGAATAGACACTGCTACCTAAAATCTCCAATCTGAGGCGCAGGGATGCGAATACACTTTGAGTAGAGCCACCCATAGGGACACTACTTGAACAGTAAGTTAGTTCACTTCAAATTGCTAGTGCCTGCAGGAGTTTCAAGCCTTTATACAGATACAGTCCTGAGCTCTGGCGCACACACAAAAAATCAATATCCCCAAATATTAAAAGGCAACTACATGTCATATGCATTAATATGGTGATATTGGAGATTACAGTAGCAATTATGTGGTTCCCCTGCCTTAAATTGTCATAACCTTTGTTCTGCATAACCCCTGGCACCAATCTATTTCTAGACACCTGGGTCTAGTGATAGCACTAGGGTAGCCAGGACTCCCACTGCTACAGGAAGACTTTTCAGTTAAGTATACCAACACGGAACCTTTCTTACACTACTGCCACAGTTTGAGTCATATCCCAGTTTAATGTATGATGCCTAAAAGGGTACTGCCTGTATAGCCACAGGTTAAAAATAAACTCATTTGTTTTCTTCATGTTTAACTCCTGCAGATGAGTGCTCATTCATTCATCTGAGATAATGTTCTGAACCAGAAGGCTACAATGTGCTCTGATGGGTCCAAGAACAAATTAATTGTATGGAAACTTTATATAAAGTTAACACACTGAAACAATAGGAATGGTACATATTGAAGGAGAGAGGTGAAGTGTTAATAAGCACTGGTGTGCAGAACGCGATAACGGCACTTTTAGGGGGTGTGGAATTGTGAATTCAGCATATTCTGAAAAAGGGATTGAGAAATCAGTGAGATGGAGGTAAAATGATGCAACAGGAAAAGATCAATCTTAGAATGTGGTTCTAAGAGCAGAATGAGTTTAGATGTGGGAGTGAAGGAACTAATCTCAGAAGCCATTTTCTAGTAATGATAGATGAGGAGGCCTTTTGAGATTGGGGTGATGTGTGCATGTGCAAGTGGTACATGCATTTCAAAACTATCTGGAATTCAGGCAAATTGGAGAGGCAGTAGAGAAGGGAGTTGTCATCTTAAAGACGTGAATTAACAGCTATATTCCATTTAAACTAGCATTCTGTAAGACTTTAGCCTACTTTTCAGTTCTCTTGAGGCACTACTCTCCTAACTATCTGAGCACTTATCACAACACATTTACTTGTTCCTTCAACTGAAGCAGCAATATAGGATTATTGGATTTCATAATATGTTTTTGGCTATAATGCTAACATTACTGAAGATTTTTATCTCTCAGAAAAAAGAAATTTTAATACCTAATAGAAACAAGAAACAAGTGTTAAGGCAATTGTGCTTCAAAGTAAGACCCAATCTAATCACCTGCTCAAGTTGAGAAAGTTCTAAGAAATTTAACTGTTGACACTTCACACCTATCATATTTCCTATAGTGCTCACATCATAGGTTTCAAGGTCAACAAGTCAGACCTTCATAACAATAAATTAATTCAGTAATTCCTGCTTTAAGACATGAATTTGTGGTTGAATTAGAGCACCTTTTTGAAAAAGACATCCTGTCTCCTAAGTTGTACTATTACATTACTATAGAGAAGTTAGTTCAATTTATTTTTTATTCTCACCCTATACCAAAAAGTAACTGAAGAAAACATGTTTGTTTCAACAAGCGTAGCAATGAAAACTTAAGCAGATAGTCTCCCCAGTTCTCTAACATAGGACAAAGTTGAACCTTTGGAAAGTATAAATTGCATTGCCTGCATACACTGCCATATTAAGGCAGTCAACCAAGCCTATTGTAGGCCATAAACGTAATGGTGAATGTTTTTACAGGTAATTAAAATGGATGAGTAAGATTGTTTACTTTCAGTTTTCCTTTGTTGAATGCGCATACTGAAACTTGATATGAAGAATGTCCCATATCAACAAAAACAACGTTTCTTGGCTTCTCTTCTAGGGCAGGCAGGTCTTGTTTATAGATTCCATATGCAAGAGCAACTACAAAAAAAAAAAAAAAAAAAAGAGAAATCAATATAGTAAACAAAATGGCAGTCATTCAACTCCATTTTTGGTGTTGCTTTCCTAAACAGTACTTGTTAAAGAATGACTATACTGTCAAGATTTAATGCTACTTTTCAAAGTTATAAAGTTTGCATCTGGTTAAATAATGGACCAGATACAAAAGCCATGGCATGGAAGACTAACTACAAAAACAGTTAGTTCCTCTTATCTCTTGCATTTATTTCTTGGATGTCTATTTCTAAGCATCTTTAAAGAAGAAAGTCTGGAGCTGTATTACTATAGAAATAACTCAGATCCTAGGAACCTTGGAGAGCAACCAAAGTCAGATTAGTGTATAGAACTGGTAATTCTAGATGGAAGGGGTCTGTGACAGACATAGGGAAAGAAGTTTTATAATTCCAATCCTATATACAGTTTAAAGAGAATAAGATTACCTGAAGTAGTTTCATTTATTAGTCGCAAGCAGTTGAGGCCAGCAATCTGTGTAGCATCCATCACAGATCTCCTCTCTGCATCTGTATAGAAACAAGGAACCTGCAAGAAATGCACAGCAGTGAGATACATATTTAGAAGGGCAATCCTCAACAAATCACCAGAAAAATATTGTTCAGAGGGTTGGTACACAAGCCAACCCCCCGCCCCCTTTATTTATTTTGAAGTATTTCCTGCAATTTTAAGATTTATTTTTATTTTGAGTGTTGCAAGCAAGGAAAAGTGAGTAGCTACATGGGGAAGAGAATGGTTTGATTTAATTACTTACATAATTTTCTCATACCTTTCCACTTGATCTCACCTTTAGTGAAAACTGAGCAAAACCAGCTACAAATAGTATTATTGTATTGATTAAATCTATAAAATATATTTTACAATGTTAGTGTGATAAGCTAAACATCAGTTTTCAGGGAGAGATCTGAGTAAAAAAAGGCACAAGGTTTACTGAAAACAAGCAGGGGCACTGGTTTATGTGAACCTGGTTTATAAATCTGCTTTATAAATTGCAATACAACTCCATTACCACCATGATTCTTCAATTTATGCAGATACACTATGTAGCCAAGTTAATGTAACCAAGTTTACCATCACCTACTTACAGAAACAACACAGTCAACTACAGGCTTCTTAAGGGCATTCTCAGCAGTTTCTTTTAGTTTGGTGAGGAGCATTCCTGTCACCTGCTCAATGGTGAAGTTTCGTTCTTCTTCCATATACATAACCTTTAGTGAAAAGCTTGTATAAGTATGGTAAATGACAAGAAACAACATGCTCAAGTGATATTAAGAAGTTGACCTAAACCTGCAAAAACAAAATTTTTAAGTGGTCCTTAAAACCAAGCCTAGGGCCTGCAGCATACTTGTAGAATTGCCCCCACTTCACTGCCTAAGCCATGTAGGGAAGGCACCACAGGATAAGATAACAGTTTCTCATTTTATTCATATTTACATTTGAGAATTCAAGAGATTTTAAGAGAGAGGCAAGTTGAAAAGGACATACACCTCTACCCCGATATAATGCGGTCCTCGGGAGCAAAAAAAAAAATCTTACCGTGTTATAGGTGAAACCGCGTTATATCGAATTTGCTTTGATCTGCCGAGTGCGCAGCCCCACCCCCCCGGAGCACTGCTTTACCGCTTTATATCCGAATTCGCGTTCTATCGGGGTAGAGGTGTATATACAAACTCAAGTTTCCTGGGTTCCGAATGTAAGAATGTATGCAGTTGACTCTTTACTGGGCCTTTAATAACACCCTGTTCCATTAGATACCACTAGACTATTTTTCAGTTAAGGAAATTCCTCCCATTGTTGAACAGGTTTTGCAACTAAAATATAAATATATTTATTGAAATTTGGTCTAAAATATTCTGCTTTTCTCCTCTAGCCTTGCAGTATAACTGAAGCATTAGTACTGAATACTATTCTGGTATTTTCTTCATCTCCCAAACTCACTATGGAGTGCAAAAGACTGTTCACAGAGCAAAGAGGTTTTTTAATTTAAAGCAGCCCTTGATAAATAATGGCATTCTAATAACTGAATTCAAATCCTGGATTAGCCAAATCACAAGTGAAAAGCAATCTGAGTCTTAATCCTTACTTGTGCACATCAGTGACCACTGTTGGTTACAATTGGGAATGTCTAATCAAGATGCTCAGGATTCGAAAGGGTATTACTATTCAGGCCTCAGTCATATGAAAAAGTTCACATAGATCCTTCCCACACTACATACAATGCTAGTCAATTAAGTTCTCTACCATTCTGAAATCACTTAGTTTATTTAAAGAAATAGCCAAGATAGTCTATTTCCCAAAGCGGTTCTAAGCCTCCTTCATAAAATAAGAAGATTTTACTAGCTTGAATTTTAGCCTACACTACAGGTCTCCCTACGTTTATTAATCCAGCAACAAAGATTTTTCTAATGGAAAGTGCATTTGTAAAGATAGAGGCCCCAGTGCAAAAGGGTTCAAAGCTAAACAGACATATGAATTGTCATTGAGTTTCCCCTATGGTTCTCTTCCAAGTATGTCTGACTCACCTTGATGCCAGCTGAGCCTGTTGGCAGCTGGACAAGTTCATATGCCAGGTTATCTTTTTCAGCTTGAACAAAGGGATCTGAGAATGCACGGCCATGAAATCTTTTAAAACCTTGTACAGTATTCTTTGCATTTGAAATAACCTAAAGGGAGAAAAATACATTAGTCTGAGATGGCAGGGGAGCTTCTGAATTTCAGAGAAAACAAGCCAATAGCAAGTTTGTTTATGCTTTTCTAATTACAAATTTTGATTTGGCAAATCTGTATTTTCCACCAATATAAGGTGTCTACTAAAATACGCAAAGCCAAAATCTTCCCCTTTCATCTCCCAAATGATTCTTGCAGGAATTTGTTTAGATTTTTTAAAATTCTATTTTAAAACCTTGAGCAAACGTTTATGAAAATCCATGTAAACACAGTTCACTTTTAAAAGGTGTTCTGCAAATAGCTGTAAAATTCCATCTTTAGCAATATACCTCTCTTCACTGGATTCCTCTTTCCCCTACCTTTCTCCCCACTTTGACCACCTTCCCCAGCTGCCACCAACTAAGCTAGGAAGGACATTGAGCACATTAAATGTCACTTTCAGGTCCATCATCTTGTCTTGCTCTGGCCAGCCAACTCCATGAGACATTCCTGCATGATACTACTACCTACTTTGGAGCCTTCCTACCTAAAAAACTTCAAGCGTTGTCATGAACCCATTTAAAATCCAAATGGGGACTTAAAAGGAGAGTCAACTTGAAGTAGTGAAAATTGTCTATATACTCTCGTTCTAAGTAACGCCTCTGATTAATGTAAACCAAGGATTAGAAGGAAAGTATCTGCTTTAATTTCTTTATATTGTGTATGACAGCACTTTGTGCATAGCCATTTTTCTGTATACTAAGTTTTCCATTATATTTACATGATTCTTTCACTAGCAAGAAGAGAGGAAAACAGAAGGGAAAGCTAAGGGCTTGTCTACACTTAAAATGCTACAAGCAACACAGCTGCACTGCGGCAGCTGCACCACTGTAGCACTTGAGTGTAGTCACCCACTACCTATGCTGACGGGAGGGATTCTCCCATCAGCATAAATAATCCACCTCCCCGAGAGACAGTAGCTAGGTCAACAGAAGAATTCTTCTGTCGACCTAGTGCTGCCTACACAGGGACTTCGGTTGACTTAACTACACCGCTCAGGGGTATGGATTTTTCACACCCCTGACCAGTGTAGTTAAACGGATATAATTTTCTACTGTAGACCAGGCCTTAGCCAAAAATCGGTATGGGTGCTCAAGGGCATGTGTAGGATCAGACACTATCTTTACTTCTTTTAAATATATGTAACTAGATTTTAAATTGACTGTCCCTTTAAAAAGCAACTTGCTCTTCGAATTTCCAAAATTCCAGTTATTACAGTTCAAACTGCATATCAACTACATCCCTGCACCAATGTGTATCTCCAGGCCGCAAACAGCTTAGTGCAACATCAGACTAAGCACACATGGGGAGTAATTCTGCATTTGACAAGATGTTTACATTTAACTCTAGCAAAAAAAGAAAACACACTGAACATGTGGGGGGGTCACAATTACAGTATGCTTGCTGTATATGTTCAAGCATCTCAGGGATTCTGGAAATTATTTCCTAATATCTAAAGATATTTGTTCTTGAGAAAAGTTGACCGTGTTTGAAGAGTCACTTTCTGCAGGTGACTAACAATAGATCCGGCATGAAACATCTTTTACAAAAATAAAAATTGGCGACAATCTGACTGGTAGATAGGAAGGGTCATAAGTCAGCTAAGTCTTGCCTTACTCCCTGATTAATATTTACATAACTACTCTACTTGGCTATACAAAAAACTATTAGCAGACAGTTATTTAGGTTGTAAAGTCAAGCACTCAGAAGTTAATGACATTTATAGTTGCATGGGCAACCATACATCTGCCCCTTTTACCTCCAGCCTGTGCAATGAATGAGGCAAGGATCCTGTGGAAAGAACAGTACACAATCTTGTAATTAAAGCCTATCCTAATGCTTATGCACAAGAGGGATGAACTAATGTTTCATGAGAAAATGGTATTTACTTTTTGAGTGCTGATTATGCAATCCAAACAACATTAACAAGTTTTTGAGTATGTAGTTTCTCAGGTTTCTTAAAAAAAGGGAAAATTATGTACAACAACAAGTAGTACACTCTTACGTAACCCTTAAGTCCCAATCCAGAAGAATGACAGAATACATTACAGAGTAACTGAACAGCTTAATAAAGCTCAAATGCTTCTTAAGTCATTTATTAATGATTTAATTTAGAAGCAAATATCTACTTCAACATGGATATTTGTAGTCTCTCCATAAATGAGAAAATACTGTAAAAAACTTTTTTTTCACTACTGTGTTAGTAGTTTTGCTTTGGCTTATAAGCAGTTCTTGAACATACGAAATCCTTACTTGGCTTTTAGCTGCAGCTCCAATTGAACGATTCTTGGGTCCAAAGGCTATACATGACCTATAATGAGAAGAAACATTTCTGATCTAATTCAAATTTAGAAATAAAGACTATATTTATAACAAGCAGCCACTGAGTGATTTAAAAAAATGTATTTAAAGATTAAGACTAAGACTAGATAAAACTGTCAGTTGTATAGAACAAGATTACTGTAATAACACTTAATTTTAAAACTGCTATTTTCCCCAAGCTCTTCCCACTGTTAACCACGAACAGTCAATATATTAAAACGTAGGACCTACTCTGCCATTATAGCTCTAGAATAATATTTGAAGAGCATAACACTCATTATGGAGTAGTTTTCTAACAAATAGTAAATTTACGAGCAGTGAAACCTATTAATAGTCAAAGGGATTCCCTAATTTTAGTACATTAAAATTGGTGGACATTCACTATGGTAGGATAAAAGCAAACACCACACTTACTTTTATTATGAAACTTAGAGAAGTGTGTAACATTTGTCCAGCCTTAATTTTAATTTAAACATTTACATTCTTCACTTTAGAAGCGAATTCATAATTTAAAGCAACTTCTGTTTCTGGCCACTTTTGAAGGTTTGTTTGCAAAGCAATTTATACAGCTGGGTAGAAATCTGACAGGAAGATGCTTGTTCACTGCAAGGTGAATAAATATTACAGGCTAATTTTGTCATCCATTAATGCAGGTGATCATGGGTACCCAATTTTACTACCATATTCGTGAAAATAAAAGTTATACCAGGGAAAAACTCATTTCTATAGTTCTAAATATCTGTATAGTTGACTAATTTTTAGTTCCCATTTTTTCAAATTTAAAGTTAACTCTTCAGCTCCAACAACAAGGAAGACTGGATAGAATAAGCACAAGGCAAAAAGCATACAAACACCAAATTAATCATTAGGGTTTGAATCATGGAAAGCCAAATAGACACACAAAAATTCTTTTGAATAAAGTGTGTTGCTTTTTGATGCCTACCAGTTCTTTAAGAGATAAAAGAAGTCCTCATCTTTTTAGAGAATGAGAGTTACTACTGCTGGTCAAGCCTCCTTACCTGAGTATTTTAAAACGGTTACGTTAAACTGTAGGAGCCCTTATAAAATCTGAATACACTCAAAAATAAAATCAAGCGGATTTCCCACATGGTTCCTCTAGGCCAGTGGCTCTCAAACTAGGGCTGCCACTTGTTCAGGGAAAGCCCCTGGCGGGCCAGGCTGGTTTGTTTACCTGCCGCGTCCGCAGGTTCGACCGATCGCAGCTCCCAGTGGCCGCGGTTTGCCGCTCCAGGCCAATGGGAGATGCAGGAAGCGATGCGGCCCTCGTTTGAGAGCCACTGCTCTAGGCCAAGTTATCTACAATGTTGCTTGCTAATAAAGGGATTATTTCAACCAGTTTTTTACTACTAACAAGCACATTTTAATAGGCATAATTATTACATTGATCCCAATGCAGCAGACAAGAGTTGCTCTACAGAACTGGTTGCCCCATGGGAAACGAAAGAAACAGGGCTTCTGGAATATCCTGCTATGTTGAATTAGCTTAACATATTGAATAAACAGACACCACCAGCATGGAAATTTGTCGTGGCATGATTGTGTTGATTGTTTTATAGCCATTGTTGGTGCACTATCTAGTTAACAAATGAAAGCCAGTCATGCACTTATAAGAGTACACTGTAATGAACTTAAGGAGGACATATTTAGAAACATGTCTTGTGCTTAATAACATGATTCAAAGGCTTAGCCAATAAAAAGCTACCAAGTTCTGTTTTATGGAAACATTAAGGCAATAATAAAAGTAATATTGTGGACTTGTCTACACTACAAAGTTAGGTCAGCTTAACGGCATAGCACAGGGCTGTGAAAAATTTAATGCGCTTTGTGATACAAGTAAGCCAACTTAAGCCCCAGTGTAGACACTGCTAGGTCAATGGAAGAATTCTTCTGTCAGCCTAGCTATGGAGTCTGAAAGGTGGATTTATTACAGCAATGGAAAAATCCCTTTAAATCACTGTAATAAGTGTCTACAGCGGTGCAGCTTCAGTGCTGCAGCTATGCCATTGTAACGTTTTTAGTGTAGACATAACTATATAACTTGAGGCTTCAGGCTAAACACTTCACAAGAAACCAGATTTATTAATTCAATTTGGCCCTTCAGAAGAAATTAATCATAGAATCATAGAATATCAGGGTTGGAAGGGACCTCAGGAGGTCATCTAGTCCAACCCCCTGCTCAAAGCAGGACCAATTCCCAACTAAATCATCCCAGCCAGGGCTTTGTCAAGCCGGGCCTTAAAAACCTCCAAGGAAGGAGACTCCACCACCTCCCTAGGTAACGCATTCCAGTGCTTCACCACCCTCCTAGTGAAATAGTGTTTCCTAATATCCAATCTAGACCTCCCCCACTTAATATAGAAGCATTAATTGAAGGTTCTACTTCTCTCCTATGCGCATAAAACATATTTAGCTAGTTAACTGCAAAATGCATGAGTCATTCTGAATTCACAGGAACATCACTACGTTTGGTTTAGTTATTAACGTAGTGCTTCTACAGAGTTCCAGATTAACAGTTCTGAGACTAGAATCCTCTCTCTAGCCACAGAAAAGAGTGCTACATGGGCAGCAGCAGTAAAGGCTTTCCTACACTGCCTCATATTTGTTCTATTAAGATCCCAATAGGGGTCAATTTTTTTAAAAAAAATTGTGCTATGTAAGATTATCTTTAAAAGCCCTTATTTATATTTGGCTTTAGCTAACATTTATGTTCTAAACCGCTGCCTCGGATATGTTTTGCAGATTTCAAAAAAATCCTCAGAAGTGCTAAGGAAGAAGTTTATCAGGGATTTCTGTCTCTGGATGGTGGAAGAGGAATGTTGGGAAGCTTTTCAATACTTTAGTTTTGTATTTGGAACCTATGTGGCCCATACTGGCATTACTGGTCAGATCTTAGTTAGTATTTTCTGTGTATTTTAAGACACTAGGAGCTATTTCCCCTTCCCTCTGGCTGACTGAACACAGACCTCAATCACAGGTATACATCAGATATATCAAAGCTCAAGCTATATACTTTGTTTTCTTAAGCAACACATGACACTTAAGTTATAATTTCAAAGAACATTATAGGATAAGCACACAAATTGGTGAAAATTTAGTTTAATAAACACCCATACATTTTAAATCGAAGCAGATGCAATCACAAAGACAGACATGGGAAGCCTAGTGAAATCTTGTCAAGATAGGATTCCAGAAAAGTTAAAACTCTGAACTATCATATTAATGAGTTAGAACAAAGTAACATGTGGGTGCTGCTCATATATCACTTTAGTCTCCACACTCTGGATTACACTTATCCTTTGTTTCCATGCACTACCTTGGAAGATGCCTGCATCCCGTCTGTCATACAAGACGGCAGTCCACTCAACACAGAAATTGCAGTGATTTTGCTAAATCAATTTCTTAATCTGTTTTAGTTAAATCAGCACATCTTCCTTGTGTGGACACTCAAATTGGCTTAAAGGTGCCTTAGCTTAGTTCGGTACTTAATATAAATTGATATCTGCTACTCAAACCATTTAAGAGTGCCCATACAAGCTGCACTGATTTAACTAAATCAGTTTAGAAAGATTTAGGCCTGGTCTACATTTAAAATGTAGGCCAACCTAGCTGTCACTCAGGGGGTGAAAAATCAACACCTCTGAGCAACATAGCTATTGCCAACCTAATCCACAGCGTAGACACAGTTAGGTCGATAGAGGAAGGATTCCATCAACCTAGCTACTATCATTCAGGGAGGTGATGTTCCTCCTCCACTGGAAAAACCCCTTCCGTCAGTGTAGGTTGTGTCTATGCTACAGGATTATGTCAGCATAGCAATGGCACAGAAGCAATGCTGGTATAGTTCCCAGAGTGTAGACATGGCCTTTGATAAATTGGTGCAATTTCTGCATGTAGCTCAGCCCCAAGCTTCTGTTTGATGGCAACTTTAATTTTCACAATTGAGAATTCATTTTCTCCAGGTAATTTGTTTTGTTCAAATTCATTTTTGTGTCATAATATGAGCACTTCAAGAAATATCCCTTTTAGATTTCTCCATCTCAGTTACAACTGAAGTGAGCAATCTCAACACAAAAACATTAGAGCCAGTGATTGTTCAGAGGGTTTGTGCACAATAGGTCTAGTCAACATATAAACAAACACCAGAGGGGCAGGGGAAGGCATATGGGGGACTCCATATATTCAAAGTTGAATGAACACTGAGCAAATATGCTTAGGGTCAAGTCCTGCCTTGGGATGACAATCTGTAGATCCCACCAAACTTAATAAGAACCTAGCAAGCATGGATCCAAGGGTAGAATTCAAACACACAACTCATTCTCTTTAAACTACTGTACAAACTCAACTGTGATCAGTTGTGCAAAGTGATTTTGCTACGGTTACAATATTTCAATATATATTGGTTACAGCAAGTCACACATCCTGACCCCATCTTAGGTTTAAAATCTTGTTATGTAAACCAGAATCAACCACATTATTTTACTCTGCCTCCACATTGGTTCCCTCCTCCCCAAAAGTGTTGGATCTGTGGAACCAGGTAGTATCAAGTACATCATAGAGGAAGTTCAAGCCTCACTTTGAGCTAATTTTAGATTACACATTGGGCCCAAAAGTTTCAAGAGTGACTAGCGATTCTGGATGCCTCATTTTTCTGAGTACACAACTTGTGACACCTTTAAAAAGCTCAATGAACAGAAATTGCTAAGCATCCAATCCTCTGAGAGCCAGGCCCTCTTCTCTCTCTCCAGCAGGGCATTAAGTAATTTTATCTTTGTACATTTATGTTTCAGCCTTTGGTTAAAGCGTATTTAAATTTTGTTTCCAGGATTTTAAATGTATTTAGTGTTATTAAAATGACATGGGAATTGTATGTAGACATTCCATGATAATTAGCATTTTACTCAGAGATGCTGGAGAACCTTTTCAAGTTTTTAATCCTCTAGTACCCTTAGTACAAATCCAGCATGGGTTTATTTTTGAACATCTACTAGCTGTTGTGGCAAAAGTGCACTGCACTGTATATATTGAAATGGAAAGACTCACACCCACTTTAGTGTTTCAAAACTAAAAAGCAGTAATTTCCTGAAACCTGGGAAAGATTTCTGAAATTAACCAACATCTTGTATCTGTTTTCAAGACTGTTTAAATACATGTTTAAGAAACAAGTCTTGACTGTAGTACTTTGTCTAGAACTAGTAAAGGTATAATGAATGAACATATTAGTCATACAGCTCTTCTCCATTCCTTCCTTAAAGACAGCCAGAGTTATGGCATTACTTACAAGGAAGCAAGGTGAGGCCATACTGCTGGCCATCCATCACTGTTGCCAAGGCAAGATGAGAGAAAACTGAGAAATGGAGTTACTAATGAATAATTTTACCTTGCCTAGGTAGTTTGTTGTAAAACACTATCCGTTCCTACCACATTGTGTTCAAGTGAATGGACATTTTACTCTGAAATATCGCACTATTATTATACACTGGAACATTATACAAGTCAACCCTTAAAAAAACCACCTTATGAAGAAGACCTGAGAGTCAGGGACCCCCAAGTTCTAATTTCAGCTATACTACTGACAATAGGTCACTTTACCTCAGTTTACCTTCTCTTGCTATTTTATTTAGTGAGTTATTTATGACCAGAAAGGAAGCCATCTTCCTCTACATTGGTACAGCATGAAGCTCACTATTAGCATTGTTGAGAACACAGTTACAGAGATGGCTCACAACAAGCTTAAAATAGTTCAGTCTTAAAGTATAGAGGACTCTAGCTGTATTTCAACTGCCATTTTTGTTTCTAAAATAAAAGCATGTGTAGCCCTTTACAGTCATGATGAAAAAGTCCCTGCCCCAATACTCCTGGGGAAATTCTGCACCAAAAAATTAAAATTTTTGCATATTTTATTTATCAAAACAACACAAAATCACACCAGTTTCAATTATTTTGGTAATTTCAAAATACCTGTTAGCTAGTATGTCTAACAATACAGACAAAGAGAAATTCCCTCACAAGTAGAGTGTTAAAGAAACCCCTACAATAACTCAGTTCCTGTTTCTCGGATATGATTTTGTTGGATGCCTCAGTCTGGGTATGTCACAGGTGCCAGCTACGTATTTCTTGGAGAAAAACTGTCCCTCCAGTCTTAGTTAATTCTCATTTTTTTCACTCTTCCCTGTAAGGTTACCATAATTCAAGCTGCTAAACAGAGGACACTGCCAGGGGAGAGGCCGCTGGAGGGGTGTACAGTTGAGGGAGTTGTGTACTGGGTGGGGCTATTTGGGGGCCCAGATGCTCACAAACCACTCCCCCTAGAGCCCAGCTGCAGGGCACCTCCCGGCCCAGATGCCTGCACCTCTCTGTCTCCAGAACCCAGCCACAGGCTCCGCTCAGCTTCATTACTGTGCCACCATAGGATGCGGTGTGACCCCACCCTGCTTCATCCTTTGAGAGCCAGCACAGCTAGGTTTCCTGGGCCCACTCCAGGTCCAGGGTGGATGAGGATGAGGCCCAGCAGCCAGACTGCACAGAGACTCAGGACGCCCATCCGCACCAGGCTGGGCACTCCCTCCACTAGTGGGGGCCACAGCCCACATGACACCTTCTTTGTTCAGGGCATGCTGGGAACCACAGCCCATCTGCACCTCTTGCGTAGGCACACTGAAGTGGGGAGCCAGACTGCTGGGTCCAGTGCCTCTAGCAGCGGCCAGCCACTCTGCAGTGCCAATTCTGCCTGGAAAAGTGAAATTCTGCACAGAAAATTAATTCTGCACAAATTCTGCATTGTGCAGTTGCACAGAATTCCCTAGGGAAGTACTCTTAAGAGCACACAGACAAAATATTCATAACATACAAAGGTGGAGCATGGAGGACAGGTTGAAGCATATAAGCACAGTGACAAAGGAGCATTTTTTGCACACTCAGTTCCATTTTTTTATTTATAGGTCATAAATGTGACCCAAATAAGCTTGCACACGCTTCCTGCTTGAAAACGTTAGTTTTTTTTTTTTTTAAGTTACATTTCCCTCTTCCCCACCTTCTCACTTCAGTGGAAGTGGCCAGGCCTGGCGGCCCCTATTCCCTTTCCCGGAAACACATGTCCCAAGCCCTGCTAGTACTGCTGCACTGTGGTTCGCCCGCACAGCTCCCATGCACGCTACAAGACGGGACCAGTGTTTAACCCGTGTTGGTACCAAGAGGGGAGCGCCCCGGCCTGCAGCGAGGTCTCCCTGCGGTACAAAGATCCCGCCGGGCACTGCTCAGGAGAGCCCACACCCGCTTCCCAGGGCCGCGCGTTACTCATCTACTCCATGCGCAGCACTCGGATTTTGGGAGACTTTTGCACGCTCCGGAGAGTCACCCCCAAGTCACCAGCGTTCCCCAACCAAGGGAGGGGGAGAGAGAAGGGGCCGAGCCGCTTTTCACCAGGCCCCAGGCACAGGCCTAACAGGGGCCGGCCGGGATCCATCAGGTCCCCGGCGCGCCTCCCCCCTTTCCGGGCGCTCCTCTCCCTCCCCTTTACTCACGGGGTGCTGCGGTCGCTGTACTCGTTGGCGACGGTCTCGATGCCTCCCGCCCGGGCCACGGCTACATAGCAGCTCTGGAAGCCCAGATCGATGCCCACCACCGACATGCTGCGGCCGGAGATGGGCTGAGGAGGGATCCGGGAGACGAGCCGAGGGTGCCGGGCAAAGACCGAACGGCTGAGGAGCTCGGGAAGGGTGGCTGAAGCGTCTGGCTCGGTCCCGTCCGGCGCCTGCGCCTCACTAGTGCGCACGCAGCCGACTCAGCCCGTTTAAATGAGAAGCGGCTCCTGCAGCCTCCACTCGGGGGAGGGGGAGAGATCTCGAAAGATCCCGTCCTGTCGGAGGAGGAGGGGAGCGTGGAGGTGGAGGGAAAGCCTCTCGCGAGATTCCCTCGGGGCGCTCGCTCTCTTTCCCCGCCCCCACCGTCAGGATACGGGGGCGAGACCGACCGTTGGGATGTCCTGAGCGGCTCTACGCCAAACAGCTGGTACGCATGCTCAGAGAATATCTCCCCCCCCCTCCAGCTGCATAAGGGAGGGGCAGCTGACTCGTCTCCTTCTACACGGCTCCTCCCCCTTTCTTCACTTCCTCAGGCCCTGTGCCTTGCCCTCAGCGGGCTGACAGCCTCCCCACCTGCAACGTCACCTTCCTGCTCTGCTCTGCCCCCGGGGGCCTGGTTCCTTCACAGAGCCCTGGCCTCACTCTGGGGGCTAGAGTTGGGCAATATCCAATTGTCCCACCCTGGGCTGGGTTCATGCACGAATGCTCCAGCCAGGGCCCAACATTGCCCCACACACCACTGCCTTGAAATACAGTATGTCAGAGAGACAGTGACGCACACCGCCTCAGAGTCTGTTCTTACACTGGTGCAAAGCCACAGTCACTCCCATCGCCTATACAGATTTGAATGTAGTTAATCTGGATTAGCCGGAATCCAGAGTATGAGTTGGATCAAAGGCAACATTATAGACAGAGAGAGATATCTGTCATAGACAGACAAGAAGGGGGATGTAATATCTTTTCTTGGACCAACTTCTGTTGGTGGAAGAGACGAGCTTTTGAACTACACAGAGCTCTTCTTTGGGTTTGGGAAAGGTACTCAGAAGTGCCACAGCTAAATACAAGGTGGAACAGATAACTACTTATGCTGAACTAACACAACTTGTATTGGCTTGTTAACACCTCTGCAGTCATAGGAGGGTTAGCGGGTTATAGATTGCTATAATAAACCATAAATCCAGTGTCTTTATTAAAACCATGATTTTTTAGGCCAGGTCTACATTAAACACTCACTTCGGAATACAGTAATTACATTGCTCAGGGGTGTGAGCAACATAGTTATACAGTACAGACTTTAATCCCCTTCCCCCCGTGTAGACTGCTTCTCATGGAGGTGGAGTTATTAAACCAACAGGAGAGCTCTCTCCTATCATCTTAGAGCGTCTTCACCTGAAGTGCTACAGCGGCGCAGCTGCCTCAGTACAGCTGTGCTGATGCAAGATTGTAGTGTAGTGTAGACCTGCCCTGTCTAGCAAAGTTATGAATTTAAGCTCCCAGGCTCATCTTTTGAAAGTGTTGTGTAGGTTTCATTTGAGGACAAGGACTGAGGTGTCAAATATGGAGTGATCGTTTTATTAAAAGTATTTGCCCATGGGTGATACAGTGTTTTTGTCTTTTATCATTTTTCTGTGTTAATTTTTTTGAGAGGAAAGTGATTGTCTGGCTTCATCCACATAATTATTAGGTCATTTAGTGCACTGGAAGAGATATGCCACATGTCATAATAGACATATATAGGACCCCTGGATCTTGAAAGATGTGTTGTTTATCATAGCATTGGAGATATGTCTGCAGGTTTTGCATGTGTTGTTATGGCAGTGTCGGGTGACATTTTGAGTTGGTGGGTCCTGGTCTGCTTCTGATGAAAAACTTGGTGAGGCGGGAAGGTTGTTTAAAAGCCAGAAGAGGGAGTTTGGGAAAGATTTCTTTCAGGATGTTGTTCTCATCAAGTATGGGTTGTAATTGTTCTATGATACCTTGTCTGTGACCCCGGGTGAGGTGATAGGTGACAACGAGGGGTGTGCGGTTGGAAGTTTGTTTGTTTTTCCATGTTGAAGCAGGTTTTCTTGGGGTATTTGGGTGGCCGTTCCATTATGTGATCTTCTTCTCTGGTGGAGTGTACTGGTTGGTTTTAAATGTGTTAGGGCGTATATCCAATAATAATTATTATTCTGTGGTATCTGAAGGCCTCACTATAAATAACAGATTTCTTGGTGTGTTTGGGATGGATACTGGATCTGTGAAGGTAAGTGTGGTGATCCATGGGTTTCTTTGTATATAGCTGTCTATAGGGTTCCATTGTTGAAGCTGATCATGATGTCCTGAAAGTAGATGCTTCCATGGGAGTGTTTTAGAGAGAGTTTGATGGATGGGTGGAAGGGTGAAATCTCTGAGGGAGTTTAGGTCATCTGTCCAGAGGGTGAAAATATCATCAGTGTATCGCAGGTATATCATTAGTTTTGTGGTGCATGTGTCCAAAAATTCTTTGTCAAGGTATCCCCATGAAGAGGTTGGCATATTGGGGAGCCATCGTACTATCCTGATTGTTCCCATGGTTTGGACAAAGTGTTTGTTGTTGAATGTGAAATGTTACGGGTGAGGATGAAATGCATATGAGTTTGGTGATGTTTGGGGTGGATATGTGAGTGTTGTCCATTGTCTTGTAGATATTTGAGGCAGACAGTGATGCTGTCATTGCGAGGGAAGTTGGTGTATAGGGAGGTGACATCAATTGTGGCAAGGATGGTATTCTGAAGGAGGTTGTTAATATTACGGAATTTCTGGAAGAAGTTAGATGTGTCCTGATGGAAGGTGGCCATTTGTGTGGTCAGTGATTTGAGGATAGTTTCTATGAGTCCTGATATTCCTTCAGTAACAATGCCATGGCCAGATATGATGGGTCTGCTTGGGTTCCCTTGTTTGTGTATCTTGGGAAGTGTGTAGACAGTTCAGTTCAAATATACTCTATGGGAATGACAAATTCAACAAGCATTGCCAAAATATGAGCAGACAGAAATCTTGGGTTTCTGTCGCATCAAGCATCTGCTTAGAATAAACTATATTCTGTAAAAGCAGAATTGCCAATCCCAAGTGCTCAAAAATCATGAGCCATGTCCACCCCAAATCATGTGATTAAAAAAACAGTGAATTTTGGGTTCTGCTTATTTGCCTTCTGGTTTTTGAACCCATAGAATGCACATTTTCTAGCTTTCCTCTGCAACCATTATGGTTAGAAATGTATTTATATTTTCATTATAAGAAAATTGTTTTTCTCATATAATCCCATGTCTCCAGAAGCTAGGGCTTTAAGAATAACACTAAATATTGTGAGACTTGTGATTAAATTGTGAGAGTTAGCAACACTGAAAGCCCTTATATTATATAGACCCATCACCTGCATTCTTTTGGTTTTATGAAGGGCCATACTCAGAATGTTATCACAAGTATAAAGCAATACTGCCCTCCTCAAGCATACAAATATCATAAAATTGGCATAAAACCATGATTTTATAAATAATAAATGTTGGGGGGTGTGTGCATTCTGTTGTTTAAACAGAATTTTTAATTCTTTCATTGCAGCCATAAAGGCATAAAAGTACTTGGTTTTGTTAAATGAAATCTACAGTTCTCATGTAATCACCTGTCTCCAGGATCATGGACTTTAAGAAAAACACCAGATACCATGAGACATGATAAAATTGCAGGTGTTGGCAATATTCAAAGATTATTCAAGGCAGGACCATTGCACTTTCAACGTAAAGATCTCTTGTCTGCTGAGATACCATCATTTTTTGGCTCACCACTATCGTATACCTGAGAAGAAAAAAGATTTTAACAGCTCACCTCATCAGCAGGTCTTCCCTAACATGTCCAAATCTCTGTTGAGTCTTCCCTCATTTTTCCTACTGTAACACCCTAAGACGCATTTGACTTGATGGAACTCCCTGAAGAGTCTGTCTGTTGTCCATTGATGTTCTGTTGAAATCTCAGTGGAATATTGGTGGTATAAGCAGGTTAACAATGGAGGTGCATTTGGCCTGACATGCCTGGCAAGTTTATACAGCAACTAAGGAGTTAATTATAAATATTTTAACTTTTCCTATATCCCCTCTGCAATGTAAAACAGTTTTGAGATCAAGGGATGAAAAGCACTATTTAGATAAGTAGTATTTATTATTAAGTAAACATTCTGCCATGCTGGGGGTGCCCAGCTAAGACATAACGGCCCCAACAGTTAAAACATAGTTGGATCTTGCTGTGCAGACTGGTCCATACCATGTTTTGCTTATGTTTCTGACTAGTCAAGCAAAAATTCAAGACTGTGTCACATTTTGAGAACGTGATTAAAACACAGCTTAGCCCCACTTATGCTGCAAAGACAAACTATATCTTAATTGTGTTTGGAGAATGACTGTGATATAACCAGAAGCTTCAGTGTCAGATGGATTCCAACAGTCATTCCAACAGGAGACTGGACAAGCTGCTCCCTGGTACCACAGGAGGGCAGACTGGCTGCTTTCTGTCAGTGGGATAGGATTGCAGGCTGGCGGCTTGCCACAGGGGCAGGAGGCTGACTAGGCTGTTCTCTGGTGGGACAAGACAGGGAGCAAACAAGCTGCTCTCCAATAGAGCAGGCTACTGCCCTGGTCGGATAGGATTGCTAATGGGATGCTCCCAGGTGAGAGTGGAGAGTGGACTGGCTGCTCCAGTGGGACAAGTGAGAGGAAAGACTACTCCCCACTAAAATAGAAAAGTAAGAGAAAGAAAGACACAGACTGGGGAGAGAGAAGGATAGAAATTATGCAGGCTCTCAGTTTACCCATCTGTAACATCGACATGATAATAATACTTACCTAACTCACAAAAGTGTCATAAAGCTTCATTAATGTTTGGGAAGTGGTTTTTAATTCTGAGATAAAACATACAAATTCAATGTATTATAACCACAATGTTTCCTTTTCCCTACCTCTGTGTTCACATCTCCGCTTTCCTGCTCAAGGTTACAATGATAGGTCTAACACATGGCAGAGAAATTCACAATATTTAAAGCAGGAAGGGCTCTTACCCCGAAGACTGTTGAGTAGTCATTGCTCTGGATGTTTGTAATTCCTTAGAACAAGTTCAGTTACACCCCTTTGGCAGCTGTAGGTGGGCTGCAAATTGCATCATAGTGGTAATGAAAAAAAAACCTAATGAAATGTTTAAACTTTCATGTCCTTGGGTTACAGTGCAACATCAAAGAACAAAGCTGCTCCTGTGACTCTGTGCGTAGTGTATAGTACCACACATCAGCAGTCACAGCTTAAAGTTAAAATACCACATTTCCTTGTTTTTGCACTTTCATTTTGAGAATGACATCCCCTGCGAGGAGATGGGTTGGGGTACATCACCAGACTCACGTCACGGGGGTGTTAATACTAGTGTACTTGAGGCTATGACAACCTCCCAACACCTGTCTGTAGCATGTGACTTGCTCACCCTCTGCTATGACAGCAGTATGTTGGGATTCAGCCAGGAACCGAGTAGAGAAACAGATACTGCATATGGGGGAAAATAACTCACAAACCCAAAACAGAATGTTCTGAACAATACAGTGTATAAAACCAATGAAAAAACCAATCCAAAACCAACTAACCTATGGCAGTCTGGCCTGGCTGACTCTAGGTTGCTCTGAGATAAAATCCTGACCCAACTGAAGTTAATGGCAAAACTCCCATTGACTTCAATGCAGCCAGGATTTCACCCTTGAAATAAATACTGTAAAGAGTGTTGTTAAAGAGCCAGAGCAGGAAACAGAATTTGTTCTAATGAATAGAGTTAGCATTTATTGCTAGACGAAATTAAAACAAGTACTTACACAGTACAGAGGTAAGAAAAAGAAAATAGTGTTCAAAAATCATGAATCAGATTCCAAAAATTAATGAGATTGGCTTAAAAACTCACTAGATTTTCAAACAATACATTTTGGATACTTTTTTATTTGACTTTTGGGTTTGAGCCTGGGTCACTTTTTCAATATTTCCTCTGTAACTAGGACTTCTAAACCTCCGCCAATTCAAGGCCAAAAGCAAATCCCAGCAAAGTGAAATAACGGACCTACTGTATGCCAACGACTCAGCATTTGTTGCCCTTTCCAAGAATGATCTGCAACATCTTCTGAATTCCTTTGTCCATGCTGTATCCCTTTTTGGCCTCTGAATTCATGTAAAGAAAACATAAATCCTGTACCAACTATCTCCTGGCAGAAACCCATCACTTTCATCACCACCAGAAATAAAATTGAATGACTGCCAATTAAACAATGTCAAATCCTTCTGCTACCTAGGTAGCACAGTTATCGATGACATCAGCATTGACAAAAAACTTTCAGCGCGCTTAAAGTCAGCTGTCTCAGGTTTCAGTCTTCTACAAAAAAGACTATGGACAAGACAGGGAGTCAAAGTATCCACAAAATGCCAAGTTTACAGAGTTGTTGTGCTTCCTTGTCTTCCATACTCATTAGAGACCTGCCCCCTTTATCGTCACCATATCAAAAAACTTAACTGTCTGCAACAACGCCACCTACGCAGCATAATGGGAATCAAATGGTCTGACAAAATCACCAACAATGAAGTATTATGGCTGGCAGCCATGCTAGGCACGGAAGCCATGCTAGCACGGAGGCAAATGACCTGGGTCAGCCATGTTATATGTATGGATAACAATCGACAGCCTAAGAGAGTTCTACACAGTGAATTTGAAAAAGGCTGTAGGAAGGTTGGTCGCCCCAAACTCCACTACCAGGATTGCATCAAGTGGCACATACTGTCTGCTGGGCTGGACTTAATGGCCTAGGTGGACAGGCAAGCGTGGCACTCTGCTACGAAGGAAGCAGAATGAGCAACAGAATATCGTTGTGCCACCTTGGCCGACAGTAGGAGGAAATGTAGACACCAACTTGCCTTGGCACGTCTCCTGAACCCTACATGTGGAAACTGATTTTGAATCATAGTCATACTTGAATACAAGCGATAGTCATTAAAAAAAAAAAGGAGCGCTAGAAACTTATTTTTTTAATAAATTAAAGATGAGATTCTCAGGTAATCCCATAACACCAGGATTTCAGACTTTAAGAAAATCACCAAATATTACAAACCACAAAAGGGGCATCTTGAAATAACATTTGTTCGCAGATCTGGGAGTTGTAAGAAACCTGTCCTCATTTTTCAATTGTTTTGGTCTCCTTCCTTCCTTCCTTTATTTATTTTGCATTTTTTGTTTTTGTTACTCTTTTTTAATAAAATGAAGTGATTAAACCTTTCTACAGTGGAAATAGATCTTAATTGTCTTTGCTTACTATTTTGTTGTCCACAACACATCTTGTGGATTCACTAATTTGCATATGTACATATTTTCTAAATACTCCCTTATCTGTTCTTTATCAATAGTTGTCTTTACAATGTCTTCATTACTTCCTAACTGACAAACTCTGTTATTAACTGTCCTTTCTACTGACAGATTTAAAAATAGCAGTTTAAGAGCCATTAATGATTTTACTTCCCCTCTTCATTTATTATTGGACCTACTTTCTCTCTAGTATTTTCCCCCCAGATATACTTGCTAAAATTCATCCTATTTTCTCTAACACCTTTGGTTGTATTAATTCACTCTTTTTCCAGGTCTCCATTCCAGCCGAGCGGAGTGTGGTGAAGAAGTGGGAGCATGGGAAAAGATAGCTTTGGCATATTCTGGCTTGCCCAACTGTGGGCATAATTTAGAGCAGCGGTTCTCAAACTTTTATACTAGTGACCCCTTTCACACAGCAAGCCTCTGAGTGCGACCTCCCCCCGTATAAATTAAAAACACTTTTTTATATTTAACACTATTATAAATGCTGGAGGCGAAGTGGGGTTTGGGGTGGGGGCTGACAGCTCACGACCCCCCAAGTAATAACCTCGTGACCCCCTCAGGGGTCCCGACCCCCAGTTTGAGAACCCGTGATTTAGAGCAACCTCTAACATCTGATCAGTTTGTAACAGATCCTTATGGGCTCCTGATTCTTTTTGTTTAATTACAAACACCATCAGCACACCTATATTGTTCTGAAATAATGTATATTTAGAACCTGTTTTGTTAACCCACCTTCAGACTGTATATATCCACCTACCTGGATATACCCCACTTTGGTGTTTGAAGCTGTTTTTCGAACACCAGGCTGGAAGACAGTATATGTAGTATGGCCCAACTGAGCACTCCAAAGACACAGCAAGGGCCGGGGTTGTGGAGCTGGCTGTACAGGCTTTTGGAACGACGCTGCCGCGGAACTGAACCCTCTGTGCGGCGATAGGAGAGGGCAGTCAGAGAAGCACCTCCACCACTTTTATGTTGCGAGCCCACCGCCATCAGTCCTCCAAACCACAAAAAAGCTGAAAATTCATCCCAGGCTGCAAATCTCACAGTACTTTTTAAGGATTATCAGATATGATGGGTTGTAGAATTTTTGTTTGTTTGGCCATTTTGTGGGGTGCAGACCACAAGCAGTTGTGAATCACTGACAAAAATAGCACTGAGAGCAAAGGCTTTAAACATTTGACTCATGGGTTATATCTGGCCCGCATGATGTACTTATGTGGCCAACATGGCATATTCAGAATCTGCTGTACCTAATATTTTATTTTAAAAAAAGAGATAAAGACAGGGTTCCAATCTCAGTTATCCTAGTGTTATTCTGTTGTAAAACCGTTGACTTCGATAGAGCTGCTATGAAGCTATGCTACTGTGGGAATTGTGGGAAGGAACTGGAGGATTAATGCCTATTGATTGTTGTGTCCTGGTGCTAATCTGCATTTACAGCAAAGAGAGCTTGAGTGAGCAGCATTCAAGGGAAGCTCACTTGAGGTGTGCCCTATACATACTGACAGGGCCATCTGCCTTGAGTGATTCCAACAGCAACATGTAATTGAGGGGAGTGTTGTGTCTGGAGAGGAGGCGAGTTCACAGGAACAATTGAGCCATAACTCTATAGTCAAATTACTAATGAAGACAAGCCCACTGAGATCAGAATCTGGCCTGAAGTTTCTAGCCCCCATGGTTGCAAAAATAACCTTTAAAATGTTAACTGAAAATAAACCAGTACTGTGATATCTGCCTAAGTCTGTAAACAGCTGGAAATAATTTCTCTGAGAAGTATGGACTTCACTGCCTACCATTATTCATGGGGAGATCTAAAGTTCCCTTCCCAACTCTAAATGTAAGCATTAACTTCTTCACTGCTTATCTTAACAATGAAAAGGGAAAGGGGTTGGGAGTGAAGTCCTTGGATGGGGGGCGAGAGAGCAAACCGGTTTCTTCTGGGAACAAATACAGAAAGAAAGAGAAGAGACAGTGAAGGTATGTCTACACTTTGAGCTGGGGGTGTGATTCCCAGCTCAAAGACACATACCTGCACTAGCTATGATCAAGTGTAACTAAAACCAAAGTGTAGCCGCAGTGGTGAGAGGGGCTAGCTGCCCTGAGTGCATGCCTGTCAAAGGTGCTAGATACATATTCGTGGCAGTTAGCCCCGCCCATCATTTGCGCTGTCACAGTTACATATTATTTTTAGTGTGCTACCTTGATCAGAGCTAGCATGGATATGTCTCCTCAAGCTGGGAATCTCACACCCAGCTCAAAGTGCAGACAGACCCAAAAACAGACGAGGGAGAGAAAAAGGAGGATGGGGAAGAAACATAGGGTAAGGATAATGAGTGACCTAAAGGAGAGCAGATTTGCCCATTGAGTGATAATGCAATAATGATAAGATATTGATTAAATTATAATAATAACTAAAAGTTTACTTATTATACAAAGGCACTGTTCTACCCTTGATCTCTGTGCAAATCTTCCATTAACCTCAGTGAGAGTTCTGCTATGGATTAAGGGATGTACTCAGTTCTACATTTTTACCTTGAGCCACAGATTGTAATTAAAAATGTAATTTGGTCCTCTCTGCAGAATGAGTTTAACACCTCTGACCTAGGGTATTTAGATGTCCAATAGGAGGTTGGCTTGACCTACTTTTCCAGCAAGACAATCTACTTTGTGCCTGGCCTGAGGTAGGACAGTCAATGCCCTACTTATTGACATTGCTGCCCTACTTTTCCTAGCTAGAGAAAGTAAGGCAGTTCTTAGACCCATTTCAAAGGCAGGAAATCACCACCATCACAAATCTCTGCAGATGTCCAGGATGCATGCTGAGAATGTGCAGATTTTTTCTTCCATTAAATCTCAAATTTCACACCACTATGTCATGCCCTTTTGGTCTGTCTAAAAATCACTTATGGGCTACAGATGCTTCTAACTACTTTTTTCATAGTGCTTGGCTTCCAACTGAAGTCATGTGCATTTGGAAATCCCCCATAGATGAAACTCATAATTATTAGCTTTTGTTAGTAATTTATTACTGGGCCAACTCCTGGATTGTCCGGAGTACCTGAAGCTCCCATTGACATGAGTGGATTTGCCCTATTAATTATTAGTAGTATTTATTAATTTTAGATTCTATATCACCATAGATGTACCTAGCTCTGGACTCTTGGAGAGCTGTGCAGAACAGGCAGTATTCTCTGCCACAAAGTGTTTACTGTTATGGGTACAAGCTGAAATAGTACTGGACAAGATAGGACTGTACAGTACAAAAGCAGAGTGGTACAGGGGCATTTTTAGATGGCCTGCCTCAACAGCAAGTGACTTGAGTTTTTGAAGGAGGAGAGTGAGAGTACTTTGCATATGTTAAATGAAAGGCTGTTTCAGGCATAGTAGAAGAAGACAAGATGTAAAGATTGAGTGACTTAACCATTCTTATTTTTTGGCTCTGGAATTCTGATCACCCTTGTCTTGACTCAGCAATCCATCTCTGTCCAGCAGAGCACTTAAACACATGTTTAAATTCAGGTATGTGTTTACAAATAGGATGCACGCACATGCTTAAAGTTAAGAATGTGTGACCTCTTATAGGAGCAGTATCACTAAGTTCCCTTGGAAATCATCTCCATTAATGTGTTTCCATAAGTTTATACTCCTTGTCAAATGATAGAGTATGAGACAAATTCAGCGCAAGTGTAGGCAAGGATAACTCCATTGGGATTGTGTGTGTTTAAGTCAGGCATTAATTTATCCTGTGTTGGATGATTTGTCATTACAAGTATCTAGCTTCAGAAAGCAGAAAAAAAGAGATTCATGTGGCTTCAGGAGGAATTTTGTCTACAAAGGCTTCCCATGGTGAATTTTGCTGCAACATGGCTGAGCAAGAGTTTGGCATAATTCAAGTCTCTTTTCATGGGGGGTTGGGGTCTCCTTGAAGATTTCCAAGACTTGTATCCACTGTATGTTCAACATTCGTTGGCATTTTAGGGTTGGGTTCAATATAAATTCCATCCATTTTATCTATCAATAGCAAACTCTGTAATCCTGAAAAAAAATGAAATTTAGTGGGGGTTATGTAGGCTGCCGTGGTGCGAAAGGCTGAGTTTATATTGAATCTGGCCCTTAGCCTGCAACACCAGTAAACACAGACACACAGAATGAAACAGCGTTTCTCTGCTTTCTCCGCCTGGAATAAAACAGAAAGCATTTGGTGATTTATTCTCATTTTGATATACATGGCATTGCAGTGAATTCCTAAGCAGTGAGATGCGAACATGATGTAAGTTTAAAATTTTGCTTTGTGCAATCTGTGCAATACAACTTTGTTAAAGTAGCATCTTTCACACAAACTGAATCTGTGAATGTTTTACTGAATTAAATATAGATCTGCTCCCATTGAAATCATTGGCAAATTTCCCATTACCTTCAATGGGATCATGAGCAAGCCAATAATTACAGAGCCACCAACTTTAATAAATGAGAGAGCCACACAGGCAAGAAAAAAAGATATGTTGTCAGATGAGACTTGAAGATAGATGGAGAGTCAATGAGTAAGGGAGATTAATTAAAGTTGTACTCCAGATGGCAAGGGCCAAGTCCATAAATGTGTCTAAAACCACTTTAATCCCAAAACTCTGGATACATTATTTTTATTACAGTAGCATCTACAGTCCCCAACCAAGATTGTGGCCCCTTTGTGCTAGGCATTGTACAAACACAAAGGATTGTGTAGGCTAAGATAAAAGGTCTGTTTTTTAATTGTTAGCTAAAATATTTTACAATTCTAGTGTAGTCAGGGCAAGCTGCATTTTAACACATTAGCACAGAACAGGGAAGCAGCTCTCCTAAGGTCACACAATAGGTCAGGAGCAGAGTCAAGAGTAGAACACAGGGCTCCTAACGCCTTGCGCAGTACCCTACCCACGACACCATGATTTTTTACAGTGTATCTGATTATGTACAACATATCTCTGCCAATATACAGTAAATAATGAGGGCTTATCCTATAGTATTTTGCTCAGGAATACGTGAAGTATAATGTAGATACAAATGTCTGGCACCATGGTATATGTGTCTTATGTTGGAACTCATATTGGGCTAAATTCTGAAATCCTGCAGTTTCCTATTTAAGTTGTTTCATTGACATCTAATTTTGTCATTGTGAAGGCAGTCTGAAAGACTAAGAACTGTTTTTTTTCCCCATTTCTAATTGCTTATTTAACATTATTGACCCTTCCAATCAATATTTCCATTTCAGAAACACAACTTCATTTTCATGGCATTTACCTGTGCAGCAGGAGAAGTGCAATTTCTTTATAGACTTCATGCATAAATACGCAACAGTTTAGATACATCTGAATGAAGTTAAATCAATGTGACCATGGATTTCAAATATACATAGAGAGAACCTTTGTGACAGATGTGGAGCATCTCTGTAATTATTTATGAACACTATATGTTGACCTGCTTATTGGGATATTTACCGGATTGTAAGGAAAACCAGGCATGAAGGACCCAATGGCTTAAGGTAAGACACTTCCCACCAAACACTTGAGGGTGGTCATGGGACAGTGAGAGAGCCATTGGCTTCAATGGTCTTAGACTAGACCCTCTGCGGAGCCTACCAAACTGGTTTTTGACAAGCAAGATGAAAAGCCCAGGAACCAAGACGACAAAGAAACTCTGGATGAATAGAAAGTTGCTCTCTACCTTTCCAAGGTAGTTGTTGCTGGGTAGCTATTCAGACTGACATGTCTGTGGAAGTTAAGCCTGCCTGGCCCATCATAAATGGATGGTATGGCTTTAGGTAAGATAGACATGCATGTAGACTGTTGGTTGTTTTAAAATCCTTTTCTCTAATTGCTTTATTCCTACTGTTAAGATTAAACAATTCTTTGGTTTAGAAAGCTACGTGGTCACTGTATTCACCACTGGTCATAGGCTCCCAAAGGGAAGAGAACGTCAAATGCCAAACCCAGTAGGACCTTCTGGTTAAGCGTGGTGAATACACAGGGTACAGTAGTCCAAAACCTTGTCTAAGTGTGGGGGAATAGAGTGATTCTACCCCAGGAAAGATTAAGTCACAATGCTTGACAGCTGTAGGGGTGCACTCAGAGAGGGGTTCAGAGGTGCAACTATCCCTGCTACTCTGATAATCTTCTTTACTTCAGCATACAAAAACACAGCACATGTATTATCATGGGCTTTACCCCTGTTCATCAGCACCCAGTGAACACAGAGTCTGCTTTTCATAGTCTGCTCATGCCAATGGGTTTGTATCAATGTAGCCAAATTTTATTACTTCTCATTTCCAAATTTGGACCTAATCCTTCATTCCATGAACATCCAAATTCCCAAGGACTCCTATTGGCGTTTTGAGTGTGCAAGAAATACAAGCCTAGTTGCCTTAAGAAAAGGCATCATACAAAATTAATTGGAACAGATAGATGTGCTGTTGCTGATGTTTATCAGTGCCACTTCCAATTCAAATCCACTGCTCTAATGTCACAGCAAAATCTTGGCAGCTGAGGCAAGGGCCTCCCATACTGTATGCTGAGTAGAGGGAAATTAATTCAATTCCCCTAAATGGGTTCGTTGTTGGTGCAGAGTCACTACCATCACCTACTGCTCCTGTGCACACCTCCAGGAGGCAAGAGCTGAATGGCAGACATGGATTTGGCACAAGACCTTCGAGTTTATAACAGCTCTGCTATTGGAAATTTCAAATACAAATGGAAAATATCTTTACATTAACCAGTGTGCACTAAATATTTTGAGTAAGAAGAAGGGAAGTGTGCTAGGTATTCAGGGGGATAGACACTGGAGAAATTTTTCTGAAAAAATTTCATTGTAAAGCTGTCTGTGGCCATACATGAGGTGCTGTTGGTGAAAGTTAGACATACATGGGGTAGTTTAACTTATGTATTCAGTGTTTTTAAAAATGAGGCTTCATTTTCCATTCATGAATTTACATTCTTTGCTTGGTAAGGTCTGTTCTACTTTTCTTTCTTACTCCTTATGCTTTGTAATTTAGGCAAAACTCCCACCCCCTTACCTCTGTGACTGCTGAACAATCCACCTTAGCAATTAATATTCTTTAAATACTTTTCAGGGGAAGATTAAGTTGCATTATTTTTGTAATTGATGTACAAATATGAACTTCTGAGAAGTGCACTTTATGACTGAGTCAATTATTTTATGTTATTAAAGTGGGAAAATATTGTAGAGCAACATGAAACTAAAGTAGTAGCAAAGCGAATGATAGCTAGCCCATGTTTCCTGGTTGATTGCTGTACACATCTGCAATGTTCTCATTTTGTGATTAACTGGGAAATATAATTCTGTCACGGGATATAATTGTTCCAGAGAAGCTGGAGCATGATAAATCAACATTGAGTACACTCTGCCATGCTAGAAGTCATGGAGGGTATGCCTGTTTGTCACTGCTATAATAAGCAAGACGCCAAACACATTTGCACATAAGGTTTACTGCACTGGTGCTAAATTATTATTGACAGGGGGATGTAGGGCAAAGAGAAATGATCGGTATATTAAGAAATTATCTGGGCCAAATTCAACCCATGTGTAAGCAAACACTATTTCAATTAACTTCAGGGGGAACTTCACCTCCTTACACTAAGGCTGAATTTTGCTCTCTTTTCCTGTGAAAGTACAATGATTTCACTCAAGTAAATACCATTTAAATGTATAAACTGCTTATGTAAATAAGACATATGCAGTCCTGATCTACCCCCAATACCCTGCATACTCTAATTAATTTGCAGATCAGCAAATTGCATAATGATGCTATTTCAGAACTGAGGCCTGCACACTGTTCTTACATGGTAATAACTCTGGATAAGGAAATAGGTGGGATAGTCTCATTTCTGTTTTTCCATATACAAAGAGAAACCACATATTTTATTTCAGATAAAGGGGAAAAAGAAAAAAAGACGAAAAAAGTCTCCATACAAAAGGACAGTGTGTTTTGTCGCTGTAACAGACTGCAGCTGCTCTGAAGAGAAAATGGATGCTGTATCTATAGACAGAGATAGAAATTTAAAAGGGATGGTAGTAAACAAAAAACAAAGGCCTCAAAATTTGGTAACTACATCTACAATATTCTCAAGATTTTGTCACTTCAGTTATTGATCAGCTGCTTTTACATTCAAGTAAATGTAAGATGGAGAATGTATGGACTGAAACTCATGGGTATTGCCTGCCAAAGAGACAATTTGGCCCCAAATGCTTCTAAACTCTTTACATGTTGGATGCCATTTCATTGCTTTGAGTTGCAAGTAGTTCATCTATGTAATAGTCACAGGTATTATGAAGATCCATTGCTGACAAACTGTAAGAGAAGAAAGAGCAGAGAACCTACTCATCTGACATAGGGCTTGACTACACTTGTGAGTTACAGCGCAATAAAGGAGCCCCGGGTGCACTAGCTCACTCCCTGTCCACACTGGCAAGGCACGTAGAGCGCTCTGACTCCGCGGCTACAGCGCTGCTGGTACTCCACCTCGGCGAGTGGAATAACGTTTGCTGCGCCCCCACTGCAGTGCCGCGGTGCCAGTGTGGACAAGGTGTTGCATTACTGCGCTGTGATCAGCCTCCGGAAATGTCCCATAATCCCCTTAAGTCAAGTGGCCACTCTTCTCATTGTTTTGAACTCGCTGTAGGAATGCGGCTATGCCGTTTGAAAGCTCCGTTTCTGACAGCCGGCTGCTTATCTGCTCCGAGACAGATAAGTGTGCTCCGAAACAGATTAGTGTGGAATGCTGTGTGTGAGAGAGAGAGGCGGGGGGGGGGGGGGTCTGCTGCTGTCTGAACTTACAAGACTGTATGCTGACATGCTTTCAGCCCCCCCAAAACCCACTCTCTCTCCCCCCACATACACACAACACACTCCCTGTCACACTCCACCTCACCCCCCCCATTTGAAAAGCACGTTGCAGTCACTTGCATGCTGGGATAGCTGCCCATAATGCACCACTCCCAATGCTGCTGCAAGTGCCGCAAATGTGGCCACGCCAGTGCGCTTGCAGCTGTCAGTGTGGACAGACTGTAGCGCTTTCCCTACTGCGCTCTCCGAAGGCGGGTTTAACTCACAGCGCTCTACATCTGCAAGTGTAGCCATGCCCCTAGTCTATATCCTAGAGATGAATATGTATCTCCAGGCAAACCACTGTCCAGCCTGCCAATCTCCAGAGAGTAAAGGATGGTTTTGTGACTAAAGCTCTGGGCTGGGACTCAGGAGATATGGGTTCACTCTGTACATGCATCAGTTCCCCATTTTTAAAATGGGCATGATAACACTTCCTTTCTTCCACCTTTGTCTGTCTTGTCTATTTACACTATAAATTCTTTGGGGAAGAGACTCTCCTACAACCAGCACAATGGAGCCTTGATCGCTTTTGGGGCCACTAGGTTGTACTGTAATACAAGGAGTAAATAATACTGATAACAACTGCATATTCTGCTGTGTGACTATTCAGGAGGTGTTCCTCAGGGTATGCATATAATTAGAGTGCCCTGTACAATACTTAGAAACTGACAACATGATACATAAACTCTTAGAAAGACATAAATCGGGGGTCTTTTACAGAAAATATAATACTATGTCACTGTCCTATATCAGTGGGTCCCACAGCCACAAGAGATGATACATACAACACTTCCTACAAATAGATCATAATGCAAAGCTGAACAGAATATTTAATCTTAAATTCATAATTATTTTGTGTTACATAATGTTGCCAGTTAAATGACAGAAGTTTTGCTCATGAAGATTGTGTGAGAGAGATGTGGAAGAACAGGTGCCCAAAGTACTAGAGAATATTTGTGGTAGGGCACAATAAACTCACCTGTCGAAGGGTGAGGGGAATATTTACATTAATATTCTACCCTCTTTAGGTTCTTTTCAACATCTCATGCCCACTGTGAAGAAATCTTTACCAGTATTTACAGACTGAAGTGGATATTTGTCCTAAATATTGGGACAAATCTTGAAGTCCTATTAAAATCTATGGAAGTCCCAGTAAAACCAATGGAAGTCTTCCCATTGACTTTAACAAGAGATGGATCAGGCACTTAGGTTTTACTCAGTCCTTACTCGGGCAAAATTCCCAGTGACTTAAAGCTCAGCACCTCTCCAGAGCACATCCCTTTTGTGGTTGAGGTTTGTTAATACCACATCTGACAGAATCAGCCTGGACCTCTCTAGCAGAGTTCTTCAGTAGAAAGTTATAAGTGAAAGACTATAAATATTCATTAATTTCCCATCCCACCCTCGTTATGCTCCTATTCTCTAGTTTGCATGATCAGTTCTTTGGTACACTCTTACTCACTATTGATGTTACAAGACCTTCTGGGAATTTCACAAATAAATAATAGCTTACAAATATTACCTAGCAGATTGAGTGCCCACCTTCATTTTCCATAGCCTGCATGTTCAACAGATACTTTAAGCAGAAATATTTATATATTGCAAATCTGCCTCTGTGCCCCAGACCTTGGTTACAGTGACATGCCCTGCAATTCACTAATGCAGGCCAAACATAAAAATCAATATGTTCTTAAAATAAGTCAGAGCTAATATCAGCCACAGACAATCCTTGTACTGCTATAAATAGTCTAAGCAGGTCATATAATGTATAGCTCATAGTGCTATTCTGGGACATTTAAACACAAGTGGAGTTTGCAATCTCCTGAATTCAGGGTATCTGGAGTATCATGTTTCCCCGCATTCTAATATGAATCATATATTGCACAGAACACAGTTCTCAGAACATCCCCACTGTTTGTGATATAAAAGGTTACATGGAAGTCATTTTCACCCAATGCAAGCACCTCAAGTATTTTACCCTGGTTTCTGTAAATCTCCTTCACACTTGAAAGATGGTTTATTGAGTGCTTATGAATTATGTTTTCACATTTCATACAATGTCAAGATTGGATGACCCCTCTTCCCAAGAAAGAAAGAAAGAAAGAAAGAACTGTGTAAAGTACTGAGTATTGAAACAATAACTCCCAGGTCCAACAGCTACTGGAGAACTTCTAAGATGCCTGTTCTACTTCTTGATACTTGCTTGCTATATAAATCAGAATTGTATGGTGTAAGGCCAGTTCACTGGCCAGGGCACCAAAATAACTCTCAATAGTAGCAGAATTTCAATCCTTTTCTTCATAGATGCATTTATTTTTCAAAACAAAAACAGTCCAACGTGCTCCCTATCCCCCCTAAAATCTCTGCTTCACTGCCTCTGCCTACACAGCAGGTGTCTTCCAACTGGCTGGCATTGAGAATCCCCTTCCAAAGCCTTACCCCTAAACCTGGGCCTCTTCCAGGTTTCTTCCCTAAATGAGCTGCTTTCTGGCTTTGCTCTGAGGACCAGGTGACCTGATGGCTATCACCTGCCCTCTGGCCTCAAACCCATAACCTGGCAGCTAATCAGGCACAGGTGGGGCTAAACCCATCTCCCTAAATGGCCCATACTGCCTCATGACACATGGCTTTTCTGTGACTCACTGATCAGTAAAGAGATTGGAAGGCAGAAAGAATGAACAGTGTTAATTCAGGGGTGAAGATTGCACTATTGCTGTACAGTAGTCAAGCATTGCTTATATCTCCCTTTTAACAAGATATGTATTTAAGCAAAATGCAAGGGACACCTACACAACTCATCTAGCTCTGGATGATGCTGTCTATAGATTATTGTCCATCTAGTCCAGCATTTCTCAAATGTGGCCACTGTGGCCGCATGCGGCAACCAGGGGTTTTTCTTGCGGCCACAGCCTTCTGGGTGGTGATGGGGACGGGGAGAGGGAGAAAGCAGCAGCCCCTCTTCTGGGGCTGCCAAGAGGGGTTGGGCCCTGCCCCCCTCTGGAGCCACAAACACAGGAGGAGCAGACAGCCAGTGCGAGATCACCATCTTCCTGGGGGCAGTGGGGCTCAGGCTTCTGGCTTCAGCCCTGGGGTGGTGGGTGGCAGGCTCTGACCGCATGGCAGTGGGCTCCTGCCATGGGCTCTGGCCGCAGGGCTTTGGGATCTGTGCTTTGGCTGCGCAGGCTTGCAGTGATGGGCACCATCCCCGGGCTCACCACCCACCTCATAACCCCTGCTGCCTCCCTACCCATCTCCCCATCCAAAGCTTAATTTGTCCCCCAGCTTGCCAGGGCTGAGTAAGTCTGCTGTGAAAAGTGATACAGACGCCCCCCGGGTTACGCAAACCCAACTTACACAAATCTATACTTACGGAAAAAGTTCCGTAAGCTAGAAATAGGAGGGTTTTTTGGTTTGGGTTTTGGGGTTTTTGCGTAATGGTCGGGTATACGTTTCCAACTTACGGAAAATTCGAGTTATGCAAGGCGTTCTGGAACAGAACGCTTGCGTAAGTCGGGGAGCGTCTGTATTTGTACATTTGTTAATATCACTTGTCGCTGCCTCCCAGCTAGCTAACAAGTCTGCTGTTGTGAAAAGTGATATTAACAAACATTCAAATATCACTTTTCACAGAAACAGACTTACTAGCTAGCAAGTCTAAAAAATGGAACCAAAAGAGCAAAAGAAACAATAAAAAAAGACAAGAACATGCAAAGCACCTTATTTGTGTTTCTATTCTGTTTAAGTCCAGTAAAGAATAGACAACTGTACATTATTTTTATGATTGAGTCTGCAAAAAAACCCTACATAAATGTGCACATATATGTGTCCAAATCATAGTTATTTATTTATTTATTTTTCCTAAAGTTAATTGTTTTAGGAAAAATTGTCTGAGCAGCCACCAGTAAGAGTTGGCTTTCTAAGGCCACCAAAAAAATTGTTGTGAGAACCCCTCTAGTCAAGTGACAATGTTCTATATATATTTTTTAACATACTCAGTTTAAGGCTTCTGAAGACAGCCCTGGAGAATCAATTTCTCTCTCTCTGGCTTAGTCTGAGTAGCCAGGCTGCGTTCTTGACATATGCCACTCAGCGGTTTAGGGTGGGGGAAGATTCCTTCCTCCTGTGAATCCCCAGGGAAATTCACTTCACATAGCCCATATACTTGGGATGTGCCTGGGTTCAAGGATGTGGTCCAATGAGCCTTCATGCTGAAGTGAAGGGACCATGTTTTGGGACGAGAGGAGAGGTCAATCCCTATACCCATTCAGTCCTTACTCCCCGCTGAGACTGCCAACACGCATTCCAAATGTTACAATGATTTCTGTGGTGCAGGGACCTGTCCAGTAGGGGATGAGTAGAAACCCACCAAATTCATTTCATCTGGGCCACCAAGAAGCCACTGGTAACAGCTTTCATTCACTACCATCCAGGGCTGGATTTGAACTAATGAACAACAAATGAAAGGTTCTACATCCAGTTACCAATCCCTAGCCTGAAACCTGTAGTACCCCACTAAGATGCTTTTCATGTATTACATTCTGCTGGCTTTATTCCAGGATGGAAATGCTTGTGGACTCATTTTAAACCAATTTAATAAATTCCAGTGATGTATTTAATGATGTAAGCTTCCACAAACTGCCCACATTACGTCTTTGCTACGTTGACATGCTTCACACTCCAGTGGGAGACATTTATGAACTGTTGACACACAAAGATACTTAGCATTCACTGAAATGTGAGCTCAGGGTCTAAAAATATCACAAATTTTTATAGGCCGATGCTTGGAACACTCACGGCACAAGAACTCAGAGAGGAAACAGTTAGAATGGCAACAATAGTTGGCATGGGAACATTACACCAATGATGCCCCCTCTAGAAAATGATACATAGTGTCAAGTTCACAGGCACAGTGTGAAAGAGATTTGAAACCTTCAGAAAGAGAGAGGGTGATCTTCAAAATGACAAGTGCAAGTGTATAAAATGCTGTTATTTTCCAAATGAAAACATTTGGCTTTTCTTTTTTAAAGAACCCTGCCCTCTCCCAGCATTTTCAGCTATGGGCAGGGCTGGCTCCAGGCACCAGCCGACCAAGCACGTGCTTGGGGCGGCACCTTGGGGCGGGGCGGTGCTCGGGTTTTTATTTATTTATTTATTGGTTCGTTGGGGCAGCGCTGGAGGGTTTTTTTTTGTTTCCGCGGCGCAGTGCTCGGCAGGGCAGGGCTTCGGGCGGCACGGCGCTTGGAGGGGGGGTGGGGCTTTGGGCGGCGCAGCGCTCGGGAGGGCGGGGGCTTGGCGCCGTGCTTGGGGGGCGGGGGCGGGGGCTGGCGCGGCACGGTGCTCAGAGGGGAGCGGGGGCTTGGCGCTTGGAGGGGGGGTGGGGGCTGGCGCAGCACGGCGCTCGGAGAGGGGCTGAGGCTTGGCACGGCGCTCAGAGGGGGGCAGGGGCTGGCGCGGCACGGCGCTCGGAGGGGGCAGGGGCTTGGCGTGGCGCTCGGAGGGGGGTGGGGGCTGGCGCGGCGCTCGGAGGGGGCGGGGCTTTGGGCGGCGTGGCGCTCTGGAGGGCGTGGCTTTGGGTGGCATGGCGCTCTGGGGGCGGGGCTTCGGGCGGCGTGGTGCTGGGGGGCGGGGATTTCGGCGGCGCTGGGGGGGGTTCCGCTGCGCGGCACTCGCAGGGGGGGTACAACAGCGCGGCGCTCGCGGGGGGCGGGGGGCAGCCCTTTTCTTTTTTGCCTGGGGCGGCAAAAAAGTTAGAGCCGGCCCTGACTGTGGGTACCTGAGGTTATGACAATAAATCCATACTTAGCACCTAAATGAAAGAGCCTGATATTCAGAGGTGTGGAGACCATTGATTTCAATGGCAGTTGTGGGTGGTCAAAACCTATGACAATCAGGCTACTTTAATTTAGATTGTATACTTTTTGTGGCAGGGACTATTATTTTCAATACATTTGTACAGTGCTTAGGATAATGAAGTGCCAACCTAGTTGAGGTGCTACTGCAGTATAAATGTTAAATAATAGTAATAATTTAGGTACCTAATTTTAGGCATCTACGTTTTAAATTATTGCTGGTAATTTGTCACCCAGCTTCCTTTCCATGTTAACATAGCCATGTAATCATGTGGGCTGTTTACAAGATGTGTTCTGTAGCAATCTGATGTTACACAGGCTTGGAATTTTAACACATGGGGTCAGTTTCCGCTCTCAGAGCATCTCTAGATGATAATTTAAATCTACCACACTCCAGCCTGCTGTGCACAAAGTGACAGTGTGGACCCTGTTGTCATGCACTACAGCAGTACATCAAAGTGTACTACAGGATTTTTAATATGTAGCAGCATGAGTCACCTGGCCACTTTGTGCATGGCAGGCCAGAATGATGTAGATTTACACCTGGTTTGCTATGCACCAAATCACTAAATAGACATGTCCTCAATTACATCAGTGCAAATCCTGAGTATCTGCGTTAATGTCACTAGACCTACTCTGGATTTACTTCCATGTAATTGGGATCACAATCTGGTTTACACAATATTCTGTGTTTTTTGTCAGATCTTCTATTACTTGTTGAATGATCAAGTGTGAATTTTTCAGTGATTTATTATGAAATTTCTAAAAGGGATGCCATGGTCCCAGGTAAACAGTGTGTCATAATATATTTAGCAAAATATTATGCAACTCAGAGAAAAATATACAGAAGAATGGATGGGAGAATATATTACTCGCCTGGGAAGTTATGAAATAGAGAACAAATAGTTGGGTGTTTGCTTGTTTGTTTTTATTTTTGTTTTACGGGGGTGGGGGGGGAATGGGTGATGGGGTTTAAAGACCTCACACAGAGACTGAGGGAGTAAAGGAGCAGTACTGGGCCAAGAGCCCAAACCCACCTCCCCATGAACATTGGGGAAGTTAAGATCCAAATCCAGATTTTATGGTTGACCCTCTCTCTGTAATGGTCCTGAACTAAAGCTCCAGATCTGAATGTTTTCAGGGCTCTGACCTAGGTTTTAACTCCACTGCTGGCTTTCTTTCTATAAATAATTTGGTTATTGTCTAGAAAAACAGGGTAATCTGATGCACAGACAAAAAGAATCAAGTCACCTTTACATGGTTAGGTAACTTGAAAGTGGGGAAGATATTAATCAGAGAAAGAAAATGGTGGAATTGCTGACCCAGGACAGTTTCTGTCAGAAAATACTGATTAAAAGAAATCAAAATGTTTTGCCTGAATGTATCGATTTCATGAAAACTTTCCATGAAAAGTTACTGAAACATTTTGATAAGGCTGAAGCACTTCATTTCAATGTTATCGTTTTGATACTATAATATAGTTGTCACAAGGTGAAAGGAAAAGCACCTGTGACCAATTGTCTGCTGTCCAATGGAATTAAAAGGAATTACCTGGGCTTTATAAGGCAGGGAAGGGTGGACAGGCAGGCAGGTCAGAGTGTCTTGGGAAAAGGCAGTCAGAAGAGGAAGGGAAGTGCTGCTGGAGACAGAGAAAAGCAGCTTGGGAGTGGCTTAAGCTCAAGGGAGAGCTCTTGAGAGACTGGAGACTGGAAAGTAGTTGTGGAAGCCTTCAGAAATGAGCAACCTGAGATTCCAGAGAACATAGTCCCATGGAGAGGGGCCTGGTAATCACATGACTCTAAGAGGGAGAGTAAGGAACAGTTTGGGAGGGCTGAAATCCAGTGAACAGTTGAAGCCAGACCTCAGACAAGAAAGGCTATGTTTGAAGCTACAAAATGAATCTCAGAAAGAAGAGTCAGTGCCTGGAGGGAATCTGGGGTGAAAGAGATTGTGTGAAGCTATTGTATGTTAATAAACTAATCCCCAAGGAGGGGTGTTATGTGACTCAGGCCTCTGTGGATTTATTGAGAAGCTCCTGGATGAAGGGAAACTGAGGCTTGGGGGCTGCAGAACCATCTGAGGCAGAAGGAGGTGCTGTGGAACAGGTGTGCTTGTTTACAAATATCAAACCAATAAAATTAAAACAATGTGTTTCAACTGTATTAAAAGAAAATGTTTTAATAGAGTTGTTTTGATATTCCTAATTTTTTTTCCACAAAATTTTAACTTTCCATTTCATTTGGGAGAGAAGAAAATTTCAAAATGTTAGTGTATCTCATGTGGAATGGAAATTTGAAGTTTTGACCAGCTCTAATCTCTGACATGTTTGTATGATGAAAAACCTGGGTAAGGGAAGGCTGTTCCACCACCAATGAGAGGAAAAAGTCTTATTTACCTACAACAACCAGCTGGAGATGGATGACTGGTTAGTTAGTCAACAATCCTTCCAGGCAGGGGTGAGGCTCAGATACATGCATGATGTGCTCTTCTGCTTTCCTAGGCAAACAGGGCCTGATTCTGTTCTGATTTACACTAGTGTAAATAAAGAGTACCTTAACTGAAACCAGTGTGAAACACTAGTGTAAAGCTGAAGTAAAATCAAAAATAGGCTGAGAGACTTTCTAATGTGAAACTTACCAGTATGTTTAGATAAAAAAGACTAAATTCTCCTCTCAGCCACATGGGCATATATCTAGAATAACTCCATTAAAGTCAATGAAGTTATGCCAGTTCTATACAGCTCTGACTGAAATCAGAATCTGGTAAGGAATTTAATGTATTAGCTTTGTAAACTCCAATAAAGTTACTCAAACTTGTGACCGAAAAGACCCCTGTATTCACATCCTACACAATATCATAGAATCATAGAACTGGAAGGGACCTTGAGAGGTTATCTAGTCCAGTCCCCTGCACTTGTGGCAGGACTAAGTATTATCTAGACCAGTTGTGGGCAACTTGCTGCCCGTCAGGGTAATCCGCTGGTGGGCCGCGCGCGAGACAGTTTGTTTACATTGACTGTCCACAGGCACAGCCACCTGGAGCTCCCAGTGGTGGCGGTTCGCCGTTCCCTTGTTATCGTGTTAAATTATCGTAATAATCTTTGTACAAAATATGCATTGTGATGTATAATTTAAAATCTAATAACTTGCTGATCAATAATATCATCATGAAATGTATATAGCAACAGTATAAATAAAGTATGATGTTAGCACATATTCAAAACTGCTCTGCCTCGGCAAAAGTTGTTAAACAGGCCTATCCTCAAAAAGGAATGTGTGTTTACCTCAGTTTATATATATCAGTAGTAAACAGTGTCCTCAGAACAGGAGGGGGAGGAGATAGCAGGAAACAGAACAATTTGAATTTCAGCAAACACAAAGTGGGGAAGAAAAAGCATGGAGCTTTCTTCACTACCAGACTCCATGTCACCTTCTTTACTGATTGAATAAACTTTACTTTGAGGTTCTTCTTCAGAGGTTCACTGGACTATAAAAGAAAGGGGCAGAGAACTGCAACTTATCTCTCTTTCACCTAAGAAAACAAAGGCATCAGCACCTTTGGGCTTCTGGGAGAGATCCTGACCAAGGAAAGGGTCATTCGCCATCTTGCTGGAAGACTGGGGGTGAGAAAGGCCATCGTAAACAAAGCCTTGAACAAAAACTTACTAGATCAAGTTTTAGACTTTAGATGTGTGTTTTTACATTTACTTGCTTATAATCATTTCTAACTTTCTCTCTTATACCTGAATTCACTTAAAATCCTATCTTCTTTCATTAATAAACTTGTTTTATTTTTTAATATAAACCAATCCAGTGCTGTGTGTAAATTGAACTGTTTGGTAACGCCAGTTAAAGTAGCAAACTGGTGAATATTGACTCCTTAAAGGAGCAACAGATTTGAACAGTCCAGGAGAGGCCTGACACCAAGGGGTGAAAGAAACATATATTCTCCCCTGCCCCCGCAATCCACAACTACCAAAAGCTCCATTGTCGTGTTTAGTGCCTCAGGCTTATAACTTCTTTGTTGTGTGAGACTCCGCTCTCTTTCTCTCCTTCTGTTTGGTGACTTTAGGAAAACGAATTTGGTAGGTCTCAGTTCAAATCCTAGGGGCAGGCATCCCTGTCACTAAAGCCACCACCACACTTGGAACTAATATAGGGCAGTCTTGACAAAGGAGAGATGGTCTATGTCTATGGAGACTTAACCACCCTTTCACCCTTAGAGTTGGTCCATTGCAGGCTGTGATGGGAAACGTGTACTGCTGCTGCCCAGGCTGTTCTAGTTCTGTGATAAACAGAAGACTGTAGTTTCAGGGCCAATCTGATATCTTGCTTTCATGAGAAATAAATTTGCAGAAACAATATGGGAGGGGCAGTTCAGGGGGGGAAGAATGCTAAAGCTTAGACTGGGACTTACAGCAGGAATATTTGCCCGTTCCTTCTGATGAACTGCCATAGAGCAGCTCAATGTTCATGTGATTGGCAGCTAAAGATACTTTTTCAAGGCTTTCCCCCCACTTTGTGCCCAGTCTCACCTTTCCACACAAAGGGTGCAGCATTTTGGAAAGCAATTTTTCTGCCAGGTCCACTTAGAAGTATGTTAATGATACTGCAGCTTTAAATAGCAACCTAGCATGCTAAGGCAGGATTGATGTGCACAGCCAGTTCATTGAGTAGAAGCAACTCCCTTGAGCCATCCTCTTCCCTTCAAATGGTCTGAGTGCTGTATAAGGACTCTGCACATTTAGTCTGGGTTTTGGATGATGTTTGTAATCAGATTCTTGTATTAATCAGCATGTCAGTGCATTACCTCTGGTTTTGCTGTTCAAGAGGCAAGTCAGGTCCAAGGCAGCTGCAGACCCTGAAGCCAGGGCCCTCAGTGGAAGAAGGATGTAAAGTGGAATGCCCTCCTAGAAGCTGCATAATTGAAGCATCAACACAAGTAAAACCCCACCACGCTTTGGCAACAAACAACATACTACGGAACAGCTTGGCATGTGAGTTTCCTGTACAAAGCCTGCACCCTGTAATCAGAGGCCCTTTCTACACTGACTATTTTAGAGAAATCTCCTGCTGTTGCACTATCATTGGTGCAACTCCACTGGTGCTAGACACAATGGGAGCATTAGTAGAGCTAGAGGACAGGTGATTTTACCATTGTGTTGTCAAGACCTCTCTGAACAGGATTAGATGAAAGTGGTATAAAAGCTGACAGCAGACAAACAAATTATAATAAATTATGGACTGTTACAAATATATGTTCTCAGCTATCTTGTCTTAAGGAAGTTTCTTAGCTCAGTCCTGGGACAGAAAGTTCTCCTTCCTTACTTTCACCATCAGAAGTGAGATACCACCACCAGGATTCAGGCTGAACACCAGGTACTGGCAGTAGATTCAGTAAACAAGAGTCAGATACTACAGAAGATAATTCTGAGTGAAGTCTCGGATATTGAACATCAGAAATTAAGAAAGGTGCAGGAGCCAGATGTGAGTAATCACAGGATTAGCACAACGTATCACCCAAAAGGACACAGGGATTAGAAGCCAGATAAAGCCCCAAATACAGTATGACACCCGAAGCACAGGGCAACAGCAATCAGCCATTAGACATTACAGTTGAAATGTTTGGAGCTGGGAACTGCCATTAGATTCAGGAATGAGCCATACAATAATTAACTCAGATGAGCTGGAAATGTTTATATATAACAAAACCTTTAATTATCTTATCAGCCATAGGCAACATTTAATTGGTTGCCACTGTATCAAGAGGATGCTATTATTATTAATAGAGCACACATTGTATGACTGCTGCTGGCATAGCTGGGAACTCCATTCCTTTTGGGCTATATGGAGTGGGGCAAAAAACCTGCCTCATGATTCACCAGAATTGTATTTATTTACACTTAATTATAGAATTCATGGATTTATATAGGTAAATGTGGCTTATTGAAATGGAATATTCCCATTATTTGGAGAGATCACTATTATTTAATATATTTTGGACCCATAATCATGGCTCCATATTTGAGGCAGAGTTTAGCTTTTTGGTTGAAATAGGGTATTAGTCTTTCTGTTATGGAGAGATATAGAAACTGGGCCTGATAAAATTAACATATACGCATGTAGGGGTGAGATGGTATTTCTGGGAAAGTTACAAATAAATACTTTGAACTGTTAAAAGAACAGGAGTACTTGTGGCACCTTAGAGACTAACAAATTTATTAGAGCATAAGCTTTCGTGGGCTACAGCCCACTTCTTCGGATGCATATGCTGTATGCCCACGAAAGCTTATGCTTTAATAAATTTGTTAGTCTCTAAGGTCTATACTTACCTCCGGGTCCGGCGGTAAGCAATCGATCTTCTGGGATCGATTTATCGCGTCTTGTCTAGACGCGATAAATCGATCCCGGATCGATCCCGGAAGTGCTCGCCGTCGATGCCGGTACTCCAGCTCGGCGAGAGGAGTACGCGGCATCGACGGGGGAGCCTGCCTGCCGCGTCTGGACCCGCGGTAAGTTCGAACTAAGGTACTTCGACTTCAGCTACGTTATTAACGTAGCTGAAGTTGCGTACCTTAGTTCGAAGTGGGGGGTTAGTGTGGACCAGGCCTAAGGTGCCACAAGTACTCCTGTTCTTTTTGCGGATACAGACTAACACGGCTGCTACTCTGAAACCTTTGAACTGTTAGGATTTCTAATGAGTTAAATGACTCCTTTTTGAAATTTGAGGACTGTCTGATGTATGCTTGAATCTCTCTAACTCAAAGCCAGAGTGTTTCTACAGCTGCAAATTTTACACAAATTTAAATTTCCTTGTACATTTGTGTACAGGCTAGTTTTTAATTATTATGAATTGTTATGTGAGGAAACTATGTTATAATTATTATGGATTGTACCAAACTGTATGGTTACAGTCAAGCATCTGTCAATAACTCAAGTAATTCAAAGTGGTGGCATTTAACATCAGAGGTACTTCTTCGCCACTTCATTTGTATACTGCAATTCTATTGGTTGAAATGAACTGGTAGAATGAAGGGCTTGTATGTGTGTCAAGAGTTCTTATTGGTAGATTTAATCTGCACACAAACAGAACACTGGATTGGCTCAGAGTTGAGATGCAGTCCTATATTAGTTGTATATATTTAAAAATATAACCAACCTAAGAAAACCCAGCAACCCACAGGAAGGGTACTTCTTTGTCCAAAATATAGCATGTGAGTATGTGTGAAATGTGTTATATACATTTATACTGACAGTATCTCTAGAGCCTAATATAGCAACAAAAACACAAAGTGGTAACACTGGTTTATGTAACTGCCTAGCATCACATAGGAACTCTGTGGCCAAGCCAAGGACACAGTCAGAACAAGAACTGGGAAACAAGACCAGTTGTTACACCTTATGACCTGAGCAGTTATCCAAGAATTTGGAGTCTTGTCCAGTTAGGAGGAGAAACTGGTGATGGAGTCAGGTGTATGTTTGATGCAATCCTATTTATTTACAAAGTCCTGTTTCCCTGAACACAGCAGGAATCAAACAAAGTATGGAGTGGCAAGCAACAGGACCTTAATAAAATTGGGACAATGTATCTATTTTTGGTTTGTCTATAGCACCTATCACTGTGGTATCTAAGCACTAGAAATCCCAAGTCAGACTGTGACTCCAGGGAACCTCAGCTCCTTTGGGATTATTGAAGTTTTAAAGCCATTTAAGTTTATCATTCTTGTGATGAAGGATTTTTTCCTCTCTCTAATCAATGTTCCATCCAAACTAATCCAGGAAAGAATCAGCTCTACCACTCCAAACTCACTCAGTTCAGCAGTTCCCTGAAATGAGGGTATCTGGGAGGCAATAATGGGTCTAACCGAACCCTGTGGGGCCAAAAGAATCTTCCCCAGAAAAGGAGGGGAAGACAGAAGGAAATATGGGCTTGTGAGAAGGGCCAAGATGGGGCAACCCCATTGGGGGAGGTGTTCACCATGAGGAAAAAGTAATTAACAAGAGGAAGGAGTTGTGTATAGGGATCAGGCCTCAATGGAGAACATACCTGGCTGATACCTGGGGGCCCCAGTGTGGGTTTAAGAAGGCCCAGAGTGAAATGAACTTTGACCATTTAGGATTTAAACCATGGAATCATGTGCAGATCATATTGTTCTCAGACACGTTATAAAACAAAGTGTGGAGTGGCAAGCACCTCTTGTGGTAAATCTTACGGACTTGCAGATGGCTTTTGACAGCATACACAGAGACAGTCTTTGAAGAATTAGGGCATATTAAGGAACACCAGCAAAAATAATTAGACTAATCAAGGATCTGTTTGATAATGCCAAAAGCACAATCTGAGATGGTGACAACATCAGCCAACAGTCTGCAGTGAATTTTATGTTTTTGAAGTTTTTTGTTGTTGTTGTTGTTGTTGTTGAAGAATTGCGACTTTTAGGTCTGTAATTGAGTGTCCAGGGAGGTTGAAGTGTTCTCCAACTGGTTTTTGAATGTTATAACTCTTGACGTCTGATTTGTGTCCATTTATTCTTTTGTGTAGAGACTGTCCGGTTTGGCCAATGTACATGGCAGAGAGGCATTGCTGGCACATATCAAATTGGTAGATGTGCAGGTGAACGAGCCCCTGATGCTGTGGCTGATGTGATTAGGTCCTATGATGGTGTCCCTTGAATAGATATGTGGACAGAGCTGGCAACGGGCTTTGTTGCAAGGATAGGTTCCTGGGTTAGTGTTTTTGTTGTGTGGTCGCTGACTTCAAAAACAGACTCCAACAAGAAACTGCAGAACTGGAATTAATTTGCAAACTGGAGACCATTAAATTAGGCTTGAATAAAGACTGGGAGTGGATGGGTCATTACACAAACTAAAAACTATTTCCCCATGCTAATTTTTTTCCTACTGTTACTCCTTCTTGTCAACTGTTTGAAATGGGCCATCCTGATGATCACTACAAAAGTTTTTTTCTCCTGCTGATAATAGCCCATCTTAATTGATTAGTCTTGTTAGAGTTGGTATGCAACCCCCATTTTTTCATGTTCTCTGTATATATATATCTTCCTACTGTATTTTCCACTGCATGAATCTGATGAAGTTGGTTTTAGCCCACGAAAGCTTATGCCCAAATAAATTTGTTAGTCTCCAAGGTGCCACAAGGACTACTCGTTCTTTTTGCTGATACAGACTAACACAGCTACCACTCTGAAACCTAAATCCATCAATGTGACACTCAGAAGTGTGAAGAGACCAGCACAAGACCGAAACGAGAGACGGGAACTGGTGCCTATGCACTATGGGTACAGGAGGGTGAGAGGGGGATGGACCGCCTGGGGGGCAGGCATGCACATGGCCCAAGGAAGGGCGAGAGGCCCCGGGGGAGAAGGAGACTGGGCAGCAGCTGAGCGCACCGGTGGAACGGCAGGGCGCAGCACCAGCCGCTAAGTAGGCCTCCCCCCTCCCGGAGGAGTAGAGCTGTGGTGGATGACGGGCCCCAACGCGCGTCCGCTCTAGCCGCCTGGCGCCTGGCTCTTTGTGGCAGGCAGCTGCCGGCTTCTCCCCCAATGGGGAAGGAGGAGGAGGGCGGAATTGCCCATCATGCAGCGCGGTGGCCTGTCGTCGGCTCCCCTCACTTTCCGGTCAGGGGCTAAGATGGCGACTCCCATGCACCGACTCATCGCTCGGCGGCAGGCGTGAGTGCGCCGGGCCGGGGGCTAAGGGAGGGTCCCCGGTGACAGCGGATCCCCGAGGGGCTTGTCCTCATGTGGCAGCCCGAGAGGAGCCGGGTCCCGTAGGCAGGGGAGAGGAGGGTTGTCTTGGAGGGGAAGCCTCAGAGACGTGGGCTCTCCTGGGAGGGGGCGCCTCGGCGGGGAGTCCCGGTGGAGTCGGTGATGCCCGTGTGCCTGGGACCCCTCGGGTGGTGCGTGAGGAGGAGAATCGCTTCCTTCACCCGTCCCGGAGAGCCTGCAAGTTGGGTGTGGAGCAAGCCCTTCGGGAGGGGGGCGGGTAGCGGTGGCTGGCCAGCCCAGTCACGTACGCCAGGGGCCGTGGGTTAGGCGGTGAGGGGCAGTAGATAATGCATTGCATGTGTACAGGACCCCTCATCTCCACAGCTCCTCAGGTGTCTGACGTGCACCTTGCAGCACTGGAGAGTAGCCCTCCCTCCCCCATAGGGGGACAGTCCCACGAGTAAAGGGCCGCAGCATGAGAGCAGATTTTTCTTCTTTTAAAGTTAAGTTGTAAATCTTTCGTTGGAGTGGATAATGAAGTACTTTCTCCCAGAAAGAGCTAATTCTACCCTGTCTGTGAACTGGGACAGGCCTGCTGCTCACTGATTCTGAAAAACAAATTCTTTTATATATTTTGGAAGATTAAAAGTTAACCATGGTACAGGCCGTTACAGGAATAATAAATACTCTTCACCTCTCTAGTTCCTTGCATCTGAGGATTTCAAAGCTCTTTACAAATGTTAACAAACTAAGCGTTTCACTATCAGCTTGAGATAGCTAAGTACCATTACAGATCAGCCCCCTGATAAACAAAGAGGTTAAATGGGCTTTTTTTTCTCCCCCCCTTTCAAAGGTTCAGAAAATATTCTGCTTGTTTTTTACACCAGAAATTCAGATCTTGTGTGTCTTGGCAGACTATGGTGATTGAAGAACTAGTGAAATGATGGTATTACAATAGTCAAGAATGAAAGCTGAATGACTGAGAGAGGAAGGATGTTTTAGTCCGATTGTTTTGAGTAGTTGTTAACACCAATGTCTGATTAATTAATCATGGCATTCTTTCCACAAAATGTTAAAATGTCAACACCCCCACCTTTCAGTTAAGGTGTGAGAACTCACAATACACACTGCTGGGAGATTCATGAGGTCCACAAGTAAATCAGGGAGAAAACACAATATTTTAAAGTTTATCAAAAGAAAGGCAGAAAAAAATCACGTCAGGTCTCTTTTATTAACACATCTACAGAAGTGCACACAAAAAAGCACAAGCCTACATTTTTGTTTTTAAGTTATGCAGGTCACCTTAAAGTAACTTGGCCAAAGTAATTTCAAATGAATTTTTGTTGTTGTTAGGTGCTTTTATAGCCTTTCAAGCCAAGTGAGCAAAAGATAAGCCTGGGGTACCAGTAGATAAAGTACATCAAACGTCTGTTTAGGGTTTCACTGTAGTTTGTGGGAGTTTGTTCCCTGTAATTATTTGTCATATTTGTCTGTTTCAGATGCGATTAATGGGGCTGGATAGTGTTCTTGCATTTCCTTCTTTTTCTAGGATTACATATTTTTTCCTTACTTTTCAGTGGAAAGTTTAATAATTTCTAATGATTTATGGAATAATTATTTCCCTTTCATTTTGGAACAGTCTCTCCATTTCAACTTTTCCTTTTACATGTTGGTTGTATGTGTTTTGCATTGTGCTACTTATCCCCTAGCTTCCATTTATAGTTTATAGTCCCTGATCCCATGTTCAGTATGAGCTTGCCTTAGGCCTTGTCTACACTACAGAGTTTTGGCGACAAAAGTTATGTCGACACTCAAAAAGCGCTATAATAAAAATCGGTATTGCATGTTCACACTCACTCCCTCTTTCAGCAGAGCGCATCCACACTTGGGGCACTAGCATCAACAGTGTGAGCAGTGCACTGTGGGTACGTATCCCACAGTCCAGCTCGACACCTTCTGCCGCTAGGTCTTGTGGGAAGGTGGAGCAGATCGTGGCGCATCTTGGGACCGGGCTCAATGTCCTTTGATGCATTGCTTTCTGTCCCAGCATTCCATGGGCTTCTGGCTTTCTTTCGTGGAATTTTTAATGGCCCTTCTTTGCTGTGCACCCCGGCATCTTTGTGAGAAGGGATGGATCCCGCACTGCTCTCTTATGCTCTGATAACTGTCATGAAGACATCGCGGATGGCAGTGCAGTTAATTGTGACGTTCCTAACTGAAGAAGACTCCCAGTTGCCTGACATGCTGTGTGATATGCATAGGAGCAACTTTAGATTGCTTTTGGCATTCACAGAACAGCTGCAGAGGGTGGACCATTGCTTGTGGGCTCGGGAAACAAGCACTGTATGGTGGGATCGTATCATCATGCAGGTGTGGGATGATGAGCAGTGGCTACAGAACTTTTGGATACGGAAAGCCACCTTCCTGGAACTATGTGCGGAACTCTCCCCAGCACTGTGGTGCAAGGACACCAGAATGAGAGCTGCCCTATCGGTAGAGAAGTGTGTGGCAATCGTTGTGTGAAAGCTGGCAACTCCAGACTGCTACTGGTTGGTCGCGAATCAGTTTGGAATCAGAAAGTCAATTGTTGGGGCTGCATTAATGCAAGTGTGCAGGGCAATTAATCGCATCCTACTACGAAGGACCGTGACTCTGGGAAATATGCGTGAAATAGTGGACGGCTTTGCAGAAATGGGTTTCCCTAACTGGAGGGGTGCTAGATGGCGCACACATTCCAATTTTGGCACCAGACCACTTTGCGATGGAGTACATCAATAGGAAAAGGTACTTCTCCATGGTGTTGCAGGCGCTTGGGGATCACCATGGGCATTTCACTGACATCAACGTGGGGTGGTCCAGGAAGGTGCATGATGCTCGCATCGTCAGGAACACCGGCCTGTATAGAAAGCTACAAGCAGGGACTTTCTTTCCAGACCAGAAGATTACAGTGGGGGATATTGAAATGCCCATAGTGATCCTGGGAGACCCGGCGTACCCCTTACAGCCATGGCTCATGAAACCTTACACAGGAAACCTGGACAGCAGTAAGGAGCGGTTCAACAACAGGCTGAGTAGGTGCCGGATGACTGTGGGATGTGCCTTTGGCAGATTAAAGAAGCGCTGGCGATGCCTTTATGGCAGGTTAGACCTCAATGAGGATAATATTCCTATGGTCGTAACTACATGGGGGGAGGGATAGCTCAGTGGTTTGAGCATTGGCCTGCTAAACTCAGGGTTGTGAGGTCAATCCTTGAGGGGGCCACTTAGGGATCTGGGGCAAAATCAGTACTTGGTCCTGCTAGTGAAGGCAGGGGGCTGGACTCAATGACCTTCAAGGTCCGTTCTAGGAGATAGGATATTCTTCATTAATTAATTAAATGTATTTTTATTGCATAATCTTTGTGAAGCTAAGGGTGAAAGGTTTGCTTAGAGGTGGAGTGTTGAGGCAGACTGCTTGGCTGCTGATTTTGAGCTGTCAGAAGGGCCCAGAGGGGAGTAATTTGAATCAGGGAGGCTTTGAGGCAACACTTTGAAAATGAGAACCAATAATGTATATCTCTGTGATTGGTGCTGCAATGTTACAATACATGTAGTTTTCCTAGGAAGCAATGGTGACATTTTGGGTATTACATTCCAGTAAGCAAATGGTTAAACTGCCTGTGTATGTACTGGTAGTGCCTGCTATCTCAATTTGTAGGAAACAAATAAAGATGAGTTACTGTTCAAAAACTTTGCTTTTATTGTACAAGAAACGACACACACTCACACAAAGATGCTTGGTGGGAAAGGAGGTACCAGGGAAGGGCAGACGTTCAGAGCTGTGTGTAGGTCCAGCTATCGTCTTTAAAGTTGTCAGAGGGAGTGGAGTGAAGGGGAAACCGAGAAGTCTAGGAAAGCAGAAAGGACTGTGCGGGTGGAGTTTGGGGAGGGGTGCATGGAAAAAAGTTCTGAATGTGCTGCAGGGGAGGGCGGGCATGCATCTGCTCAGTCTGCAGCATTATTAAGGACTTCAGCATCTGCGTTTGCTCCTCCATGACTTTAATCATCTGCTCAGAAGCATCCTTAACAAACTTCTGATTTTCTTTTCTGTCCTGCCTTTTGGCTTCCCTCCACTCCTTGCATTCCCTTTTCTCTGCATTGGAGAAGTGCGATACCACCTGGAACATGTCTTCTTTGCTCTGTTTTGGGCTGCCTTTTGTCGACAAAACTTAGTAGTGTAGACAAGGCCTTAGTCTTGTCCATTTCACTTGTATGAGATTTGCTATTAGGGCTGTGCTTAGAAATCTGTAGCAGTCTAGGTTGTTTGATCTTTCTCCCCCCCCCCCCTCCCCCCCGTTGATTAGACTGCTTTTAGATTTAGATTTTATTTTGGTTTGGGTGGAATTGTCTGCTTTTTTGGTCAGGAGATGAGTGGTGTTGGGACCTGGAAGTGATGGTATGTTTTTGTTTGGTTGTACTATCTAGTTTTCTAGTGTTTTCCAGTAGAGAAGATATGTGCTGGTTTGAGTTGGCACCAAAAGCTGAATGTTTGTTTGTGTTTGCGTGTTCATTAAGTGGAGGAACTGTGCTAGTTCTGCTCACATATGGCATCTGTGGCAGAGCCAGAAGTCTAAGGCCTGGTTTTGCTTAAAAATTAGATCAACCTAGCTATGTCGCTCAGGTCTGTGAAAAGTTTTGCATCTTTAGTTAGGTCAACCTAACCCCCAGTGTAGATGCGGCTACGTTGACAAAAGAATTCTTCCGTCAACCTAGCTACCTCCTCTTGGAGATTGACTACATTGACCAAAAAAACCCTGGATTCAATGTACCAAACTTCCTCCTCCTTTGAGCTTCAGTTGAGACAAGGCTGATTTCTGTAGGAGTTGGCAGGGAGTTGATGCAGCAGAAAAATCTTCCTTTTCTACTAATCTCCATGGAGGAATAGGCAGGCGGCATAAGAATCTTCATCTATCTCTAAGCATGTCTAGTAAAACATATATTGCTACAGTATATAGGTGTTTCAGCCCCTTTTCTTAGTGGGGGCTGGAAGCAGTATCTTTCCATTAGTCTGGATACCCCTCCAGCACATGCAAGGTTTTTATGTTACATCCAAACCTATACGGTAACATTTTAATAGCAAAGATCTTTTAAAATATTTGTCTATTAAGTGCCATCCACCACATAAAATATATCAGTGACGGTTTACTGGCTGTTTGGGGCCTCATTTTGTTTACAACTCCATGTATTCGGTAGTCTAAATACACCTAGTTAGCCTTCAGTTATTTTTTTAACCTTTGTAAAATTTGAAGTAGAGTTATATTAGTAGGCTAATGGGGGGCTGACCATTGAGTGCAACATGTGTCTCAAGGCAGTTCAGTATTCACAGACGTTCTCTCGGTGGAGTCTAGAAATGGAGCTTGAGAAAATAAAACTTTAAAAAACTTTCAGTAGCCCTAGAATCTTGTTCAGCCTACTTACTAAAAGTACTGTTCCCTACTGAAATTAAATTCTCAAAGTTAATTGTGTGCAATTAATTGTGAGTCTTATTTGTTCCCTATTGAATCTAAATTAGCACCATTTCTCCTTAGGGCTACTACAAGAAGCCAGAGAAGTTTAGTCTCGAAAAGGTGTTGGATGTTATAGACAGGATGACTATTAGAAACTTGATAGACCTGGGAGCCTGAGTAAGTGATGACAAAGGCCAGTGAACCATGCCATTCTTCTGTACCGCAGTAGGTGACTCATAGTTCCACACCAAACCAAAACATCCATCAATGCTAATAGCCTCTCTCTCCTCCTTCCTCCTATCCTCCTCCTATTCACCGTGTCTAAATGCTAAATATGCAGTTAGGAATTTTCCTCTTTCTAGTAGTATATGGCTGTTGAGTGGCTCTGAATGGACTGAACTTTCTGAAGTGAGTCTTTCAGTTGAGGGAAGGGGGTAAAAGGCAGAGTTGAAAGGCAGCTTGGTGCAATAAACTGAGCAGAAGACTGGGAGTCAGAAAATCCTATTTTTTATCTTGGCTCTGGCACCAATTTGTGATGTGACCTTGGGTGAGTCACTTAATATCTCTGCTTTAATTTCCTCATTTGTAAAAGGAGACTAATACCTACCTCACGGGAGTGTAAATATGAATCAAAGTAAAAGTGCTAAATATTTTATTTTAAAGCTAAAGAAATTAATGAGGAGTGGGAGGGAAAAATAAAACAGAGGAAACAACTTTAGCTCCCTTCCTGTGTCAGTGAAAAGTTGTTAGTGGGAACTCACTTCTTCAGGATGAGTATATCATCAGAGTCTCCTTTAACCCATATTAAACTGAAAGGAAGCTTTTTTTCCTCTGTGATTTCTAGCAAAGTATTGCAAAACTCTCTGACTATTTACCAATGTGGGCTCAAAATTATTCACCCATGTTTACTGTGACGATGGTGAAAAATTAATAGTTTACACCTTCTCAGGAAGCAGGTGAGTAAAATTTTGCATGGCTAACTCTAGTGAATTATGCACGCAAGAAAGCCAGAATCAGGTTATACTTGGGATGGACGGAGTAAAATGTTACCTTCGAACTTCACATGCCTCAGTTGCATCTTTTGTGATAGCAGTCATTAACTGGCTGCTGAAATTGTAGGATCGCTCTTCAATTTCCCACAAGGAATACGGTGTCCTATTTAGTCTGACATTCTGTTCTGCCTCTAATCACTACACTCCCATGATTTGAAAATTAGGCTGCCCAAAATATTGCAACAAACTGACTCAATGGATAGGAACAGGTTTGTAGGTGCTTGTTTGAAAAAACTATGGAGACAGGTGCAAATTCTTCGGAGATTGTAACATCGGGTACAATTTACTAACATTTATCTATGTTTATGTAACCATATTGCCCGCAGTTGGTGCAGGAATATAAAACATGCTGTCAAAATATTTGCCAGTTAATTTGGGACAAGAATTGTGTTTTCAGTAATTGAATTACTTTGTTCACTGGCTGAAACTTAAGAATTGCTCCATCTCCACTTTTCTTCAAACTCTTTAATAGTTGCTTATGAATTTTAAATTCTGAAGGGAATGGGAAATTATGAACTCCAAGCAGAGTGAGGAAAGATTGAAAGAGAGACCAACCAATAGGAGTTATTAGACTAAAATGCTGGCCACACACCATTTGCCAATGTGTCAACCAAGAGCAAAGTGTAGTTTAGTCTTTACCACTTCAGCAGAAAGAGAGACTTGAGAGCTCCAGTTCTGGAATAGAAAAGTGTCTTTGTGTTCTTTCTGATAAATAACTGATACAGGAACATTCCAGTAATCACAAAGGACCCAACCCTGCCATTGACTATATGCAGGTATATGCATGTGCTTGTCTGCCCCAATGGAATGCAGGATTGTTCTGACTTGAGAAAAGCTAAAGCACCAATAAATACAGGCAGACAGTTAAAGCTCAAATTAAACAAGACAAATACTTTGTCTTAGGACTGCTAAAATGCACCATGTAATTTTCAATAGATAGTGTTGATTGTGCTTAAATATCCCAACTTTAAATACAAACCTGCTCTTAAGCAAATTCTGTATTTTTGTAGGGAGGCAAACAAGCAGCATGTGAGATGTCAGAAGTGTTTAGAGTTTGGACATTGGACCTATGAATGTACCGGGAAAAGAAAATATCTGCACAGACCATCAAGGACAGTGGAATTAGCGAAAGCTCTGAAAGAAAAAGAAAACAGACTATTGTTGCAACAAAGGTAAGATCAGCCAGTCTAAGGCTTAAAAACCATTAGCAGAAGTATGTATAGACTGTGTTTGGGAGATTGTAGTAGCGTGGTCAATTTTCTTTGTGTGGTTTTTGTGTTCATTCTCTTCAGTCTGTATGTGTAACTCCCATTAACATTAATAGTTACTGTACGTACATCAGAGGATATACATGTGTATTTGTATCCCACGGTATCCACAGGTTATTTGGTCAATCTCTCCCTGTTATAACTTAGGTCAAACAGGTTTTTTAAACAAAAATGGGTCACTGGAATAAAGTCAAAATAAGTAATGGGGCCTTTTTGTAATGGGTCATTGTTTTCTGGACATCTTGACCCCTTACCTTATTACATGTTTACATGGTGCTTAGAAAACAGTTTGTGTACATCTTTCCTAGTGTGGGGACAATAAGCATAACTAGAAAAGTATGTGATGTGTCATTTTTATAGTCTCGCCATAAATGTGTCCACCAACAAAAACATAGGTGCTACGTTAACAGTGTACCAGGAGCATGGTTTTTCCTTGTTTTTAGTTTGAAGAATAAAAAGCAAATAGGGGAGCAAGATATGGATTCATATGTATTGCCAATTCTTTATTCCTAGAAATATCGGGGATATATCTTATTGGATTAAAAGAACTACATGCTTTGCAGTTTTGACATCTGAGACACCTAGGCAGGTGATACCTGCAACCAAGAAGAAATATCCAAATTGGACTTTGCCTTAATCTGAAGTGTGACTTCACTTAATTCTTGTGGCCCCTAGATAGAATTTTGTTGTTTCTCCCAGTGAAGAAGAATTCAGCACTCAAACATTTCACCCTTTTAATCAAAAGTGCCTTCAGAGAGAAAATGAAGTCCTATAATGAACTGAGAAGCTTTCCAAAATATTGAACATAAAGGGATATTTCATATAATTTTTATGTCGACCATCCTCCTAGCTGTTATCATATACTGAATAGCAATGGTACTCACTATCGGTAGCAATGGTAGGAACACTAGCATAGGCAAGAACTAATGGCTGCTGATGTGTTGAACCTTGTGTTGTGTAGACTTGTTTTAAGCAGGGTTAGACAACACAGTGCTTAATGCCATTGGCCAAGTGAAGCCCAAGGATTTAAGTATCAAAGGGGTAGCCGTGTTAGTCTGGATCTGTAAAAGCAGCAAAGAGTCCTTATAGACTAACAGACGTATTGGAGCATGAGCTTTCGTGGGTGAATACCCACTTCTTCGGATGCATGCATGTATTCACCCACGAAAGCTCATGCTCCTATACGTCTGTTAGTCTATAAGGTGCCACAGGACTCTTTGCTGCTTCCAAGGATTTAAGGTTTCTTAAGCATTTTTATTCTAACTTTATTTTTCCCTTTGTCAGTTGCTTATGACTTTCTGAATCTTTATTCTTTTGGGGCTGAAATTTTCTATGCAAGTGTAACATGGACAGGATCGAACCTGGGATCTCTGAAGCTTAATGCATGAGCCTCTACTGCATGAGCTAAAAGCCTTAACTAAGGCAGTAGCAGCCTCATTAATCTCTAAGTGGTCTCGGTGCCACTGGAGGGGACAGAACACCACACCCAGAAGGTGTGGGGGTTACACAAGGTCTCCACCTAAGGGTTAATTTTCTTTTAAAGTCTGAGCAAAAAATGGTTCGGCCATTTTTAAAAACGTGAGCAGTGTGAAGGAAAATACTTTATTATTAAAAAAATGTTTTGAACTATTTCTTTTTAAAAGGTTTAATGTGGAAATAGTTTGGCATTATAAAAGTGAAATTTGGTATGAGTTTTAGCACAAGCACTTTTTAAATAATTATCTGTTTTCTGGAGAAAAGGGGGATGTGATGGGTGTGAGGGTTTTTTAAAAAAAAAAACTTGATTGGTGTGCATAATTACAGCATAATGAGATTCACTTATGTTATGACCTGTGTACATAGTGATTTTTTTTTTTGGACTTCTTTCTTAAAAAACCCCAACAAAAATCTAGGACATTCCATATAAAAACCTACGTAGAACAATATGGTTGTAAAAGTAATACACATTTACAAGGGCCATTGTGTCAGTCTTCACATCTTCATTTTCTGACAAATGTCGTTTTTTTAAATGGAATAACTATATATGTAATATAGCCTTGCACTGGCAAACAAGTCCGGTTGTCCAAGACTAGGTAATGTGGGAAAATAATTTTGCACTATGATCCTTCTAGTTAGTTAATAGTTATTGACCTAGATGGAGGTTGTGTGACCTAAAATTGAGGAACTTCAGTACAAAGTAATAATTCTGATTATGAAGCCCTCTAAGACATAATGACTGTGTGCTTTTAGACACTAAAATTTATTCAAATTTTGATGCAACATTTGGGACATATTTCCTTGTCCCTACTTGTTAGGCATCAAGTACTGTACAATAGCTGGGGTGAGGAAGGGAAGTGACGTAAGAATGAAATGTAAATATACTTTAAATACTGCAAATAATGTTCTTAATGAAGACAATGGAAAAAGAATTTTAAAGGCTTCTAAAATTCTAAAAAAATTGCTGTAAGATTCTAAAAGTGTAAAACTGAATTACCGCTTGTTTAAAAATGTAATACGTTTTATGTAGTACAAAGCTGAGACGTGCAGTACCTCCTCCACATCCTGAGGGCAGACACCCTGGCTTTTCTATAGTGAATGATGATATAAGTACAGTACCAAATGGAGGCTTAAAAGGTTTAATTCCAGTAGCTGCCAAGTTTTGTGCAACTCTGTGTGATACATGCAAATTACTTAATTTTTCATATTTGTAACTAATTTGCATACCAGCACAGATTCCAGCTGTGTGATTCTGTGTAGGGGAGGAGTGTGGATTTAATGCTCATGCATCTGTAGAGAATTAAGACCTTGGTTTATATATAGGGCAGCAGCAGGCCAATAATAAAACAACACAGGTTTGATCCCACAATCTTCAGATTTATGCCATCGTCCTCTACCATGGCAACTATAGGAATAACTGATAGGGGAAAGGTTTCAGAGTAGCAGCCGTGTTAGTCTGTATCTGCAAAAATAACTAAAAAAAACCATATATGCTTCCGAAGAAGTGGGTTGTAGCCCACGAAAGCTTATGCTCTAATAAATTTGTTAGTCTCTAAGGTGCCACAAGTACTCCTGTTGTTTTTGATAGGGGAAAGCTTACTGTTATCCCCCTTATGGAGCAGATTGTAGAGTGGGAGACAGCACACTTTATTACTGGGTTAGACAACTGCTTGTGAAAGTAGGGTATGAGGATTCCTGATTTGTATTGCTGGCTCTGGGAGCCGAGTATGGTAGAGTAGAGATTGCATAGCCAAGTGTAATAGTGTCTCTGTTTGGATCATCTGCAGAGTTTGAACCTGGGAGTTCTGGATTTAAAAGTATGGGTTTCTACCACTTGAGCTCCAGGACAATACACATTAATATGGAGGCAGTAGCAGACTCATAAATTTCTGTCTTGGTTGGCCACTAGAGCGGGACAAAGAATCCACACTCTGTTATCATGGGTTAGGTTAACACATAATCTAGGCCCTTTCTTCTGAAAGGCAGTTTGGCAAATTAGAGACCAGGGTTCTATTCGCAGCTTTGCCTGATGTAAAATGAATGAATGAATAAGTGCCTCCTCTAAGGTGGCACATGAGGCCCTGATTAGTGAAGGGTGTGGAGGGCACAGAAATAGAGAGAACAATTAGTAAAAGAGTTGGGATTAGAATTTGTGAGCTCCTGGTTTGTAGTTTAGTGAACCCTCTGTATGGCAACTGGGGATTATGTGAGGAAAGCACTCCTCGTGCACACAGACCCATGTCCTTTTACCAGTTGTGTGGGAATGCTTGACACCTTGCCTACTGTCACATAGACTTGCAAAATGCATGAGCATATTGCAGGTCTGTGTGACGGTAGGCAAGTCTGCATTCTCCTTGATGTTACCTACTACCATTTCATTACAATATTATGTTTAAAAAAAAAAAAAAAACATTCTTTCGGAATCTGTATGGATGAGCTCTGTTCTCTAAAATCCAGTGCTGCACATCTTTTAAGTGAAATGTGAGCAACTGAACTGTAAAAACCAGGAATAGTTTTTGCTTCTATTTATCTAAGGGCTGGTCCACACTAAGCCCCCAGTTCGAACTAAGATACGCAACTTCAGCTACGTGAATAATGTAGCTGAAGTCGAAGTATCTTAGTTCGAACTTAAAGGTACTTACCGCGGGTCCACACGTGGCAGGCAGGCTCCGCCGTCGACTCCGCCTACTCCTCTCGCAGAGCAGGATTACCGGCGTTGACAGCGAGCACTTCCGGGATCGATTTATCGCGTCTAGACAAGATGCGATAAATCGATCCCAGAAGATAGATTGCTTGCCGCCAAACCAGCGGGTAAGTATAGACGTACCCTAAGTTTGCTCCTAATATTAGGCCTTGATTAAGGAAAGAATCCCTTTTTTGGAAAGGTCTTAAATCCACTGGATGTCAAATGGGATGTACATACAAGCTTAAAGTTAAACATATGCTTAAATACTTTCCTGATTAGTCAAGTCAAAGTTCTCTGGAGACAATGGCTCATTGGGCTGCTGTGGTTATATCAGTTTCATAGCCAACAGTATACAAGGGAGTGATGAGGCCAGCATCACATCAAAGATGGTCAGTTGGGTGACTAGAGGTAACCTTTCAGTGTGAAGTCGAGTGACACTCAAACTCCATGCATCTGAAGAAGTGGGTTTTTTACCCACGAAAGCTTATGCCCAAATAAATCTGTTGGTCTTTAAGGTGCCACCGGACTCCTCATCGTTTTTGTGGATACAGACTAACACAGCTACCCCTCTGATACTTGGTACTCAAGCCCAGGATCTTCATTGTAGCTGAGGACCTTAACCACTCAGACACTGCACCTCCCCGAATAGGGATGGAATTAATTACATGCTTAAATACTATGCAAAATAGAGGCCTCATGTGGTTTACTTCTGCTGTTGGCTGAGAAGGTGATATGACCATATGAATTGAAAAGGGAACAGTCATGGCAAATTTGGCCTAATACTGCTACTTTGTGGAAAGGTTTTCTCAAAAGTTAAGACCAACAGAAATCTCTCCATGGGATTTCCTTTTTAATTCCGAAGGAAAATATTTTGTTAAACAAGCATTTCCCTGCAGTGTTTGAAACCCAAACTTTCTATCGGTGTGTGAATGCATGAGGACCTGAAAGTGAAATAGCTAGATGATATTAATAAAAATGGACTGTTTTCTTTCTATTGCACAGGAGAGAAATTCATGAAGAGCATAAATGATGAAAACTAATTTAGATTTTGAAAATTTAGTTTTAATAATTTGAGATATTAGGTAAAGAAAACTTGTACACATCTTCTTTTCACACTGACAGTGTCATTTTAAGGTAGAGAACCCTTAGCAGAAGGTAACTGAGAGTGTGGCATACTCAAATACAAAAAAATGTTTAAAAGGGTAAAATACAACAGCTTTTTTTTTAAGTTATAGGGAATGTCTTCCTCTTGGGTTGAAAAATGGCTGAAAGTGAATATGCCAAGTGAACTTTAGTCATAACAACCCATTGTTTACTTTTCTGCCAGTGGGATGATGATTTTCTATTATAAACCTCAACTCCACTGTGCACCTGTTTACTTAATTTTTCCCACTGCATTAATCAAAGCCATTGTTTTTCCCCTCCCCTTAATTAGAACTGGAGAAAGTACTGCAGAAAGGAAGACCAAGAAAAAAAGGTATGTGGGAAAAGATTAAAAGTGCAGCTATTCCAGTGCATGATGTTGCACTCACTGTGGCAGAGGGTAATTTGAAAGAGGGTGTGTGAGATACTGGAAGTAGAAATTGCAAATGAAGGATTGTGTTTGTCACCTTTGGCCTCCTCTAAGTAGTCATGCTGTGAGCACTTGAAGTTTCTCCAACCCCTTCACCTTCTAATTCTTTGTCTTCACTTTTTCCTCTTTGATCTTCCCTTCTCTACATACTCTTCCCTTTAGTAGAAAAAAATATTCCTTCCTTTGGCTAGAAGGGCATTATTTGTATTTCAGATAACTGCAATAATTGACTACTGTTTTCCAGTTAATAATAGTTCCTTCTCCCCAGCTTGCTGTTCCTTGTCTCTTCCCCATTCCGAACTGCCATCTCCCTCTACAAGTTTTTCTAGCGACTGTAAACAAAACCAATCCAAACCCAACCAAACAAAGCTATCATTGACACTAAAACTGGGTCTTATGAAGCAGTGCTAGCGCTGCTGGGAGCCCACAGCTAGACCAGTTTAATTATTGTGTTAGTATAAAAAACTAGTAGAACTTTGTTATAAGGTTGCCATTGGTGCTGTCATGTGTTCCATATCTGCGAGCAACATTTTTGTGTGACAATCCCTAATGGAAATATGGTCTAACTGTCTTCTCCCACTTCTAGCTTAATGCCTCCTTTATTGCTGCTCTGCTGATTGGAACAGCCACCCACACTCCATTTCGGAAAACGCCCTCTGTCTCAAAATCCCTCCTTTAAAGGAGACGTGCAAAGGTTTTTAAATATTGGTCAGGTCCCTTTTCTTTGCATCTTTATGATATACACCTCTACCCTGATATAACGCGACCCGATATAATATGAATTCGGATATAACCCGGTAAAGCAGCGCTCCGGGGGGGCAGGGCTGTGCACTCCGGCGGATCAAAGCAAGTTCGATATAACACGGTTTCACCTATAACGCAGTAAGATTTTTTGGCTCCCAAGGACAGTGTTATATCGGGGTAGAGGTGTGTGTGTGTATGTGTGTATGTATATATATATAAAATATGGTCAGAAAGGCTTTTTAAAAAAGCCTGTATTTACCATAAGGTATCAAGAATGTCAAGACTGGTTTTACTGGTGGATTTCTTGGTGAGCTCTCAGCTCAGCTGAAGAAGCAATGTTTTTTTATTAAAGACATCCTTTTATTTTGGCAAAAAGATTTTAGACTTTATTTTTACATTGACAGACCCATTTTTTTTCTTTGCAGATCACCTTTAAAACATTACACATTCTTGGTTTGAATTGTTTTCTCACGTGTTATAGGCCTCCTCAGATCCAACCACAGTATTCATTTATTTGCATATAAAGCATCAAGTACACTTACTATGCATTAGGAAGAATTAAATACAAAAATACTCAACACAGCATGTTGTTGTATACTTAAAATCCTGAAGTTAAGAGATGCAGAAGTTAAGGTTCCAGTAGCATTGCTACAGGCTTAACCAGAAAAATACGAAATGACAAAACTCCTGCAATTGTGCCCCATAACTTTTAGGTTGCTTTGGGCTTTCTTGTGCCCACACTAGCCCTTACCACCTCCCTCATGGCATTCTTTTGGAAGGTAGATTGCCAACCCCAAGACACTTGATCTTCTACTCTGGCTGATTCTGCCTCCTTTGATCCATGAGTCTACTGCTTATTCTGATGCACTTATCTGTATCTAGTGTGCAGTATCAGAGATCTGATTCGGGTTGCCTTATATAAAAACTCATTTTATTGATATATTATTGAAATGGAATTTCAAAATCAATGCATCTATTCATAGAATCATAGAATATCAGGGTTGGAAGGGACCTCAGGAGGTCATCTAGTCCAACCCCCTGCTCAAAGCAGGACCAATTCCCAACTAAATCATCCCAGCCAGGGCTTTGTCAAGCCTGACCTTAAAAACCTCTAAGGAAGGAGATTCCACCATCTCCCTAGGTAACCCATTCCAGTGCTTCACCACCCTCCTAGTGAAAAAGTTTTTCCTAATATCCAACCTAAACCTCCCCAACTGCAACTTGAGACCATTACTCCTTGTTCTGTCATCAGGTACCACTGAGAACAGTCTAGATCCATCCTCTTTGGAACCCGCTTTCAGGTAGTTGAAAGCAGCTATCAGATCCCCCCTCATTCTTCTGCAGACTAAACAATCCCAGTTTCCTCAGCCTCTCCTCATAAGTCATGTGTTCCAGCCCCCTAATCATTTTTGTTGCCCTCCGCGGGACTCTTTCCAATTTTTCCACATCCTTCTTGTAGTGTGGGGCCCAAAACTGGACACAGTACTCCAGATGAGGCCTCACCAATGTCGAATAGAGGGGAATGATCACGTCCCTCGATCTGCTGGCAGTGCCCCTACTTATACAGCCCAAAATGCCGTTAGCCTTCTTGGCAACAAGGGCACACTGTTGACTCATATCCAGCTTCTCGTCCACTGTAACCCCTAGATCCTTTTCTGCAGAAAATTATTCAGATACTGCAGACAGCATCATACGGCAGTGAGAAAGCTTGTGTTACAAAATATAAAAAAAAGACTAGAGCATGATCTAAACGTTACTTTTCTTGCTCTACCTAAACCACGTGTGTATCTCTGCCTGTTCCAAGGAAGTAAATTTCTTCATCTGCCCCAACAATTCATCCCCCTTGTGTAACCAAACCACAGACTATATATTATGTAACCTTCTGAAAGCAAGTACAGTAGAACCTCAGAGTTACGAACACCTAGGGAATGGAGGTTCTACGTAACTCTGAACAAAACATTATGGTTGTTCTTTCAAAAGTTTACAACTGAACATTGACTTAATACAGCTTTGTAATTTTACTATGGAGAAGAAAAATGCTGTTTTCCCTTTATTTTTTTAGTAGTTTATGTTTAACACAGTACTGTACTGTATTTGCTTTTTTTTGGTCTCATCTCTGCTTCAGTCTGATTGCATAATTCCGGTTCCAAATGAGGTGTGTGATTCACTGGTCAGTTCGTAACTTTGGTGTTTGTAAATCTGAGGTTTTATTGTAGATGATTTTCTGCTTCCTATCCTTGGCCCAGCCCTCTCCCCCAAAATCTTTCCATCAAGGAAATAGCTATTAGGCATTATCTGCAAGTACCCACTCTACTTCCTATGTAGTGATCCGTCCTAATGATTCCGAACACCACTTTAAGATGTGGCTTCTATTAGCTTATTTTCTGGAGATTCCTTCCTGAGCAGCTGTAAATAAACTGCCCTCAATGGAAAAAACTGCTGTTTGGGGCGGGGGAGGGGGGGGAAATACAGATAACAGATGTATATTAAGTTGTTAATGGCTCAGAACATCGTAACACATGGCTCCACGTATGTCAATTTGACACAACTGTGGATGCACAATGAGGCAGAGTTAATGTAGCTGTTATAACCTTAGCTTATGAATTTCCTGACTTAGTGATTTTCAACTAAGCACCCTTAATGTTATGATTGCATTTAATTTCCTTTTTTTCTGGAGAAAGGCGAACCTATGCTTAATATTTCTAGCACTTTACATAGTACCAGTTAGGGATGACATTCAGTTGACTGAATGGAATGAGAGCAAGGTGAGCTAACACCTTTGGTTTTTGGCTGAGGTATCTTTGGAAAACCTGTGTTGTTCATTTTTGGCACTTAGTAGCATTGTCCATACCAAAATCTCAAACTGCTTAGGAGTGGTAGCGCATCTGCAGTAGCTGCATCTTAATGGGAAAACGACTGATTTTTAAAAATCAAAATGAAAGCTTGGAGTTTGCAGAATATGAATTCAGAAAAATGGCAGAGCGTGCAGGACTTCATGATATTTACCCCCATATTCATGTTTTTCCTTGCCCTTGATAAAGCTATTTTTAAAGGATTTGTTTTTCTGAAAGTTTCACTGAGATTATTAAAATCTCCATCTCACAAAATGTTACTGTAGTGGTGGGTACGTTGGATTCCTTCTCCATCAGTAGCTTGGGAGCAGTATCCCTTGGGTGAAATTCTGTCCCACTGAAGTCAATAGTAAAACTCTCATTGACCTCAGAGGGGCCAGAATTTCATCCAGGGAGCATGTACAATAATGTCAAAGGAACAGACCTTCATTAAGCTTTTCTAAAATCTTAGTTGTTGTCCAGTCACTTTTTCCTATCACTTAAAACTTTTATTCTCTCTCTCCCACTCTAACCAAACAAAGACCCCAGTCCTCAGTAAGGATGATACCCATACCAAGTTTCAAACCTTTGCTTTTTCTCCTGTAGTTCTGTTTTGTTTTACGATGGGGAAGTATGTATTACACTGTCCCATTACTCAAATGGCTTAAGGGTATTTGTTCAAAATAGAATCAAGAAAGCGGGGGAAATACCACCTTCAGACAGAGTCACGTCTGGAAAATTGTAATGAACATTGTTTTTTGTAGTTGTACCTTCAGCAGGTCTGTTCAGTGACCACTGTACTGGGAAGAAAATCTCTCATCTGTCCTTTTCATGTTTCTTGCAGGTCTAAGAGCGTCACCAGTTCCAGCAGCAATAGCAGCATCAGTTCAGCTAGTGATTCTTCATCCGAGAGTGAAGATTCCTCTTCCTCTTCTTCTTCTGATGACAGCGACAGTGACGAAAGCTCCTCCACTTCCTCATCCTCCCCATCTTCAAGTAGTTCTTCCTCTTCCTCAGACTTCGAGTCAGATTCTAGTTCCTCCAGTAGCAGCAGCACCAGCACAGACAGCAGCTCTGATGATGAGCCACCGAAGAAAAAGAAGAAGAAATAGTGTGGTGCCATGTTCGGTGACAATGTAGGACTGTTATTAGTGAACGATAATGTCATTCTCTAAGGAGGTTTTGAATACATTATTGCCAAACAGCTTAACAGGTTAAAATTTCTACAGTTTAAAACTTTCTAAGTGTTTTACATATTCAGTCATAGGACATAAAAAGGTATTACATGGCAAGTGAGACTTATTGAAAGAGTATTTTTGTGGTTAATCCTTTAATGGGAAATTTTACTTTTTTAGTTTAAAAATCTGTCATCAGATTTGTTTATATGACCTAAAGTCCAGTAACCCTAATGTTTACATGCCAGACAGCAAAACCTTCTTGTTTCAGATTGTGCTGTATATGTCATATACTGACCCTCTGTTTACAGCAGCTTCATTTATGTTTTAGAAAATCCTGTAAACTAGTTAGGGAGGAAGAGGAATAAGAGCTTCTAACACCAGTGGCTGTGTAGTATTCAAATAGCATTACCATTATCTGGCTAAACTGAATGCACAGTATTGCTCAGAGGGTGACTTCCATCCCTCTGCTGAGAAATATATTATACTTTGTTGCTCAGCTTTTCTCAAATGACTTTTCCTGAGATTTCCAGGTCAAAGGTTAATTGCAACATAAAACCTTTATTAGTGCTAATTTGTTAGAGATCCATATGCTGTTTGTACTGTACAAAGGCTTTAGCTAGTCTTTTCAACTTTGCCTGTTTTCTGAGTTCATGGAACTGTAACATTCTCTGAGACAAAGAATGTCTCTTGCAGCAGTAGCATCGGAATAAGACGAGGGTTACAGGCAGGGGGTGGGGGGGGGGGGTGAATCATAATAACTGATGCTGCTTAGGAGCTTCATCTTTGTGCCTTTTTTATAAAATTAAATGTATCCTAAAAAGAGAGGGGCCATAGTGGTTTCCCCCCCGCCCCCTCCCAACCCCCGAACTCATTTCGCTTTCCACACAGAATATGAGTTGGAGAAATGGTAGTAACATAAATATAATTGAGACATTATTTTCAAAGCAAGGACAAAAAGCTATTTTCATTGGAAGTTTGGTAAGAAAAAATGAGTCACCTTTAAATATAGTTCCCAAAAGGAAGATATTTCCTTTTTGCTATTTTTGCAAAATTATTGTGTAGTGTAAGATTGCCAATTTACGTTTGTTGGGCACGTGGCACCTGGCATTATAGTTTGCAGTATAAAATGATTATTTGGCTCAGTCCATTATTTTTACATGACAAGTTTGTGCACATTTGTGAAAGAAATGGAAGAGGCATATTAGCCAAAAATTCCAGCAAACAAACATCACAACCCTGCATACTGCAAGATGTCTTTTGCAAGTTGCTAAATAGAACTAATTTGCTGTTGTGGTGAATTTAAGCAGATGGCATTAGTCATTTAATTTTGTGATGCAGTCTCCTTTTCAATTTCTTATTGATGGAGTTCCCTTTTTTTGGGAGGGGGCATCATATGTGAAAGAAAATTCTTAGATATCCTGGTTTAGGTAAAATATAGTAATTAAACTATTTTTTATATTTTTATGGAAAAAGTAGTGTGTAGAATTACTTTTGAATAAAATGTGCTTCTATTTAAATGTTTGAAAATATGTATGTTGTGTGTTTTAGTCTGTAATCATTATTGAGTTTTACAGAACATCCTGAAGACTGTAAATAAAACTACCAGGAAATTGTTTGTCATCTTAGAGAATGTACCATTTAATGGGAAAAGTTAATAAATTATTAAACACTGTTTGTTAAGTTTATATTCATTGGCAGTCCACTGAACTGCAAATTTACTGATATGGTAGAGATTGAGGACAATAACTTTAGAAAATGGGCACACTTGGCGATCCAAGAAGCTGTCTGCAGGAGATAAGACAAAACAATACAACTGCTAAAGAGATTAAGAAAACCTATGTTTAACTTCTGGTTTATTGGTCCCTGAGCTGGGAGGTCTAAGGAGACAGTACGCTATTTCTCAGGACACTTTATATCATTCAGCAGTGATTAAGTGATAGGCCATGAAAGGAACTTCTTCCAATATTTTATAGCCAGAAACATAGTGGCTTTTTATTTATTTATTTTAATTTATTTAGTTTAGATCACTTGCTCTTAGATGTGATATTTCTGCTTAATTTTAAATCCATGCTCCATTCTGTTTTATTTATCCCCAGCCGTTTTTATCTTAGAGGGCAAAACCCGCCAGCCTGACCAGAGCTTTCAGCCATCCAACTCTTACTAGCTCAACTCCTCATTTGCTATTAAAAGAATCCTTTATTTCACTTTGATTCTACAAGGAAAGGTATTTCTTTAATCACCATCTTCCAAAGCTCTAAATTAGGCACAAATGATCATTAATTTACAAAGATTACTAACTAGAAATTGTTACATTTACTCAGTAGTTATTGAGACCTGTACTGCTTTAAACTGGCTCAATTTAATGCCTCCCCATTACAAGTAAAACTGCCATTGCTAATTGAACTGAAGCAATTGATGCAGTCTAGTGGAAGAATAGCCTGGGGAGAAGTATCATATTTCAAGGGGAAACATTGCTGACGGGTGGAAAAACAAAAGGCACAGGCAACTTGATTTTCTAGTTTGGAGTTTTATTAAATCAAACATTTGTGAGAGCTGGACTTAGGTTTTTGGTGCCCTAGCTGAGATCACGTAAGAGGGCTGTATGTGAGATGAATTTGTAGATGGGATTTTCACTCATAAATTGGAATTTCTCTAATTTAAGAAGTTCACTTTAAAAAGAAATTATACTGAACATCCTATCCTCATTCATGGGTCAAACTGAGTTTATACAAAAAAAATATTCTCCCAAGCCCTGTTCTCCTCTCACTTGAGATGCCACTCAAAGCTGCTTGTGCAGATCTTCACAAGTTAATTTATCCTGAACTTTCTTGTATGGTTTGATCACCAGTAAAATAATCAACTTGATTTTTTGAAAAACGAAGGATTTAAAAGGGATATTCAGTCAAAGTGAAAACTTTAAAAAAAAAAAAAAAAAAAAAAAAAATCAAGGACTGCAAATTTAAAAATGCTTCCAGCTTTTTTTTGTTCCTCTGTTGATGTTTATAATGGTATTTTCATCAAAGGAGAAACTGCGTCTACACAAAGTGCTATTAAATGCACAAAGTAAATAAACTGCAAAAACAGATTTCTTTTCTTTGCAAGCACTTTTAAGTTATAGGAACCTACAGGGTTACATTTAACTATAGATGTTACAAAATTTTCAGGCAATTAGGATTTTGTTTCCTCCTTGATAGTATTTTTGAATAATGTTGATATTTAAATTATAATAAAGCCTCAGATTCAATACCCAGTTTAAATGCAGTTGTCTCAGAGTTATTGTGTCAGGCTGGCAGTAGACTTGGGCATCCGTTCTTATCTTTTTACATTCTGCTCACGATTTGAGGGGTCTTTGCAACAGTACGGGATAGAGACATAATTTAATTTTAAATGAAAAGTTAGATTCTGGAGCTTAAGATAACATTTACTGAAAAATGCTATTGTGCTGGACTGCTGCCACTGGAACACTGGAGGGGCACCTGTTGATTTATTTATTTTTTAAATGAAGAAATAAATATTGGATCATACTCATTGGCAGAGGTCTTAATCTCACTGACATGAAGTCAAAGGCCTGGAACTCTGCTTCAATATTCTTTAAAAATAAACAAACAAAAAGCAGGACTAGGAACTGTTTAAAATGTAAGACCTTATGCAGTAAGGAAGAGGACTCTGAAAGAGCCGCCTCTTGCAATCTGTATTAGGAGGACACAATACTGGTAAATCCACACAAAGTTGAAATTTTGAGCCTAAGTACCAATGCTCTGTATGTTTATGTTTAAAAAAAAAACAAAAAGACCTGTACCCATATAACTAACCTTACCATGAATGTGAAGGAAGAAAGGAAAATTCAGGATCCATACACAACCATAATTGTTGGGTTGAGAGGGGTGGATTTTTATGAGCTGGAATAGAGATTGAATCCTCCCCTGGGATATTGAGCAGTAGTAAAGATGCTTCAGAGCCTTGACGTTGCAGTAACCACTGTGGCTAATGTGCACCTCCTTTTAATTATAAGTTAGCTGTTATGTTTATGCCAGACTAGTGCAGAAGCTCCTGCAGGCCACAGTTACCTTCTGTGCAGGGGTATAGACCTAACCACCTAGTGTCTAAATAAAGACTGCTGTTTTAAAGTACTGTAATTAGCTGGCTAGTATGTATCTGCACTTTTGTTCCCTGTTAGTTGGAATCAGACATGCACAGCTGTACGCCTACCTCCCAACCGTGTTTGTCCTTTAGCTCAAGGAGTAGGGGGCCTGTGCTTTTGCAGCAGGAGAACTGAATTCTATCCCTGCTGGTGCCATAACATTCTGAGTGGCCCTTATGTCCAGAGTAGCAACAATTTGTGTGCAATTCTAGATGGATTTGTTTTAATATGCATGTAATAAAATGTCATAGGAAACAAAACACTTCATTAGCTGAATTGGGGAAAAAAAGGAAATACAGAAAAACAGCTTTAAAATAGATTACACCAAGGAATATGGGTAGTCCAAGAGCAGCAGCATTACAGCAAATACTCAAATCACCACTGGTAATTCATGCATTGATGATGATGGATTGGCTTTTTCTAGTGCCTTTCATGAGAGGATCTTAAGGTGGTTTACAAACATAGTGTAATTAACAGTCTCAACAGGAAGAGGGTCCATCCTTTTCTGTGCGTTCAATAATGTAACATGCTAAGTATAAATATTTAAACAGTAGGACCTCATCTGAGTAGCACACAACTGTATAAAATCAGAAAGCACTTGTAGATGGGTCAGGATTACAAGGACAGAATTACTAAATGAAGAAAAAAAGCCTCTATTTAAATCTCATGCCTACAGTCTTTCAAAGGGACAGATGCTCAGATGCTAAAGTGATGTGTGTACCTAGATTATGCTGCTGAGGCCATGAATTCACTTAATGTCTGAACTGGCAAGTATAGGAATAATGCTATAAGCAATACCCTGTGAACATATGTCAAAAATAAGTTTAATATTATATTTGAGATTTTAAGTGGAAAGAAGTCAAGAGCAGAGGTTATCTTAAGGACTTTTCTCTTGTGCCATATGCCTCCTAGATGAAATTCATCCTGGGTTGGCAGACCTGAAGTACTCCTGCATATGTGGGTATGGAATCTGAATCTGAATGGTGAGGATGGTGAAGGGGAGGGATTTTGGATCCATGTTTTCACTGATGTGTTAAGTGACTGCTTCACCCAGTTCTTGACCCACAGAACCTAAGTAGATATGACATAAGTAGGTAATGAGCTGGTCCTCTAGTGACTTTTAGTTAAAGCATTTTGAGATCTGCTAAAAAGTGCTATATAATAGCTAAGATGGATCTTATTTTGAAGTTAAATGTATACATGTGTAAGTATGGAAAAGGAGTCTAAAACTACATGTAATCTTTTGACAAATAATGGGGGGAGTCCTTCCTTCAAACTATTAACTACAGTTTTGGTAAGTAATTATTGCACAAAGATCAAAGGAAGAAACGAAACAAAGCCAACAACAGCTGATATACTTGTCACAAGTTGTCATTCAGCCACAAGTGTATTTCAAGTGTAATCTCAGGCATCAGACCAGGAAATACATTTCACAGATGTTGACAAATTCCTAACGTCCTGTTAACTCTTCATTTTAACACTGCCATCTATTCACTACCCAAAAACTTCACTAATATAGAGTCAAGGTTGACTAGCACTGCCTCCTACTCTTCTACACTAGCAAGTTCACTGATACTTAAACCACTAAAATCCAGTAAATATAGAGATATGTATGCACCAGCCCTGCCCTATAACCTTAACTGTGCCCCTATTGAATGATGCTCCAACCTTCCCTGATTGATGTAACACCCTATGCTTTCAGATGCTATATAGTTCTGTGAGGTTGCAGCACATAGGTACAATAGGAAAAACTGTCAGACTGTCCTCACAAAAGCAGGAGTTGCATTTAGGGTGGTATGTATGAATGGCAGCTATGTACAGTATGTCTATCCCAGGGGTCGGCAGCCTTTCCGAAGTGGGATGCCGAGTCTTCATTTATTCACTCCAATTTAAGGTTTCGCGTGCCAGTAATACATTTGAATGTTTTTAGAAGGTCTCTTTCTATAAGTCTATAATATATAATTAAACAATTGATGTATGGAAAGTAAATAAGGTTTTTAAAATGTTTAAGAAGCTTCATTTAAAATTCAATTAAAATGCAGAGCCCCCCGGACCAGTGGGCAAGACCCGGGCACTGTGAGTGCCACTGAAAATCAGCTCGTGTGCCGCCTTCGGCACGCGTGCCATAGGTTGCCTACCCCTGGTCTATGCTATCCTTGATCACTTCATCCACTATGCATAAACTGCTGCCAGCTGTTACCAACCTTAATGATTCCCCTGTGGAACATCACCTGCACTACTTCTGCCCTCTAATCCCTGCATCGGTAAGTACAGATAGTCCTCATACTGTGAAGGGCAGTTGGGGAACATATAGATGTCAGAGAGGATGCAATTTGGGGGGATACACTCCATAAAATGACTTGTTTATTTAGTCAGTGCTTACGATGGGGCAGCCCTGGCTGAAACATAGAGGCAATCAGTGGTGGCTCTTACCAGTGCCAGGGGGTAGAGTTCAGGTTGCGGGGCAGTGCATTCTGCATTGCCTGGTGTCTGACAAAGAGGAGCACTAAGTGTTCTGGATGGGCAGCAGTGAAGCCTGGACACCCTCAAATTTTTAGGTTGGCAACTGCATCTGAGGGCTGCATCACATCAAGAGGGCACCTCTTCTCCGGCAGGGGGAGCCTAAACTCCTCCCCTTCGCTCTGCCCCTATCACGTGGCGGGATCTCGCGCTTTCCCTTGAGAAGGCGGAGCTTGTCTCTGTTTCCTTCGCCCAGGTCACGTGCTGGATTCCTCAGGCCGGGCCTGGGGGTCACGTGGCCGGCGGCGGGGCTGTGCGAGCGCGATGGCTGCTGGGTAATCCGAATGCCCGGCTGCGGGAGGAGCTGGGCTGGAGTCGCTGTCTGAGGAGCCAGCCAGCGGGACCCGACACTGCCGGGCCGCACCGGGACCCAGCCGCACGCCCAGCCCAGGCCGCAATGGAGCGGCGGGACCCCCGGGGAGCCGCCGCCGCCGTCGTCGTCTCCCACCGCCTGTGACCCGCTCCCGGAGCTCCCCCGCCCCTCCGGGTCCTGCCTTCCCTCCCCCCGGGGCCCCCATCTCGGGGCCCGAGCCCGCTCCTTGGGCCTGGTCTTTGTGCCCAGCTCCGGGCCCTGCCCTGCCCGCCCCGTGTCCTGGCCGCGCCTCGGTCCCCTTCTCCTGCTGGCTGTCGCTGACTCAGTGGCGGCTCCTCCGTCCCCTTTGGGCCTCCTCGTCTCCCGCCCGACGGGCCGGCGGCGGCAGCCGGGAAATGGTCCGGGCCTAGCGGAGCAGCGAACGGAGGTAAGCGGGGCCGCTCCGGCTCGGTCTCGCTCCCTGGGGCTGGAGGCGGGGGCTCCCGGGTGTCTGTTTGGACAAGGCCCATTCGCTGGCGGTGGGACTGTGTCCTCTTCCTTCTTCCTTTGGAGGTACCCGGGCTTGGGCGGAGGGAGGGGGAACATCTGCCTCCCTTCAGTCCCCGAACATGGGCTGGGTCAGAGTTCCCCGGAATCCGCCTTCCCCTTGAGGGGGCCATAGCGTCTCCTGGGGGGTGCGGACGGGAAAGATCCAGTTCCCCGTATCTGCCCCCCCTTACTCTTTATCCCCCCCCCCACCTGCCTTTTCCAACTATCTTCCCCCGCTTGAAACTCTTTCTGTTGCCCCTTCAGTTTTAGTAACCTCTCCCTCATGGACGGAGCCTCCTCTTGGTCTCTTTGTAAACTTCCACCCACTCCTTGCCTCCCCCACCCTTCGTCCCCTTCAGCTCTGGATGGCCTCTTTCATGTCAGATGTGACCTGGTAAAAGAGGCATCAGCCCCTATGCTGTCTAGATTAATACATGGAGATGAGCAAGCCTCCTTACCCCCCCCAACATTCACGGTTGGGTGGATGTGTAGCCATACACATAATCTCTACTCAGATGTGCTGGCATTCCCTCTTTTCGAGAAAACAAAACTTACATGGCTCTGGGTAAATGTGGCTATAGGTTGTTAGGTTTTTCTTGGTGGTGGTTTTGCTAATGAGGCCGCCTCCTCTTCCTCTCCTGGCTGTTAGATTTAATCCTCCAGTAATTGACGTCAGTGCTTTGTTCCTTCCACTTTGCTGTGTGTTTTAGGCACTGAGCAGTTCTGGGGATGGATCAGGCAGAGGAGCGGTGGGGAGGCCTAGTTTGTGGCTTCGTTCATATTGAACAGTTTTTTGTTGTTGTGTGGGTTTTATTTTTATTTTTTTTGTGGTAATGGGTGGGGTAGGAGGAAGGCAGAGTTTCTGGCTTATTAGCTGAGCCACAATCAAATCTTCCTTCTGAACCAGTAGGTGATGTTTGTTGTTCAAAGCCACTTGGTGATAATTGAATTGCCCTTTGGCTAAACAGGGTACAACAACTTAAACAATATTCCTTGAAGTCAGGACAATGTTCTCCCTTTTCTATTAACAAAACACAAAATGCTTTAATAACTATAACACACATGGTTACATTTTCAGTTCCTATATTCATTCATTTATAGGAACGAAAAGATGACTAATTATAACATAGTTTTGAGCCAATATATTAAATTCAAGGGTAATAAAGTAGCAATGCTTCCGATCCAGTCCAAAATAACTGAATACACAGTGTGTTCATAAGATCTACTGGTTAGTGAAAAGGTGCTTGACGCAAGAAGTGTGGGGCCTTTAAATTTCCCAGGCTCACCTCCTTCGTTAACTACTGTATCTTTCAGTCTCTTGGTTTATCATGAAAATATCTGAGTGTCTGTAACATCCATATGATAATGTGCCTTGTCTTGCTTCCATCATGTCAGTTAAACGTCCTGTTTACCTCAGTAGGTGCTGATCAGGCCCTTACTCAGCATGTTAGTCTTTGAAGTGAAATAGGTTTGTCCAAATTTCCAGTTCTGTTTTTTAATTTATATTTTCTCCTCTAGTGGTTGAATGCCTCATCAGTATGGATGAGTTCTCCAGTTTTCTTTCCTTTTCTTCTAATATTTCTGAACAGTAATGGAGTGCCAGCCCAGAGGAGTTATTGTGAAATAGGGCGTAGTCAAGTGAATTGATGTAGTAGTGGTTAGTCACCTGATTGGTCAACTTATAGACTTTTCTCCAATGAGAGAAACATTTAATAATAATAATAATAATAATAAAAAAAAGTCAGATGCTACCATGGGTGCCATATATTTCACCCTGCTGGTGTAACAGTATACTGTTGTTTCTGTGGGTGGCCAACCTTCAGCATATTATTTTAACAGGGATCTGTGGAATAACTTGTATAATAATGCTGCTTCTTTTGACTTTCATTCTTACTATTGATGCATTTTATTACCCTATTAGGCTTTAAATATATCAACACTTTTTAATATTAGGATTCCTTTTCTGGTCACTATGCAACATGCCTGTAACATTTAACGTAGAAGTGCAAATTCTTTACCGCTTATTTTGAATAGTTACGGCCAGTCTTAAAAGGATAGTCAATGTCAAATCTAGAATTAAAAGTAGCGTTTCAGATGCTGTTTGTGTCCCTCAATCCTTTTGCCAGTTTAGTTTAGTCACTTTGTCCTGTATTTAAAAGGTTGCAACAGGGAATCTGATTGTAAAGAGGAAATAGTGTAACTGACTACTGAGTGCTGTTAGGTGCACAAAATGAAGTGCACATTTTTGAGTATTTTCCTCGAATTCTTTTCCGGTCACAATGATCTTGGATCAATAGTTAGTAGAACTTCAGACAAGTGTTTTTTTTGTTTGTTTGTTTTTTTTTAAAGTACACTATTAGTATTTTATATTTGTCTGTAAATCAGCGTGTTGAGTTCAGTGGCACAGTTGCTTTCAAGATCCAGATATTTCTGCTTCTAAATGTATATCCTCAAACTGTGTGGTAAATGACTTAAACAGCATTTCGTAAACCGTCTGACAAATACGGAACAGAAATTTTATATTTAAAAAAAAAAAAAAAATCCACGGAAACCAGAACAGTCATAAATCATAGTTGATGAAATAGCTGAATGATGAGGAAAATCTTGCTACGTTTAGGAGCTACTTAAGTCATAATATTTGCTTTATTCAAATGTTTGTAAATAACAATGTTGCAATGGAAGTCTCTAAACTTCTTGAATGGTTAAACATTAGCAAGTGTTGTATTACTTAGTTAGAAAAAAAGAGAAGAAACTAGTGGCTGCTTGCCAGGGTGCTCTGGCTTTCTTTTAGAGCTGTAGTTGCTGTTTCTTGAATATGTCAGACGTGATCAGTGAAGTGTGGCCTGTAGCTTAGGGACTGGAGCAATGATTCCCAACACTTCTGTGTTAGTTTGGATGGCAGCTCCCCTGCCACCACATATTCTTGTGCTATGGCTTCAGAACAGTTGCCACAATCTTCCCCCAACATTCCTTTCTGCCCTTTTCCTGCTTGTCGTCTTTTTTTTCCTGTTTGTTTCTTGCGTTAACTGTTTGCTACTCTTCTTCTCCCCATTGCTTCAGCTCAACAGAAAGCACCATGTATCAACTGGTGAGACCCATGATTGAACTTCAGTGTTGTGAGCAGGGACATGAAATTGAGGGTGATGATTGGGTAGCTGCCTGAGCTGGCTAGCAGATATGTACAAGGGAATGTGGGTGCCTTTCAAGAAGCCACCTGTGACAGCAGAAGATGATTTGCATCAGGGAGAGAAGGGTGGATCTTATGTCATGTAGCTTTCCCGGCCATGCTGTTTTGCCCACCTCCCTTCAGGACTAGTCTAATGTGCTCAGATGGAAAAAAACTGGTTGAAGGATATGGGAAAAGGCTTCAGATTTGTTGTTGTCAGATTTCTTGTCCTTCCTACAGTAACTGCCCTCAGCCAGTTAATTTCAAACTGTTTGTTGTTCATGTGGATTTGTTTCAGAAGTATTCTTATCTGGTGCAGGAATCTGTGCTTGCAACTCTCCTCAACATAAACACACAAATATCCTTAGTATACTAGTCTTTTGTTTTGTTAGATTTAAATGCCACTTTTGTAGCTTATATCAGAAGGATACCAATTTGGATGTCGTCATGGCTATAAAGAATAAAATATTCCTAAGCTGAAATGCAGAGGCATGTGATTGTGTAAGTATATTTGTGAAAGACAACTTAACAATTTTATTGTCTTACAATGCCCTAAATTAAATTTTTCACTGCTAAAATTTATAAAATTTATAATTTATAAAATACACTGATTGATAACTGTATTAAAAAGGAAGTCTTGGATCACAAAATCATGGAACTAGAGATGGAAAGAAATTGTCCGGTCCATTCTTCTGCCTATGCAGGATTGTTCCTATTATGCAGTTACAAAAGTCCTGTCCAGTTCCTCTTAAATAGGCTACACAATTCCACAGGCTAATGATTCTCCCTGTCAGGAAGCTCCCCCCCCCCCCACCCCCCCGCCCCGAATTGCTGAAGTATTCAGCCTGAATTATGCCTTATTTTCATATTACTGCTATATCCCTTGTACTATATGTTTCCTCACCTCAAGGGGGCACGTGTCATGGGGCACACTCACCGCTAGGGCACTGTTCCATTGTTTCATGTATGCTTTAATTGCTATACATTCTAATTGTCACCACTAACCTTTTTGGCAAAGGTTTCTTTATTTTACTTTGTCTTAATAAGCAATGTTTATTTTTCAGAATGGACTTTTGTAACAAATGGGTATTTTTTCTTCTTCTCTGTATTACAGCACAATATATGGCGTTTTTTGTTTGTTTTTTAAAGCCAATGAAAGTAAATGGTGGTGAATTTGGGATATCAAGTGATATGCCTTAGTTCTAGGCATTATAACAACTAGATCTGATCTCTAGTCGTGTGTGCACTTAATTCTGTATGTCAGGGATCAGCAACTTTTGGCACGCGGCTCGCCAAGGTAAGCTCCCTGGCAGGCCGGGCCGGTTTGTTTACCTACCGCATCCGCAGGTTCAGCCGATTGTGGCTCCCACTGGCCGCGGTTCATCGCTCCAGGCCAATGGGGATGGCGGGAAGCAGCAGCCAGCACATGCTGTGGCCCGCGCCGCTTCCCACAGCCCCCATTGACCTGGGATGGTGAACTGCGGCCAGTGGGAGCAGCGCTCGGCCGAACCTGCGGATGCGGCAGGTAAACAAACTGGCCTGGCCCGCCAGGGGGCTTACCTGGCGAGCCGCGTGCCAAAGGTTGCTGATCCCTGCTGTATGGTATCTATTTAAGGTAGGACAAATAATTGTATAACACTTTTTAAATGGATTAAATATACTTAAAAGCTACCACTCTTTAGAGGAAAAATTATATTTTCCTTAACTCTTCTTGATTTTGAGTTTTCAAGATTTGACAGAAGTGACATTTAAATTTTCATGTTTGTCATACCTTCTTTAAAAGTCTCTGTTTTAGGAACTAGAATATGAAGTATAGTACCTGTCTCAAGTCTTGTTAGTTTGGAATTATTAGGCAAATATATGTATTTTTTAATGGAGGAATGTACCATATCACTGAATAACTTTAATACAAGTAATGAGGTCTTTTATTGATCTGGAAAGCTTTCATTAGGGGAAAATGGGTGGGAATCATTCACACACCTACACCCAATGTGAAATTATATGGGGATGGAAATTTTTTACACAAACAGAATTTTGGTAGTCCGTCCAAAGATCAGTATTCTTAAGCTTGCTGCACTTCCAGGTTGTTAAACTCTTGTCTCTTCTTTCTCCCTTTGTCTTCCTCTCTTACTTAAATCCTCTTGGTTTTCCTGCTTAGGTGGAGAGAGTACTTCAGAGATCAGGATTATGATAAATTAAAACATGACTAGGGAAGGAATATGATGGAAGAACTAGTAGACATTAAGGGCCATGTGATTCAAAAGTAGCAGCCAATGGTTAAACCTGAGTAGGATGGTGAATTGTCTTACCCTTCTAGCCCAGGGGTTCTCAAACTACTTTTCACCGCGACCCCCTTTCTGATAACAAAAATTACTGATAACAAAAATTACTACACAGCCTGAGCTTGCCCACCTGAGCCCCACCTCCCTGGTGGGGGGCCCAAAGCCAAAGCTCAAGGGCTTCAGCCCAAGGTGGGGGGCCTGTAATCTGACGTGTAACCCTCGGCTTTGGCCCCAGGCCTCAGCAAGTCTAATGCCAGCCCTGGCAACCCCATTAAAACAGGGTCCTGACCCACTTTGGGTCCCGACCCACAGTTTGAAAACCACTGTTCTAGACAGATCTCATTGTATTTTTATTACCAAATACAGCACTTGGTACAGCACAAATACAGGAAATACTTGTGTAAAATTTGTTTACCATTACATCGAGTGTGTTTTATCAGCCATGTTAAAGGTTACATAATTAAAATAAAAATTGTCAGGAAATACAAGAGTCCAAACATGGAAAATTCAGCCCAAAAGGCTGTTGTGTATTTTCTCAGGAAGCTGAGCATGTAATAATGTGGGGGAGAGGGATTTAATGGAATTTGTTTTACATAATTACAGCAGATACTACCATGCTCCAGCCGTAATGAAACAGAGTAGCATTTAATGTAATGCTAGTCTCTGGTTGGTTGGCCAAAAAAAAAAAAATTGCCTATGAATTGTTTTATTCTTGTCAATTTAAAGGACCTTGCAATGTAGCACATAGTGGGAAAACTAGTATGTTTATCCTGCCCTCAGTCTTTGTAACATAGGTTTGTTGGTGTGGATTAAGGAAATGATTTGGTCACAGATTCTGTGACTTTAACAGATCCCCATGACTTTGGCTTGGGCTTCAGCTCCCCGCAGCAGGGCTTGGACTTCAGTCGCGCCCTGACCAAAGCCTGATTTTTGTACATTTTTACCATGACTGCTCCATGCATTTTGACTAATTTTACCATGACAAAATTGTATCCATAGTATGGATTTACCAATAGAGCTGTCCTGATTAACTCCGTACTGGAGAGACAACTCTACTGGTGTAAACCAATTCCTCAAGTGGCATAAAATAAGCTATAGTGGCAAAAGGACATTTTTGCTGGTACAACTGTGCCTACACTAGGGCTTTTGCTGCAGAGCTTTGCTGGTTTGGAGTGGGGGAGGGAAATCATCCTGACAGACATGGCCATGTACGTAAAACTTACTTGTGTAGACCAGGCCTTAGTATCCACTTGTGTATTCGAGACATACAGAAATTAAACCGAGACATAAAGGTTCCCAACATAGGTACAAACTGCTAAATCACTTTTGGCCCTCTCTTTCCACTTGGTGTTTTAGTTCAGTGTTCACCATGGTTGCACAGGCTAAGTACATCAGTAATTGCACTTATCAGTTCCTAGCTATTTTACTACTCTTAAAATGAAGACTGTGCATACTATGTCCAGATCTCTTGGGCCAAAAAAAATTGCCTTGGTCTTTATAGGTGTATCAGACGAGGGTAGAATTTGTATTTAGATCAAGTTTCTCTTATTTATTTTAGATATCTGTGAGAACGAGATTAAAACATATAACAGCAAAGCTAGTAAACATATAAAGGTTTCAAAGAAAAATTGCACAGTATAAGACTGTTTTGTAACATATACTTATTCTTTAATTAGAAACTACAGAAAGGAAATGTCTGCTCTTATCTCTGCCTTATCTAATCTGATTGGCACAACTAAACAGAACAGTGATAGTCTATTATGTTATTTGTAGAACCCCATTGATTCACTTCCTTATGACTCTCTTTCTGGGGTTCCAAATGTTAAGTTGCGCCTCAGCCACATTGCTGGAATAACTTAGTAAACACTTATTAAAAATATTGATTTAACAGGGCAGAAAATAAGTGTAGTCAGTGAGTGAAGAAAAAGGATAAAAAGGCAGTTCCTAGAACCGTGAATTCTTAGCCTATAATATCAATACCAGGTATATTTAATTAGAAAAAATACCAGTAACACTGCACTTATACACACCCATACTCCGTACCCTACCGGAAATACATTTTACCAGTGGAGTGTTTTAATAATCACTTAGTCCTAAGTGTAAATCAGCTTTTCATTAGCAAGCTGCTCAGAAAGGATTTTTCTTTTCTCCCTTTCTTGCCTGTTTTCTTGCAATATTTTTCTTAATAAAAAAAAAAGCATTCTCTTTTGGCTGAATGATGCAAGGTTTTGTACTCAATCCGCATTTATCAATAGCCATTTTTACAGGGTTTTCCTCACCTATTTGCCCAAACAACTTTATTTTGTGTGTGTGTTAGGGGCAAATCATGCTCTTAATGCCCTACATGCCTGCAGATGAGGTGAGTGCGGTGGAATAAGTGTTTGTGTGTGTAGGGGTGGGTGGGATAGGAGGAGAATGTATGCCTGGAATGGATTTTGGAACACCGTACCTATATAGTATGAGGCTATAGTAGCTTTGTGTGTACAGTAGCTATTAATGGGACCCCCGTCCTGATCAGAAGCCTCCGGGTGATGCCATAATACACAAGATAAAATAACTGTAGGATAATGTATGCATGCAGGGTGGTGCCAGGAATTATTACTTAGACTGTAAACACCTTGGGGCAGGCACGATCTTTTTGGTCTATTTGTATGGTCCCTAGTAGAATGTGGTCTTCCTGGCCCATGAATAGGGATCTTAGGTGCTATGGTAATACAAATAATAATTGCATTAAGGTTGGGATTTTAAAAGGACTTAATAAAAGCCAATAGGAGTTTGGTGCCTAAATCTATTAGGCTCCTCTGAAAATTCTAGTCTAAATATTCAACTCTAGAAGGTAAAGGTAACATGAAAATTATTTCACCTCACTTTAGCCAGCTTTCCAGTGGGATGTTATCCACTGAGGAAAATCTACCGCTTACCTGACTTTCCAAACACCATTTTCACTATGCTATTAAACACAAACTTTAAAATTATGGAGTGGTCAGCTGTTGAATATTTATGCAGTACAAAACCAATATTTCAATAAAACTCCACAAACCTTACTAAAAATCTAATTTAACCAAAAACAAAACTTGCCATTCACTTGTATTTCACCTCCTCATACCTGCATATTACAGGAGTTTCACATTGTAATTCTTACTCCTGAGGGAATTCTGCACCAACAAATTAAAAATTCTGTGCACAATATTTCAAAATACTGCATATTTTATTTGTCAAAATAACACTATATAAGCATGCCAGTTTCAATTATTTTGGTAATTTATTTCAAAATACCTGTCAGCAGACAACAACAAAAAAGATTCCCCCAGAAGTAGAGTTGAAGAAACCCTTAGTGCAACCCAGTTCCAGTTTCTCTGCCCCCTCCCGGCCCTGCACCCTCCCCTTCCAAAGCCCAGCTGCGTCCCCCCCCCAGCCTAGATACCCCCACCCCTGAGCCCAGCTGGTCCCCTCCCTGCCCCAGACACCTGCACCCCACCTCCCAGAGCCCAGCCATGGGGTGCACCCCCAGCTCAGACAGTCGCAACTACCCTAGTGGCGGCCAGTAGCTCTGCAGCACCAATTCTGCAGGGGAAAAAGGAAATTATGCACAGAGCATTAATTCTGCACAAATTTTGCATTATGTAGTGGTGCAGAATTCCCCCAGGAGTAAATAATTGTATCTGCTGTAGTATCTAAGAATACAGTGAGTCAGGAGCAGAGTGGCCCATCGCTAGAATAGTTGGTGTGTGTTGGGTCAGGGCCACAGGGGTGGGTGGGTGTGTGTGTGTGTTTGTTTCAACAGTGTGGGTCCTTCTCACATAATGTCAGCCCGGAGTCTTTTTCCTAGGGTAGCTTGAAGCTTGGAACATTGCCTTTCTAAAAGTTCAGACAGCATTAGGTGCTACTGGAGGTTGAGTACAGTGTTTTTCTTTGGGTTCCTGTCCACATATATCAGTATATCTTAGGCTGAGTACCTTGAGAAGTCTCCAATGAATGGTTGAGTGCTGCCCCCATTTTGCTTATTGCAGTATTCCAAAATTTCACAGGATGAGAAGCATTTCTTGTCATATATTTTCTATAATATTTTAAAGCAGTTTTAATTAAAATCTTATTTTTGAAGCTTTGGCAGGTTCTGTCTTACAGTAAACTGATAATTGGTGAATCTTTATGTGAGTGCAATCTGGTATATTTACCCAGTCTCAATGTTACTTTAAATACTTCAACTGAACTTTGCTCAGATGTCAACTTCAGGTTTAGCTTGTGTTTTTTAACTTGATTGATTCCAGAAAAAGTTCTTCTTGTCTTTGTTTTTAGTGTTTTTGTTTTCTGTAGGACACATTAAAAAGTCATTTAAGATGAACAGAATTTAATAAAACAAGCATTCCACAACTCTACCCTATTAATAAATTAATAGATAACAAATTGAGTATTTCAAGATGGGTTACGTTTGTGTTCTTGTGAGTGTATAGGTCCTGAAGATCTTAAAACTGTCAAGTTTATTTTGCCAGAGCTAAAACAAGTCAAGAGCAAATAGTCAAAAGCAGCTGTGTTCAGTAGCTTCAGTAGTTTGTCAAATGTAACTTCCACTTTCAGCAAGGCTTTAGTGGAAATTATATGATGACTTCTATGAAGATCTTTGCAAAATACTATAACACAAGATCTCTGTCCACAAAAATGTCAGGCAAACTTTAGATTATATTGTTTGGTAAAAATTCACAAGACCATTAAAGGTAAAATTTGAGTGCTATATAACGGGTAATCAGACATTTTAAAATCAGCTGTTTAATGAGGAGCCAGTATAATCTCTAAATTATTACAATATGCTATTGTGATAGAATGTCCAAGGACAACAGTTTCTAATTATGACACAAACCGATTGGAGTCAATAGCAGACTGCAGTATGGGGCATCTTTTGGGCAAAAGTCAGGGAAGGAAAATGTACATATCCGGGTAGTTGGTTGTGCTCAACGAAAAAGAGTTAGGGTGGGATACAGTTGATGTAGAGTTTTTGCTTTAAGTTAGTAGACTACTGACTGAGAAGTTGGAAGCCGGAGAATGGGTTGCTGATCTTCATAGCTGAATCCTATTACTGTTCTGGAGAGATGATTGATATACATTGCAAAAGCTGTATATTTTATGGAGAGTTCCTTTGCTATTCTAGATGGGAAGATAGAATGCTCAGAAGTAAGGAATATGTAATAGCTTTTAGAGCAGCATGAGATACATCCTCCATGTTTAATGCTGCTTAGACATAATGATTGAATTACGAAGAATATGGTTTTTGTTTGACAGCCTGATCCAGGAGGTTTGTGTAAAAGATCACTATGTTAACAGCTTACACTAAGAGAGAGCTCAGATTGTTGAGTATGATCCATCAGCATTGGATTGTAAATGGTGAGGGAAGATATAACATGAGAAGGGATAAATTAGAATTCAGTCTTTTTTTTTTTTTTAAATAAAGGCTTGGATGAGGGAGTGTGTGGGAGATAAGGGAATATCTGACCTCTCAAATGGAGGTAAAAGGACAGGAAACCAAGAGGGGTGGGGTGGGGAGGAATGCTGGCTAATGCAGCACAAGTTCTCTATCTGTTATGGAACCTGTCACACCTGCTTACTGAAAAGGATTTATATAGCTAAATGAATATTTACTAACATTTCTAACATGTTTTGAGGTAAGTACCTGTCATTGTTCTAAATATTTGATCTTGAATGGTGTTCGTGTCTCTCTCGCTGCTGCAGTTCTATTGCTGTTTCCTAGCAATCTGCTGACAAAACTTGTGACCAAGTGATGTTTAGCATTAATGATTATGCTAGAAAGTTTTAACCTTTAATCCTTTTTAATGGCATGTTGGGAACGCCTTCATGTATGAGGACTGCAGCTCTCCTGTCATGCTACAGCATGCTCTGCAGCCTCATCCTCCCGCTCCCAGCTGACAGGGAGCTGCAGCTCCTGTTGCTTGTTCAGCTATATGCATCCAGTGTGTAGCCTACTGGCTGGCTTGCAGGCACTCATGGTCCTTCCATCTACCAGATCCTCTCTGCTTCTACTTCTGCGTCCCCCCACCTACTAGCCTAGCTACATCTCCTGCTTCAACAATTCTCTTTCTTACCCATTTCAACCTAGAATTTCCCAAGGTACCATTCTCCTCCTTACCAGGCCTTTCCCAGCTGCCACTAATTTCTCCTCCCTCCCCTCCCAGCATTCTTAAATTTGAAAGGGAAAGTTTGGGTAACTGACTTTGACTTCATTTATCCAAAAAACTCAAGTCTCCAGCCTTTCTCATAAAACTGACAACAAATAACAAGGTTGAGACTTTCTGTTGAATTTTGTTTTGGTTAGTGGTTAGAGCAAGGGGTACTAGGAATCAGAACCCAAAAATCATATTGTCTGTCCTTCCACTAAGTAAGTCACTTCACTTCTTAGTGTTCCTGTAAAACTACTGCTGTACTTTAATATAGAAAAGTATAACCTGGCAGGCAAATTCTAGACGTAAAAAGGGTACTTAACCCCAGTCAAGTCTCAAACATTAAAATAAATTCAGCTTATTGGAAATAGCATAATTTATTAGATTTATTGGCTCTGCTGTGTGAAGAGCCCAAGGAGAACTTGTGCAGTTGTTCTCTGAATGATATTTAAACTCTGTTCTGCATGAGCACTGTTACAGGTTTTGTGATGTTATACATTTTATGCATTTAACAAGACGTTGTCTGCACTAAGAATGTTAGGAGATGTAATTCACTATACTTTGCAACTCAGTTTTCAGGAACAGTGGAAGAAATTGGGCATTTTTATCACCATAATCTAATCAGTTATGAATACGGTTAAATCATAGTGGTAAAAATGCTCAAATTCTTTATATGATACTGTCATTGCTCATACCATTCCATTCACAGTCCTACTGTGCAGCACTACTCTGTTTTTGCAGAAGGCACGCTGACTTGTCAACCAGAAGGAAGCCTGGGTGTTAGAGGATGGCAAAAAAATATTTGGAAGGGATGGTGTCTATTCAGCTCCCTTTTCTTGGCATGTGGGAGATCAGGGAAAGGAGTTAGACCTGCTGTTCTGAGAGTGAAACTAGAAAGGGGTAGGAGCCCTAGGCCTCTCCAGTCCAAGGAGTTCCGGGGTGGGCTTTGGAAAAAGCCCCTCAAAGAGCCTGGAAAGTGGCCTAAGTAGACAACTGAGTAAAGTACCCTGAGGAGAGGATGTCATTTGGCAAGACAGCCAGACATAGCCAAGTCCCTGAGGTGGAAACTAAAGGCAGGTCTTCGCTACCCGCCGGATTGGCGGGTAGTGATCGATCTATTGGGGGTCGATTTATCGCATCTAGCATAGACGCGATCAAATCGATCCCCAATCGTGCTCCCCGTCGACTCCGGGACTCCAGCTCGCGAGAGGCGGAAGCGGAGTCGATGGGGGAGCGGCAGCGGTCGACTCGCTGCCGTCCTCGCGGCCAGGTAAGTCGACCTAAGATACGCCGACTTCAGCTACGCTATTCGCTTAGCTGAAATTGTGTATCTTAGGTTGACCCCACCCCCACCCACCTAATGTAGACCTGGGCTTAGAGACTGGTAAAGCAAAGGGAGTGGACTTGCAGAAAGAGAAGCAGTGAGAGTTTAAAGTTGGACCTGACACCTGCTTTGTTGTCTGGGGTTGAAGGCCTTCAAAAAGGGAGAGCAGTATTGCTTAGGGGCCCTACCACAGAGAAGAGAGGAAAAGAACTAGAGGATATTCTTTTGTCTAGACTGTATACTTGGCCTTTATTACTTGGGAAGGGATTGAGTTTTGTAATTTAGCTAGACAGGAAAACCAATTTGCCAGTGAGGGAAACAGAAGCAATGGCTTCATTCTCACTGTGGAAAGGTAAGGCCACAGCTACATAGCACAAGAGTCAAAGTCAAAGTTCACCCGAGCCAATGGCTCATCGTATTGATACGATTAAGGCATGTCAGTTTCGTAGCCAACAGTACCCATTGGAATGACATGGCCAGCATAACATCCAGCTGTCTTTGACAACCCTAATCTGATGAATCAAGGCTACATCCTTATACGAGTCCCCCACTGTAATCCATAATAAACAACGCTGGAGAATGATGCTAATAGCTGTGGCAATTATGAGTCACCCACTCCAAAAGTTCTGGCACCTCTAAGAGGCAGCAATATTCTTCTCTCCTGAATTGCTACTGCTGTTTTGTCCAGGTGATGCCTGTGAAATGAGCTGAGCAAATTGTGCAAATTGAGATCTTTGCATACCACTTGGCTGCTGGGGTGACCAGGAAGGAGCTTTTTGACCAAACAACAATTTTGCAGTTGAAGACCAAACAGGTTTGGTTTGACTACTGCAATAGGCACAGTCACTTGTAACATTCCAAAGTTTGGCAAAAGGAGGCTGGGCAAATGGCCGAGAGAGAAACCTAGATGTAAATTGTTAATGCTTTGTCAGTTTGTTTTCCCATGCATAAAGAGGAGCAATTAGAGCCTGCTGACTGTCAATTCTGCATGTAAAACCTAAAAAATAAAATAAAAGCCAGTCCAAATAACAGTTGTAGAACCAGTTTTCAAGTTTTCTCCTAACTTTTTATTACTGAAAACAGCCTTAAAAATATTTGTTAGCATTTCAGTTTTTAAATTTTAAATTAAGTGAACACATCAGCATTATAGTTAGCCTAAGCATTGAGCTGAAGATTGCACTTGCATAGGGGAGGGGGAAATCTTCATGTAATTGGCCCTACCTCGCTCACTTCACTGGTCTCAGTATAGAGGGTATATCAGGAAGGAGGAATGGCTGGCGTGCTGGTGTACTTTGGCAACCCTAGCTAAAGGAACAGACTCTTGAGTATTTTTTACAGCAAGGTGTAGGTTAGAGCAGCTGTGAGGCTGTTCCCCAATTCCTGCATCTGGTTCAGCTCCCAGTGTAAATTGGGAGTGTAATGGCAACTGTGGCATACAGCCACCTTTGTGTTCTCATCCAGCTCCTCTAGGCATGTTTTGTGGTAAGCACCATTTTGGCTAGATCAAAGGATTGACTGGTATCTCCATAAGAGTGTGTAAATTTGAGTGTCTTCTCACAACAGACTGTAAAGAATTATCCTCTGGATCGTTTCAGGGTGGGAAGAAATACTTTTTTATATGGCTGGCTCTGGGAAAATAGAAATTCTAGTTTAGTCTGGAACTCAGCACAATGAGAACCCCCAGACATGTATCAGTCAGGGACTGAGCATTCTCAACTCCACTATTGAGGGTGTGAAGAAATTAAGATAATTTGGTGATGAGCACTGTTATAGAACTCTGGGTAGAGAATGAGTGTATCATTATAGTTGAGAACCTTTTCCAGTAAATGGCAATATAACTTTTTTTAAACTGGGTTGATTGAGTCTGCCAATAGACCTAATTTCCTTCTCCTTGTTTACAGTGGAGAGCCCCTTATGTCATTCTGACTATATTAATTTAGCATGGAAGTTCAAATAATGCCTCATGCTGACCTACATAAGACACTAGAGACTAGACTATATTTATGGTATTTCAGTGGATTGCTATTTATAGGTTAAGCAAGGGATTGCTTGTGAAGCATCAAAAAAAAGTTACCGCTTGATATAAAGTTATATATGTGGGCTGGTCAAATATTCTGACATTAACTTGGCCATTGTTATGCAGATTACACTGGACAGATTATTTCTTTGAGACTTCACTTCATCATCCTAGATGAGTGAATTGCATTTAGTTTGTCTTTATTTAAAGGTTGCTAGTAATGGAATTTCTTTTTTGCTGCAGGCATCTTCTGCTTCCTTTGCTGATCTGTGAAAATCTTTTCTTCCTTTGCGTGTGATGGTCTTTAATACCACTTCTTAAACAAGATAACTATGTACTTTGGCAGTCATTTAGACAGCATTTACTGTTTAAAGGAGCATTGTTTATACAGCTGACATCCAGGAAAGAAACTTGTTTGTCATTCAGTAGTTTATTTTGCAAATATTTGGTTTACCCATTTTTTGGGCTTAAAACTTGAGAACATGAGGACCTTATGGTAAGTCTGGTAAATTGTTTAAATGATGGATCTCCTGGGGTGGAGGGAAAAAGTGAAACTAAAAGGCCAGTAGTGTGTAGGCATGTTGTGGTGTAATGTATTGTAACAACTCTCAAGTATCTTGCTGAGCATATAGAAATAAAATATTTCTGTAGAAGCAGTTAACTTGTGTGAAAGCAGAGGTGATTGACGGGGGCAGAGGGGAGGTAGGTATAGGAAATGGAGTGCCTTGAGAAATATTGCAAATGCTTAAAATTGAATTTTGTACTCAGAAAAGCTTTATAGTGAAGTTTACTTCACATTTTTATTACAAAGTTGATAAAAAATATTCTGTTTAGTATAAAATGACTATGTGCAGCTGTTCATCCTTTAAAGCATATTATTTATTCCATTTTTGTAGCATGCATCTCCTTAATCGATTAAACACTTAGTTTCTAATAGCTTTATAAAAGATGAGCAACAGGATATCCTAAATAACTTGATTGCTTTTTCCTGACTTTCAGATTGCTTTCCTCTCCAGAATGAGAGGAATGAGTGCACTTTGTAGGATCCACTCTGTGATTGCACTTGCTCCTACACACTAATCTTGTGCTGGAAACAGCAACTTGAAACTGACTAGGTAGCATGAATAGTCAATTTCATATGTAAGCTGTGTCTGAACTAGAAATGGAGCTATTTTTGAAATAGCCAGCATCATTTTTGACACACTGTCAAATATTGCCCCTCATCAATCCTAATTAAATGCAGTTTGTCAGTTGATGTACACAGAGGCAGCCAAGGCCTGTGAAACATCAGTGCAGAAAGCATATCATGCCAGAGGGACATTCATTCTGTTTCAGGTCCTGAACATATTTTGGCCCTGGCAGTATTAGTGGATAAACAATATTGAAGCAAATTGAGGGTGTGTCCTCAGGGTGCTGTATCTGCTTTTGGGTGCCACATGACTCATTTCCTCCTGCAGAGGAACACAGGTTTGAATGAGACCATATCTCTTGGGAGAAGAGTGAGTTGTTCACTAACTATCCTTACAGCTTCACCACCTTTAAGAAAACTTGAGACAATGAATGTTGTGAAGAGCTGAGTGAGCTACATAGTGTTCAGTTCACATTTATCAAAACTGAACATATTTTTTTTAGCACAGTATCCAATAGGATGCTTGACAGTGAAATACAAATTGAAATTCAAGATAGACACATAATGGAATGTCTCATGAGAAATTGTGAGGAGAGGCAGTATCTCCATAATCCGAGGGAAGTGGAAGCTAAATCCAGATGTTTGACAGACTTGCTCTGTTCTGGGATTTGCTATTTTGTGTTTACTGTTTAATGTAGCACTGTCCTTGTAAGTAAGGTCCAGAGAACTGGTGAGAGTGGAGGAGAGAAGGGTGCACCAGTTGTCTGAAATAAACCTTGTTTTTTCCTTTACATCTCACCTGAAAGAATATGGGGCTATATTCCTGCAAATGATTTGACTAGACTCAAAGCTGATGTATACTGTTTCAGGTCTTGTGTTTCAAAAATATAAGACGGTTCAAAAGTCAAAACAGCTTACTGCGGAATTTATGAAAAGTCAACTCCTTTCCTAACCCCAGTGCCACAGGATTCATAGCAGTAAGTGTGATGCTTTCAACTGAAGTTATATAGTGTAAAGCAGTCAAAGCCATATTAGTCATATTAATGATTGGTGCATAAACAAGCTTCACATAATTAAACTTAAATGTTGTCTTGGCTCCAGCATTTGAAGCAAAAGTTAAGGACATGTATGAACAGGATTATGGAGACTTAATACTGCTTGACATAAACAGCAAAACTTTGTTGGGAGATCTTGTTATAACATGGCTTGATCTTGCCTCTGTGGACAGGATCTAACCACATCTAAGAATTTGACTTTAGAGTTTGTCTTCTCATTGTACTTAATTATAGCAACCACTAGTGACCTAGAATTGAAAAGATGTGGGGAATTTGATCCTTTGGTCATAAAAGCCAATTGGCTTTAGGTCTGATGAATTAAGATCCATGTAAAAAACTAAATCAGGTTGTTTCAAGTATCTGTTAACTCACAAAAATCTAATTAGAGTTAAGGCTTGTGCTTCACATTGGGATTTTTTTCTTCCCATATTCTTTTGGACTGTAGGACTTAGAACTCCAAACTCAATTGTTAGAGAACAAAGAAATGCCTAATTAAGGTTCCCCCACATATCCCTGAAAAGAATGTACTGTAGTCATGTTGCATAAGTCACAAATATGTAAAAACTAGGAAATATACAGTTAGTGTGTTGCTTCATTTGTCACACAACGTTAATTCTGCCCACTTTTTTCCATTTTGATCAGCAGCTAGTGCTGCCTGGATCAGTGGAACTACAAACAGCACATGAGGATCTATTGGACTTTATGAATAGGAGTCATGATCTGGAGCTGTAGTAGGCATAGAAAAAATGGCAGATTTAGTAAAGGATGTGAAGTACTGTGATGTTAATTTCTTTCTGGCATCCCCACAGGGGGAGAGTCAAGGTCATGTGGTTGTTCCTGAAAGCCATTCTTCTCCCTCTGTCCCCTCTCCTCCCCTGATGGTTTTATGTGGGTGACAGAGGGTGAGAGCTGATAGCTGAAAGGCTCAAAGGAACACAGCTTCCAAGTGCCTTCCTCATGCCAGCTGACTACCTGGAACAGCAGTCCAAAGAGAGGAACTAGTAGCTGTGCCCCTCAACTGTCAACTCTTTTCTCTTTCTTAGTTCCTTCATGGTATCTCTTAGGCGTGAGTGGACAAAGGGTAGAGGAGGAACTGTCAGTTGAGAGGCTGTGAATGTGTCTGCTGCTCCTCTTGCAGGAAGTGCAAAGCTAGGAACTCTACTCCTGGGAGCCCTGCAACTCCATTTTATTAAACATTTTTTATGTGTATTTTTGGATGAAGATTGAAAATTTGCCTTTAAACAGAAACCATGTTGCAACCTTAACTCTGGTGCTGTTAGAGCTGCCCCATAATTTGACTCTTTACAAAAAACAAACAAACACAGATTTTTAGTGTTTTTTAATTTCCTGCAGTTTGGTCAAAGTGTAATCCTTGCTTAGAATATCTCTAGTCATCAACATGTTAGAATATATACCCATTTCAAGTCTGAATTGCTGGCTTAATAAAAGTAGTCCGAGCTCTGGTCAAGTGTAGGTAGTCTCTTGGTCTATCCAAGGCCGTGATCAAGTGTCTTGATGTTTTTGGTCTTTTGGCCTCGAGATGAAAACCTTGCCTTTGTTTCTGGGACCTGGAAGTGAAAAAATTCTCTAAGTTATATTTATATGGCCTCCTTTTTTCTAAATAATCCAAGAACCCTTTACAAATGGGTTGTATGATGACAAATTATGTACAAAGATCACGTCATCCACCACTGAGATGCAGTGGTTTGTGGGGTAAAAATGGTAGCTGTTTAATAGTGCACAGTAATACTATATAATGGTTAAGGGAAGGAAGTGAAGAATACCACATCCAGTTGAAACTACAGAGCAGGATGTAATAACCCAAACTGTAATTTGGCTAGGGCACAAGAATGAATACCCTGCTCCTGCAAACTTTACTTGGCCAAAAGTGCTTAGGACCACTGTCTCATCTAGGATTGAGCATCTCCAGCATTACAGTATATCCTTTTACCATTCTGGAATATTGTTAACTTGGAGGTAAAAGCACCACACAGTGAATCACCACTTCTTTGTTCCTTGGAAGCTTCTCATTCAAATATTGACCAGACCTAACCCTACTTATCTTGAGTGCTGACAAGATCACAACATGTTGTAATTCTCAACATGTTGATCAATGTGTTTGCCTCCAACTCTTTATTTACTAGATGCCGATCTCACGGCAGAACGTACAGTTTTAGTTCCTTTCACATGAAGGATAATGTAGAACAAATATTAGATGCCTTTATATTCAGGGTTTTGCTGCTGAAGTAGCCTGTGTTTTGCTTCGCTAATATATTTTTCCCCAAAGATATTTATGGAAGGGGAGATCCCTCCTTGTTAGAGGTGGAGTTTAAGTAAAAAGAGGAGTGTTTCTTCTCCCTCATCAAAGTGAATTTATGGGCTCAGGTCCTCTTATGACCAAGTGTGAATATGATCTCTCTGCATGTGTGTAATCATGAATTTATTGCAATCCTTGAGTTATAACTTAAGAACTTATTTGGTATAGTAAATTCTTTCCTTGTAGAGCAAATAAATACCTCATAGTTGGAGGTATCCCAATCCAAATAAGATTTCCCTCCCTACATGGAATACAGCTTCTATATTTATCAGAGCCTAGAGAAAACTGCAGCCCTTTTGTTAAGAAATACGAGGGAAAGAAATGTGGAAATAAAATGGGGTATTTTGTTCTTTGCAAAGTTAGCAAGATTTACTTTTCCTGCGGCTTTAAGCATATGTAATAATATTTTCAGAGTTCTGTGTAATTTATCTCTGGCTCTTAGTTACTTGGTGTTGCTGCAATTTTAGTTACCAGTTTTAATAACCTTTTACTAATCTTATTTGTGAAGACCACAATACTTTTAACCAAGTGTAGGATCTTCATGTCTAGGATAACTTTTTGCCTACAAGTATTTGAATGGGTATTTAAAAAAACCCTCAACCTGTAAAAATGAGTGGGTTCAGACGATCCAAAATCTTCCTTTTCTGTCTCTGTGATTTCCTGTCAACACTTCTCTGTGTACTTTAGACAAAGTTTTCTATTTGTACACACTACATTGTGCAAAGCTGCTTTGTGTACAATAGACCTTCCCTTTCACAATGGAAGGAAGTGTTTTACTTACTGTTTTTTCCCTGGCCAAGAAAAAAGAAATAGCTTCAAACTAAATGTTAACTTTAATACCTATTTAATTGAATCCATCTTGCAGTAATTTGCCAAGGTTTTGGTTTACCTGTGCACACCTTGCATTTCCAGTGCAATGAATTCATGTGCAGTGATGTCACTTTAATCGCCTTTTAAAATCTTTTTTACTCACTCATGGAATCCATTATTGTAGTAAATAGGAGCCAAATACAAAAAACAGATTGCTTTAGACTGGTCTGTTAAACCATACTTTTCTTCTTTGCATCAGATAGTTATTTCTGTTTCGCTCTCCTGTGTCTGTGAAATAATGTTGGCTTGTTCCTCAGCATAATTATTGGGGAAAGGCTCTTGTGAAAAGCTGGTTTGCATCATTCTTTGAAAATGTCCAGGGTTGGGCTCAGTCTTTGATCTCTGAAGGAGATCTACAGTTGAGCACCATCCACTAGATGTGCTTCACCTAGGACACCATCACCTTTCCATCCAACACTGTTGTCTTAGTGGGTTGTGGCAGGAGAGGAGGTTTCATGGGGTATGTCTACACTGCAATTAAAAATCTGCGGATGACCCATGCCAGCTGACTCTGGCTAAGAGGGTATTTAATTGTGGTGTAGACTTGTAGGCCTGGGGTCTACGACCCTGCCCAAGCCTGAACGTCTAAATTGCAATTAAACAGCCCCATAGCCCAAGTCAGGTGGCATAGGCAAGCCATGGTTGTCTAATTGCAGTGTAGACATACCCTATGATAGCTCTTGGCTACAGTTTTCTGTAGCATTTGTAGTACTCTTTATCCTGACTACTCTAGAATATATCCTCTTTTATGGGTTTTGCAGATCTTTTGGGTTCTTCAGTGTGGGAGCAATTGTGTTGTAAGCTGATACATTGTAGCATTTTAGCCCGTGCAAAGAATTTGGTGGCAAGTTTTGTAGTAAGTTTCTACACTTCCAGTATTAAGCCGTGGGAGCACGTGTGATCATTAATCTGCTAGGCTGACAATGAAATACAAAAAGGGATTCCAGTTTTTTGTGGGTTCCCCCCCCCTGTGTCCGTGTAAATAATTTGTGAAAACAAAGTGGGCCTCTAAAGTGTAAACTACAGGATTCTGGGGTATCATTCTACATCTTGAGTATTGAGAAAGAGGACAGAATTTTCTACTTTTCTATTTGAAATATAGTGAAAAATGTCTAATATAGTTGATGAAACTGGGTGTGTCCAGCATGAAGAGCTAGATATGTGTATTCTCTCTGAAGACTGTTTATCGCTCATGGCTAAATGTTGTCAAACTGGACTTTGCTGTTTAATCACAGCCAATTAAGCAGCACTGAATAAATGAATGGCTATTACTTCATCTCTTGCTTTATGAAACCGGTTTTAGAAAAAGAAACCCTTGAGTGCAAATGAGTACTTTTGGAGGATACGAGGCAAAAGTGTTGTAGACATGCTTTAAAGACCCACTAATGCCTGGTTGGAAAGTTGGAGTTGGGAGTATTTTTCTGTATGGAATGCTGTGTGTGTGGGGGGGATTACTTGGGCACCCAGTTTTGGCAGCTGTCTGATTGCTGCTTTAATGGGTCTAAGAAAACTGAGCAATGCTGCTGTCAGTGAGGGAGCATGATGAACTTATGATGGGATGGATTCTGAATTAATGAACTCTTTGATTTCTGTGATTGTTGAGTAGGGGGAGACATGGTGAGAAGAAAGGATGTCAAGTCTATCCCTAGCCATACGCCTAAAAAGAGATTTATTTATCTTGATGTCTTTCATAAGAACAGCCATACTGGGTCAGACTAAAGGTCCATCTAACCCAGTATCCTGTCTTCCGACAGCGGCCAATGCCAGGTGCCCCAGAGGGAATGAAAAGAGCAGGTAATCATCAAGTGATCCATCGCCTTTCACCATGTTGCCAGTAATACTTGGGCAAAAAGGGTGCCTGCTTCCTTGTCTTTGCTTTATTCCTGTCAGATTTAAGATGTGTAGTTAATAAAAACAGCTATTCATGATTTAGTGAAAGATGAAAGCCTTGAAGACTTTGCACCACTTGAGACTCAGATGGGTTACTCTGACTTGGTTTGCATAGCTGTCTTTAGTTGGTGCACCATGAGTCAGTTGAAAGAATAAATGCCAAACCTTTTCAGAATAAGTGTGTACTCTGCTTCTTCACCATTGTCTCTAGTATAGTTTCTCATACAATACATTTCTTAAGTACTGATAAGAGGAAATGGTTCTCTTTAAAACATGGCAGCAGGGATTTAAGTAACCCTCACTTCACCATTCTCATGATGATTTTATAATTCTGTCCTTGTATTTTAAGTTGAATTTAGAGGAAAGTTTGAGCATACAGAGATCACAAATCTAGAAAGTCAACATTTTTCTTGTTGTGTCCAGAGTTGTTGTAGCTGTGTGGGTTGCAGGATACTAAAGAAACAAGGGGGTGAAGTAATATCTTTTATTGGACCAACTTCTGTTGGTGAGAGAGAAGCTTTCAAGCTACACAGAGCTCTTCCTCAAGTCTATAAAAGGTACTTAATTTCACAGCTAAGTACCAGGTCAAATAGATAATTTAGCATAAGTAGTTAGCACATATTCTATCTGTTTGACCTTGTATATAGCTGTGACACTGAGTATCTTTTATAGACCTGAGGAAGAGCTCTGTGTAGCTTGAAAGCTTCTCTCTATCACCAACAGAAGTTGGTCCAGTAAAAGATATTATCGTACCACCTTGTTCTACTGACAAGAGATATATATACTCAGTTATCACAGTTGTTTCTACTTTTAAGTAATAGTACAGGGGAAAACTCTGGAACCTCAGATACCACTGTGGTAACTTAATAATGATCACTGTAGCCATAGCTTTGTGAAATAAGTCCATCATCTTGTGACAGTTGCATTGCCTCAGTTGATTTGTCTTTTCTTAGGGTATGTCTTCACTACAGTGTTACTCTGAACTGTTTAACAGGTATTGCCCTAATTTCCCTTCCCATCCACACACTCCAACCTCTTACCCAGGGGTTCTCAAACTGGGGGCTCTGACCTCTCAGGGGGTCATGAGGTTATTACATGGGGGTTGCAAGCTGTCAGCCTCCACCCCAAACTCCACTTCACCGCCATCATTTATAATAGTGTTTAAATATAAAAAAATGTTTTTAATTTATGGGGGGGGGGGGTCACAATCAGAGGTTTGTTGTGTGAAAGGGGTCACCAGTACAAAAGTTTGAGAACCACTGCTCTTACTTGAGTGTAGTGATGCTTTCAACCCATGCTAGCTAGCTTATGAGGGGTTGTGGGTTAGAACCTGGGGGCTTTCACTTGGGCTGGTAACATGTTCACTGTTCAGTAAGGATGCAGGCTAAAGCACTTGCGTGGTGATAGTCCGGCAGTGACTGTCCACGGTTCCCCTTGTGTGCCCAGAAGGGACCACATTTTCCCACAATTCATTGGGCAGTTCAGCTTATTGCATTGCATTGCATTGCATTGCATAGAACCATGGGATATGCTCCCAGAAGTCCTAACAAGAGACACGGGGAATGCTGTACCAGTAAAAACATAATAACTTGGGTAGCGCTTTGCAGTATAACTGCTCGGACCCAGACTAGGCTAACCTGTGTGCTCACACCCTGGTTTACGATCACTTGGAGTAACTGCAATGAAGACATACCCATCTCACACTAGGGAGGACTGGGAAAATGAGAAATAAAATGTTCAGTGAGAGGGTGGGGTGAGGTGGCAATAAGGATATCTTTTAGATAAAGATCAGCTGGTAATAGGTTTCAGCTTAAAACAGTTTCTTTTTAACATAAAACCTAAACCCAACAACTGGACACAGCTGGATTCATTATTTAGTCAGTGTTTTGTTTGGGTTTCATGTGATGTCTGACTATTAATGTGCTTTGTTAGTGTGATTTCCTCCCCTCCTTCCCTCTGCCCCCCAGGTTTTCATGTGTGCTCCAGCTCTTGCATTTTGACATTGGAATTGGGGCAAGAGGCTCCGAGCATAGGAAAATCACTTTTGGTTGTTATAAACTTAATGAGCCAACTGTGTAGAATGTTTAATTTTGATAGGTATTCATAGGTTTTAACTGGTTTAAAAAAATAATTCACTGAGAATTATAATTTGGCTGTAAAAGCCTTAACCTAAAGGAGTTTGCAAAATCAGTTAATTAGTAGCAGTACTGATTTTAATAGACATACCGTTGTCATTTGCTTTTTAAAGTACCTTTGCTTCTTACTATTTTTGTTTGAGCATAGACCTGCATCTAGTTTCTCTCAGGTGACCATCTTATAGCTGTATAGTACCTGCCCATTGTTCAACCAGGGAGCTGTCTGAGATAACTTATATAGTTATGAAAATCCACCAAACCAACAGCCCATTAGTTTAATCTGTTAACATAATGCCAGTATGCAAACTTGTAATGATTTTAATGGCTGTTATTCACTGGAAGCACTGAAGATTTAATCTGATTTTTGAATCCCTTTTAAACTATTGGCTTCAGTGAAACAAATACAATCCAAATCCTCCACCTGTGAAGAAATTTTTCTTTTACTATAATGTTTAAGATGGGAGGTTAGTGGGAGGGAGAAATTCAGGTAGCTTGTGTAATATTTCTATTTACCTGTTCTCCATAGGTCTAGTAGTGTGAGCTGAGAGAGCCAGTTTAATTCCAGTGTTGCCCCTGACTGAACTCAGTTCCCAAACCAAGGTTTCCATCCTTACTGCCTTTTCACGTGAAGTTGTTGCACACATTGCAGTCCCTCAGTGCAGTAAGAAGACTATTTCCGTTACTTAGTTTGGATAGTCCTAATTATTAATGTAAGGTTGGAAGTTGCTCCAGGTCTTCATTTGTAAAAGTTATTGCTGATCAAAATTTGTTTCTCATTATTACATTACGAACTCTACACCATATTTTTTAATAGCTGCAAATGTTAAGTCTGCTTAAATGTTAATTAAACTTTATATGCTTCTAAACTGTAGTAATTGTATGTCTTCTAGGTGTGCCTAGATTACCCATATGGATTAAGTATACTAGGATGAGCAACAAAAAGTAAAGCTGAAAGGATTAATCAAAATTTTACATTTTATAGTCAACAGGCACAGAAGTTAAATGCAGCTGTTCTAGGTGGCTTTTAACTGAACAGTCTGTATAATTAAATTTGTGTTGTCTATAATGTCTTTTTGTTTCAATACTTTTTATAGGAAGACAGGATACTAGCCCAAAGAAGGATCTTATCTCTCAATTCTATATCCATGATCAAGTTGAAATGAATTTTCCAGGTTCCATGTATCATATGTGTATTGTGTTTTTTAAATTAAAGAATCCCTTATCTTTCCTTTATCACAAAAACCTTAAATTAGTAACCATTTTAAGAAAATTAGTTTATTTTTTGCTGTTCAGTCAGTTTGGACAATCAAAGTGAACTAGTCAGTTTCACTTTCCAGGTGCAAGTTTTTATAGGGCTCAGTCTTGAAGAACAGATAAGCTGAATGGCTTTCAATCATTTTATCAGGGCTTTTTGTTCATGTTAACATTCCTGAAGATGCAGAGTAATACATTCAGAGGTTTTCTAGCTGACAGTTTTGTAGCCTGGTGTTAAGCTAACACAATTAAGAAATATCGTTTTTGCCCATCAAGACATGGTCTGAACGGACACGCTCTCTTATTCTGTTTGCATTGTAGACACTGCTGGGAAATACTTAAGTACAACCAAAACCTGTCAATTTTCTTTTTAAATTGAATGTTTCCACTAATCAAGCTAAAACTATATTTTGGCCCTAATCTACTTTTCAGCATCTCTTAAAGTTCATTATACTAACTTAGAGTATGAGACAATCAGAATGAAGCTAAATACAGAGAGGAAAAATTACAGTGAAAGTAAGCTAAAGTAAATATTTAAAAGGCTGAGTAATAGAAATTGAAGATGACTACTCATTTATTTAGAATAGAGTAACTGTTTTATCATGTAGATTTCAAATAGAATACTTCAGCAAACATTTTGAAAATAATTGGGCAGTTGTCTAAACAGTCAAATAATGGTCTCTTGAATTAATGTAACCTTTTATTTTGTTTCATCTTATTTAGACTGTAGCATCTTTCAGAGACCACTAATTTCTTCTGTGTAAAACACCTTGCACATGTGGTGCTACATAAATAACTGAATGTTGATTTACACTTACGACTTTTGCAGAAGAATAGTACACACAAACACCATTACTAGTGCCATCTTATTCATAGTCTTGTTTCCCGAATTACTTTGTCTTGATGCTTTCTCAAGTTCAAAGAGACACTTTTTAGACATCCTTTTTTTTAATTTGGCCTTAGTGCTTATAATTAAAGCAGTGTGTCAGTTGAAGCAGACATCTCCTAAGTCAGATTTCAGTAAACTTTTCTTAAAAAAGAGAAATTTCCAGTTTCTTAACCCATACTGATCAGTAGTTACTGACTGTATGACAGGACAGTGGACGAGAGGCTGCAATATTGCTGTGACTGAGGTGTTTGCTGGAATATGTATTTAGAGCAGAAATGTCGTTTTTTAGGGAACCTAGAAACAAGAGCAAAGCTGAGGTCTAACTACGATAGAGGATGGACACCAAAGAAGCTGTGTTGGGGACAAAAACAAAGCAAAATAAGGTAGAGCAAAAGTAGAGGCCAAGCATTGGACATGGGAAGGGATGGAGTGTGGGTGGGGGTTGTATACTGAATGGGGGAACAGTCAGGGGATATTAAAAGGAAAAAGTGGTGGAAGCTTTTAACAGTGAATGGCAAATGGATACTATTTTTTTTAAACCAGCCTATTCTAACTTAAATTAATTATGCAGGTGAAATGGTTTGGAGGAGTAGGGGTTCGTTCACCTATGGATTCTGTGTGAATTTTTCTATTTTTGATCATTGCCTAAGCTCTACCAGTTTTACAGATCTAAGCTAGTTGCTGACTGCAGGTTATAGCAAATACAGATGCCAGCTGTTTAATTAAAAACTTCTTTTCAATTTTGGATATCTCCTGCTGTCATAAGGGGATTCTTCAATTGAACCATTCTGTTGGCAAACTGCATACAATGGAACTAGCTTTGTTCACTTTCATCCCTCACTTCCTTTCTGTGATCAGAAATTATGTTTTTGTTCATAGCAACATGAACCGTGAAGACCGGAATGTGCTGCGTATGAAAGAAAGGGAAAGGCGAAATCAAGAAATTCAACAGGGCGAAGAAGTCTTTCCACCTAACTCTCCTCTCTTTGCTGAACCATATAAAGTTGTGAGTTTATGCTATTATTAAAAATGCAGTTCCTTGTAGCAAAAGCCATATTTCTAATTATTTGGTTTCTAGGCTTTTTTACGTGATTTTTTTCTAGTGCACAGTTCTTGTGACCGTGATAAGAAGCAGGGCTTGAAAGTGAGGATGGATGGCTACTAGGTAGCAGGACTAATAGATGCTCAAAATATCACTCAAGAATAAAGACACTGCTTTATTTGAAAGGATGTGCTGAAAAGGATAATGAAACTTCAGCTAACTTTTCAGTTTCCTTCTGAAATTGTTCCAGCCACCCAAAACATTTCAAGTGTTGGTCAAGTCTGTTATGGTGGCTAGCTTTTTTTTTTTTTTTAAAATGCTTTTTTAGCTTACTGTTTAGCATACTAACCTTCATCCACAGTACTCTAGCTAAAGGTAAACCCAGGAATAGGAAGTTTGACTAGCAGGTTGATTTTAAATACAAAACTGCTTCATAGCCTGGGGTTCTTACCATTTAATATAGCCAGGTTCCTTAAAATTCGTTTACTATTGTGAGCCTAATTCAGGGTTTGGTGTAACTTTTTTTTCTTTTCTTTACAAACTATTTAAAGTCTCTACCCATGACTTTAAACCCACACTAGATTCTCTCCCAAGGATCTATTTAGGCCACACTCAACACCTATAGACGAACAATATATATGTGCCTGAGGCAGAAACTAATTTTCGAAGGGTAAGATAATGACCTCCATGATTTTAATTCTTTATTATTCAAGAACCCTTAAAAAAAAAAAAATTCTTTCAATGTAGCCGCCTCCTGGTAAGTGAGGAAATGAGACTTGGGTCTTTTGCTGCTTTAATGTTACTGTTATAGTTAAAGTGGTCTCCTAGTATGGACATAGTTATACTGGCAGAGAAGTGCTTATTCCAGTTTGGTAAACAGAATTGGTATAACTACACATGTTAGGGCTTGGACCAGTAGAACTGTATCAGTAAAAACAAAAATCACACCCTTAACCGACATAATTCTACCACTGTAACCTTTTTAGGGCAGACTGGCCTTAAAAATCATTTAAGGGTTATTAGAGAAATAGCCTCAGTCTGAAAGATTAGTTCGGGGATTGCTTTTTTTTTTTTTTTTTTAAAACCCTGCTATCTAGTCTACTGATAGTATTTGAGGTTCTTAATACCATACTCCTCCTGAGGGCATTCTGCGCCAAAAAATTAAAAATTTTGTGTACAATATTTTAAAATTCTGCAGGTTTTATTTGTCAATAAATAAATGCAGAGGCTCCAGCATGGCAGTGGGGAGCACAGGCCACTGGTTGCATAAAAGTGAGAGATCACCCTGCAGCCTCCCCACTCCTGGGACATGGACTAGGTGGTGAGGCTGCACCCGACCTTGACACAGCACAAGGCCTGGGCCTGCCCCAGAAACACCCTGGGGCCCTGCCCCTCTGCACAAGGAGCACCAGGTGTGGGGCAGGCAGGCTCAACCAGGCAGGATCCAAGTGTGGAGGGGCTCTGGGGGGGAGATCCAGGTGTGGGGTCAGAGGATTCTGTGCGGGATAATCTGGGTGGAGGCAACTCAGTGAAGGGCCTAGGTGTGGGGGGGATCTGAATGCATAGAGACTCGTTGGCGGGGTTCCAGGTGCAGGGGCAACGGGACTCTGCAGGGACTTCCAGGTGAAAGTGCTTGGAGCTCAGTGGAGGGATCTGGGTGTGGGGGGAGTGGCGCTTGGTGGGGAGGGGGTCTGGGTGCAGCTAATTGGGGGGCAGTGGCATGGGGATCTGGATGTGTGGGCTCAGGATGGTGGCAGGGGTTTAAGTGCAGGGAGCTCAGTGGGGGGTGGTCTAGGTGCAGGGGTAGGGGCCGGAGGCAGGGGGGTTGGGTGCAGGAGGCTCCAGATGCAGGGGTTGAGGTTCAATGTGGTGGGGTTTGGGTATGAAAGGATAGGGGGGTTCTGGGTGTATGGGGTGAGGCTTGGTGGGGGTGTCTGGGTATGGGAGGTCCGGATGCATGGGGCTTGGGCGGATGCGGGAGCAGCTCCCCATACAGTGACCTCTCCCCCTGCAGCTGAGCAGCGATGTGGGCAGGAAGCAGGGGAGTATGCTGAGCTTCCTGCAGCTGGGGTTGGGTCTAACACAGCCCCAGCCACTTCTTGCAGGGGAAGAGAAAGTCCCATCCTCTTCTGCTTCCAGCCCAGCTGAGACTATCAGCTGATCCCAGCTCAGTGTAGGAACCGCTGGCTGGGGTATCCCCAGCCCTGCGGTGATTTACCTCTCTGCTGCCAGCTCCGGTTGCCTGAAACAATGTATCTGTGCAGCTAGGAAGTGGTGCATGACTGCTCTTGCAGCTTCCCTGTCAGAGTCATTTTTCTGCAGGGAAGAAAAGAAATCTGCAGGGGACATGAATTCTGCACGCATGCAGTGATGCAGAATTCCCCCAGGAGTAATATCACTGGTACAATTGTTCATCGCCAACCTAAAGCTATACTGTATAGAACTCATGTCTTTGATAAACACAGCCCAACTCTGGCCCAGGTTCTAGAAAGAATTCTACTGGAAAGATACTTAAACAAAACGTCCACTGCTGTGTTCACAAATGAATACCGCAAAATTGTGCTAGAGCATGAATGGAGTTGACTAGAAACTGACTACAAACACTAGTTAAACAAGTGGTTCGTTTTCCTTCTCCAAATTGAGAAGTGCATAAGTAAGAACTGCATAAATAATAATTAGATTCTTTCCTTAAAAGTGCCAGTGCCATTTTTGTGTGGCCAGCAATACTTCCCCACAACTCTCTTCTATGAGAATTTTGTGATCATAGTTCAGGGCTTTGAACAAAACATTCTTCTGAACCACCTACCTAGTTCATATGGCTAAAGGAAAAAATAATTTTGTATTACCATAGAATTATAGCAGAATTTAAAAGGAACTGTGGCATTAAGGCTCTTTAAACCTTTCCATTACATTTTTCTTTCTAACTGTTGGCTTCTTATTTCCTTAAACTACACCTCTACCTCGATATAACGCTGTCCTCGGGAGCCAAAAAATCTTATCGTGTTATAGGTGAAACCGCGTTATATTGAACTTGCTTTGATCCACCGGAGTGTGCAGCCCTGCCCCCCCAGAGCACTGCTTTACCGCTTTATATCCGAATTCATGTTATATCGGGTAGTGTTATATCGAGGTAGCGGTGTACTTTGGACCATTTCCCCACAAGCTATCAAAATAAGTGTGCATGGACCTCTACAAGGTGGCCTAGTTGATACATATTTTTTTTTCTCTGTACCTGCTGTGCCAGTAAGGATGTCTGTCGTTAATGTCTAGAGGCAGGCAGCCATAGTCCATCCTCTTCTGAAAGAATGGTGGCTGCAATGTGAGATTTAAAGCCAGGAACTATATGGAAAGATCTTGGCTCAGTGAGGGATTTGGAGGACTGTGTGGAAGGGGACATTGAATATAGAAAATGCATATAATAGCCCATCTTATCTATCTGGCAGTTGAACAGTCGTTATTTAAAACAGCTGAACTGGCCTTGTATTAATAGATAAGATTGGTTTTGTTTGTGCCAACCTCTAATCGTTTCTAATGCATTAGGCAAAATTTTTTCCTTGACTCTCTGGCCAGTCAGTTGTCTTGTCTACTTTTGATAGATAGTTCTTGGTTTGTGTGGAAGATTCTGCCATTACAATATTTACATTTTTCCCCCTGCACTCAGTCTATGATATTTCATAAACTAATATCTGTAATCTAGCTACCATTTTTTGGTAATAGGAAGCTGCATTTAATGTTAAACTTGATCAAGCTTTATGGATATGCTATTAGTTATATTAGCCCACTGAAGGCTTCTTGTTAGTGGTGCACAGCCAAATGGTCTTTTACTATGTGGGATTTTCAGCCTTTAAGAATAAAATATGTATAGTTTGAAGACAGACGGGGGAGAGAGTAAAGATAAAATAATTTAAAAGGATGAGTGAAATGTTAAAAATAAGAGGACTAGCTTTAGAAATCAGAAGGGAATAATAACTACATAGTTCTTTGTGTATTAATTAGGAGAATAACTTAGTACTTCTCTAGAAATTTTCATTGGGATTCTCAGTCACCAATAGGAGCTGAGTGCCTAGCTCCGTTTGACAACACTGAAAAATCTCAGCCTCGTCCTGCTCTGAACTGGTATGCAGAGTCCATTTATTACTACATACGTATTAAACTTAATACATTATTTATTTAAATTTAAAGGGATTAAAATATTAAGAACAGGAGGCGAAACTGGGATGGCACACAAAATAGACTTGGATGCTAACTTAAGTTCTTAATTCTGAATTTTGGGTTTACTACTCTAGTTTTGTGTCAAGTCAACTTACCTAAGCCAAGATGTATATATCTTAGATTTAGGAATCTCATTTTAAAAATACTTCTTAAATGTATTTTTAATCTTATATTTCTGTTATACTTTGCACAGACCAGCAAAGAAGATCAACTGTCTAACCGTATTCAGAGCATGCTTGGAAATTATGATGAAATGAAGGATCTTATAGGAGACAGATCTCTACAAAAGCTTGTTGGTATTCCCAAACCAACAGTACCATCAACGCCAGATGAAAAATCAAACCAAAGTTTCTTTGGTGAACAGAGACACAGTACCAGCTCTCATCAGAGCAGCAAATGGACTCCTGTAGGACCAGCACCTAGCACTTCCTCCCAATCGCAGAAACGGTCCTCCGGTTTACAAACTGGACACAGTAGTCAGCGGAGCAGTGGCAATAACACTAGCAGCAGTGGCCAGAGGCATGACCGTGACTCATATGGTGGTAGTAGCAGCAGCCGCAAAAAAAGCCAGCACGGATCAGAACACTCCAAATCCCGTTCTTCCAGCCCTGGAAAACCACCTGCTGTTTCTTCATTGAGCTCCAGCCATTCCAGGTCTCATGGAAGTGATCATCATAGCAAGGAACATCAGCGCTCAAAATCTCCACGGGATCCTGATGCCAACTGGGACTCACCTTCCCGTGTACCTTCATTTTCAAGTGGACAGCACTCTAACCAGTCTTTTCCTCCTTCACTAATGTCCAAGTCCAGTTCAATGTTGCAGAAGCCCACTGCCTATGTAAGGCCCATGGATGGACAGGAGTCTATGGAACCAAAGTTGTCCTCTGAACACTACAGTAGTCAAACTCATAGCAACAGCATGAGTGAGCTGAAGCCTAGCAGCAAAGCACATCTAACCAAGCTTAAAATACCTTCTCAACCACTAGATGTAAGTTGGTACTAAGTTTTGGGGGGGTTATCTTTTTTCAGCATCAATGGCTGGGATTTTCAGAGGTGCTTAAGGGCGTTGGGTGCCTAACTTCTATAGGCTCCATTTAAAATTCCAGCCTATATGGCTACAGTTAACTTACTATAAAAATACAGGACTTCCCATTGGAAAGTGAAGCAACTTTGTAGTTTGTCAGTGGGAAGTCACACATTTTTCTTTTGTATTTTAAGGAGAATGTTGTTTATTTCCTTCTACATCCCCAATGTGCATGTCCTGGTTTTTACATAATTGCATACCATGTTGGAGCTTTTATGGTCTCTGGTTCTTTCTGATGAGTCATGTAATGGATTTTACTCTCGGTTATGTTCGATTGTGGCATAAACCAAATTCTCTTCTGAAGTGTAGTAATTGTGCATAATATAACTATAGTTTTCTAAAAACAATGTAATAGGTTTCAGAATATAAGCAATATTTTTTTCTCTGTATAGGGCATATTTAGCTTAAACATGTTTTAGTGGTTTAGCTACTCTTGGAGTGTTGAGAATAGGTTGCCTGCATCTGCACAGCCATGTTGAGGATCAGTGTAGTTTAAAATTATTTTAATAAGATGCTATTGCATCTACTCTTAGCCACTTGAATAGCAATAGCTGGGAGTCTTTTAGATATCGCAAATAAATGGCTAAATAAAATGTAGAAAAATTATGGCCATGGTTAAAAATCATGCATAAGGAAAGACATCTATGCCAAGTATTCACAAATGTATGCATAATTTATATTTTACACTAAGACAAACAGTATTGCAGCTCTTCTCCCTCCCCCCCCCCCCCCCCCCACACACACGTATTTGGACAGAGGTACAGGGAATTATTAAAGTACAAAACTGTAAGTAGCCCTTATGCTCTAATTAATAATGCAGTTCATGAGAGAGCAGATCTAAAGTCATGTTATGGGTTACCGTTATGCTTTTTCAATCACTTGAGTTCAGATAGTGGCCAGTGACTTGCCTCATGAACTTATAGTTTAAAAAATAAATCAAGCCAAACTTTCAGATGTTTGTAAGACACTGCCTTGTTAAAATCATGTTAACATTTAAGTGAGGAATACAGGTAATGGATTAGAATAACATGATTTTTAGTGTATTTCATTTCTGTGTGCCAGTGCTATACCAAATCTAGGATTTCTGCAGTTTGGGAGATATCCGATCGTAAAACTATTGCTGGTTCTTTAGTCTAGCAGTGCTACTTCTCTCACTGATTCTGGATGAATATCATCAGGACTTGGGCCAGAAACAAGTGTAACTTTAAATCCGGTGTGTTAAGGGGCGGGGGGGGAGAAGCCTTAAGAGGTATAAATATAATAGTTAATCCTGAACTTTGATTTATAGGCATCAGCATCTGGTGATGTGACCTGTGTGGATGAAATTCTAAAAGTAAGTTGCCTGTTCTTCTGGTTCTTGACTTTATTCATTTAAATAAACAAACACTGCTAAAGTGGGGAAATGGAGAACTTGCCCTGCCTGCACATGAGAGAAAATCAGCAGTGTCCCAAGAACTCCACTTACATTATCTGACTCCCTAAAAATCATCAATGTGCGAAGTACCTGGATTCCAGTTTCTGCTGCAACTGCTGTTAACCTTAAACCTGTTGTGCCCTTCAGTTTCCTAGTTCTTCTTACTAAGTATTAACACACATTGACATCCCTGTTTTAAACTTGCTGGTAGAAGTTTTGGAGGAACAGAAAGCAGCTTATCAGTTCTATGTGTTTTCTTTATTGAATGTATTTTAGTGTCCATTTTCATGGACAAACATTTTTTAAAGAATTTTCAGATTTCTCTGCAAAAGTTTGTTCATTATGTAGGCAGGGAATGGAACTGCATACTCAAAATGCTGTCAAATGGATATAGTAAACAGAAAAAAAACAAATTAGTCTATAATATTAAAGTAAATATTCTTAAGTTTTACATCTAATGATTATAGGTAAAAATATTTCACACAGAAGTGTGTATAGCTTTTTAAAGTTGACATTTTGATGTGTTTTAACCTTAACGTATAATGGCTTTTTGCTGTTTGGTTTGTTTACAGGAGATGACCCACTCTTGGCCTCCCCCTCTGACTGCTATTCATACACCATGCAAAACAGAGCCATCAAAATTTCCTTTTCCAACTAAGGTTAGAGACTGACAAACCTAACTTTATATTTGTTTAGTAGTTAAATATTGAGTGACATTAAAACTAGAGAAACTCCTTTTAAAGATCAAGAATTGCACTGCAGGGTTTTAAAGCTCTTGTTGTTAAATTCAACTGTGCATTGTCATTTGGGGTTTATTTGAATACATGGTAACCCTTTGTCTGAAAATCCATCCTGGCTTTACAGCAGTACCCATGATAGCCCTGTAAAGAGCACAATTATGTTCTTTCCCCATCTGCATTCACTCAACTGCTGTATCTTCCTGAAAGGAACAAAATTGGGAGACAGTATCTGGCTGCTGTGGCTTCAGTCCCATTGAGAACAATAGGAAATGACAGCCATTTAGAAAGAGCAGTTCTTCATTGATTTTTCTGTAAATAATGTTATTTTCCATCAGCAGGGGCTGAAGAAGAAACTTTGTTATGAAGAGCTTTGTTGTCATGACCATTAATCTTAAAAGGTTCTTTTCAAAAAGTACCCATTGCATCAGATCTGTTCAGTAGGAAAGGAAGGAAGGGAAAACTGGTGTGTGTGTGAATGCGCATGAGAATGTGGGTAGGATCAAGAGGGAGAAGGGAAACTGGACAGTACACTATGACTGCTTTGTGCTGGTCTGTAGTGGGGTATGCACTAGTAGATCTGGCCCTGAAAGTTTTAAAATAAAACTTATTTTTTTAAGTTGATAGTACATATCTTCAGATCATTGGAAATATCCCATAGTAACATTCTCTTTTAGTATTTATGTATAACATATTTAATTAAAAACAAAATAAAAGATAATTTCCAGATGAAAACTACATTAAATTGGCATTAAGGTTGAATACATGTCAGTAACTTAAAAGCATCTAGGGATCCTGTAATTATCCCCAAAGTCAAGCATCACAAATGCAGGGAATGCGAAGGTATGGTTAAGCTTATAAGAAATTCGGACATATAAAGTATGGAAATGCACAGTTACGCACTTAGAACAGAGGTGGGCAAACTACAGCCTGCAGGCCACATCCAGCCCACGGGACCTTCCTGCCAAGCCCCTCCCCTGCTGTTCCCCCTTCCCCGCAGCCTCAGCATGTCCCACCGCCGGCGCAATGGTCTGGGCGGCGGGGCTGCGAGCTCCTGGGGCAGCGCAGCTGCAGAGCCTGGCCTGACCCGGTCTCTGAGCTGCACAGCGTGGCTGTAGCGCCGCCGGTGCTCTGGGCAGCGTGGTAAGGGGGCAGGGAGTGGGGTGGGGGGGTTGGATAGAGGGCAGGGGAGTTTGGGGTGGTGGTCAGGGGGCGGGGGTGTGGATAGGGGTCAGGGCGGTCAGAGGGTGGGGAACAGGGGGGTTGCATGGGGGCAGAGGTCCCGGGGGGCCAGTCAGGAAGGAGGGAGGGGTTGGGTGGGGGGCAGTTGGGGCAGGGGTTCCAGGGGCGGTCAGGGAACAGGGTGAGTTGGATGGGACAGGAGTGGTGGGGGGTGGGGTCAGAGGGCGAGAAGCGGGGGGATGGGGGTCCTCCCCTAACTGGCCCTCCATACAATTTCCGAAACCCGATGTGGCCCTCAGGCCAAAAAGTTTGCCCGCCCCTGACTTAGAACAGTCTTAACTCTGCTCAGTTGGCTTTTTCGTCCCTTCACCCCATGGTATCATTAATGTAGAACTACAAATACTGATTTTTAAAGAGTCAATGAAATTGTCACGCACTAATAACAATTGTATGTTTGTTAGCACGGCATCACTAGAAGAAGACAGTGCAGCTCTTACATCCCTCTATCTTACATCTATCCCTCTTGTTTCTTGTGTGTGATCAACAGTGAAAGAACATTGCAATATCATTCTGCTCCAGAGTTAACACACCCTGAAAATGGATTGGGGCAGTCTGTTCCTCCCTTGCCACTGTTTCAGCATTTACAGGCTCAGCAAATGTTACTTCATAAATAACCTTTATAATGTTAACTGAATAATCTTCAAAGTCATAAGTGCTAGACTTATTTTTTGTAATGAAAGCTGAGATTTTGGAGCATTGTGGGCAGACTCCAGAGGAAAGTAAGAGCCCACTGAATGACCCATTTTGATCCCTGATAGAGAATAGTTGAGTTGTAAGCATATTTCACTTGAAGTTTATTTTTGTCAGTTGTTTTTCTATGTTCATCTATTTCATTCTTAACATCTTATATCGCTTGCTTTTTTCTGGGAGGAGTGGAGCACTGTCCTCTATGTAATCTCCAAGATTAATGTAGCTGCCTTGAGCTGTGGTGAAAATTACTAATACGGTTCTCTAAAATGCTCTGGCCAGGTCTCATGACACTCCACGCCTCTGCTGTCAATACATACCCACAAACAGAGACCCATCCTCCCTGAAGAGAGCAGAATGGGGGACCTGCACAGCCCTGTACCTGTCTTTCCCCTTTGAACTGTACGTTCTTGTTTGCTGCTGTCCTGTGAGCTGAGAATTTACAAAGTATTCTACAACAATTCCTAGATTTACTTCCTGAGGCAAATCCAGAAACGAGTCTCATTATTTCATTATCTATTCCCTTTTGGTACTTACTGATCTTATCAGTGTAATGATAGATCTAAAAATCTTGCACACACTAATTTCATCCAAGCTTAATTTGCTGAGTAATACAAAATTGGCAACCCAGCAGTAATACTTAAAATATTTTATTGTTAAGAGAACTAAGTTAAGTTTCATAATATTCAGAACTAGTATGTAATAATACCAACATACTTGAAGAAGAAATCTGTTTCTTTACAGAATGTTTTTTCTCTATCTTGCAAACATGTGCCTATTTGTTATTGTAGGGTTGTTTATGAATTGTTTGGCTTGTGGGCCTTTGACTTGACTTTCCTCCTAAGCATATATATTGAATCTTTTGTATGGGGTGGGGGAAAGAAGCTGTATTAGATTACTTGGTCTTGCTGACATACAAGAACAAAAAGATAGGTCATATTTTTGGACCTTTATCAACCTGGATTGTGTTTCTTAAACCAGCTTGCAAAAAATTCCATTTATGGCTTCTCCTTGTCTTCTGACTTCTAGCCAACTTTTTTATTCCATGACTATGCATCTTAGATGAGGAACTCTGTTAAATACGCTCTGCAGATCCAATGCCTATAATTTCCTCTGCCATGTTGTACCCCCTGTCATTCTTGGCAGGAATATTTTCCAAGAATTCCAGCAAGTTAGTGAGCCATGGGTTTGTTTAGCCTGAAACCATCATGGAATGTAGAAAACAAAACAGAACAGTGGTTTACTTTAATCAAGCTGTACTGTCCTAAGAGGACTTGATCTCTTCAGAAACTGTACTTTCTTCACACGTAATATGCTGCTAGGTTTCACAGCATTCTACTTGTGTGCTAACACTTGGTGTGTCTCGCATGCCATACTACAAACGTAGGCACTTTTCAGTGGTCTAATGTGTCAACTTAGATTGTTAGGGCAAGGACTGTCTGTTTGATGTGAATTGTGCCTAGCATGATGGTCCCAGATTCCTGATTGGGCCTATTGGTATTACCTTAACATATTTAATAATGGTAAAGCAGGTCCTAAGCAAGAACAAAGCTGCATGAAATTGGCTTCCTCACAGGATTAGCTTGTACATCTTTTGTTGTAAGAAATCTGAGTAAAATTTTTGATGGAGCTTAGGACCCTAAATGCTTAAGTCACTTTTGAAAATTGTATACTCTGTCATTTGGTTTGAGCCATGGTCTGAGGCTTGAGGTTACTGCTCCAGCCTCACGTAGATTTCCTGCAGATGACTGTCAGACTCCAAAGGCAGATTATTGGTCTTGTATATAAAATGTCTGTCTGTAAATGTGCACGTAGATCGACACATACCACCCAAACATCTTAAGAGCCAAGGGTTTTTTGTACAGGTGAAAGTTGCTCAGTTGAGTCTGAGACTGAAGTCTGCTCTCCACAAAGCAAATAGTACGGCAGCATTGTAAACTTCTGCCCTGGAGTACCTCAGCTGTGCCCTAGAGAAGGGATGGCTAAGGAAGGGAAGGGGAGTTTTGTTTCCAGGTTTATTCGGTCGTTGACCTCTCAGAGTATCATCAATGGCATCGATTAGGGTTGATTGTGCTGCTGTTAAGTTAGTAATATGGAAAGTGGAATTGAGACCACGGTCTCATTTCAAATAGAACCCAACAGCCATCAAATGGCAACCACTTTCAGTCACTGCTACCTGGACTAGAGCCAAGTTGGCAACCTACCTAAGTACTGCATTACCATTCTCCCCAATTATATCCAGTCTTCCCTCTCTCTGCCTTTTATGTCTAAGTGCAGTTTGCTTCCTGCTTAAATCTCTTCATTGCCTGTCCTGACCAGTCTGTCTGCTGTTACTCCCATTAGATTAATATGGTCTCCTTCCTCTCCATTGTTTCTCATTTGTCCTTTCCTAAGTAGTCCCCTGGGAGATGATACTGCTGGAAATAACTTTGTAGCTGTAAGCTTGTGCTTTTACTTGTCTGAGTTTCTTAAAGTGAAATGTGTTCAAAACCAAAATAGATTATTGGAAAATGGATTTAAAACAAAATATATCTTCATCAAAGCGCACCCTCAGGGAATGCTATGGTGTGACTTAAAAACATTTAAGTGACACCAATGGATAATTGCGCAGACATTGTTTTATTGCAGTCACAATGTGTACATAGGAAGAAACAGATGTAAATTGCTATTTGTATGCCCACCCCAGGACAGTAGCTGTCTACCAGTGCTATTGAAATTAGGCAGCACAATAATTTTCCCACTATCCTGTCTTCCATTTTGAATGATAGCCTACCGCATTTGGCCTGCTGACTACTTTTGGCCATGGAGGCAAAAAGAAACCAAATAGCAGATAATCATTCTGACATTCAGTATGTCTGTGAAATATAAAAACCCGGCATTGCTTAAACTTTGGAAACTTGCAAAAGGTTAATCTGGTAATTATCTATTGAAGCTGGGAAGATGTCACAAGGCTTCATTTTGAGTTAATTTAAATTTTTACTCTTTTTTTTCTTTGACTAAAGAAGCAATTTTTAAAATAAAACCTATAAAACAAGATATCTTTGGGAAGAGGGAAGTCTTTAGCAGAACACAGCGAGCTTTATACACTGCAGTGAAGAACTCCAAAGAAATAAAACCTCATGTAATACTGCTTCAACAACTTACCAATCTGCAGTAAAAGATTTTTAAGAACATCTAAACATGTTGTGTAAAGCCCTTGTTTGTTCAGAATGTTTACAGATACCATTATGTACATGCAGCACTTCAGTGAGCCACTTGCTATGGGAGATCAGTTTACAGGCTTATTATAGAAGCTACAACCCACTATTGGTAGATTACTTGATTCTTCTTGGCAAACTGGTGAAAGAGTATTTGAATGAAGTATACTAGATTCAATTTCCTAAGTAATGCATTTCAAATTGAGTCATGTATTTTCAGTTATTTCATATTTTTAGGGCCAAAGCTGGACTGCTTTAAAACAAGGTTATGGTCAGAAAAGGTGACTATATAAATATGACATTCTTATTCGGCAGTCTGCTCCCTGTACCTACTCAGTCAGATCTGTTTATTTAAGAACTATAAAACAAGCTTTTGGTTTTTTTAAATTACATTTAGCAGGATTGACTTTGCACTACTGCGTGGGGGAGAGCTGGATTTTCTGGAATTAATCAGCGTCTGGTGCCAGGGTCTCTACTGCTGATGTCAGAGCCAGAATGAACATGGCTTGATTTTCATGGCTAGATTTCCATATAATTTGGGTATATAATTTACATAAGTGAATGAGTCTAACTTGTGAGCACTGCTAAGATAATTGTACATGAATTAGGTGTCAAGTTGCATGGGTAACTGGAGGGACAGATGGGCTGGTGTAGGAGGGGAGTATGGGCAGGCCTACTGAAGTAAGTCCCTGTGCTAAGACCATGTGCTTGGGCTTGAAATGTCTTTTGGGATAGGTGCAGGGAATTTGAGCCCAGAGGAACAATCAAGTACCCTCATTCCTTGCTTTTGCTTCACTCTTCTACTTAAGTCCTAATGTACTGTAGTCATTTAAAAGAATAGGGGGCAATATGACTCAGCCTTTACTTTCATCATTAGTTAAAACTCCCTTTTGAAATAATCTTATGTAACTTTTTATTCCCTTAGGAGACTCAACAGTCCACTTTTGGCACTGGAGAGCAGAGTGAGTATTTAAAGTAGTTTCATATATTTTAAAAAATATTTATATAAAATGTTTTCATGATATGATTAACGTCCCAAATGCCTCTTGGGCTTCTTGGCTTTTTTTAAATCTACATCTTCCAGACAGGTCACACAGGTTAAAACCCCAAGTTAGCATTTCCATGTTTTCTTCAAGTCTTACTCTATAAAACAGATCATTTGTTTTCTTTTACAAGTCCTGTTATATGATCTGAAAGGTAATGATTAAACTGCATTGTGGTTGCTGGCTTCTAGAGGAAATACCTAGCTGTACCCAGTCATATTACTGTAATCCTCCGAAAGATGCTTTCTCTTTAGAGCTGATTGAAAATCATAGTGATAATTGTATGTGAAAACTCGAACCCCAGTTTCTAAAAGTCTGATGTCCAGCAGGCAAATTAATGTGTGTAGTAGAATAAAGCATAAGGTTTGTTTTATAGCTGGGGACAGTAGCCAATCCACACTGTAGCTTCCCCTTGCTGTGGCACTCCATGCTCACCTTATTGGGCATAATTCAAAATGGAGAATATGGTAATATCAGGCACTCCAGGGTATGATTATGCATATGCTCACTCTCAGCTGCTACCAGAGCTCTTTTCAGAATTTGAACAAAAGCAACAAAGCTCTTGTTGAAATGTCTTTCCTTTTCCACGAGAATTACTCAAATGGATTATTTACAGGTAGTGCATTTAGTGTGATTGAAACACAGCCCACACTTGTTCACTTCCATTCGGCTTTACCCTTCATACCCCAAATAATTAATCAGATTAAGTAGTAAAAGCAGAGAGAGGCTTATTCTTATATATTGACAAGCCACTTACTCTGAACACACAATAAAGAGAGGAATTGAGGAAATAAATTCAAACACTTAATTAGAAAACCCATTGCTATGGTATATGGGCCTATCTATAAATGCTTCATATAGAAATGCACTGTAAAATGGAGAGAAGCCAGCCTGATCGGAGGCTAGGAGTGATTCTCAACTCCTAAATATTTCATTGAAAACCAAATTATGACCACTTCAATTTTGACTTCTGTTGTGGTGCCCTGGACAGAAGTTAGGAATTTAAAGTGACCTACCTTGATTGGTCAAAATGGTGGGATCCTTACTCAGCTACTGCAGAGCTGAGTAGGGATGATGCTGAAGCTAATGTTAACATGACGCTACCGGCTGAGTAACTCCATGTCTCTGCATGCAGAAAGCAGTACAATTTTTCTAGAGCAGTGTTTTTAACAGAGAGAGAAGGAAAACAATTTGTTCTTTCACAGCATTCAAAATAAATGAAACTTACTGCTGTCTTAAAAAAAATAAATCACTTGAAATCTGGTCCAGTTTTGTATATTCAGGGTATGTGTACACAGCAAAGAAAAACCCATGTCTGGGCCGTGCCTGCTGACTTTGGCTTGTGGGGTTTGGGCTGCGGAGCTGTTTCATTGCTGTGTAGACTTCCAGGCTCAGGCTGAAGCCCAAGCTCTTGGACTCTGCAGGGTGGGAAACAGTGCTGCAGGCCCAAGTTGGTTGGAACGGGCCCGCTGCAGGTTTTTCTTTGTTGTGTAGACATACCCTCACTGTTCTTGTTGGTGCAGTTGCCTGCTGTGCTAGCCTTTCACCTCTGGATCTTCTAGTTCAAATCTAGGTAAGCTGATATTAGTGAAATAATTCTATTAGTCCCAGTCTAAATCATGTATAACTACACCAAGCAAATAGAACAATTCAGCATGATTGGCTCTGCTTAAGAGAACCATAAAGCAGGCATAGAAAGGGTGTATTGCATGTCAGGGTTGAGGTGCATTGATGGAACTGTGTGGGAAGTTTGCATAACACCTGCTTGCATCGTATCTGGCTTAAACCAGTTGTGTTAGTCCCTCCATTCCTCAAGTGCTAAATTCACTCAATCATTCTTGCCTCCAAATTCATCTAGGATTTTTATTTCTTGTAACTTTGAAGCGTGTTATTTTGCTGCTCATTTTTAAGGAGTGTTCTTTTTTCTTTTTTCCCCCAGAAAGATATAATCCCTCATCAAAAACGTCCAATGGCCATCAATCGAAATCGTAAGTTGCTCTTATGAAAAGATTAGAACATCCTCTCCAATATTTCCCAAACTACTATTTCTGAAGTGTTTTTGAAGGATTTTGGCCCATTAAGATGACTATAGCCATTTCTCCACACTTTAACGTGGATATAACAGTTCTTCTTCGAGTGCTTGCTCATGTCCATTCCCTATTAGGTGTGTGTGCTCGCCACGTGCACCGGTGCTGCAATTTTTCCCCTTAGTATTATCCGTAGGGGACTGGCTTTGGTGCCCTCTGGAGCGTCGCCCACATGGCGTGGTATAAGGGGCACTGCTGGCTCTCCCCACCCTCAGTTCCTCCTTGCTACCAGTGACAGTGCTGGAAAATCTGCTGCTTCGGCTAGCATTTTCGTTCTTTCTTGTGAACTTTGAAAACCTGTAAAATAGTTTTGTATATAGTTAGTAGTTTCTTAGTTAAACCCTTAATAGTTGTTTTCAACTCGTCGTTAGTCCCGAATGGGACTCAGCCAGGGGAATGGACATGCCCACGTCCCCAGGCTTTAAGCCCTGGGATCGCTGTAAACGGCCTATGCCCGTCAGCGATCTGCATACCAGCTGTCTAAGGTGCTTAGGCGAGGGGCACATAAGTGACAGGTGCCGTATCTGCAAGTCCTTTAAACCTAGGATGAAGAAGGAGCGCGAAACTCGTCTAAGGGCGCTCCTAATGGAGTCGGCACTCACTCCGGCACCGGAGCAGCAGTCCGACTCCGCACCAAGCACCATGGCCTCCATGCGCAGTGCTCCGTCGGCGCCGTCCACGGCTCCGGTCATGAAGTCGAAGAAGAATGTGAAGGGACGACCTCCTACAAAGAGAGGGCTGGAGCCGAGCCACGACCCATGCTGAGTAGCTCAACACCCCCTTCAGGAAGTCAGGCTCTGACTCAAGTCAAGCAGTGCAGCTCATCCCATACTTTGCCTGCGACTCCGGATAGCGGTGCAGGCCATGACCAGCTTCAGGTGCCATCGATGCCCAAAGCCCTTCAAGCAGCTCAGGAAATTCTGATGCTACTGGTGCCGCCCACTCCGGCTCCAGCAGTACCCCAGTCTCGGGGAAAACCTGCTTTAGGACCTATGCATGTGTCCCTGCCTCAGTAGCACTGTTCCCCATCGAAAGTGACGTCCCACCATCGCTCGCCCATGCGAAGCCGTCATGCCTCAGACTAGAGAGGCAGGCTCAGCAGATCCCCCCTCCCCCCCTTTGGTCCCCACACTGGGGGCACTGATTAAGGGATTCGAGGTGTTCCTTGCCGGTGGATTGGCGCAGACCCTCTGGGGCACATGCCACTCAACAAGATCTCTGGGACTGGCCCCGACCGTCTCCAAGGGCCTGGTACCGATCACTGGACCGATCGTGGAACAGAGACCGCCGATCACCTGGTCATCATCGCCCGTCTCCTAGGAGGAGATCGCCCTTCTCAGGAGGTTCCTCCTGACAGCCGGCCTATAGTGGCTCCCAGTCCCGTTCAACATCCTGGTACCGGTCGAGTAGCGAGGCGTGGATCACTGGGTGTCTGACGCAGATACGTCAAACACAGTCGGTCTCCAAAACCCTGACCGAGACACCCGACTCGCTCGGACAGGTCAGCTTCGGGTCCCAGCAACCGACACTGGTTCGGACAAGAGCCACCACTCTGCCCGTTCCTGGTCGCCCGGTACTGCCGCTCTGCTTACAGCTCCGGCACGGAGCGATGTTCCCTGACTGCGGGACAAACCCTGGTACCTGTGGTGATGCCAGCATCGACGGCACCAAAACCGGTTCCATGGCCCCGAGTGCAGTGCTGGCGCCATGGTACCCGTGGAACCCTGGGGAGTTCACCCAACCATCCCAGACAGCCCGATTGGTGTTGGGAGCCTCGGAGAGGCCAGGGCCTTGGTATCCCCTCCCCCTCTGGTTCTCAAGGCTTCGAGGAGTAAGACCCCACAGGTTCAGGAGTACCCAGGGGAGCAAGCTGCTAGACCACCAATGGACATGGAGGTTCCCGCAGCACTGGCATTGTCCTTGTCATTGCCAGACAAGGCTATCACAGGGCCCAGTTCCTCAGGATGACACCAAAGCGCACCAGGAACTTTTGAAGAGGGTCGCTTCCAATCTGGGGCTTCAGGCAGAGGAATTGGAGGAGCTATCCTTTTGATGTCCTCTGTTCCTCGGCTCCTGCCAGGGTGGCCCTACCCCTTCATGAAGGGGTTTCCAAAATCACTAATGCCTTGTAACAGACCCTCTCTTCCTTCGCCCCCATCTCTAAGAGGGCCGAACGCAAGTACTTTGAGCCAATGAAGAAGCATGAGTACTTGTACTCCCACCCTGCCCCCAACTCCCTTGTGATAGAGGCGGTTAACCACAAAGAGAGGCAAGGACAACCCAGGGCTACCCCCAAAAATAAAGATTCGAGGAGGCTGGATCTCTTTGGACTTAAGATTTATTCATTCTCCAGCCTTCAGCTGAGAGTGGCCAACCACCAAGCCCTCCCTGGCCGGTATGATTTCAATATGTGTCAAGCCATGGCCATGTTTGAAGGGTCGCTCCCCGAGGCTTCCAAGAAGGAGGTCTAAGTGATTCTTGATGAGGGCATGACGGTGGCCAGGGCAGCCCTCCAGGTGGCATCGGACTCTGCTGCTGCTGCTGCCTGCACCATGGCTTCCGCTGTCTCCATGCGGCGAGCTTCCTGGCTGCTCCTCTCTGGGTTGTCCTCTGAGGCTCAGCTGTCCATGCGGGACTTGCCCTTCGGCTGAGCCCTATTTGCGGCGCAAACAAACAGCAAGTTGCATGGCCTCAAGGACTCCCGCACCACCTTGAAAACCCTGGATCTGTACATCCCAGCCCTGGTGCGTAAGTGGTTCAAACTGCAACAGCCTCAGGGCCAGGAGAGCCAGCCTCGGCAGGACCAGCCCCACAAACGAGCCAAGGCAACAAGCGATATCCAAGCCACCCACCTCCACCCTCTGCCCAGTCAGGCTCAACCCGTGCCAATCAAGGGGCCAAATGGTCATTCTGAGGGTGTGCCCGAGGGCGACCTACCAGACTATTCCCCAGATCCATCTGTCCCAGTGTACACCAACCACCTTTCCCTTTTTCTTCCTTGCTTGGACCAGTGAGTCCTCGGCACAGTGGAACAGGGTTATACTCTCCAGTTCCTTTCTTTTCCCACCCCCCTTTCCCACCTGCCTTGACCATCCCTCTTCAGGGACCCCTCTCACAAGAGTCTCCTCGCGCAGGAGGTAAAGGGGTTGCTGCAGCTGGGTGTGGTGGAAGAAGTTCCTCTTGGGTACAGGAACAAGGGGTTCTATTCCTGGTACTTTTTAATCCCAAAGGCCAAGGGCAGTCTATGGCCCGTCCTGGACCTGCGAGACCTCAACAAGTACCTAAAGAAGCTAAAGTTCCACATGGTCTCCCTGGCTTCTGTTATCTCCTCCATGGATCCAGGAGAGTGGTATGTCACCCTCGACTTGAAGGATTCATACTTCCACATAGTGATCTTTCAAGGTCACAGACGCGTCCTCTGGTTTATGGTGGGACCCCACCACTACCAGTTTGCGGTCCTCCTGTTCGACCTGGCGATAGCACCGAGAGTGTTTACCAAGTGCAGGTCCATGGTAGCGGCTTACCTCAGGCGCCGGGGTATCCAGATCTACCCATACCTTGATGACTGGCTTGTCAAGGGCAGTTCCAGGTCTCAAGTCCAAAGGGATGTCGTGGTGCTTCAAGCCACGTGCCGCTCTCTGGGCCTTCTGATAAATGACACAAAGTTGACGTTTGTGCCGGTGCAGAGGATAGAGTTCATTGGAGCGATCCTCGACTTGACCTGCGCCAGGGCGTTCCTGCCACGGGACAGGTTCCATGCACTGACTATCCTCATTGCGGAAGTCTCCACATTCCCTCTGACTACAGCCAGGGCCTGTCTGCGCCTGCTGGGCCACATGGCAGTGTGCACTTACGTGGTCCGCCATGCCTGGCCCTGCAACAATGGCTGGGGATGGTCTATTTCCAGTCTCAGGACCCCCTGGAAAAGATCATTACTATTTCCCAGGCGATACTTCCCTCGCTGCGATGGTTGACCGACCACAGGACAGTCCTGGAAGGGGTTCCGTTCGACAACCCCCCTCACTCCAACGAGCTGGTGTTGGACGCCTTGGACCTCAGCTGGAGTGCACATCTCGGCGACCTCCAGACACAGGATGTGGTCCCCGGAGGAGGCGAAATTGCACAGAAATGTCAGAGTTCCAAGCAGTCCGTTTGGCGTACGGAGTCTTCCTGCCCCACCTGTCGGGCAAAGTGGTCCGAGTCCTGATGGACAACTCAGCCTCAATGTTCTACATCAACAGGCAAGGGGGAGTGCGCTCGTTGGCTCTCTGTCAAGAGGCACTCCATCTATGGGACTTCTGCATCAGCCACGAGATCCACCTGGAAGCTTGACACCTTCCCGGCATCAAGAATATGTTGGTGGACCACCTCAGCAGGGATTTCTCTCACTAAGAGTGGTTGCTCCATCCAGAGGTAGCCTGCATGATCTTCCAAAGGTGGGGAACTCCCCAAGTGGACCTGTTCGCTACCAGACAGAACAGGAAATGTCACCGGTTTTGTTCTTTGCAAGGTCTGAGCAAAGGCTCCCTCTCCGATGCTTTTCTCCTGTCATGGTCAGGGAGCCTGTTGTACGCGTTCCCTATATTCCACTCATCAGCAGGGTCCTGGCAAAGATCAAGAGACAAAACGCAGGTTGTTGTGATCGCCCCAGCGTGGTCTTGCCAGTATTGGTTCGGCACGCTTATGAGCCTGACAGCAGGCCCTCCATGGCCCCTGCCCAATCAACCAGACTTGCTGTCACAGGATCATGGTCGGCTCCTATACCCCAACCTCAAGTCCATCCTCCTCTCGGTGTGGATGCTGTGTGGCTGAACCCGGAGGACCAGACCTGTTCAGAAGGAGTCCAACAGGTCCTCCTGGAAAGTAGCAAGCCCTCAACTAGACTGACTTACCTGCCAAGTGGATGAGGTTTTCCCGTTGGGAATCTGAATGGAGCGTGTCTCCCTCGCGTTCCTCCATACAGGCTGTCCTGGACTACCTGCTCCATTTGAGGAACCAGGGCCTGGCACACTCTTCCATTAGAGTGCATCTTGCGGCCATCTCTGCTTTTCGCTCGCCAATCCAAGGACAGTGTTTTCCCATGACATGATGATCAGATTCTTGAGAGGGCTTGAGAGACTCTTCCTGCAGGTATGGGCTCCTGTCCCGCAGTCGGATCTTAACTTAATCCTTTCTAGGCTCACCGGCCTGCCCTTTGATCTGCTGGGTTCCTGCTCCTTTTCCCACCTGTCTTGGAAGGTCGTGTTCCTGGTGGCAGTGATGTCGGCGAGACGTGTCTCTGAAATTAAAGCCTTGACCGTTTATGGAGTTTCTGAGGTCTTCTACAAAGACCAGGTTCAGCTGTGGCCCAACTCAGCCTTCCTGCCAAAGGTGGTATTAACCTTCCATATGAACCAGGACATCTTCCTCCCGGTGTTCTGTCCCAAACCGCATAGGACCAGCGAAGAGAGGCGTCTTCACGCGTTGGACGTCCGAAGGGCCTTGGCTTTTTACTTAAAATGTGTCAAGCCTTTCCGTAAATCAACTCAGCTCTTCATTGCTATGGCAGACAGGATGAAAGGCCTTCCGGTGTCCTTGCAGAGGATTTCCAATTGGATCACCTCATGCATAAGGACCTGTTATGACCTGGCGGAGGTTCCACTGCTGATTGTCAGAGCCTACTCAATGAGAGCTCAGGCTTCTTCGGCAGCTTTCCTGGCACATATCCCTATCCAGGACATCTGTAGAGCTGCAACGTGGTCCTCTGTTCACGGCTCATTATGCCATCACTCAGCAGGCCAGGGACGACGCTGGGTTCAGCAGAGCTGTGTTGCAATCTACATGTCCGTGAACTCCTACCCACCTCCAGGGGTACTGCTTTGGAGTCACCTAATATGGAATGGACATGAGCAAGCACTCGAAGAAGAAAAGACAGTTACCTTTTCCGTAACTGGTGTTCTTCAAGATGTGTTGCTCATGTCCATTCCACAACCCGCCCTCCTTCCCCACTGTTGGAGTTTCTGGCAAGAAGGAACTGAGGGTGGGGAGAGCCGATGGAGCCCCTTATACCGTGCTACGTGGGCACCACTCCAGAGGGCGCCAGAGCCAGTCCCCTACAGATACCACTAAGGGAAAATCATCCAGCACCAGTGCATGTGGCGAGCACGCAGACCTAATATGGAATGGACATGAGCAACACATCTCAAAGAACACCAGTTACAGAAAAGGTAACGGTCTTTTCTTATGTAGAATCTAAATTCTTGTTGATTACCAGAAAATGGCTACCCAAGCCCACGTGAAAAGGACACTTTCCAAGATCGTCTCAAATTTTATGTCACCAACTGCTGGTTCACAAGGGCACATGTATGCACATTGCTTTTCCTGCTCTCTTTTTGTTGTTGTACGCTAGCAGGATATTTAAAGAAGATTTCTATTCTTGGGATTTCTTTGTTTCAGTACTTTGACAAGAATGAGGAGGGCAGGTAGGGTAGAGGGACCTTTTAAAATAAATGTTCATGGTTGCAGAGAAATCCAGTTACCTGGGTTGTGAAGTTATGATCTACTTTCAGCTGCTAACACAGGGGTCTCAAACACGTGGCCTGTGGAGTTATTTGCTGCGGTCGCCAAGCCTCCGTCACCTGCCACGCCCTCCCCCGCAGTGTGCCGCGTCCCCGCTGCTCTGCCTACCTCTAGGTGCTTCCTGCTGCCAAACAGCTATTTGGCAGCGCTTGGCGCTTTCCAGGAGGGAGGGGGAGGACCGGGGAGCCGTGCGCACTGGGGAGGAGGCGGGGTAGGGGGTGGGGATTTGGGGAAGGGGTTGGAATAGGGGCAGGAAGGGGGCGGAGTTGGGATGGGGACTTTGGGGAAGGGGTTGGAATGGGGGCGGGGCCGGGGCAGTGGTAGGGGTGTGTATCAGTGATGCGGCCCTTGGGCCAATGTACTAGTTCTCATGTGGCCTTCGTGGTCATTTGAGTTTGAGATCCCTGTGCTAACCGTTACAAAAATGGTTTGGGGAGCTCTGATATTCTGTAATCAGAGGATACAGTATGGAATGTGCTTAAGGAAGCTTAAATTTGGGGCCCTGTCTTCTGCTTGAATACCAAACATTTATCATACAGATGTTGATACAAATGTGGCAAACTATATTAAAGTACCTATAGACCAAACATTACACTTCATCTGTCTGCTACACAACCATAAAAAAAAACCCACAGTGTAACTAGAAGCTTCTTGATTAGTGTTTTTTTTGTTTTTTGTTTTTCCTCATAAATTTTGGTGACTTTATTCTTTATAATGAGCAAGTTGGGAGAAAATTTGACACCTGGTGCTCAAAGGTTAATTGTTCCTAGAAAACGCAAATATGTACACCAAAGTAAGTTTTTAGTGGCTGTCTGTATATTACTCCCGGGGGCATTCTGCACCAAAGAATTAAAAATTCTGTGCACAATATTTTAAAATTCTGCACATTGTATTTGTCAAAATAATACTACATAATCACTCCAGTTTCAATTATTTTGATAACTTATTTCAAAATATCTGTCAGCAAGTATGCCTGTAACAACACAGACACACACAAATTCCCCCAGAAGTAGAGAGTTAAAGAAACCCCTATGACAACCCAGTTCCTGTTTCTCTGCCCTCTTCCTCCCCTCCCCGAACCCAGCCACGGGGCGGCCTCCCCAGCCAATACATCTGAACCCCCTGTTCCCCTAGAGCCCAGTTGCAGGACACCCCTTGCTCAGATACCTACAACCTCTGCTCCCCAGAGCCCAGCTGTGGGATAACCCCCACCCCCACCCTCTCCAGAGCCTAGGGATCCAGAGGGAGAAACAGCCTGATGCTTGGTCCCAGGTTTCTTTCCTGTGCACTGCCATCTCCTTCCCTCAGAGCTAGCTGGCAACTGCAGCTGCCAGGAATCCTCTAGCCCTCTTCTCTTCTCCTCCCCCTCCCCCGCCACTCCCACAGTGTCTTCTGTGTGTGGGCTGGGCTCTGCCGGGTCCAGCAGACCCTAGTGGCAACTAGCAGCACTGCAGCCCATTTCTGTGGGGGAAAGGAAATTCTGTATGCACAACGTTAATTTCTGCAAAATTCTGCATTGCGCAGGGGCGCAGAATTCTCCCAGGAGTAGTATATGTAATTAAAATGCATTTATGTCCAGAAAAGTTAGTTTAAAAAAAAATTGTGGGGTTCTATTACTGTGACAACCATGTCAAATTTGACCAGTTTACAAATATGCATTTATCTACCAGTCCTGCAAAGCTGAGATCTTAGAGTTGACCTGGGTTTGTTCTTGCTTATGCATCATCTCCAATAAATAACTTTCTGCAAAACAAGTTTTGCCCTCAGTTATACAAATTCAGTTGCAAAGTCTTCAATTAGCAGTTCTTTTACTGTGTAAGCAGAAATAGAACCCATTTTTCTCCCAAGCTTGTCCAGGCTTCACAGTGCTAACAGGAGTAAAAAATCAGTAACCCTCTACCCCTCTGAAAAACCTGTTGTCTCTGTGACTAGATATGACTTTGAACACAGCCTCTTTACGCAGTCACTTTTTAAAAAGATGCTTACCCACACTAAGTGTTAGAGACAGTAACAGAAGGATTACACCCTTCATTTTTCCTTTGCTCAGGGCCAGCGCAACCCATTAGGTGACCTAGGCGGTCGCCTAGGGCGCTACAATTTGGGGGGTGGTGACTGCGGCGGTATTTCGGTGGTGGGACCTTCCGCCGCCTCTGTGGGGGACGGCATTTCGGGGCGGGACCTTCCGCCGCCTAGGACGGCAGAAAAGCTGGCGGCGCTCCGGCCTTTGCTCTTTTGTCATAGCAATATTTCAGCAATGCTATACTTATGGTTGGGGCTGGTATTTTTGGTGGGTGCAAATCACCTATGGGGGAATTGGAGCAATTTCTGCAACTGAGGGAATCTGAGGAGATCTGTGGACAACTGCTGGAAACCCCCATTAGATTCAGGTGTGGGTGAGAGCTTGAGAGTTTATTGCAATGAATTTATACTGTCTTAAATAAAATGATAGGGCAAGATTGCACTTTGTGTAGTCAATAAACTTGTTCTTTTGGGGAGACAAACATTAAATGACCTTTTTTGGGGGAAAAAGATATATTGGGGATTAGACCCAAGATGTTAGAATGTTAGGAATTTCATTAAAACAGCCATACTGTGAAAGTACCTGCGTGGGAAACTTATTTTTTAACTTTCTCATTTTCTTCCTCCAGATGTGAATCAAACCAAACAGAGTAAGATACTGTTTTTTATATACACTAAAACCTTTAATCGCGAAAATAAAACAAAAGATAACAAAAACCTTAATGAATGTATGTCTTTCCAGTATTCAGACATTATGCTAGGATTGTGAAATAGATATAGATATGTATATTGAAACATAGCTTTTGTGACAGCAGTGAAATAAAATATGACAGAATTCTAAGTGTCACTCTCTAGCCTCCTTAATTCTGTTTAAACAATACTCTTAATCATTTGCATGCAAGAAGACAATCCTATAAGTGGTCGCTTCTCCTTTCACACTAAAATGTGACGTACAATATTTTTGTATAAGGGATTCTTATACTTAAGCATTCAACATTTTAGTATTGAGTTTTGTGTACTCCCACTTCAATGAACTCTGTAAACAAAGGAAAATTCCTAGTAACATTTTAGATCAGTTTATAGCCTAACACCACTTTGGAATTCATTTCTAGAGTATATGAAAAATTTATTCCTCTTTCTTTCTTTCACTCAGTATGTTGAAAGATGACTTAAAACTCAGCAGCAGTGAAGACAGTGATGGTGAACAGGTATATACCATAAGTACTAAAGTTTTAGAAAAGTTCAGCAGACACAACTGAAGTGTTCAATACTAAGTTTCTATTTTAAAAACATGCAGTGCTTGTCTGGTTGCAAATTGAACATTTGTCAGTAAGCATTAATTTAAAAGCAAGATTTTTCAAAGTAACTTTGTAACAGTACAGTATAACTACTTTTGGGAATATATAATCACTATTTGTGGGAGTCCTTGCTTCCAGTTTTGCCTTTAGACTTCCAAATCTCACTGTGTAGCAATTTAATATTGCCTTTTCCTCAACATAAAATGGAACAGAATGTACTCAAGAAGTATAAACTCTTAGTGACAAGGAGACTTTTTCAGGATTGGTTCCTCTCCCCTCCCTCCCCCCTCACATGTGGTGGCCTGCCATTTAAGGACAGCACATCTTCAAAATAATATGTGGCATAAATTTTTCCACACACCATTAACTCAGGATTGGGATTGGTGGTTGTGTCTAATGTATGTGAACACTCCCACCAAATTTCCTTTTTCTGTTACTACTTCTACAGTAGCATCATCACTCTAGTTGGGAAAATTGATGCTCCCTTAGTTGATATTAACTCTCTGTAATACAAATTGTCCTATCTTTGGCACTGATCTTAGATAATTCTAAAAATAGCCCTTTCAGGAACCTAGATGATGATGGTTGTCTGCACTGCCATTTAGTATCCCAGGTTCATTTTCTGTTTTAGTTTCCAATCCCAGTCTTTCTTGATTCATTCATTCATTCATTCATTCATTCAGGATAATGCTGATGAGGCATTGAGCAAGGGAATAGGGCCTTCTGTTGCTGAACATCAGCCCCTTGGGCAATTGAGGAATAACACTGATAGACCCAAGTTGTGACCAGTCCTCACACAGAAAGATGAATGACACAGGGTGATGAGTAGAGAGGAATTGGAACTCTCAAAACCATAGTAGGATATGTAGGACTCTTTGACTTTGCCATTTGTTTGCTGTGTGAACTTGGCCAAATTTAATCTGTTTCCCTCTCTGAGGATAATATGCAATTTTGTAAACTATTCCAATGTATTCAGATGAGAGATGCTATATATGCTAAGTATGTTTGTTGGTGGTGATGAGGAAGGAGTATTAGAGCTCTATTTTTGTTTTCGTCGCCATGCAGTACACAATACATAATATAATTTATGGAGGCTTCTTCCTCACCCTGGTTTTATTTATTTTTTTTTAATTACAGGATTCTGATAAGATAGTGCCAAGGAGTACACCTGGAAGGTAGGCATTCATAGCTGATTTTTAGCAGTTCACGGCAAATGAAGTAACAACACTTGAGCAGATGAGTTTTCCTAATTTGATCTCACTGCTCTAAAAATCCATGTCTGACACTGTAGACTTGTGGCTTGTGCTAACCCAAGAAGTGATTAGAACTTGATCATTGGTCAAACAGCTTTTCTCCTCCAACAAGTAGATACTTAACAGCTTGAAAAATAAAGCAGTAATTGTTTATATAAGTAATTATCATTTCCCAGTCTATTTGCTGTACTCAATTATATAGAATTTTCTGTTAGATAATTAAGTCAGAACCTGTTTATGTGAAACTTGTATGTCTTGCATAGACTTGATTATTTTACTTTTTTGTCTTTCCCCAGTAATTCTGAACCTTCACAGCATAATAGTGAAGGAGCAGATAATTCCAGGGATGACTCAAGCAGCCATAGTGGATCTGAAAGCAGTTCTGGATCTGACTCTGAAAGTGAAAGTAGTTCCAGTGACAGTGAGGCTAATGAGCCATCCCAGAGTGCATCTCCAGAGGTAAGCTTTGATATCTGGTTTGAGTTATAATCCATCTACAATAATCCCTGAGTACCATGATCTTTGCATCAATCTTGACAGTTAAGAACAGAGCGACAGTTTGAGAAGATGCTAAATAAAGCGTAAAATTGACAAACATTTTGGAATGATTTTCAGCAGCAGTTTATCAGATATGCTAAATGAACTGTTTAAAAAAACAAACACATTTAGCACTTGACTTTGACATGTACTTCATGCCACTTGGCTCTGAAAGCTTGGGAGACAGACATGTTCATACATTAATACTACAACAATGAAAAAAGTAGCTTAAAGCATGGTATGCACTAACTTCCATTTAGTCATTGATGTAACTGTGATATGGCACAACGTTTTGGGTCACACCATGATGCTGTGCTTGGGCCAACAGCATCCGCTGTGGCTCCTCTCATCCTCTGCCAGCAATCATTTGTCACTGCTCTGTGTAATCAGCCTCTCCACAGTGAAGGTATAAGAGCTGTGGCTTTTACACTGTATTCCAACACATTATACTTGGTTCATTAGCACCATCAGCTTTCTGCATAGCTGTTACCTTGGTGTACAGCACAATATTGCAGCCCTTGGAGGGAAACGGGGGAAGAAAATATATAGTGTTTAATACTCCTCCCTCTTTTTTTAGCCTGAGCCACCACCAACAAACAAATGGCAACTTGACAACTGGTTGAACAAAGTGAATCCGCATAAAGTGTCACCAGCTTCTTCTGTGGACAGTAATATCCCATCTTCACAAGGCTACAAAAAAGATGGCCGAGATCAGAGTTCCGGGAATGGGTATACGGATCAAAGTGGGTCGAAAGAATCCATTTCCTCCACTCCTGGGCGAGATTCCAAAACCACCCAAAAAGGATCGGAAAGCAGTCGTGGCAGGCAGAAGTCACCTGCACAGAGTGATAGCACAATACAGAGGAGGACTGTTGGTAAAAAGCAGCCCAAGAAGGCAGACAAGACAGCTATTGAAGAGCCCAGAGGAGGGCTTAAAATAGAAAGCGAAACCCCAGTAGACATTGCAACAAATATGCCCTCAAACAGGCATAAGGCAGCCACAAAGGGCTCTAGAAAACCCAACATAAAGAAGGAGCCCAAATCTTCCCCTCGGCCTACAGCAGAGAAAAAGAAATATAAGGCTTCAAGCAAACCTTCCCAGAAATCCAGGGAATTCATAGAAACAGATACCTCATCCTCTGACTCTGATGAAAACGAGAGCCTGCCTCCTTCATCACAAACCCCCAAATACTCTGAGAGCAATAGGACTCCTGTTAAGTCTTCCATGGAGGAGGATGACAGCTTTTTTCGGCAAAGAATGTTCTCTCCTATGGAAGAGAAGGAACTTCTTTCACCACTCAGTGATCCAGATGAACGGTATCCACTTATTGTGAAGATCGATCTGAGCCTCTTATCAAGAATACCAGGGAAGCCTTACAAGGACACAGACCCACCCAAAGTGGAGAAGAAAAATGTGCCAGAGAAGCATACAAGAGAGTCCCAAAAAACAGCCTCAGACAAAAATTCCACCAAGGGCAAAAGGAAACATAAGGTAAGTGATCAATTGAAAACTTATCTAGTCTCAATCTCTTGATGGCTTCCTACTGAGGTGAGATGGATAGCCCAGTGGCAAAGAAAGAGAGTGCTCAGTCTTAGGGACTCCTCTGGCCAATTAAGAAGTGGTACTGTTTCTTTTGAAGGGAGTCTGTCTAGGCTTCAGGGTTCCTTGGACTTTCGGGGCAGGTGGGGGAGAACTGGTGTTGTGTGAGAGTTTGGTAGGCATTGTAACTCCCATTGTCATGATGAAATTTGTGCTGGGAAATTGACTCTTGTTGTGGGATCATTGGGTACTGAGTTGGGTAAATAGCCTTTTCTTAGTGACACCAGCACTGGCACTAATGTTTCAATCAGCAGATTGCCAAAATCTCTATTATGCTGGCCTTTGCCTGGTAATGTTTTCGATTATTAGAAAAATGCAGGGATGCTTGGTAGAAGAGTGGACTGAATGATCTATTGCGTTTTCATCCATGTGTGATTCCTGCAGTTCTGTGAAATCATCCATGAGAAGCCCTGATTTGGAGCCATAAGGGTATGTCTACATTGCAGTTAAACACCAGTGGCTGGCCTGTGTCTGCTGATTCAGGCTCGCAGGGCTCAGGCTATGGGGTTGTTTAACTATGGTGTAGATGTTCAAGCTCAGGCTGGAGCCTTGGCTCTGTTACCCTCCTTCCCCCCACACTTTTAGGGCATTTCCGCCACTCCTGGCCACAGCTATAACATCCTTGCTTCTATTTTTAGCATGCTAGTTCGAGTTGAGCTAGCATGAGTCTTTCTGCCCAGGCTGGGAAGCTTACTCCCATCTACAGTGTAGACATATTCTTAACTGCTGCTGGCCTAGGCCCTGCTTAAGGAATGTGCCTGCTCCAACCTCTCTTCCAGTTCTGTGTGTCAGCCTCAGGACAAGCCGATCACTTACACCACCTTTCTGCCAGGGGTATTTTTTAACAAGTCAGGGCCTCTTGATATTTAGCATATACCAACAATAGCCCCATTGTTCTCTTAACTGCTCTGAAGGTGTGTACCTGGCAGTTTTCTGTCTTATCTTTGGTCTGACTCAGCTCTTTGAATTCAAGTGGGCAGCAATAGAAAATTGAATAAGGAAACACAGTCAAACATAATGTAAGAATAATGCAGATATCTCCCAATTCGCCACAATATCAAAGGGGCACTGGTGGTATAAATGCTGCTGCAAGCTCCCTTCCAAACAGTTGCCTTCAACTGTGCCAGCTTCCCTGCTGAGCAACCAAGAACTGATCTCCAGTCACTCTTGGAGTGAGAAGCAGTATGGCCTGGTGAACTTGACATGAGACTGAAAACAAATGGATTCCTCCATTCTTATTCCAGCTCAATTACCTCTTTGCCCTGCATCAAGTAATGAAAGTAAGGTGGAAAGGTTTCTTATCTGAAAAATGGGGATAATACCTACCTTACAAGGATGATGTTGTTTGGTGTTTGTATAGCACTACTTATACAAGTTCTAGCACTCACTTGAATGCACTCAGTCTCTAGTAGCTTCAAACCTAATGCCCCCCCCTCTTATTTGGCCAGTTGTTCCTTGCAAAACAATATAACAAAAATGGTGGCTGTTATGGACAGAAACCAGCATAAAGAGCTGTGCTCCTACATCTGGAACAGAAGGTTTTGGGGGGACCAATTAAACTTGGGCTGTATCCCAAAGAATCATTTCACTAATCATCTTCAAAGTCCTGAGATCTATGCCTAGTGGTGCAGTCATGGTGGACATGAGTATGTTTCTGAGGCAAGTGGGAGAGGCAAACTATTTTTCAGGCCTACCCCAAAATACTGAGGCAGGCTGTGTGAGAAATTCTGCAACAATCACTTTAGAAATCCAACTGCTGACAAATGTCAGTTGTTTACATGTTTTGTTGATCTTTGGGTGCTGGGTTGTAGCAGTTCCGTAGCCAAAGAGCATTCTATTACTGCATTGCATTACAGTAAGATTTATTAATTGGACTCTAATCTCGAGCTGAGTTGCTCATTAGAATTATTATTTTACACTTGTTTTTCTGTTGCTACTGCTTATGATAGATTTGAAGATTAATGAAAGTTTGTAGGCAGTTTTGAAATTCACTTTCAAAACCTTTTGATTTTTACAGTCCACTATTTTATAAAGCATCAACTCTTATCAAAAGTAATATTGACAAATGTTGAATGAAGCGTTTTTTAAAAGTGCTTTTTTTAATCCCCTATGGTCTGGCAAAATCAAAATTAATTTCCTACTCTTATTGGGAGACCTTCATATATCAGCATAATGAGGTGTAGATTGTTTTAACAAAAATCTGGCTGGAATAAATTAGGTTATCACATTTTAAGTAGTTCAGTAATTTCAGCAGCCACATTTCACTCCTGGTTCTACTGGTAGATCATTTGACATTCACTACGTACTACTGCCTTCTGTTTGGGATAAGTAATTCCATTGTGGTCAACTATCTTAAGGCATGGGCTAGATCCAACCAGGGAATGATTTTCAGATCTGCTGTAGTGCTTCTGTTCCATATGTTGTAAAAGGTTTGCTAAATTGTCTAGACAAATGTAAAACATTGAGGGACAGTTAACCTGTAAATATCAAACTTTGTCCTGATAGCTCTCTTGTGCTTGCTTTATTCAGAATGATGATGAAAACAGAGCCAGCGAAGGCAAGAAAACTAAACTGGAAGAAAAGTCTTCATCAGGCCACAAGGCCTCCAGCAATAGAGAGTAAGTGCAGTGGGAAAATTGGCTGTTTTTTAAGTCTATAAGGCTTAGCATACATTAAGGGGAAGATTGGCACCCAACACCCTATATGCACTTACAAATCTTCCCCTAAATATCTGCTTGCCACCACTTACATAGGAAAAAATCAGTTGCAGCTCACTGTTCATGGGGCAAGATTTCATGTGCACCCACTCTTCAGACTCTGCCCTTTTACCTTGACTTTGGGGTTTTCACGGTAACTAATCAGAATGCAGGTACTTCCCAGAACCAGGCATACTGGGACACGGTTCACTCCTAACAAAGAACAGTTGGTTTATTTAACAACTTTACTTCATTATTACAAAATAGTTTGTTCAAAGGTCATTTACCTTTGATAACGGGGTTGGAATAGGCTGGGTTTATTTCCTGCTGGAACTAATTTTCCCTATTTTTTACCTTAATACAGGGCAGTGTTTAAAAATAGGTGAGCTGCATAACACTAACATATGTAAGACTTAGTCAGTCTGCACTTCACCTAACCACATTAATCCACTCCTTGTGAAATGGGTGATTAATTCTCCATTCAGCAGATGTGGAAACTGCAGATTTAATTCCCCCCCCCCAAGTTATGCAGCAAGCCAGTGATTAGTCAAGATTAGAACTCAGGTCTCTTGACTTTTACTCCCATCCTTCAACTACTGGATCATTTTAAAAAATACACCACATTTTTTTTAAAAATTGGCCACATTTATATTTGTGATTACCATAGATTAGAACTAACCTACAACTGGCAAAATATAAGCCTTCCAATCTTATCCACACATACAATTAATTTTGCAGTGAGTTAGGGTGCAAATTAGCAAGGTTCCTAGTGTACTTTTAATGAGGGGCAAGTTTGTTCATTTTTGTGGATTTTCTTTTTCTTAAAAATATGTGCTACTTCAGATTACACAATAAAAATATATCTGTGCACTGAACCACATATTCCACTGTAATGAATAATCTGAAGAAACCTGTTTTTGGCCACTCTGAATTACCACAGTGTAACAGAGAGACAAGGTAGGTCAGGTAATATCTTAGATTGGACCATTACAAGATATTACCTCACCCACCTTGTGTCTCTGATATACTGGGACCAACACAGTACAATAATACTGCATACCACAGGGTAACACTCAGTTTCATTGTGTTCAGTTGTGAATATTAAGATTTTTCAGAGCCTCTGTAAAACTGATTTGCAGATTTCTCTGCTGGGGCTGTTAAAGTTTATTCTTTCTTTGATATTTGTCTTCTGTCAGCAAAGAACCAAATGTTCTTTAGATTAATAGTATGAAAAGTGTTTAATTTTTCTTTGAGCAATTTATTACTGTGCAAATAGCTGTCCAAATGTCTTATCTTCCCAACTGGAAGATGGGTTAGCAAGCATGAGGCTTGCCATTGATTGCCAACAGTAGTCCTTGAACAGTCAAGGTGGGGAGGTGATACATATGTACTGGATGACTGAATTAAGGGTAGCTTTCCCTTTTGCTTGGGCAAATAGAATACATGCCTATACCGTCTCTTAGTCTAGACATTCAGAACAAAGTCTCCACCTTAACAGTGCTATAGACAGGTTGACATAAACATTGGCATTAACTTTTCAGGTTGTAAATGTTTGGTTTTTTTGTTTTATTAAACAAAAGTGGTTTTCTGGCTAGAATCTGCTACCTTTTCAAATCAGAACAAGATCAAATAGTAAAAACAAGGCCAATCTGGTTCACCCAAAAGCCAGTTATTAAAAATGAGGTGAAAAATAAATATCCCCATATAGTGTCATGTTAGGTCAAAATAATTCTTGTCACTGTATCTAGAAATAAGATGTACTTATTCATTTCATGCAGGTCTTCAAAGCAAAGTGCAGGTAAAGAGAAGGATCTGCTCCCTTCTCCTGTGGCCCCTGTCCTTCAGAAAGATTCCAAACAAGATCATGGGTCCCGGAAGAGAACAGTCAGTCAATCTTCTTCCTTAAAATCAAGCAGCAACAGTAATAAGGAGAGTAGCAGCAGCAAAAGTAACTCATCTTCCAAACAAAAAAAGACAGAAGGGAAGGCTTCTAGCAATGCCAGGGAAGTCAAGGTAAGAAGTTTATTTTGTAAATGCTTTCCTCTAATATTCACCGTTTCTCTGTGTGCAGTCTGGAATGTCAATGTGTAATCCAAGCAATAATTTGTCAGGCTTTGACTTTAAGCTTAAATGTAATTTAGTTTTTAAAGGTGTTTACTCCCTGTGGTAGTGCACAAGTAATTGGGTCATAAGGAAGCCTGTAAATGGAAAACAACTCAGTAGCTATTCATTAGAACTGTAGTATCCTGGGGGTAGGTTGGTACTAATGTTAAATTTACAAATGTGATTAGTGTTCTTCTAACTATAGATAGAGGTTGCTTATTAATCATTTAATTTGATTCCAGTGACATTTTTCAGTTTTTTATATAAAAGTAAAATAGGAGAACAATATGATACTATTTTATATGCAATTAAATAATTGAGCCATTTGTGATTTTAGCAGATTGTACTTCTATCCTGACTATAAAGGAAAAGATGGTTCAATCCTCCCCTTCCCCCCACCTGGGGTGTGTTTCAGGATAGGACCCTTCCCAGGGCTACAGAGCTAGTCTGCTGACTTGCCCTGGCTGCCAGACCAGGTGGATGTAATTAGCTGCTATCAGCAGAATAAAGAGGTTTTATGTTTGAGTCGGGGGAGAAAATGGGGTGGGACAGGAGATTTTGAAAATTAAAATCTCTAGAAACTAATAGCTTGGGAGGAAGTTCAGACTAAATGTGTTCTTGTGGCATTACACTGGTGTGTGTGAATGGAGAGGGAATTAGGGATTCTGCCTGCTCTCACCTATATAAATTGATACTATTGGGTGGTGCATAACATCTGAGGATGTCTGATAAAACATGGTATTAAACCTAGCTGTATGATAAGCTGTTCTCAGTGACTGCTGTACTATCAGATGGCAAGAACGTAATATTTCAAAGGCGAAATGTGACTATAATTCACAAGGTCTGGATTGCATTGTAGTGTGTTGGTGCCAGCTTGTCTTGAGGCCTCTGCAGCAAACAGAACCTCAAAGCCTAATGAGGCATTAGGGATGTTATTGGTATGTTGCAGTACTTGGTAAATCTTATTGCTAACCTCAGTAATGTCTGGAGAAAAGGTTTGAAACAAAGTCAGAGGAACTAATCATGACAGCCAAGTGTGCAGATTGAAATAACAAATAGACAGGAACTGAGAAAAATGTGACGTGGTGGTCAAGAATAGCAAACAAGGGAAATATCTAAACTAGGATTGCAGACATCCACCTCAGATGCTGACTTCATCAGATTTTGTAAGGCAGGCAGGGTTGGTCTAGTCAGTGCATGCTTGGGAGACTTCCAAGGAGCCTGTTGGTCCCTCAGGGGATTGTATTGTAGATTCACCGGCACCTTTTTTTTTTTTTTTTTCCTTCTGCGTTAGCGCTGAACCAAGTCTGGCCATTTATTTTTTTTATTTGGGTAATTAGTATCTCCTTATAGTTTAAATTGGTTTTAATTCCTGTCTTAAATTAGTATAGTCTTGTCGTGTGTCACTGAACATTTGGTACAGCTGGCTGTATTTCTGTTCTGAAGTGGCTGCGTTTTGGTGGTGGGTGAACGGAGATTATATATTGCTGGGGTTGTTTTTTTTTTTGAAGCAGTCAAGTTTCTTTCACCAACAAGAAGTTGGTCAAATAAAAGATATTACCCTGCCCACCTTGTGTCTCACTTACTATGTCATGTTGAGCTGAAGTTGTATGATTTTGGGGGGTAGGAGCCATGTCTCTTTGTGAAGGCTCCTTGCACATTTTGGATGCTTGAAAAATAGAATGATCACTCCACTTCTGAAATATTAAAGCAAAAATCATGCTACAGAGTTGATACTTCTAAAAGGAATAGAAAAGCAAAAAATACATGCAGCACCTCTTCTAGGAGGACAGTAAAATACATGAATGTTAGCCATTACCAAGTTGAGGAGGAGAATTCAGTTGTGCCTGGAAACCTTTTATCAGATTCATTCTAGCGTAGATCCATTTGGCCCATCAGAGAGTGGGGCTTGTAAGTAGGGTGACCAGACAGCAAATGTGAAAAATCGGGACAGGGGGTGGGGGGTAATAGGAGCCTATATAAGAAAAAGCCCCAAAAATCGGGACTGTCCCTATAAAATCGGGACATCTGGTCACCCTACTTGTAAGGGAACTGGTTATGGTTCCTTGATCCTCGGTCTGGCTCCACCCCCAGCATATGTTGGAGCACCAATGAGGAGAGAAGCCTTTGAAAGTCATGATGTGTAAGTAGTAAATGTGAATGGCAATTAACCTGCTGCAAAACTGACCTAGTTTGCATTTAACAAGTGTGAGACTACCAGGAGGAACTTAAGCAATGAACAATCATCTCTTTTTAAAACAGATTTCTAACTGCTTTTATAATTACTAATTGTGGCAATTTATTTCTTCTCAGGAAAAGGTTCTAAACAGTTCATCGAACTGCCCTCCTGCATCTACCCCAGCTACAGACAGCTCAAAGTCCCGAAGAGCAAAGCTTGTTTTTGATGACAGGTGAGAGCAGTGAGAGGTGCCAGCCACATTACATTTCCTCTTCCCTAAACAGGGCACTAATTTCAGTGTGTAACTTGTAAAATGTATAGTAGCTTCCTATGTATAGGGGATGTTCTTTGCCATGCATGTACAGTATTATTCTGTGGAGATCTGCATGCTGTTTGTGTAATTGTATGCCTGCCTGACACATGTATCACTAATTTGGCCGACATCTCAGCCACTACCAGGAGCCATGGCCTCCTTTGTACATTCGTACTCGGCCTGAAACAAGCAAGCAGTGGATTCTGACAGTATGTGATTGTCCTATGTCCGTTTTTAAGAATACTAGTCTCCCTTTCTGCAGACTCATTTCACACCTCACCAGACCAGTCTGCCTGCCTGTCCTCTTTGGGCTGAGTTGGCTCCCCTTTCTCCCCCCCGTCCCCACCACCACCACCACCACCACCACTCCCGAGTCAGTGACTGCTCTCAGTCATGGAGAGGATCCTCTGGAATTGTTGATTAACAAAAGTGGGATCATGGAATCATTTGGTCCTGTGTTATCAAAGTTGAAAAATTTTGGAGAATGTGAATCAGTAAAAAATGTTCCCAAATTCACATCAAGATTATCCATTCATGAAATATTTCATGCAAATACTTGGGTGTTCTCTACAGGGGCTCAGTTCTAGTTTTATCAGCTACTTCAAGGTTGATTTAAAATTACTGCTTTTTGGATTAAGTACTTCTAGGGGCCAGCATAAAGGACCATATGCAAACAACCTGATTATGGGAGTGGTTTGCTTTTCTTCTACATATTCCCAGACAAAATCAAGTTATGATGGAGTTAAAGTTCGGAGCACATATCTGTAGTTAGAGGGAAGTTGTAGTTATCCACAAGCCAAATATGTTAAAGCCAGGAAATTCAGAGTTCAGAATAAACTTAAAAGAAGTCCAAATATATTAAGATACGGAAATGCATAATTAGGGCACCCGGGTGGCTTTGACTATGCCCTGCAGTGACACCATGCAGTAACCATATAATTATAATTAGACATTTTAGTATTTGTGGTTTTAGATTACAGTAAACTGATTTTTAAAGATTAGTTTTTTCCTTTTATAGTGTCAACTAGTGCCTCTCTAAGAAAGGAGGGTATGATTCACTTTTAAATGAACTGTTATAAAATGCTGATTTTAAATGAAATCGGATGTGCCCAGTACTTCATATTGTGGTGAAATAGGGGAATGTTTAACTCAACTATTTGTATGTTTGGAAAATCTTGTTCAGATTTTAGACAGTGACCTTGTAAATACAGCATTTAATACAGTAAAATAGAAAATTAAAGATCTCTTGGGGCAGAGGTAGGCAAACTACGGCCTGCGGAACCGTTCTGCCCGGCCCCTGAGCTCCTGGCCTGGGAGGCTAGCTCCAGCCCATCCCCCGTTGCCCTCCCTCCCCTGCAGTCTCAGCTCACTGCGCCATGGGTGCAATGCCCTGGGCAGCGGGGCTGCGAGCTCCTGGGGTAGCGCAGCTGCAGAGCCCGGCCTGACCCGGTGCTCTGTACTGCGCTGTGCGTGGCTGGCTCCAGCCAAGTGGTGCGGCTGCCTGTCCTGGTGCAGCCACGCCGCCAGCCACCGGCGCTCCAGGCAGTGTGGTAAGGGGACGGGGAGGGGGGTTGGATAGAGGGCAGGGGAGTTTTGGGGGTGTGGATAGGGGTGGAGGAGGTCAGAGGGCGGGGAACATGGGGATTGAATGGGGGCGGGAGTTCTAGGGGTGGGCAGGGAGAAGGGGTGGCTGGATGGGGCAGGGGTCCTGGGGGGGGGGAGGGGCAGTCAGGAAGGAGAGGAGCGGTTGGATGGGGCAGTCAGGGGACAGGGAGAAGGGGGTGTGGATAGGGCAGGGGTCCCGGGGGGCGGGGCAGAGTCAGGAAGGAGGGAGAGTTGGATGGGGCAGTGGGGGGCAGCGGTGGGGGGCAGTTAGGGGCGGGGGTTCCGGGGGCGGTCAGGGAGAAGGGGTGGTTGGATGGGGCAGGAGTCCTGGGGGGGGGGCAGTCAGGAAGGAGAGGGGGGGTTGGATGGGGCGGCAGAGGGCAGTTAGGGATGGGGGGTCTGGGGATGGTCAGGGGACAGAGGGCAGGGGGGGTGGATGGGGCAGGGGTCCCGGGGGGGCCATCAAGGGGTGAGAAGCCAGGAGGGTCGGATGGGGGCGGGGGCTGGACCATGCCTGGCTGTTTGGGGAGGCACAGCCTCCCCTAACTGGCCCTCCATACAATTTCTGAAACCCGATGTGGCTCTCAGGCCAAAAACTTTACTCGCCCCTGCTTTGGAGCTTGCTTTAGGACATGCAGCCATATATCACAGATCAGCTTGTGTGACCTAAGTTCAAAAATAACAATGGAATCTCCATCTGAACATGTCTTGATTTCTTCTGAAAGTTTCACATCTGGTTAATACTATCCTTTTGTGATCTGCAGACTGGGAACTCTGCACTAGCACGTCAGATAGCTGACACCTCTGCTAACATGTCTGATTTGCTTGGCTAGGGAATGTGGAATAAGTTGGCTAAATCCAGTGACTCTTAGCTGTCTTAAAACAATAGTTGGAAGTAACCAAATTTAACTGTTGAAAGGTCTATATGATAAAAATTATATGCGCTGTAACTTGAGGAAGGAAGAAAAAGCAATGTCAAAAGATCCCATAGTTACAAAGCTTGACACACAGAAAGGGATTCAATTTTCATCTTATTAAACTCAGAATTTCTTTTTTTTATGTTGTAGGATGTACTCGGCCGATCATTATTTACAAGAAGCAAAGAAGTTAAAGCACAATGCAGATGCATTGGTAAGTAGAACCCAAAACATCTATCTGGTGGTTGCACATAATGTTAGGTTGGTTTAACTCTTCTGAACCTGTACTCTTCTCTAGTACTGTAATTCTCTCCAACTTCTCTCTATTTTTGTTTTTAAAGTTTCATTCTCTTCAGTCTGACAGGTTTGAGAAAGCTGTTTTCTATCTTGATGCTGTAGTGTCTTTCATCGAATGTGGGAATGCATTGGAGAAAAATGCTCAGGAATCCAAGTCCCCGTTCCCTATGTATTCAGAAACTGTGGAATTAATCAAGTAAGCTTTATAAAGCAAGTAGTAAGTGAAGCCAAGGAGGGAGAGGAATTATTTCAGCTCAGTAGTAATGTGGACACGAGAACGAATGGATATAAACTGGCCGTGGGGAAGTTTAGGCTTGAAATTAGAAGAAGGTTTCTAACCATCAGAGGGGTGAAATTTTGGAACAGCCTTCCGAGGGAAACGGTGGGGGCGAAAGACCTTTCTGGCTTCAAGATTAGGCTTGATAAATTTATGGAGGGAATGGTTTGAAGGGATAAAGTGATTTTAGTCAATTAGGCATTAACATGCCATCGCGGGTAAAATGAGGGTCCGGCTGTAGAATCTTGCCTGTATGCTCGGGGTTCTGCTGATCGCCATATTTGGGGTCGGGAAGGAATTTTCCTCCAGGGTAGATTGGCAGAGGCCCTGGAGGTTTTTCGCCTTCCTCCGCAGCATAGGGCAGGGGTCGCAGGCTGGAAGATTCTGTGTGGGTGGGTCAGCTTTTGTGGCCTGCATCATGCGGGAGGTCAGACTAGATGACCATATTGGTCCCTTCTGACCTTAAAGTCTATGAGTCTATGAGCCTAGTGATCAGACCCGGGGAACTGGGAGCAGGTGCCCAGATTCGATTCTTGATTTTGCCACCAATACTTGCAATCTCTCATCTGTAAAAATTTACCCACCTTATCCATATTTTGAGGCTTAATGTTGTTGTTTTTTAAAAGGACTTTTAAATTCTTTCCTCTAAGGGTCTTAATGTTAGTGTAAATTGTAATATAAAAACAAAAAACATTCCAAAACTTTCCTCATCCAGACTTTTGAGTAAATCATCTATGGATCTCTGGTAAAATGAGGGCAGTTGGAACTAAGCCTTAATAGTTTTCTTAAAAGAATATTAAATGAGAAATGGCAACTGATAAATGACAACATAATGCGTTATTTTATTTGTCATTTACTTGATGTCTTTGTTTGCAGATACACTATGAAACTGAAAAATTATTTGGCACCAGATGCTACGGCTGCAGATAAAAGGCTAGCAGTGCTTTGGTACGTATATTTTGGTTTAATAAAACATCTTGAGCCAAATTAGTGAATGCACTATGTCCAAAGGTTAAGCACAGTGGTATTTTTAACTATTTCGTTTTTAACTGAATTGTAAATTCAGTGCTCCAAGGTATTTGAGGTTTTCATTGAACCTTAGAAGGGGGGAGGGAGGGGCGTGGAGGAACATTCTGTGGAGCACAGCTGGGGCCCAGGCCAGCCCCCACGGGGGGTGGGGAGAGGGAGCACCACCCAGCTCTGCTCCTGGCCACAACCCCTGGCCGAAGCTCCACTCCCACCTCAGCCCCCAGCCTTGGTCCCTTTACCCCATCCATGTCCCCTCCCCCCGGCTCCCAGAGCCGGAGCCTCACTCCTGGCTTCAGCTCCAGGGGCCGAGGGGGTGCAGACTGGGTAAGGGAAGGCACAAGGTAAAAAGTTTGGGGACCACTACCTTAGGTAGTGAGAGCCAGCATAGCGTCTCCCTTTCATGTCTGTTATTAACCTTCCTGTGTATTTGAATATTGAGGGAATAAAAAGGAGACATTTAGGACCAAAAAAAATTTACTTTTAGGTTTTAGCTTTACCACTGAAGTGATATGAATAGTGCCAAGAATCTGTTCTTGTTTCTCACTTATAAACTTAATGAAAGGTGAGCAGTAAGCTAATGCTTTTGATGGGAGTCTGATTTCCTTGTGATGTCTGGTCCATCTATGGCAGTGGTCCCCAAACTGTTGGGTGCGCTGTCCTAGCGGGGCACGGAGGAACGCTTGGGGTGGCACAGTGGGGTCCGGGCCAGCCCCAACAGGGGCCTGGGAGGGAGTGCCATCCAGCTCCGCTCCTGGCCCCGGCCCCAGCTCCTGGCACCCAGCCCAGCTGTGGCTCCAGCCCCAGCCTCGGTCCCCTTACCCCTGCCCATGTCCCTGGGAGCCATGGCCCTGCTCCCGACTGTGGCTTCTGGGTTGGGGGGCGTGACATGAAAAGACTGATCTATAGATATGACAAGCTTAATGGTTAAAACAGACAGTTTTTGGACTACTTATTATATGCTTGTGAATTTGAGTAGAGTTAGACTATGTTACTAAAGCTGCAGCATCAGAGTGTCTGTAGCTCTGCTTTCATGCTCACACTTATGTGGCTGTGGAATTTTCCTGTTATGAGAAATTGACGGTGTTACTGTCAAGTTAAATGTATATTTCTATGCCATTGTAGCTCTGTTCTGAGACGCTAAATATTTCATAAAACCATAGTGGTTGCATTAAATAATTTAGTGATTCTTCTGGAAACAGGAATATCAACATTTATTGCTTAAAAGATAGAGGTGCTATAGCACTGATTTGAGCCTCTGCCTTGCAAAGGTGGCCTTGACGTTGAACTGCATACTGACCCTTAGGGTTGAAAGAAGCAGCAGCAGAAGACATGGGGTGCCCAAACATCTTCCCATTGTGCCCACCTACTGATTAGTCAGCTTGGGGTATATGTCAAAGAATCACCTTCCTAACATTCCAAATTCTTCAGGCTGCTGAGTACAGAGTGGACAGGAATCAGTTTGTTGTTTTGTGGGGGGGGAATGTGATGTCAGACTCTGCATGTTGTATCAGCACATCCTGGTGTAATGGGCTTCATTTATTTTTTAATAAATTTCTTTCATTTATTTGCTAGTCTAGGCGATGATTTAGGGTTGTATTCTCAACTCAGTGAGCAGGACTCTGGTTATGTAAGTAAAGACAATGAAGATTGTGTATCTAAAGTCTTGTGCTCAAGCTTAGACTATCTTTCGTTTCTCTGACAAATTAAACATTGTTACTATTGATGGCAAAACTACTACTCCATACCTCAGAGAGTATGTTTGAAAAACACACAGCTGCTAGCTGTTTCCATGCATTATTGAACCATGTAAGCACACACTCATTGTAAATGTGTTGCCATTTTTCTTTGCCTAGTCTTCGATGCCAGTCCCTGTTGTATCTAAGGCTTTTCAAACTGAAGAAGGAGAGTGCATTGAAATACTCTAAAAC